>NC_088415.1:62083510-62713590 GCF_034236695.1 Oncorhynchus nerka
TGTCAAATTCAATATACACCACGTGTCCAAAAGTATGTGGACACCTGCTTGTCAAACACCTCACCTCAAAATCATGAGCATTAATATGGAGTTGGGCCCCCGTTAGCTGCTTGAACAGCCTCCATTCTTCTGAGAAGATGTTGGAACATTGCTGCAAGGACTTGCTTCCATTCAGCCACTAGAGCATTAGTGAGGTCGGGCACTGATGTTGGGTGATTAGGCCTGGCTCGCAGTCGGTGTTCCAATTCATCCCAAAGGTGTTCGATGGAGTTGAGGTCAGGGCTCTGTGCAGGCCAGTCAAGTTCTTCCACACTGATCTCGACAAACCATTTCTGTATGGACCTCGCTTTGTGCACGGGTGCATTGTAATGCTGAAACAGGAAAGGGCCTTGTATGCCACTGTATGCTGTAGCGTTAAGATTTCCCTTCACTGGAACTTAGTGGCCTAGTCCAAACCATGAAAAACAGCCCCAGACCATTATTCCTCCACCAAACGTTACAGTTGGCACTATCATTGGGGCAGGTAGCATTCTCCTGGTATCCGCCAAACCCAGATTTGTCCTGTCAAGAATATCATCTATATTCTACATATTTATCTTGAAAGAGTATCAAATTTGGGGGCACATGATCATACTGTTGTAATCGTCGCCGTAATGATTCTGTCATTTGCCCCCTGCTACAGAGTCATTTGACCATGACTACCCAGCTAAAGCACATCGATACATTTGTGTAACTAATGTGATCAGTGTACTATCCACTGCATTGATGATGTGCAAAATGCCCCTTCGCTAACTCACTAATTGGTTTAGCGATTCATTCAAGAGGCACCCCGCCGTCTCGTCTGCAGTGTGTTCACTGCTACACGGTGTAGACCCAGGCCACGTCTCCATTCTCAACCCTTCTCCAGAGGTGTGCACCTGCGCACTCCACCCTCGTGGATTTAAAAGCATCCGTGGAAGCATTGGCTGGGGGGAGTTTCCACCGTTGTTAAATCTATGAGAGAAAGTGTGCAAGTGGGAGAAGGGTGGAGAATCGGGACTCTGCCCTATAATGTTGTATTCTAATTCCAAGTCTGTGTGCATTGGGTCAGGGAATGTGTGTATATAGTTTAGTAAACGTGTGTGTGTGTGTGTGACGTGTGTTTGTGTGTGTGTGTGAGACGTGTGTGTGTGTGTGTGTGTGTGTGTGTGTGTGTGTGTGTGTGTGTGTGTGTGTGTGTGTGTGTGTGTGTGTGACGTGTGTGTGTGTGTGATGAGGCTTGTGAATGTTACTTCATCCACACACGCAGGGGATGGAAAGAAAGGGAAGGGGTGGCAGATGGTGTGGTGCAGCCAGACTAGTCTACTCTAGACAGGCCTTCACACCCAGCCTCAGAAGACTAGAAGCAGAGACATGACAGGAGAACATTCTGTAAGACTAAAGCTGAGTGAACAGACAGACCAAAAGACAGATGGATGGATGAATGGCTGCATGTATGGATGCATACATACATAAAAACATATTGTAGAAATGCACACATTCATATTGCACACGTATACATTCATATTATAAATAGACACTGATGCATAGATACAGTAGATGGGTAAAGGCCTCTGTAAAGTTCAAAGGTTAAGCTTCCTTAGGTGCTGGGCTCCCGAACCAAAGTTCCTGTTGCCAACGTCTCGTATCTGGAGGGCCACTTATGACTCTCCATCTGGTGCCATCATGCCATCTGTCCTTTCCTCGTCCCCATTTAACTGAGGCGGGGGGGGGCGGCGCAGCCGCTATCTTCTCACGGCTAGCGAGTCCACTGACTCTACTTCCGAACTGGTATGGAGCAGGGCTAGCGGTAATCGTCCTCTCAGTAGGTTGAGGTATTTTCGTCTCAGGTGGATAACTTGAGTGCTTTAGTCTGAATTGCTCCAGAAACCTATGTTTACAGTTTAACTATTACAAAAACAGGGTTCTGGCAGTGCCTGCTATACTTTCATGTGGCTAGCCTAGCAAGCTACTCTGCAAATTTTTACTCTGAGACTTAAAAAAAAACACAGAATAGGGCGTAGGGACTTGCTCAACCTTTTTGTAAACTCTTCCAGGAGCCAAGAGGGCGTGAGTCACATCGTCCTTCTTCCCAAAGCTGGGAATATCACGCAATCATCCTCATTCCCTGCAGCGGTTGGTTCTCAAGTCTATTGTAGTGCGCTCACCGCGATGTGAACCCTGAGCATATACTGCAGGGGTTACCATGCCGTACCTAGAGACCCTGGCAATGCTAGCGTTTCCTATGCAGGGAGGGCTGCTTGGGGTTTTTGTGGATCTTTACATAAATCTACTAAATTTCTCGTGTGTGATTACACAGTTGGCATAGAGTACAGTGTAAAGCAGCAATCTACTGAGAGGACACAGATGGGGGGGGCTCAAATGAAACAGTACTGTAGTAGTACAATATATTTTGGTAAGACTTGATGATGGATGACATATGATATGATGCACTTTACGATGCTGTTTTATGATGCAGCATTCAGTATGTTAAAAGTGTATGATGGAATATATCAAGATGCACGCTATAATACCAATTCAACATGACCCGCAGTGTGGGTAATGTGAATAGATTTGAGGTGACGATATGGTACAGTCAAAACACATTTTGTGAAGAACGAATATAGGGAAGGGATGAGCTTTCAAGTGAACCACACACACACAAAAAAAAGCCTGTGTTGTGTGGTTTCTCCCTTGTAGTTATAGATCGTGCATGCCAGCTGATAACGCACTAGACCGGTCTCCAACGCTCAGTGACTATATGAGCCTTATTTTCTAGGCCTATCCTCTAGCAGAGGAAACAAGAATTAGATGTGACGTTCACCTACTTGGAGAGTTTAATGACTTAAGCATCTTCAAGCCCGCTCCCCCCTTTAGAGAGTTGAGCCCTCATGAATTAGTGAGCGACTGTGCATCACGGGAGGCCGCTGAGGGGGCGGCTCATATTCATGGCTGGAATGGAGTGGATGGGATTCTATCAATCACATGGGAACCCTGTGTTTGATGGGGTCGATACCATTCCATGAATTCCGTTCCAGGTATTACTATGAGCCGGGCCGTCTCCAAGATGACGAAAGGCTCTCCACCTTCATTCGCAGAGGCCATTTCATTTGACCTTTTTTCTCATCCTATTTTTATTTCTACTTCCCCAGGCAATATAAACACTGACATACTATTTCACTGAAATATTCAGCGAGTGGAGGGGAAACTCAAATGACATTTCTGTAAGATATGGCATGTGGACGGCATCTGTTTTCAGCGGTGGAATGAGCTCATTTTGGTGTAATATGGTCTTTTTATATATGGACGTTTTTTGTTTGTTCGGGATAGTAAAGGCTGTCCTGCTTCTGTTGCACAGGCCGTAGCCACGCAACCCGCTTAAAATGCCCCGCTGACTAATGTGATGTACTGTATAGTCCCGTGACCTATAATAGTGAGGCAAAGCGGGGCTTGAAATAGTCTAAACTCTCCAAGGTGCCGTCGACCTTGATTTGAAATACCACTATCCCTGTGTGTGTGTGTGTGTGTGTGTGTGTGTGTGTGTGTGTGTGTGTGTGTGTGTGTGTGTGTGTGTGTGTGTGTGTGTGTGTCAGCAGCGACAGATGGTTAACACTGACAAACCACCTACAGGTTATGTAGAGACAGGTTACTCACAGACACAGACAAGTGGATGGTTTGGGCCGACATAATCAAAATGCGGAGGGGAAGACAAAATGAGAAACATTTCGGTGTGGAGGCGATGGTTAGGTGGGGGAGGATGATGACAGGAGAGACCGACAGAGAGACCGGACGTACACTACATGACCAAAAGTAAGTGGACACCTGCTCGTCGAACATCTCATTCCAGGCCTCCCGGGTGGCGCAGTGGTTAAGGGCGCTGTACTGCAGCGCCAGCTGTGCCACCAGAGACTCTGGGTTCGCGCCCAGGCTCTGTCGTAACCGGCCATGACCGGGAGGTCCGTGGGGTGACGCACAATTGGCCTAGCATAGTCCGGGTTAGGGAGGGGTCAGCCGGTAGGGATATCCTTGTCTCATCGCGCACCAGCGACTCCTGTGGCGGACCGGTCGCAGTGCGAGCTAACCAGGTCGCCAGGTGTACGGTGTTTCCTCCGACACATTTGTGCGGCTGGCTTGCGGGTTGGATGCGCGCTGTGTTAAGAAGCAGTGCGGCTTTGTTGGGTTGTGTATCGGAGGACGCATGACTTTCAACCTTCGTCTCCCGAACACGTACGGGAGTTGTAGCGATGAGACAAGATAGTAGCTACTAACAATTGGATACCCTGAAATTGGGGAGAAAAAGGGGTAAAATTAAAAATTTAAATAATAAAATAATAATAAAAAAAGAACATCTCATTCCAAAGTCATGGGCATTAATATGGAGTTGGTCCCCCCTTTGCTGCTACAACAGCCTCCACTCTTCTGCGAAGGCTTTACACCAGATGGAGTTGGGCCCCCGTTAGCTGCTTAAACAGCCTCCATTCTTCTGGGAAGATGTTGGAACATTGCTGAGGGGACTTGCTTCCATTCAGCCACAGGAGCATTAGTGAGGTTGGGTACTGATGTTGGGTGATTAGGCCTGGCTCGCAGTCTGCGTTCCAATTCATCCCAAAGGTGTTCTATGGGGTTGAGGTCAGGGCTCTGTGCATGCCAGTCAAGTTCTTCCACACCGATCTCGACAAACCATTTCTGTATGTGCATTGGGGCATTGTCATGCTGAAGCAGGAAAGGGCCTTCCTCAAACTGTTGACACAAAGTTGGAAGCACAGAATTGTCTAGATTTGCCTTCACTGGAACTAAGAGGCCTAGCCCGAATCATGGAAAACAGCCCCAGACCATTAATCCTCCTCCACCAAACTTTGCAGTTGGTACTGTGCATTGGGCCAGGTAGCGGTCTCCTGGCATCCGCCAAACCCAGATTCGTCCGTTGGACTGCCAGATGTGAAACGTGATTCATCACTCCGGAGAATGCATTTCCACTGCTCCAGAGTCCAATGGCAGCGAGCTTTACACCACTCCAGCCGACGCTTGGCATTGCGCATGGTGATCTTAGGCTTGTGTGTGGCTGCTCAGCCATGAAAACCCATTTCTTGGAAGCTCCCAACGAACAGTTTTTGTGCTGACTTTTCTTACAGAAACAGTTTGGAACTCGGTAGTGAGTGTTGCAACCAAGGACAGATGATTTTTATGCACTACGTGGTTCAGCACTACGCGGTCCCATTCTGTGAGCTTGTGTGGCCTACCACTTTATGGATGAGCCGTTGTTGCTCCAAGAGGTTTCCACTTCACAATAACAGCACTTACATTTGACTGGGACAGCTCTAACGGGGCCGAAATTTGAGGAAATGACTTGTTGGAAAGGTGGCATCCTATGACGGTTCCGCATTGAAAGTCACTGAGCTCTTCAGTAAGGCCATTCTACTGACAATGTTTGTCTATGGAGATCGCATGGCTGTGTGCTCGATTGTATACACCTGTCAGCAACGGGTATGGCTGAAAAAGCAGAATCTACTAATTTCAAGGGGTGTCCACATATACATTTGTGTGTGTACCAAAAGAGCCTGTCGCAAGTCAGACAAAGATATTTCCTCCATCTCCCACACCTCACTCTCTCTCTCCCCCTCTGCCTCTCTCTTCCCTCTCTCCCTCCTCTTTTCCCATCCATCCATCACCCATAGGGGGCTTATGGGATTGTGGGCGTGCGCTGGACCGAGATGATTCCTCTCAATAGCAACCTTTCATGCTGTTTATCACCAGCCAAAAGCTCCCATGGGAACAGAGGGGGGGAGGGGTGCAGTGAGCCCCTGCCCCCCGGAATGTCCTGCCGGGATAGGTGGTGCTGGATTGTTCAGTTGTCAAGTTATTATCTGATGTGGTTTAGCCCTACAGTACAGTGGGCTATTTAGAATTTGGCATATTCAAATGTATTTTTTTCACTCAGTCAGAAAACAAGGAGGATCAAGACCCTCTTCATGGTATAAAAAGTCCTTTGTTGCTGTGGCATGTTGTTCAGGAGACCAGATTCTAAGAAGCCCCTGATATGTTTCGGTGTCATAGCCTTCGTTAGGGAGACAGGATGATGAAGGATGGTGCTCTAGTTTTCTCCTGAGACATTTGATATTAATATTCCATAAATATGTATTTTCCCCACCTACAGTACCCCTCTACCTTCGCATGCCCAGACATAGACACAGACACACACACCTCTGAGCTACTAAAATCAGTTGAACTGACATGTCCCTGCTACAGTACCTGTAATTTATCATTTCTCTCTCTTCTCCTCTCTCACTCGCTCTCCCTCTCTCTGTACCCCCCCTCTCTCTGTACCCATTCCCTCTCTCTCTCTCTGTCCTTCTCTCTCTCTCCTGCTGTACCCCCCTCTCTCCCTCTATATCCCCCTCCCTCTCTCTGTACACCCCCCTCTCTCTCCCTCTCTCTCTGTACCGCCCCTCCCCCCTCTCTCTCGCCCTGTCCGTATCTCTCCCTCTCTCTGCAGGTCAGGACCGCAGTGAGGCGGGGCTGATTAAGCGTTTCCGTGGTGATGGCGTGCGCTACAAGGCCAAGCTGATTGGGATTGATGAGGTGACAGCGGCGCGTGGGGACAAGCTGTGCCAGGACTCCATGATGAAGCTCAAGGTGTGCGTGCGCACGCGTGAGCGTCTGATAACGAGGGCAGTGCCTTGAACTTAGGAGAGGGTGGTGGTATTCACGTCACAATACGTTGACAAAATACATTGAAACAGTGTTGATTCAACCAGTTTGTGCCCAGTTATATTACATCTCTTCTGGACGATTTAAACCATGCTGGAGACATAGTGGCATTCCCGCACAGCCAACAGGCAAATCCATCTCCTGCTGTGATCCTCTCAAATCAGATGTAGTGTGAGTTGCTCCACATGTCCAATAACACAACAAGCAGGAGTCTTGTAGATCCACGCTGTGACATTTGAACAGTGACCTGCCTATGACTCCCATATCCAGCAGTCACTGCTAGTTACAGTCAATGCTCTTATGTCAATACAGGCATGCTGTTATCTAGACAGGCAGAGGAGGGGGATGGAGGGATGGAATAGAGGAGGGGAAGGGGTCTCTATCGAACTGCCTCTCTAAGCTTGAGGACTTAATCCACCAAATGGAGAAGCCGATTGTCGATTGACGACAGCCATAGACTCTCTCCACTATTCATTGGATCGCTCTTTGTTTCCCGCTCTGGAGAATGGGGAGGGAGAGAGTTTGATGGTTGATGTTTTCAAAGCGTCTCTGTATTAAGGGCTGAGGCGCCGAGCTTATGCTGAGGTTGAAGAGAGGAGAGGGGAGGGGGGGGGATATAGTGTACTGGTAGTGTACAGGGTCGCTCGCTCAACCCTCCTCAACGTGACTGGGGTTCCAGGGTTGTCAGACGTGTTCAGCGTTCACAATGAGGTTCTGTCTTCTTTCTCTTCTCACACAGCTTCGTTACATGAAAGACATGTCAGGCGTGCGTTAGCGAGGGAGGGTCGTGCCTCGGTATAAGTCTGAGGAACATGCAGGAAATGTTAATTGTTTCTGTAAGGGGGAAAAGCAGCTAAGATGCATGGGAACATCTACTTCAAAGGCTCTGTGGTTGTTCAGTCAGCAAGACGTGACGGAAGTGCCTCAGCGAGGTGTAGGTTATGGTCGGTCAGCAGAATATGTTCAGTCAGCACAACTCAAACTCGCTACATTGTAGTTTGGCGGCTTGTGTCACGAGGTGCAGGCAGCAGCAGCCTACTTAAGAAACCAGCCTCTCAAATACTAAACAATAAAAGACTGTGGTGAAAAAGAAAAACACTGAAGTGTTGAGAGAAGGAGGGTTCAAAAGGAGCAACATGAAAGAACGTTCTGTCCTATTGCACCTTATGTATCAGCTGCCACCCTCTTCCCTTCCCTCTTCCCCCTCTCCCTCTCCCCCCTGTCATATTTACCTGAGTAGTGAGTCGGCGGTACGCTGCTGTCTTTCGCGCTGAGCGCATTCCCCTTCATCGCCCTGTGTATCTTCCTCTCCTCCAGGGAATGGCTACGTCGGCGCGCTCCAAAGGAGAGCACAAGCAGAGAGTCTTCCTGACCATCTCCTTCGGGGGGATAAAGATTTACGACGAGAGATCAGGGGTGAGTGAGTGATGGGGCTCCACTGCGTAGCCGGGCCGCCAGGCCTGCCCATCGGCTGAGCTGAGTTACGCAGCCAGGCCTCAGCCCCAGCGGCACTGAACCTTTATAGGACATTCAAGTTCAATCGCAGTCATGTAGAAAAAGGGCAGCCATCTTGTGCGCCTACCTGGCATATGGTGCAGTTGACATGCCAAACGAATACGACAAAAGTAGATAGATATTAACATTGTGTAGGGTGTCCAATCAAAAACACATCTTTTGACCAATGGGTAAAAGAGATACTCCTCTAAGAAAACCAATCATCCAAATGGAGGCCAGAGGAAAGAAGTAGTAAAAAATCAGGAAAATAGGCTACCGCCATGGAACCCGTGGAATATTACATAAAACAATATGGAGGTAGGATTAATATCGGTTTTGCGACATGACATGTAATGTTTTCATACTTTAGTATGCGCTTTTCCTATAAATGCGAAATTCGTGTTATTTAAAAAATAAATAAAAGATCTCACAAAAACAAGTGTAGCCTATGTCTGTGAAATGTCAACAGAGAGCTGAGCGTAGAACAAACTTTTTTACTTTGGAACCCTCTTACATTTAATTCGGCTCGTATCATGCTAGTTTAGATTTTTGCAACCCGCGGAAACGACTTTGCATTGACCACCAAAACATGTACAATCCTCAAGTTGCTACGAGAAAGCGGCACTGCTCTGTCAACAGAGCCCAGTACTTATTATCGGATGTATTTTGTTACGAAATCTGACTTCTTGGATTTAATGTTAATGACATGTTAGAGAAAGACCTCACTGAATGATTCAGAACATGAAGAATCATTATTTGTCTTGGTAAAATCTATTTTATAACATAAGGATGTGACATTTCATCACCAAGGCACTTTTTCACCCACTCAGAGTGGAAGGATGCTCTACATTATGGTAAAAATGTCATCAAGCCTTCTAATTGGCTAGGTGGAAATGTCGCAACATTGCTTCCACCCATGTAATCCTTAGATCTATTATCCTGTGTAGTGTTGTGTCTTTTGGACTATCATTAATGTGAAGACTGTTATATTATCAAATCAATTCTCTAGGTGTAATTATTATGTGATTCAACTATTCACGTAAATATTAATTAACTAGGAAGTCGGGCACCACAGGAAAATGTTGTTTAAAGAGTTACTATTTCCTGAACTTAACTCTCTTCAGATATTTTCATATCTTATTGATTAGAGTCACTTATTAATGTATTATTACCTCATCAGTCATATTATGATTGTCGCAAACTCTTGGATATCTGCACGAACCCTAGCATAAATGATGAATCAGCGATATACCAATTGGCTAAATTAGGTATTTACTAACTAATTAAATAATCACACAGAAGTACATAAACACACACAGGATAGGTTATACATTGGTTACTAATATGATACAATAAAAAGTCCCTAGTGGACTAAACTGACGTGATGGCTTGTTACACCAAATTAAAAGGGAGGGGCAAGGAAGAAGGAGCAGGAGAAAAGACAAAGAACTCCAATATTGTACACACAAGAACTATGCTCATGGAAATGCTAATAATACTTTGCACATGAACAGCCGCTCATTTGAAAGGAATTGAAATTTACATATTTATGAGTGTAGGCCTTTGTTGTCTCTCTCTGTGATCGCCGGTCTGTCTGCTGGAGAGTCAGTCGACAGAAAGTCTCTGGTTTGTCCACCAGAGATCAAAGTCTTTCGTAGTTGTAGCTTGTTAAAATGGATACATCAGGTGTACCAATGGTCGTTCAATAGGGAAATGTTCTCCCGAATGGATCTTTCAGAGTACCATTCGGTCGTTCGATCAGTCGCGTTTACCAGACTAAAGTACTTAAACAGCTGCAGACTGAATGTGTAGTCTTTAGTTTTGTAGATTGCTTAACCATTCGTGACGTCCAGTTCACGCCTTAGTCTGCTTGGTCTATAGAGTGGTAGATTTCTTAACCATTTGTAACGTATTCAGCTGGTGCTGCACGTAACTGTTCTAACGTACATTTTGTCGGAAGTGGGTTTTATACACTTCTGGCAAAAGGGGCGTTCCATGACGCCGATGTAATGTCTGTGCTCATGTGAGCGTGGCCACTGACTTGGTTTAGACTTCATATGAAAAACAATTCTCTCATTTAGAAGGCTAACATCACATTACATCTTCTCACAAATAGTTTCATATACAGTGGGGAGAACAAGTATTTGATACACTGCCGATTTTGCAGGTTTTCCTACTTACAAAGCATGTAGAGGTCTGTCATTTTTATCATAGGTACACTTCAACTGTGAGAGACGGAATCTAAAACAAAAATCCAGAAAATCATATTGTATTTTTAAGTAATTAATTAGCATTTTATTGCATGACATAAGTATTTGATACATCAGAAAAGCAGAACTTATTATTTGGTACAGAAACCTTTGTTTGCAATTACAGAGATCATATACGTTTCCTGTAGTTCTTGACCAGGTTTGCACACACTGCAGCAGGGATTTTGGCCCACTCCTCCATACAGACATTCTCCAGATCTTTCAGGTTTCGGGGCTGTCGCTGGGCAATACGGACTTTCAGCTCCCTCCAAAGATTTTCTATTGGGTTCAGGTCTGGAGACTGGCTAGACCACTCCAGGACCTTGAGATGCTTCTTACGGAGCCACTCCTCAGTTGCCCTGGCTGTGTGTTTCGGGTCGTTGTCATGCTGGAAGACCCAGCCATGACCCATCTTCAATGCTCTTACTGAGGGAAGGAGGTTGTTGGCCAAGATCTTGCGATACATGGCCCCATCCATCCTCCCCTCAATACGGTGCAGTCGTCCTGTCCCCTTTGCAGATAAGCATCCCCAAAGAATGATGTTTCCACCTCCATGCTTCAAGGTTGGGATGGTGTTCTTGGGGTTGTACTCATCCTTCTTCGTCCTTCAAACACAGCGAGTGGAGTTTAGACCAAAAAAGCTCTATTTTTGTCTCATGACCTTCTCCCATTCCTCCTCTGGATCATCCAGATGGTCATTACCAAACTTCAGACGGGCCTGGACATGCGCTGGCTTGAGCAGGGGGACCTTGCGTGCACTGCAGGATTTTAATCCATGATGGCGTAGTGTGTTACTAATGGTTTTCTTTGAGACTGTGGTCCCAGCTCTCTTCAGGTCATTGACCAGGTCCTGCCGTGTAGTTCTGGGCTGATCCCTCACCTTCCTCATGATCATTGATGCCCCACGAGTTGAGATCTTGCATGGAGTCCCAGACCGAGGGTGATTGACCGTCATCTTCCATTTTCTAATAATTGCGCCAAAAGTTGTTGCTTTCTCACCAAGCTGCTTGCATATTGTCCTGTAGCCCATCCCAGCCTTGTGCAGGTCTACAATTTATCCCAGATGTCCTTACACAGCTCTCTGGTCTTGGCCATTGTGGAGAGGTTGGAGTCTGTTTGATTGAGTGTGTGGACAGGTGTCTTTTATACAGGTAAAGAGTTCAAACAGGTGCAGTTAATACAAGTAATGAGTGGAGAACAGGAGGGATTCTTTTAAAAAACGAACAGGTATGTGAGAGCCAGAATTCTTACTGGTTGGTAGGTGATCAAATACTTATGTCATACACTAACATGCAAATGAATTACTTAAAAATCATACAATGTGATTTTCTGGATTTTTGTTTTGGATTCTGTCTCTCACAGTTGAAGTGCACCTATGATAAAAATTACAGACCGCTACATGCTTTGTAAGTAGGAAAACCTGCAAAATCGGCAGTGTGTCAAATACTTGTTCTCCCCACTGTATATTCATATACGTTCCCCCACATTTGGATGTGACCCTGACGACTGGGAAATAGATACATTCAGAGATACAGTTATGTTGTCCTACCGTCTTTAGTTACATCACAAATTATTAACAAATTCCACAGGATTGTTCTTTAAATACCCACGGACCATTCCAAATGTCTGAAATACAGAAATACTGTTTAATTATTCAACCTTTTGATGTTACCGTACTGCAACGCCTTTCTCTGTGGTAACAAAGGGATTTAAAGTTAATTTCTGAGAGTGAGAGAGAGAGTTTTCCTGCAGGTATTTATGACCATCATTAAACTGTGGAGAGAGAGTGAGAGAGAGGCGGGGGGCTATGATCCCCCCCCTACCCCCCAAGGGCACGTCATGACAGTAGATATAGTAACATCAGTGTCTAGGGATTAGGGGCTAAGGGTCGATGTGGAATGTAGAATGAGTAAACTGCTTTGACTTAACCTGGGCCTGGCCTGCTGTATGATGGCTACTGTCGGATGATAAAGACCTGTCTGTTATAATGACAGTGTGTATATGAGTGATATGATATTATCCCCTTCCCCCTCATCACCTCCCCTGGGGGCCCAGAGACCTGCTGTCCCCCACACAACCCCCTCCCCCCCGTTCATCACCACTATCCACTAGGCTAATTAGCCCACAGTTCCACCCCTAATCATCATCATTGCTAACTGCTAGCCTAATTGTCCCATAGCTCCACTTCAACTGTCATTAAAGGGAAAAAAATGCATTACGCAATACTGTATATAGACCCGTTCCACAAGACAACTCATGGTTGGATATTTGATGACTTCCATTTTTATTTTCGTTGGATAGTGGTGCCACCCGTTATTCGCCACAAGCCCTGTCATTTATCAACAACAACTAGATAATACCCCTCATTGAGCCCCGTAGTGTGTGTGTGTGTGTGTGTGTGTGTGTGTGTGTGTGTGTGTGTGTGTGTGTGTGTGTGTGTGTGTGTGTGTGTGTGTGTGTGTGTGTAAGCCCTACCCCCTGACGCTCATCACCACATGCGGCTTCTGTAATTTTGTTTGAGAATCATCGTCCCCCTAATGCCCTTTCATTTTATAAACTGATTCCCCCAGCAGCACTTAATTTACCCAACTATCGTAATGGTAAAATACAGGGCTCTTTCAGCAGGACGAGGCGTTGCAGAACATTCGGATAGAAATGTGTCATGCAGACAAGACACTGTTTACTGTCAACTAGACTATAGAATATTGTCAGCTCTAGTATGTTCCATTTCTCTCTGCCATGTTCTTATCAGTCCACCCCACTGAATAAGCCCGGGTTTAATTTCTTAGTAGCTCATCCCCGTTGCTCAAAGCTTATCAACGCTGTTAGTGGAGCAGCAGGTGGGAGTAGATGAGTGACAGCCCAACTACTTTGAGTACGTGTGTGTGTGTGTGTGTGTGTGTGTGTGTGTGTGTGTGTGTGTGTGTGTGTGTGTGTGTGTGTGTGTGTGTGTGTGTGTGTGTGTCAGTTGTACTTTTGAACCAGGTGTTCAGGGCTGCCCACGCTCTGTTGACGATGCATCTTTTTGCATATTGCACAATACACAACAATATCATTACCCCCAGGTTAGACAAATCTTCCAAATAAGTGAAAAAGGGTTGTCTGATCTGTGCACATACACAAGCACGCATATACACACACGGACACCCACACCCTAATCGGCCGCTGTTCAAGCAGTAAATGTGTTGCGCCTCCTATCCCACTGAGACATGTGGGAGCTGGAAATGAGGAGAAAAAGGGAAGAATGGCATAAGTGGTAGTTATTCTTGTCAAGACTATTCCCTGTCAACAGTTAGACAAAGAAAGACTAATGCATTTACATTTGCTTTCCCTCATTCTCTGCTGCGGTGAATCTGGAGCACAATATTGCCGTAGTATTAGAATTAGTAAGAAGCTGTAGCCTACTTACCGTGAACTCCGAGTTCACTCCCTCATTTTGAAACAAAACATTCTTTAAGAATTGATGAAATTCATTAGAAATGTATAGTGTAGAGCCAGGAGTTTTCCTAGACAGGTCACATGTCTGAAAAAACTCCCAGATCTAACTAATCTATAAAATCAGGACCTTAACCCTACAGTATCCAACATGGGTCTCCAAGCCCCCTCCATTTTGTATGGTCCATTTCCTCGTCCTGACCTGTCACTTCCTCTTCCCTGTTTCGCAGGTCTACTACATCACTTCCTAACTCCAACTTATGTCACTTCCTCCCTGTGTGTTCAGGTTCTGCTGCATCACCACTCAGTGCATGAGATCTCCTATATCGCCAAGGATACCCGGGACCACCGGGCCTTCGGCTACGTCTGCGGGAAGGAGGGACACCACCGGTTCGTGGCCATCAAGTCCGGCCAGTCGGTGAGTCCAGGACCTGAGACCTAATGAGGTGTAGTAGTCAGAAAGAGCTTTACAGCCAAAGTTACAATCAATCAACAAGTTTCAAATGCAACACATAGTGTTGCAACAAGGGAGCAACCGTTTGTAACACAGTTGAAAGATTGTCAAATAGGAAGGACTCTGCTTTTATCCTTTTAGATATTTGCAGCACTGTGTAGTTGGGATTGCGACGTAAGTGTGTGTGTGAACTACGTGTGTGTCGTCTGGAAGATGAAGGTGTGTGCTCCTCTTCCTTCACATCCCTCTCTCCCTCCCTGACAGGCAGAGCCCCTGATCGTTGACCTGCGCGACCTCTTCACACTCATCTACGACATCAAGCAGCGCGAGGAGATGGAGAGGAAGGCCCAGAAGGACAAGCAGTGTGAGCAGGCCGTCTACCAGGTAAATAACAACAAGAAACAACAACAGAACTGTTACCATGGCCGTTATGCACAATGGCCATATTAAGTGTACTCATGAGTATAGTGAGAGATATTAGAGGAAGGGAGATGACGCGTATCCATTGAAGAAATTGGTTAATATCTGTCAAAGTGAGCGTTCCCCCCCTCTTGCGTAAGCATGCTTTCTTGCTTAGCCTAGCTACCAGCAGGCAGAGATGACTGCTTCACGCGCTTTGAGTACGAGTCCAGATCTCGGCTTGGGCTGTGACTGCAATGCAAATGATTTAAGGTGTTTTGAGGGATGTTATAATGCCACTATTTTTTTTTATCTCGAAACATGACTTTCATGCATCGAAAGACTCCTGTCAATGTAAAAGGCTTAATGTAATGTATAACTGTGTCCACAATGGTATATATTATTATGTTGGAAAATGTATACAGTAAATCAGACATCAGGTTAAGCCGAGGCACAATAGGTTAAGACCAGGCACAATAGGTTAAGACTAGGCACAATATGTTAAGACTAGGCACAATATGTTAAGACTGGGCACAATATGTTAAGACTAGGCCCAATATGTTAAGACTAGGCCCAATATGTTAAGACTAGGCACAATATGTTAAGACTAGGCACAATATGTTAAGACTAGGCACAATATGTTAAGACTAGGCACAATATGTTAAGACTAGTTACTCTCCACTGTGTTCCTAATAGAAAACGCCTGTTTTCCCCTAAGCCAATGGCTGATTGCTCACACCTGATGCCCTTGCATGCTCTTTTGTTCTCGCTCTTTTCTTCTCTCTGTACTTCTATTCCTCTATCCATGGTCTTGCTCTATTCTCCTCTGTATCCGTCTTCTTCTTGTTATGTAAAACGTTCCTTCTCTTCAACCATCACGCAGACCATTCTGGAGGACGAGGTGGACGATCCAGTTTACCAGGTACGTCGCCACACGACACGCGGCCCATCAGAACTAGCGATGAAACCCCATGGGACCTTTTTCGCTCTAGCTTCTACTGACGACAGTGTTTTCACGTGATTCATTCTATGGAATACGAAACAATTAATCCTTAATGTAAATATCTGCCGCTGATCTGCTTGAATTAATGATTCATGATATCCTAAACCATCTCAGTAATACGCAGTAGACCAACCATCACAGTAGACGGTTTTGTTCAACCATTCGACTCTCCCATTGCAGTGTTGTTGAACCATATCTTTTCAGTTGACCTGTGTATATGTTCTGATTTTCTTCTAAAGACCTATCTGACCCTGACTGGTTGTTCTCCCCTTTTGCTTTTGGCTGAACCTGATACTCTACTCTGTTGCTCACACTGAATACAGACAACACTAACCCTTACTCTGAATGCTAATGTTCAGTGGATATGCCCCAACTCATTCCAAATTTCTGTTGTTTGCCCCTTTAGCTTTTTCTGCCCCCCCCCCCCCCAAAAAAAAAGTTTTACTTTGCAATTCTGTAGTAGTAGTGACTGTTTTCGTTTGTTTTGTTTCGAATACAAGAGTCCAATGACTGTGGGCAGAATCCAAACTTGGGATCCGTGCCTGTAACTAACTCAGACTTTCGTGTAAATCATCTAGGTTACAAACGCGGATCTCGAGTCAGGATTGGCCCCTCTGTGTCTAGGTGGTAGTGGAGAGGTGGAGCAGTATTCTGATGAAGTTGGTGGAGGGACCTCTTCAGTACCTGGAACTACTGCCTGACCAATTACTGTGCTCTCTCCTCTTCCTTCTTCACTCTATCGTCTCTCTCTCTCTTTCCTTCCTTGTTTGTCTCCCTCACACTCTTTTTTTCTATCTCTTTCTCCGTATTTTGTCTCTTATTTCTCTCTCTCTTTCTCGCTCTCTCTATCTCTTTCTTTCGATCGCTCTCTCTCTCTGTTTCCGTTAATCTCGACATGCTCCATCCCTCTTGGCCCCGCCCGCTACTTCTGTTGTAGTACATTGTGTTTGAGGCTGGACATGAGCCCCTCCGTGGCCACCAATCAGAGGAGAGCGTTTACCAGGTACAATACCAAGCCCCGCCCCTTCCATACCTTTTGTAGAGTAGTCAACCCAGAGCGTTGTGTTACATTAGACTATTTCTGTTTGTTAGAGAGCAGGGCAGTACACTCTGGGTAAAAAAAAGTATACTCACAATGTTCCGAATGTAAATTAGAATAACATCTCAAGTGCAGTCATGGCTAGTTATTTTGGCAGACCAATTCATCCAGGCTTCTCTAGAGTCTATGTGGGCTCCCTGCAGACATCCAGAGGTTTGACCTTCCAGCTCAGTTCAAGGGACCAACAGGAGCCTCTAGGGACCTAGAGTGTGATTTAATCTGGTCCCCCTCCTCCCTCCACCACCTCTCTACTCCCTCACCCCTCCTCCCTTACCCCTCTTCCCTTCTCTGTCCACCTCCCCCTCCCTCCCTCCCTCCCACCACCCTCGCCCCCTCCTCCTCGTCCCTCCTCTTCCTCTTCCTTTCTGAAGATGAAAGATGAGTCGAAATGAATCATTTGCCATGCCATTTGAACTCCAAATGAAACAAGATCAATAGAGAAGAGAATTCCGCCCAACTCCAAGTCAGCCAGCCGTAAGCGAGAGAGAGAGAGGCCATATTGTTCACTACGGTTAATAGATTAATGTGAGGAAAATATACAAAAGAGAGGAGAGGGCAAGCGCTCCAGCGTTGTCAGTTTCCACAGATTTAAACCTCTAGTTGAATGTGATCCAAATGGAGAAAAACAATTGTGCCGCCTTAATGTCAATACAAAGAAGTAGCACACACAATCGTACAGCATTGCTTACAATCAATATGGATCTAAATAAGAGTTGATTCAAGAGCTGTGCAACGGTAGAATTTGCATAACATTTTCCTTTAAACCATTTGCAGACCAGAGACACCTTCTGAAATGATGAGTGTTTCAGCTGTAGCAGAAGAAAGGATTCATTGAATAATCAATACGTTTTTCTCTTTCTTACTCAACCTTGGTAAAATGGTGTTGCTCAAAGCTCACTTTATTCTTTCATTTTGACTCGACCTCCAACACAGGTCCCTACCGCTACCAGTCAGCAGAAGGGAGAAGGGATCTATGACGTCCCAAAACGCCATTTCATGACTGTAGGTGCTTTTGTTTTTGTTTTTTTGGTTCGTCCACTCCCTCCACTGGCAAACCTCTCATTCCCTCACTAAGGAAAACTCCCCTCTTCTTTAGTGTCCATTCATGAACCCCTGTCTGTGTGACCTTGTGGAATTATTGGACCCCTAACCACCTCGCCGACACACGTAGACGTGGTCGTATACACCCACAGACTGGTTATCAGCAGTGTGTCTCGAGGCAGTGGTTGCCTGCCTGTGCAGTCTGATATCAGTTGTCTTGGGCAAGAAATGATCAAGCGTCAGGCCTAAGTATATTCTTACAGTATCTAAGGTTATAAAGATGCAATGATATTGTATATTGCAATATGTATCGTCATGTATACGGGGTGTATATAGTATTGTTATGCACAGTCTGCCCCAACAGATACATGATTCCATCTAGCTAAGATGTGACCAGTGGAGAAGGCGATGTGTCTTTGCTTCAGATCCTCCACAGGATTTTAAACATAGAGGACTGTTAGACATCGAAGAGGCGTCTTTTCTTCAATAAAGACAAAACGCTTTTGTCATTTCCAGTCTCACCAATATATTTTCTACTGCAAGGTTCATTTTGGACCAGAACAAATAGACATATCATGGATTCCCTTTTTGGTTGCGCAGAACTGGAAATATATCTCTCTCTATCCTTTCACCATGTCAGATGCAATAGTCAATACATTTACACGGAGAGAGAAGAAAACATCCACCTGACTTCTGAAACAAACCCTAAGAAGAAAGTGGGCTTTCTTTCTCGCCTCGCTTCCTCTCTGCGCTGATAGTTCAGCGGCATATCAACTCGGCATGATAGCTATCCTGTCCCCCTTGCTATCTCCCCCCCAAAAACACATCATGCTAGCTGGTGTTGTATCAATAGCTGCCGACGCTGCTTCCATATCTCTTAAGAGTTACTGCTTGTCTGTGCATTCAGTTGGAGCTCTACTGAGAGATCCTCCATAGCTTGATGTGTGTGTCACTCTGCCTGTCTGCCTGAGGTAAAGACCCAGTATAACTATAACCTATGTCTGCCCACCTTTTACAAACTACTGTACCTCCCTCTTGCTCCTACTGGATACATAGAACTGTAAGAGCAAGCCATAATGTACAACAACAATATGTACCGTATATGATCAGCCCCCCCCCCCCCCCCCACACACACACACACTTCAAACAGGACATAGACAATGTTATGTTGCCTCCCTTCACCAACACTGATTGCTGTTTTCCTCTCATTTTCGCTCTTCTTTTCGTGTCTGTGTGTGTGTGTCTTTATTTATAGCATGCAAATCCCCTGTGTGTTCCCGTGGTGATACATCGTCTGCTTGTGCATGGCCCCTGCAGTCTAGGACATACATTTCATGCGACTTACCCATTTCATAGTCTAGTTGTAGAACCTATGTCATTCCTTCCTACTTCCTCTGAAATGTAATTGTACTGTAAGAGCGCTGAAGTTATATGGCTGGGGGGAGGGGGGGGGGGGGGATATGAGAGTAGCTGGAGGAACGGTCACATCTGCTATATGGGTCAGGTAGTTATATTGTCTCGGTGGGTAAATATATAGAAGTATATATATTCATTGGGTTCAGGAAACACAGTGGTGAATGTACTGGTAACTGCCAAAATAAAGGAAACACTTGAGTAAATGAGGGATACAAAGTATATTGAAAGCAGATGAGATAATTAAGCAATTCACATCCCATCGTGCAAGGGATCATGTATTAAAATGTCCCAGTTGCCCATTCTTTTGGCTACCATGGCTAGAAGAAGAGATCTCAGCGACTTTGAAAGAGGGGTCTCAAAGGAGCAAAGAGGGTGTAAAGTGTGTGTGTGTGTGTGTGTGTGCGTGTCTGTGTCTGTGTCAGTCCCCAGATCTCAACCCAATTGAATACTTATCTGAGATTCTGGAGTGGTGCCTGAGACAGCATTTTTCACCACCATCAACAAAACACCAAATTATGGAATTGAATGTGTACGAATGGTGTTGCATCCCTCCAATAGAGTTCCAGACACTTGTAGAATCTGTGCCAAGGCGTATTGCAGCTGTTCTGGCAGCTTGTGGTATTGCCAAATGCCCTAAAACATTCCATGTTGGTGTTTCCTTTATTTTGGCAGTTACCTGTATATTGTATACCGTCCAAATCCTACCTAATCATATAATATGATCTTGTGTTTGAGAGGAATCACAATGGTAATGCATTGTGGGACTATTGGGGCTGATTTGATAGGTAGAGACGGACATAATAATATCTAATCAATGTTCTTTTGATTGGACTGAATAGCCAATTATAGAGCACCGTGAGAGATTCATTTTAGATCCATTTTCTGATAATGAAATGAAAGGAGAGCTAGTTGTTTCTTGGCATCTTCAGTACAATTCTCTTCACACGCAATCACTCATGCACACACACACATACACACACGCACACACCCTATTAGAGTAATAGAATGTGTTATGACTTAGAAAGTCTGCCTTTGTTTTGTCGTGAAATGTCACTGTTCTCCATCTCTGTCCCTGTTCCTCTGCCCCACCACAGAACATCAACCACTTTGATCTGTTTGGAGATATGTCAACTCCACCCTCGGTGAGTAACTGTCCATTCCCTATTGCTTAGACAACACCATAATGATAGTGCTGAAATATTATGCGTCAACATCGCTGCAACTCCCCAACGGGCTCGGGGGAGGCGAAGGTTGAGTCATGCGTACCCCGAAACATGACCCGCCTAACCGCGCTCCTTAACACGGAAGCCAGCCGCACCAATGTGTCGGAGGAAACACTGTTAAACTGGCGACCGGGGGCCCAAGAGTGCCGGGGACCCGGTCCGCCACAAAGAGGTCCCAAGAGTGCGGTGAGCCACGTAAAGCCCCACAGCCAAAACCCTCCCCTACGCAGGGTGACGCTGGGCCAAATGTGCTTCGTCCAATGGGACTCCCGGCCACGGCCGGTTGTTGCCCAGCCCGGGAATGAACCCGGGTCTGTAGTAACGTCTCTAGCACTGCGATGCAGTGCCTTAGACCGCTGCACCACTCGGGAGGTCCATGTGTCAACATTTGAATGCGTTGTTATGCAGTCAAACTACTGTGTGGATAATAGAGAAACTCACAGTCATGACAACCGCTAAAGACCATTGGAAGACGTTTTCTATTCTGATTTCTGTGTGAACAGATGGTTCAATTGACCCCCAAATCGAAAAAGCCAATAAATGAATAATCACAATGACCGCAGTGAAAGGATAGGTGCCTGGTTCAGACGTGTATGTGGATGATGTCCCCCCAGATTCCCCCGTCCCCGGCCAACACTCTGGACCCCAGCAGGAGCCACCGCCAGCCCCAGCACCCCCAGAGATGTTCACCGGCCCCTTCAGCCCCACCTCTGTCCCCTCAGGGTACATGACCATGGGGCCAGTCCAGGCAGCCCAGTGGGCCCAGCAGGGACCCTTCGCTGGCCAGGCCCAGACCCTGGCCTTTGGGGTGCAAGGGCCCCTCCAGGTGACCCAGGTCCTCCCTGGGGGCCAGCCCGTCATCTGGAGCCAGGCCAACATCTTCCCTGCCACCCAGCAGCAGTGGGCCGCCATGGCTGCCTACATGCCTGCCCAGGCTGTGGGGGGTCACCACCTCCCCATGATGGTGCCCATCACCACCGTGTGCCCTGGACCCCAGGGGCCCCACGGTGACCTCTCCTCCACCCCTTCCTCGGCCATCGCCAGCCCCCAGCATCAGACGATGGACCCCGTTCTGCTCCAGCAGCAGCATAGCATCGGTGGGGATTCTGACGCAGGCGAAGGCCCCTCTTCGCTGGGCCTTGTCATGGTGGGCAGCAGGTGTGGCACACCCAGGCCGATGAGCCCTACTTCAATGGGTCTTGGTGCAGTGGGTAGGTGTGAGACGCCCGTTGGCCTTGTCATGATGGCGAGGTGTGAGACGCCCGGTCTAGTGAACGTGCCCCCTGACACCCTGGTCTGTAGCCAGCTGGGCCTGGAGTCATCATCTGCCGCAACCCAGGAAGAGGAAGGCAGCTGTAGTGACCTTGACCTCTCTCGGATGACCTTGAGTCCAGGCACGTCTACCTCGCCCTCCACTGACTCAGGTAAATTCTACCTATAGCCAGTTTTTCCTACATTTACACTAGATAGTTGCACATACTCATACAAAACAAGTAAGTTACCCAACCCAAACCTTAAAGGGAAAATCCATCGGCCACATCATCATGATGATACAAAATGCATCATTTTGCATGTCATGATAATATGATCAGTGGCACTTTGCTTCTTGAAAGTCCAATATGTTGAAAACTTGACCGCTGACATACAAAACATTTTGGGACTATATCAAAAGTGGACTAATGAAAAAAATACCAAAATATTGTGTTTTTTTGTCAAGTTTCCCTTTAACCAAACCCTAACTATACCCACCTGGATAATGTACAATGCTTTAAGACACGGTTAAAGTGGGATAAAAGGAGTACAGTACACCCAACAACCAACTCTGTCTCTGCAGCGTCCACCCCAGCCCCCCAACCTGGCACGTCCTCAGACTCCGCCCCGTCCCAGGCTAGTGATCCCCCCACAGACCACTCCCCCATCGAAACAGAGGCCACACACCCCAGCACCAGGGAGGATGACTCGGTGAGTGTCAGCTAATCTGCTTCATAATGATATAATGAGCTATCAAACGGTTGGTAGATAGTCGTTTTATCACTTCACCTGCCATTTTGACTGCATCAGTCGAACAAAAACATTTGATATATGCTAAGAGGGAAAAAAGTCCTTTGGTTGTATTTATAAAGGTCTTGGGTAACGTTGTAATTCGAAAAAAAATATGTATTTCAAAGAACACAATAGCATTTTCAGGACTTTATGTTACTGCAGGCTGTCTGCTACCGCGGGCTCACATGTGGAGCGCATGGAACAGTGGTTATTCTTGGAAAAAGTGATATTTTGAAATAGAGCTCATCTCTTCAATTTTGAGAGTCATTTGTCAAAGGGAAGTGTTTTTGGAAACCTCAGATACAATATAGGAATCAAAACATCTTACCTGCATGTGACTCTGTCGGAGGATGTGTTTGAAAAAGTCACCTTTCTGGTGCTCCAGAGGAGAAAACGATGTCCTCTTGTAACACATATATTCTGTTAGTGATATCGACATTCTCACAACGTACACGTGTTAAATAAACGCACTTAGGAGAAGTCAAGGACGGAAGGGGGCATGGCAGAGATATATAAACGTTACATTCATATGCAGTCAAAATTACTGCCTCGGCACTTGTGTTAATGGGTGAATACTGGAATTAACCATTCTCCCAATCTCTCTCTCTCTCTCTCTCTCTCTCTCTCTCTCTCTCTCTTCTTTCTTTCTCTGTCTCTCCCTCTTTCCACCTAGGGCTCATGCAACCGGGCTCGGTCTCCTTGTCCTTACAGTGATGCTCCATCTGACTGTCCACAGGCCCAGACCTGTCCGCAGGAAGACAGCTAGAAAACACTGGGACTCTGGGTGGGTTTCTTCTCTACTCTCCTACCACTCTCCTCTATCACCCCGTTCTCTCCTCCCCTTCCCTCTCATCTCCTCATCCCAACCCTCTCCCTCTCTCCGATCCTCTCCTGTTCTATTCTCTAACCTTTTGTATCCCCTTAAGGCTGCTTAAAACATCTCTGTTTTATTGATTGGTCTAACAACACTCTACCGCTCAGCTCTTATTGCCTGTCTGTCTGGTGTCTTTTCAGAGGCACAGATCTCTTGTTTGTCTTTTAGTCTCTCTCTCTCTCTCTGTGTCCTTGCAGCTAAATGGTCCTCAGCCAATTATGGAAGAGCTGTGATTTTCATTTAAAGGTTTATTTTATTATGGCTCTGTAGTACGTTGTAAAATGGAACATTGCTGCATTGATTAAGTATGATCAAAGTAAGGAACAATACTGCCACCTGCTGTCCATAGGCTCATAATTGCACATATTTCACACAAGTGTATGTGTTCTAATGCGGCTCCCTCCCTCTCCAGGAGAAGAACCCTCTCTATGCCCAGAGATATGACCAACAAGAGGAAATGAGAAGAGAGGAGAGGAGGAGGAGGACAGCAGACTGAGAGGGAGAGGAGAGACTCTAGACTCCTGTGTCTCTCCACATAGCTGGATTACACTGATCACTGTTTTGTTCTGGGGACTATTAATATTGGCAGTCTAAAGTAGCAGTACCATAGGACTGGCTTCTCTCTTGAGACGGACAACACAACACACTCCTCACAATGGACAAACCTTGTCTTTTTTTCTCCCTTTGCCAATTGGAAGGTTATTCTCCCAGGAAGTGACCTTTGAAACTGTAGCAGCAGGCCGTTGCCATGACAACATTCTGCCACAGGTCAGTGGGAGGAGACGTCCAATCTATCATGTGACCTGGAAGAACCAATCACACTGCAATTTCAGAAAGAGGATTGTAATGTGTTCTATGGATTCTGATGATTTTTTAGGTATTTTGATGAGGAATGGTGTCCTTTGGGGTTGTACCTTGCAAGGACTCATTGTGCAGAACATATGGATTTCCCAAATGTTTTCAAAGAACTGACTTGTTCCATTTGCATGAACAGACTTTGTATTGTGGATCCAGCCAAACGCAACAGTGCTTGCGAGACAACTGTTCTCCGTAGCTCCCTTTTCAAAGCTAAAATATAAAAAATATATAATTTGCCATTTGTAAGCTGCGACTACCGAGTTGATGCGTATGAGAGTATTTAGGGTAACAAAAAAAATGTTTGAGGCATCGGCCGAAATAAAAATCCTGTTTGCCAAACTTCTATTTTGTAAATAAGATTTCATCAAGGCCCCGACTGTACACCTGCATCTCTGTGCCAGAAGATAGGGTCGTCATCTGCCTCTCTGACACTGCCTACCTGTGGCTCTCAACTCTAAAGCAATGCCCTACCAGCACCTCTGTCTGTATCATCTGGACGTTTGCTTTGCTTTTGTTGGCAATTTCTTTCTTGTTCTTTTTTTGTTCTTTCTGTTTCTCTGTTGGGTTTGGTCGGTCTGTGACATATGAACTGATGCATCTGTGTTACTTAGCCATTGAATCAAAGCGATGATGCCTGTTACCTACGTGTGACGTAACTCACTCTTTTGAAAATGAAGTCACACAACAACAACAAAATATCCACAGGCTAATTTCTTAATAAAGTCACTGTCACTTTTACCTGGGGGAGATGGAAGGGGAGGAGGGGGAGGGGGGGATCTCCTGCATAACCTTGTTTCTTAGCTGTTTTAGACTTCCAGACAGGTGTACTACTCACACTTCAATGTTTTGCTTTCAAACTCAATGTTGATCTACTCTACTGCTTCCAGATCTGGGTTCAAATACTATTTAAATACTTTTGAGCATTTGCTTTAGCCTGCCTCTAGTGCCAGGTGGGCGGGGTTTGCATTTTGGGAATTTCCTATTGGCCCCATTGCAACAGGCAAGCTCAATCACACAATTTGAAATGATCTCAAATGGTATTTGAACCCAGGTCTGCTAGACATATCTAGGTGGTTTCTAGGAACCAAAACCAATAAGCTAGTTGAGATGGCCCATCCAGCTGCAGACTCCAGAGTACATTACTATGCCTTATTACTATCAGTTGGACAGGTTTGGTTGCCCTGTCACTGTTACATCGTCCTGTCATTGTATTTCAGTAACACAATTCATTGATGCAACTGAGGGTTTGGGGCATATTGTAGGTCTGTCCGCTTCGCAGAGTTACAAATGGCCAAAACGTGGAGACTTTATATGGCTATGAAATAATATAAATATGATTACTATTTACTTCTAGACTACGATGATAATAACTGTAACCCTGCTCGTCTAAGAAAAAGCTAAGCGAAATGGTCCCATTTTATTTATGAATCCCCCGAACGGTCTTGAAAAGAGAAAGAGGACTTTTTGTACGTATATTTCGTCCCATCTACTGTGCTACTCTATGCCCACTGTTCAGTCACAAATAAAAGATCATGTGATTCACCGTTTTCTCCTGAACTTTGTATGTTGCGTCAGCCATTTGTAACACTGGGTACCGCAACAAAAAATGGTCATTCATAGGATATTGCTGTCGAATTACCATTTCACGGTGTGCTTTCTAAGAAAACACCTGGTCATTTCAGCGACCCTGAAATAAGTCCTGCATGTATTTAGCATGTATCCAACTCAATGGATCCAACAGAGGGGGCTGTGTTCTTGCTATTACCTGGGCCCTGTCCAGTCAGCACATGCAGAAGAAAGCTTTTTGAAATGGAGAATGGAAACGAGGTCATTCTTAATGCTGTTGAGATAGTACCTCCTCCATTTTAAAAGGTTTTCTACCATGTTTCTGCCAACCGTACATGACTCTGTAATTGTGTGTTGTTAATTGGCATATATCCACCAACACAAACCTACATGAAGCATTTTAACTGAAGTTGACCTCAATCTATTTCAAATAGCTTTTTGTTTTTACATTTATAAGCAATCACTACATATTGTGTGGAGTGGAGCTGATGTTTCTGTCAAGGGTCATTTGAATGAGGTCAAACAAGGTAAACAAACAGTGTGGGAGATCTCCAGACCAACATAACGTACTGTACACCAAACATGATCTGTGTGCTTTGAGTTTCCTAATACCTGACTTATGAAAGTGGAGATTCCCGTAACAGACTCACGGTCTGAACCTAACATTGAGTCCATGCCCCCGCTTGTATTGATCAGTGTGTGTTTACACACAGACAGAGATACCTGAACACACACACGCGCACGGACAAACACACATGTACACACACTCATAAGTACACGCACGCACGCGCACACACACACACACACACACACACAACTGAACACACTGTTGTCTCGTCAGGTCTGTGCGTCCGTCTTTATTGGAGATTTTTCAGATCCACCACAACTACCATGCTCTCTGTGTCCACGTTAAAGCCTACAGTTGGCCTAGGCTACTGCCTCCTCTGTGCTGCATTGTGCTTGCTTCTACTCCGGTAAGACCTTAATTCACTCTGTGTGTGGAAGATAGAGATTCAAGGGCAATGGCTGTCCTCGACAAGCATCAATACCAGACATTGTATGACTTAATGTGAGGTTCATTGCAGTACACTTACTCCCGATGGGTAAGGTTTTAGATGGAGGCCTTGGAGGCCTAGATGGAGGTACAACGGGAGGGAACATTATTCTGGATTTCAATTGTTGGCTGTTTAAATCAATGCAAAAGTCCATTGAGAATAGAAAATGGTGTGTTTGCAGAAGTCCCCACAAGAATAGTAAACTAACAAACATTTGACCAACTGGGGACATTGTGTTAGTCCCCACAAGGTCAAATGCTATTTCTAGGGGGTTTAGGGTTAAAGTTAGAATCAGGGTTAGGAGCTAGGTTTAGTTTTAGTGTGTGTGTGTGTGTGTGTGTGTGTGTGTGTGTGTGTGTGTGCATATTTCTTCAAAGAAGTCCACCTTTTTGAAACCATAATGATTTTCTAGCACATCAACACACAGATGATTCCTCCCGTCGTACCCTGCTTGACTAATATAATAGGCTGATGCAGTGCGGTGAGCTGTGAATTATGGTGACCTATGTTTCAGTGATGTTGCCGGCAGTGGCGAGGAGCCCAGTGGCGTCCGTGAGGCTCGGTCTGTGGGGACTCAGGTCGCCGTGCAGCCAGTGGACTGTGTACAATCAGAGTGGTCCTCCTGGACGCGCTGCGATGTCTGCAGGAAGAAGAGGGTGAATATTAGCAGGAGGAGGAAGAAATGGATGATGATGATGATGAGGAGGAGAATGGTAGATAAAAACCTGTTAGTGGAGAGTATAGCGTAAGTGGCACAGGTTGCTGTCTGTAATCCACTTGACATGGATAAAGAGAGAGTGAAAACATAGTTCTGATATCATAACGGACATGGGATGTATTTCACATTCTGTGCACAGATTGGGTAATGCAGACTGGGTAATGCAGCCTGTGTAATGCAGCCTAGGTAATGCAGCCTTTTTGTGACTAATAGCTGTACAGTAAGTGGGCACTTAGGTGTTGCACTGTAGCATTCGAATTGTTTTCAATTGTCTTTTATTCTCTCTCACCCTCCCCTTTCCATCGCCCTTCCCCCAGTATCGTTATGCTAAGCTTGTCCAGCCATCTCAGTTTGGCGGGGAGCCCTGTCATGTCCAGGGCAAAGAGGTGGAGCCCTGTAGCCCTCCATCTCGCTACGACTGTACACATGATGAAACACCTCTGTGTGAAGGCTTCCTCTGCACTTACACAGGTATTCTTTCCACACAATCCACCAAATTAACCCTAACGTTAAGCCTGATTTGAATAATCCTAACCACTGGTATTCTCTCCTCTGATCTCAAAACTATATGCCTGCTATTTTTACACGGCTTAGTCCCCTGCATGTCTTCTAGATGTCTGTGTGGATGTAAAAAAAAATCAAATTTAAAAAAGTGCTGTATATCAAATGAAAAGTTTTACTCCACAAAGTGCACTGCCAGTATAGGGCTCTGAAACAAAACTAGATGACCACATAGGGAATGTGGTGTGATTTGAGATGTGACCTGTGTGTCTTCCCAGGGCGCTGTGTGCCTATAGACCTGCGCTGTAATGGGGATGATGACTGTGGGGACTGGTCAGATGAGAAGGGCTGTCAGAAGGTGAACAAGGCCTGCAAGCAGGAGGCACAGGAGTACCATGGTATCGAGAACCTGGCCAAAGGGTGAGGCATGTTCACTGTGGGCCGAGTAAAAACTTGAGCTCGGCGTACACATTGACATCTGCACTGGAGTTACGTGAAAGTGAATCCCTTTCTCTCTCCTGTAGAATCAACATACTGAACAGTAACTTAGAGGGAGTGGTCATTGACAACAGATACTACGCAGGCAGTTGCTTGCCTCACTACATCCAGGACATCAGGTTCAGGAAGCCTTATAACCTGCAGCAGTACACACTGGAGGTAGGAAGCCTTATTTATTTTTTTATTTATTTTTTTATTTCACCTTTATTTAACCAGGTAGGCTACTTGAGAACAAGTTCTCATTTGCAACTGCGCCCTGGCCAAGATAAAGCATAGCAGTGTGAACAGACAACACAGAGTTACACATGGAGTAAACAATTAACAAGTCAATAACACAGTAGAAAAAAAAGGGGGGAGTCTATATACAATGTGTGCAAAAGGCATGAGGTAGGCGAATAATTACAATTTTGCAGATTAACACTGGAGTGATAAATGATCAGATGGTCATGTACAGGTAGAGATATTGGTGTGCAAAAGAGCAGAAAAGTAAATAAATAAAACAGTATGGGGATGAGGTAGGTGAAAATGGGTGGGCTATTTACCAATAGACTATGTACAGCTGCAGCGATCGGTTAGCTGCTCAGATAGCTGATGTTTGAAGTTGGTGAGGGAGATAAAAGTCTCCAACTTCAGCGATTTTTGCAATTCGTTCCAGTCACAGGCAGCAGAGTACTGGAACGAGAGGCGGCCGAATGAGGTGTTGGCTTTAGGGATGATCAATGAGATACACCTGCTGGAGCGCGTGCTACGGATGGGTGTTGCCATCGTGACCAGTGAACTGAGATAAGGCGGAGCTTTACCTAGCATGGACTTGTAGATGACCTGGAGCCAGTGGGTTTGGCGACGAATATGTAGCGAGGGCCAGCCAACTAGAGCATACAAGTCGCAGTGGTGGGTGGTATAAGGTGCTTTAGTGACAAAACGGATGGCACTGTGATAGACTGCATCCAGTTTGCTGAGTAGAGTGTTGGAAGCCATTTTGTAGATGACATCGCCGAAGTCGAGGATCGGTAGGATTGTCAGTTTTACTAGAGTAAGCTTGGCGGCGTGAGTGAAGGAGGCTTTGTTGCGGAATAGAAAGCCGACTCTTGATTTGATTTTCGATTGGAGATGTTTGATATGAGTCTGGAAGGAGAGTTTACAGTCTAGCCAGACACCTAGGTACTTATAGATGTCCACATATTCAAGGTCGGAACCATGCAGGGTGGTGATGCTGGTCAGGCGTGCGGGTGCAGGCAGCGAACGGTTGAAAAGCATGCATTTGGTTTTACTAGCGTTTAAGAGCAGTTGGAGGCCACGGAAGGAGTGTTGTATGGCATTGAAGCTCGTTTGGAGGTTAGATAGCACAGTGTCCAAGGACGGGCCGGAAGTATATAGAATGGTGTCGTCTGCGTAGAGGTGGATCAGGGAATCGCCCGCAGCAAGAGCAGCATCATTGATATATACAGAGAAAAGAGTCGGCCCGAGAATTGAACCCTGTGGCACCCCCATAGAGACTGCCAGAGGACCGGACAGCATGCCCTCCGATTTGACACACTGAACTCTGTCTGCAAAGTAATTGGTGAACCAGGCAAGGCAATCATCCGAAAAACCGAGGCTACTGAGTCTGCCGATAAGAATATGGTGATTGACAGAGTCGAAAGCCTTGGCAAGGTCGATGAAGACGCCTGCACAGTACTGTCTTTTATCGATGGCGGTTATGATATCGTTTAGTACCTTGAGCGTGGCTGAGGTGCACCCGTGACCGGCTCGGAAACCAGATTGCACAGCGGAGAAGGTACGGTGGGATTCGAGATGGTCAGTGACCTGTTTGTTGACTTGGCTTTCGAAGACCTTAGATAGGCATGGCAGGATGGATATAGGTCTGTAACAGTTTGGGTCCAGGGTGTCTCCCCCTTTGAAGAGGGGGATGACTGCGGCAGCTTTCCAATCCTTGGGGATCTCAGATGATATGAAAGAGAGGTTGAACAGGCTGGTAATAGGGGTTGCGACAATGGCGGCGGATAGTTTCAGAAATAGAGGGTCCAGATTGTCAAGCCCAGCTGATTTGTACGGGTCCAGGTTTTGCAGCTCTTTCAGAACATCTGCTATCTGGATTTGGGTAAAGGAGAACCTGGAGAGGCTTGGGCGAGTAGCCGCGGGGGGGGGGCGGAGCTGTTGGCCGAGGTTGGAGTAGCCAGGCGGAAGGCATGGCCAGCCGTTGAGAAATGCTTGTTGAAGTTTTCGATAATCATGGGTTTATCGGTGGTGACCGTGTTACCTAGCCTCAGTGCAGTGGGCAGCTGGGAGGAGGTGCTCTTGTTCTCCATGGACTTATAACCTGCAGCAGTACACACTGGAGGTAGGATGCCTTATAACCTGCAGCAGTACACACTGGAGGTAGGAAGCCTTATAACCTACAGCAGTACACACTGGATGTAGAAAGCCTTATAACCTACATCAGTACACACTGGAGGTAGGAAGCCTTATAACTTACATCAGTACACACTGGAGGTAGGATGCCTTATAACCTACAGCAGGACACACTGGAGGTAGGAAGGCGTATAACCTACAGCAGTACACACTGGAGGTAGGAAGCCTTATAACCTACAGCAGGACACACTGGAGGTAGGAAGGCTTATAACCTACAGCAGTACACACTGGAGGTAGGAAGCCTTATAACCTGCAGCAGTACACACTGGAGGTAGGAAACCTTATAACCTACAGCAGGACACACTGGAGGTAGGAAGGCTTATAACCTACAGCAGTACACACTGGAGGTAGGAAGCCTTATAACCTGCAGCAGTACACACTGGAGGTAGGAAACCTTATAACCTACATCAGTACACACTGGAGGTAGGAAGCCTTATAACCTACATCAGTACACACTGGAGGTAGGAAGCCTTATAACCTGCAGCAGTACACACTGGAGGTAGGAAGCCTTATAACCTGCAGCAGTACACACTGGAGGTAGGAAGCCTTATAACCTACATCAGTACACACTGGAGGTAGGAAGCCTTATAACCTGCAGCAGTACACACTGGAGGTAGGAAGCCTTATAACCTGCAGCAGTACACACTGGAGGTAGGAAGCCTTATAACTTACATCAGTACACACTGGAGGTAGGAAGCCTTATAACCTGCAGCAGTACACACTGGAGGTAGGAAGCCTTATAACCTACAGCAGTACACACTGGAGGTAGGAAGCTTTATAACCTATAGCAGTACACACTGGAGGTAGGAAGCTTTATAACCTGCAGCAGTACACACTGGAGGTAGGAAGCCTTATAACCTATAGCAGTACACACTGGAGGTAGGAAGCCTTATAACCTGCAGCAGTACACACTGGAGATAGGAAGCCTTATAACCTGCAGCAGTACACACTGGAGGTAGGAAGCCTTATAACCTATAGCAGTACACACTGGAGGTAGGAAGCTTTATAACCTATAGCAGTACACACTGGAGGTAGGAAGCCTTATAACCTATAGCAGTACACACTGGAGGTAGGAAGCTTTATAACCTACAGCATTAGCAAGGGCCCTAATCGAATACTCTTAAAATGCATCCTTCTTTCTTCTACACTACCACATTTCTAATGATTAATATAACTGGACAATACAGACATGTTGTCTCAGCAATATGCTTCATGATTTCAGGTGTTTTAAGAGCAGTATAGAGGATACATTTATTCATAACTGGGTTGCTGCTACAGTACGTGTGTGACTGTGACCTGTAGTGAATGTAAACATTACTTTTCTCTTGTTTGTCTGCCACAGACCAAAGGCACATACGACTTCAAGCTGCAGTCTTTCGAGTCATACTCTGAGTTTGTCCATTACACCATGACGGAGCGCTCTTCCAAGACCACGGTGTCCATTGGCTTTGCCGTGCCGGGCGTGGCCGAGTTCGGCTTCAACTACGCTGACTCCAAATACTCCAAGTCAGAGAAGAAAATACGCCGCGCCTCTAGGAAGGTGAGAGTTGTCCATCAGGGGTCTGTTCAGAAGAGAGCATCATTACAGAATGTTCCCGATAGAAATGCATTGTGTAGAACAGATATGATTGTCTGTCTTGTATAATAGGGAACTGAGCCGGCTCTATTTATTACCGGTACATTTCTATCTGCAATGTTCTGAACAACACAAAGGCACAATTCACCCCAAAATCAACGTTTTGGGTCATTCACAGTCAGTAACCAAGCCCTCCTGACACGCCCCTTTGCCCGCCACCCCTCCACAGGAAAACAGCTTTGTCCAGGCCAAGGCAGAGCTGCAACTGGCCCGATACATCCTGAAGTCAGAGGATCTGATGCTGCACCCGGAGTTCTTCCTGCGTCTTCGTGCCTTGCCCCAGTCCTACAACTACGGAGAGTACAGACAGATCTACAGAGACTATGGCACCCATTACATAACAGAGGCTACCCTGGGAGGAGACTACGAGTACACGGTCATCCTGGACAAGGAGAAGCTGGAGAAGACAGGTGACCGACGATGCTTTGCTATTCCATACAAAGAGGCTAGTGCACTGCGGGGCCTTAGGGTGACATTTCACAGCAGCTACCCATGGACAAATGAAATAAAGTACCATATCACAATGGTAGTAGTAATACTCTACTATATCTCCACTCCCATTTTAGATTACTCTCTGGAAGCCTACAAGAACTGTGTGCAGATAGGTCTGAAGGTGGGGGCCAACATCAAGGGAGTGTATGTGACTGTGGGGGTCGAGGGAGGTGGTTGTGATGGTCTGCTCAATGAAATGGGAGGTGAGGAGTGGATCTAGATCACCGGCAACACGGGTCTCTCTTTCTGTCTCGTACTGTAGAACAAATAGCCATTTCCTCCTCCTCTTTAACTGTCTCTATCTTCCTCTCTCTCCGCGCCGTCTCCCTCCTCCTCTAGAGGACACAGTGAAAGGCAGCATGGTGGAGGACTTTGTCGCGGTGGTTCGGGGGGGTGACAGTGAGTCCATCACCTCGCTGGCTGCCAAGAAGCTGCCCACGCCACAACTGATGAGACTGTGGGGAGAAGCAGTGCATTACAACCCTGACTTCATCCGCAGCGTGGTGGGAATGCGGTCTCTCTCTCCATTTATCTCAGTCTCTTTTGTATACACTCCCTCTCATTCTACACCCACATGAAAAAATACTATCGTATACTATGGTTAAATACTATAGTATTCACTGTAGTGTTTTTTGAATACTTTGCTGTAGTGTTCACTGTAGTGTTTTTTGAAGACTTTGCTGTAGTGTTCACTGTAGTGTTTTTGGCAGACTTTAGTCTATAGTCTGCAAAAACACTACAGTTAATGCTATAGTATTTACTGCAGTGTTGCAGACATGACTGTAGTATACTGTGGTGTTTACTGTTTACTGTAAATACTGTAGAAAAAAAAGTAGTGTTTATACTAAACAGTAGTAATTATTGTAGTGTTTATACTGTACAGTAGTATTTATTGTAGTGTTTATACTGTACCGTAGTATTTATTGTAGTGTTTATACTGTACAGTAGTAATTATTGTAGGGTTTTTGCAGACATTACTATAGTATTTACTAGAGTTTTTTCTTTGTATTATCTTTGGCAAAACTGTGGGGGTTTTGTCCTTAAAGAAAACTACTGGACAAAATACTGAAAGAGCAAATTTTCCATAATCTGTAAGTAGATATATAGGAAGTAGGTAGGTAGGTAAGTAAGTAAGTAAGTAAGTAAGTAAGTAGAACTGAGGTCTAAAGTGATAGTTCAGAGCTAATCTTTTTTATAACCTGTAGGGAACACAGTATATTGTCTATACTTAGGTTTTTCACTTACGGGTGGCACAAATTGGGATATGGGGGAGGGGAATGGACAGGCTATATGCAAATGTAATACTGTCGTGTAGTATAGTTTTCTTCAAAATACTACAGTTTACTACAGAATTCTATTCTCTTTCACTTCTCTTTAGCAACCTGGGACTTGTCCTTTCTATTTATCTCACTCACTATTTTACTCTTTATTTTATCACTCTCTTCATGCACCTCTCATTCTCTCTCTCTCTCTCTCTCTCTCTCGCTCTCTCTCTCTCTCTCTCTCTCATTCAGATTTCCCAAAGGTTCCTCTATAGGTGTCCTCTACCAGTCTGTCAGACTCCAGCCCTGAGCTGGTTGTGATGATGTTAAAGTATTGTTGTTGTTGTTGTTGTCTGTGTGACAGACGCGGCCGCTATATGAGCTGGTGACCGCCAGAGACTTCTCCAGCGCTAACTCGCTGAAGAAGAACCTGAGGAGAGCCCTGGCTGAATACCTGGAGGAGAACAGCTCTTGCCGCTGTGCCCCCTGCCGCAACAACGGACTGGCTGTTCTCAAAGGTAAACCACCTCCCTCCAGCCCCCTGCTTAAAGGACTTCCTCCCCGATCCAGCTATACTTTGTAGATTTGTGAAACTACGAAATATGATGATGATAGTGATGATGAGGATGATGTCTTCCTCTCCCCCCCCCCCCAGGCACCAGGTGTGAGTGTGTGTGTCCATCTGGCTACAGTGGACTGGGTTGTGAGATCACCCAACGACCAGGTCATTCTCTTAATTAAAACACAAACCTACACGATAAAAGCCTTCACCTGTAGCTTTGACATCTCTATTTAATTTCCACAATATTGCCATTTCCATGCTGTTGGCGAGGTTTAACCTTTTGAGCTTTGTCCCAAATAGATATAGGCATAGACGGCAGCTGGAGCTGCTGGGGTTCGTGGTCACCCTGCGCGGAGCGGTCTAAGACACGGAGCCGCCAGTGTAACAACCCTGCACCTAGCAGCGGAGGCATAGCCTGCAGAGGACTCCAGATGGACACTACTGATTGTTTCTGATATTGTCCCGGACTCTTGATTGAAATAAAGATAATTCATGTCACCCTTGGAAATGTGCCTGTGATATGTTTGCATTCTTGACTCTCTTATGACAAAATGATCTGTAATTTTCATCACAGGTACACTTCAAATATGACAGACAAAATTAGAAAAAAAATCCAGAAAATCACATTGTAGGATTTTTATTAATTTATTTGCAAATTGTATTACACAAATGCATGTAAGCCAATTGAGAAAAACTGAGGTGATCAAGCATAACAGAGAATGACTTTGTTTTTATTTCTAAACACAAACATTTTGGCCATCTTTCTCATCAGATCAGAAGATTTGGTAACATCCTTTACCCCTTAAACATACATCGTTGGTATTGACTCCCACTTCCTGCTGTAGTGATGAAATTGGTTGTGTCCCGTCTTTCTTATGACATCAGCAGCGTTGTTTCTGAGAGGAGGAGCCAAGGCAGACGGCGCCCCTGTCTGGCCGGGGGTTATCACATCACCGTCGGCGTGTCTTACTTCCTGACTGACAGGAAAACCACACGCTCCAGCAACTCCAGGTCTGTCCGTCGTGGAACCTATCAGACAACAGTATGGCAGGCTCTGTCTCATCCACTCTGCTATTGCTCTTCACTCAACGAAGTCTCAACACATACACTATACACATAAAACTATGTGAACACCACTACAAATTAGTAGATTCGGCTATTTCAGCCTCACGCGTTGCTGACAGGTGTATAAAGTCGAGCACGTAGACATGCAATCTCCATAGACAAACATTGGCGGTAGGATGGCCTTACTGAAGAGTTCAGTGACATTCAATGTGGCACTGTCATAGGATGCCACTGTTCCAACTAATCAAATCACATTTATTACATCAGCTGATATCTCAAAGTGCTGTACAGAAACCCAGCATAAAACCCCAAACAGCAAGCAATGCAGGTGTAGAAGCACGGTGGCTAGGAAAAACTCCCTAGAAAGGGCAGAACCTAGGAAGAAACCTAGAGAGGAACCAGGCTATGGGGGGTGGCCAGTCCTCTTCTGGCTGTGCCGGGTGGAGAGTCAGTTCTTCAAATTTCTGCCCTGTTAGAGCTGCCCCGGTCAACTGTACGTACTGTTATTGTGATGTGGAAACATCTAGTAGCAACAACAGCTCAGCAGTGAAGTGGTAGGCCACACAAGCTCACAGAAAGGGACTGCCGAGTGCTGAAGTGCGTAAAAATCGTCTGACCTTGGTTACAACACTCACTACCGTGTTCCAAACTGCCTCTGTAAGAAACGTCAGCACAAGAACTGTTCCTTCGGGAGCTTCCTGAAATGGGTTTCCATGGCCGTACAGCCGCATGCACACAAGTCTAAGATCACCATGCACAATCCCAAGTGTCTGTTGAAGTGGTGTAAAGCTTGCAGCCATTGGACTCTGGAGCAGTGGAAATGCATTTTCTGGAGTGATGAATCATGCTTCACCATCTGGCAGTCCCACGTACAAAACTGGTTCTGGCTTATGCCAGGAGAACGCTACCTGCCCCAATGCATAGTGCCAATTGTACAGTTTGGTGGAGGAGGAATTATGGTCTGGGGCTGATTTTCATGGTTCAGGATAGACCCCTTAGTTCTAGTGAAGGGAAATCTTAAAGCTACAGTATACAATGATATTCTAGACGATTCTGTGCTTCCAACTTAGTAACAGCAGCTTGGGGATGTCCCTATCCTGTTTCATCTAGGTCCATACATTTGTTGAGATCAGTGTGGAAGAACTTGACTGGCCTGCACAGAGCCCTGACCTCAACCCCATCAAACACCTTTGGGATGAATTGGAACGCCGACTGCGAGCCAGTCTTAATCGCCCAACATCAGTGTCCGACCTTACTAATGCTCTTGTGGCTGAATGGAAGCAAGTCCCCTCAGCAATGTTCCAAAAGCTAGTGGAAAGCCTTCCCAGAAGAGTGGAGGCTGTTAAAGCAGCAAAGGGGGAAGCAACTCCATATTAATGCCCATGATTTTGGAATGAGCTGTTAGACAAGCAGGTGTCCACATACTTTTGGTCATGTAGTGTACTAACCCACGCACAGTTACTGTAGTAAGGTGTGGCACTTACTGTCATCTGATGACAGATATAAGTAATTACAAATAATAGCACTCTGTTACACCCACCTTTCCTGAGGCTCTCTTCAGTGTGTGTGTATGTGTGTGCAGCACAAACAATAACAACTTTTATTTTGTGTGTCTGTGTGTGTCAGATGCATCCTGTTGTTCCCACTTATCATGACTGTTGATGACCCCTGACCTCTGCTTACCCCTGAGTGCCGTGGCCAACTCCAGGGATGGGTAGCAGCATTGAACACTTGTCCTGTCTCATCAGACTGGTCATCAAAGTCTGCCTGCCTACTTACCGTGAATTCCCAGTTCACTCCCTCATTTTGAAACAAAACATTATTTCAAGAATTCATGAAATTCATAGAAATGTATAGAGTCGAGCCAGGAATTTTCCTAGACAGGTCACGTCTGAAAAAACTCCCGGATCTAACTAAACTATAAAATCAGTCCATTTCCTGATCCTGATCTGTCACTTCCTCTTCCCTGTTTCGTAGATCTACTACATCACTTCCTAACTCTAACTTATGTCACTTCCTCCCTGTGTGTTCAGGTTCTGCTGCATCACCACTCGGTGGATGAAATCTCCTATATCGCCAAGGATACCCAGGCCTTCGACTACCACCGGGCCTTCGACTACGCCTCTGGGAAGGAGGGACACCACAGTTGGGATTGCGACACAAGTGTTTTGTGAACTGCGTGTGTGTCGTCTGGAAGATGAAAGTGTGTGCTCCTCTTCCTTCACATCCCTCCCTCTCCCTAGCAGGCAGAGCCCCTGATCGTTGACTTGCATGACCTCTTCACACTCATCTACGACATCAAGCAGTATGAGGAGCTGGAGAAGGCCAAGAAGGACAAGCAGTGTCACACACAGACACACACACACACCCACATGAAAACCACATTAAACATTTGGAGACATACGACTCAACAGATTGTATGCTTGTCTTGAGGTTGGTGATGTATATAGAAACTACAAGTTATCATTACTCATTGTGTATTTATCATTACTTTTATGACACGTTTTACTTTTCTATTTCTTTATCTCTGCATTGTTGGGAAGGACCCGTAAGTTAGCATTTCACTGTTAGTCTACACCTGTTGTTTAACAGTGAAATCAACTGTTTCTTTTTACATTTATCTCATTCAATTCCTTCACCAATCAGTTCAGAAAGAGCAAGCAAGCTAGTTGTTTACATGCGTGATGGACAGATAGCCTATGGCGCAAGATGCGAAATTTTGCGAATGCTCACCCTAGGTGGGGAGATAGCAGGAGGGGATTGAGGAGGAGGCTTGAAGCTCTGGGCATCTTGTTATGACATGCATTATCTGAATTAGGTCCACAGAATTATACCTAGGAGAAGCGGCTTAAATTGAAGAACTTTGAATGTCCTTTTAGCTAACAAGCTAAATAATAAATAAAAAATAAAAACACGTCTTACCTTTTTGTCGTTAATAAATCCAACGTCAAACGTGATAACTAGGCCTATAGGATTCTTAACTAGCATTAAAAAAGTTAACCCATTCTTCTCTCGCTAATTCAAAATCTCTCTCCCCATCTTCTGAATCACACTTGTAATGTCAGTACAGTAGCCTATGATTCAGAGGGGGAGGGGCAGGTACAGTCAAAGATTTCCAGCTTGCAGGCAGACATTGGAATACGTTTCTGAGTGACAGAGTGAGGTCTTTGCATAGGCTCTTGGTTGCGTTTTTTTGCCTGCTACGTAAAATAACGTTATTAACAGGTTCCCAATGCCTTTGAAATAACGGTTCTGTTCAGGAACAGTATGAAACACCCTGCATACCACTGCTGGCTTGCTTCTGAAGCTAAGCAGGGTCGGTCCTGGTCAGCTCCTGGATAGGAGACCAGATGCTGCTGGAAGTGGTGTTGAAGGGCCAGTAGGAGGCACTCTTTCCTCTGGTCTAAAAAAATAATAATATCCCAATGCCCCAGGGCAGTGATTGGGGACACTGCCCTGTGTAGGGTGCCGTCGTTCAGATGGGACGTTAAACGGGTGTCCTGACTCTCTGAGGTCATTAAAGATTCCATGGCACTTATCGTAAGAGTAGGGGTGTAAACCCTGGTGTCCTGGCTAAATTCCCAATCTGACCATCACGGTCACCTAATAATCCCCAGTTTACAATTGGCTCATTCCTCCTATTCCCCAGGTCGTTGCTGCAGATGAGAATGTGTTATCAGTCAATTTACCTGGTAAAATAACAGATAAATGAATGGATCACTTTCGTTCCTGTTATTTAATGTTTTTTAAAGCACAGTTTTCATGAATTTTTATGAAATAGACAAGTTTGAATCTTTAGCTGTGGTAACTAGTGAGAACACATTTAATGTGGTCAACTGGCTGGGACTTCCAACTTCATTGGCTTATCCCTCCTGATGACCCGGTTGGAGTCATGTCCAATCAGGTCATCAGGGCGAGGATCAGCCAACTGTGAAGAAGCACCATCGAGATAACGTCAATGGTGCTGCCCATGCCGTCACAGACGCTATAATGGCGCAGATACAAAGATGAGGCCCCCCCTAGGTTTCCATCCAATTAGCAGCAGATTTTCAAGCAAATATTCTAGAATGAAGAAAATATGTGCATTTTCCCATCAGTGGTATATTTCCACCGAATGGACTTGTTGCGGATAAAAAAAATAATTGTGTGATGAGGTTCTGCACACAAAATGTACTTTTTCACTTAAGTTTTGATATACCGAATACAAATCTAAAGTTCAACGTGTTTCCAATGCATTTTCAACTCTACTGATAGTTTTGTTACAAAAACTGTTGCGATAAGAAGCAAATGTGCATACTCTGGTCTTGAGACTTGCCCTCTAGCCAATAGCTCGCAGATACAGTGCGGGTATGCTGTGCGGGTTGTTTATTCTACATGAAGAGATTATTATGTATCTGCGGCAGTCAAACGGCAGTCAAGCATAGATCGTCATGTCACCAGAATCAGACCCTCGATATTTATCAGTGGTGAAAAAAGTACACCATTTTCATACTTGAGTAAAAGTAAAGATACCTTGATAGAAACTCAAGTAAAAGTGTAAGTCACCCAAGAAAATCCTACTTGAGTAAAAGTCTAAAAGTTTTTGGTTTTAAATATACTTGGGTATCAAAGTAAATATAATTGCTCAAATGTACTTAAGGGCTTGTAAGTAAGCATTTCAAGGTAAGGTCGACACCTGTTGTATTTGGCGCATGTGACCATTTTTTAATATATTTTTTGATTTGATATTAATTTGTATTTTTTTACAGATAGCCAGGGGCACGCTCCAACACTCAGGCATAGTTTACAAACGAAGCTTGTGTTTCGTGATTCCGCCAGATCAGAGGCAGTAGGGATGACCAGGGATGTTTTCTTGATAAGTGTGTGAATTAGATAATTGTCCTGTCCTGCTAAGCATTCAAAATGCAACAAGTACTTTAATTTTGGGTATCTGGGAAAATGTATGGAGTAAAAAGTACATCATTTTCTTCAGGAATGTAGTGAAGTAAAGATAAAAGTTGTCAAAAATAGTAAAGTAAGTACAGATATCCCCCAGAAAACTACTTAAGTAGTACTTTCAAGTATTTTTACTTAAGTACTTTACACCGATGGTATGTATTGGAATGTGGCAAACGTGACAAAACTGCAGTAATCCTCAAAATCTCGCAGAACAAGCAAATAGCTAGTTCTTACCAGCTGTCCAGAAGAGTACTATATCTTAATGCTAGCTGGGGAAGGTATCCACAATGTCCAGGGAAAAATAACCACCCCCCCAAACAAAATCACTTTTGCAACTTTTTGCTAATTTCTTGGAACAGCATGTCTGACTCTGAAACTGAATCTTTGAACAATGCTAACAATGATCCTGAATTTCGGGTCAATGCGAATGAAGCTGGACCTTTGGACAATGCTAATGACTCTGTAACCCCACAAGACTTCTCAGGGCTCCTGAAAATTGACCTACCACCAGCTAACCAGGGAGATGGCACTGAGTCATTTGCTTAGCTGGTCTCGTCGCCTTGAAGTAGGTGTACAAGCTATGTACAATCTGCCGGATGTGGAGTTGGACTCTGTGCTAGCATCAGTATTACCCACACAATTAGCTGATGCAGCATTCCTTTACTGGGACAACCTTTCACCAATCATTCAGAAGACCTTCAAGACCAAACAGAAGGAAGTCTTTGGCCCCAGGCAGTCTCTTCCATTCTTTCAGACATTTGTGAATGCTCGCCCTAGGAAGCCTGGTGAGAGCTTGGATGTGTACAGTGCTGACATCACTTGTCTGGTTCTGGAGGCCTTCCCAGACTATGACCACAAAGCACAAGAAGGGGAGAAGTTTTGCTGCTTTGTGGTCGGATTGGACCTTACCTTGCAGGTGAAAATTCATGAAAATGGATCAGAGGCGCTGCTCGTCGCAAGTCGCTGTGGAAGAGCACGTGCAGCTCTCCAACTACATGCTGAGAACCCACCAGTGGCACCGGCCAGAGACCAGGTTGCTATGGTTCGTTCTAATGACACGGATGAGAAGTTCCTTCATGCTGTGGAGCTGCTGACGCTCACTGTGAATGGCCTGAAGAGTCAGAGTGTTTGGGCTTCTAGGCCAACAGGACCTCCATCCCATCCAATAATTCTGCAAGAGGAGCATGTGGCTTCTCACCAGCCGTCAAGCTCAACATCCATCACAAGCCTACTACTCACCTGAACGACCGCCAGTACCGTCCTGCCTCTCCAGAGTACCGCCAAGTACCAGATACACATCAGGTGGAAGCTTCCTCTATCTTTGTCCACAAATGCTCCAATACGGGACCGGACCTATGGGAAGAGCAGCAGCAGGACACCATCCTGGCTGAACAAAAGGTCAGAAACCGCCTCATTGGCAGATTAATCATCGCAGGCCAGCATACTGACACAAATTCCATAGGCTGATATTCAACGTTGGTCAGCTCTGCTGAAAAATCTACCACCCAGCCTCAAAGTCAGTCATCTATCAGGTAATTGTGCCTCAGTCAATACTGGAAGATGTACTCCAAATCCTTTACTGTAACCCTTTGGCAGGCCATCTGTCAGCTGACAAGGTCTTGCAACATGCTCACCAACTCTGCTTTACTGGCCTTTCATGTTGAATGACATACGGGAATGGTGTAAACAGTGCATCCCATGTGACACCAAGAGGGCTCATACACCACACCTGAAAGCACCTATGAAGACAGTGGTAGCAACCAAGCCATTTCAGAAAGTCACGGCCGTCATTCTGGAACTGCCCTTCACCAGCCGAGGCAACAGATACGTGCTTGTGGTAAAGGATTACTTTTCTAAGTACATCAACCTCTACGCCATGAAAGACCAGTGCACTACAACTGTGGCCAAGTGTCTTTTCGAGAACTTTGTCAGGAAACACAGCACACCAGAGACATTGCACACTGACCAAGAACCTCAGTTCAAGGCTGACATTGTCCGAGTCATTGCCAGTTGCTGGGAGTTAAAAAGACCTGGGGCCTCATTTATGAAAATGTTCTTAGATTTATACTTGAACTTAGTCGAAAGATCACTTCTGACAGTGTGCTTACGTTCGATTCATAAAACATACTGAGCATAAAAAACCTTGCTTACGTAGTTTCTAAGAAGCCTGTTTGTAACTTACACACCTATGATCTATAAATCTCAAATTACCTTAAAATTGACTGCACATGCCCTTCAGCAGTCCGATGGTGCACTCCACAACCGACCTTGTTCTGCCATGCGCCAAATTGCAACTTAGGGGCTAAATCCGCACATAAATCTAACAGAACATTTATTGGGAGACGATTGCGATTTATAGGCCATGGATCATCATGCGCAAAAAAGTCATTCCGGTCTCCGAAAACTCTTTCCCTTCTAAAAGCATGGTTTTCAAAGTCTTCCAACGCAAGAACAGCCATGGTTACTTTTTTCTAATTTGACACACTATTTATAGAACATCGCATCCTGTTTTTAATTCAAAACACCTTGCGTCTGGCAATTAATTCCTCACAATTCCTTTAATTGATAATTCCTAACAAATTATTCATAAAGCTAATGCAAAGTTCACCACAGGCATGGATGCATATGTCCCAAACTGCAATACCACTACGTAACCAGCAGGTAAATCACTTACATCAAGTCTAGACTTTGCGTAGTGAGAAGATCATTTCCAAGTCAAAGTAAGGTTTAATAAATAACTACTTTTCTGCATAAGTCATACTTAAGATCAAAATTGATCGTAAGCCCGTTTTATAAATGAGGCCCCAGGACCAGCCCCTATCATCCACAATGTGATGGGATGGTGGAAAGATTTAATAGGACACTTATCAATCAGCTGGCCAAGACACTGCCCCAACAGCCTGGCGATTGGGATGAGTGCCTCAACCAAGTTGCCCTGGCCTACAACAGCAGCATTCACTCTACAACTGGTTTCAGCCCCTTCTTTCTGACACATGGTCGAGAAGGGAGAATGACAGTAGGGAGAATGACAGCCTCCACACAACGCCAGCAGATTATGTAGGTCAACTTACCCACAAGCTCCAGTCTGCCCTTGGATCTGCTGCACAGAACAGAGAACATGCTCAGTTACAACAAAAACACAACTACGACAAAAATGTCCGGCACATCCCCTACAAACCAGGAGACCTTGTGTGGCTTAACAACCCTATGACAGCATGTCACAAGCTTTCACCACACTGAGTGCCTTGGATCTACAGAAGAGGATCCTGGTGGAACCTACAGGATCAGGTAACTGCTGGACTAGACTACCGAGACGCAAGCAATCCACTACAACTGCTTAAGGTCATACACCTCACCTGTACCCCAATGTGCAAGAAATGAGCCTGTGGAACACTTAGCTGTACCTCCTCGAACTCCAACCCTAATGGCCTTATCAGGTGCCTTACTCTTCAAGCCCTCAAGACTCTGTGAGACATGGGAATGCAACTTACCTGAGCCGCCCCTGGATCCCCATCTGCCTCAGCAAATCCAGTCTCAGGCCACTAGTCAGAATCTCTCTGCCCAGCCCAGGCCGTTGGACACTGATCCAAGATTTTCTGGAGTGATGAAACCAAGATTGAACTCTTTGGCCTGAATGCCAAGTGTCACGTCTGGAAGAAACCTGGCACCATCCCTACAGTGAAGCATGGAGGTGGAAGCATCATGCTGTGGGGAAGTTTTTCAGCGGCAGAGACTGGGAGACCAGACGAGATGGTGGAAAAGATGAACGGAGTAAAGTAGGGAGAGATCCTTGATGATAACCTGCTCCAAGAGCACTCAAGACCTCAGACTGGGGTGAAGGTTCACCTTCCAACAGGACAACGACCCTAAGCACACAGCCAAGACAATGCAGGAATGGCTTCGGGACAAGTCTCTGAATATCCTTGAGTGACCCAGCCAGAGCCCGGACTTGAACCCGATCAAACATCTCTGGACAAACCTGAGAATAGCTGTACAGCAACGGTCCCCATCCAATCTGACAGAGCTTGAGAGGATCTGTAGAGAAGAATGGGAGAACCCCCCCAACCCCTTGGATGCGTTCTCCAGTGCAGATGCTGGAATTTTTTTGTATGAACATCTGAAAGTAATCTACTCTGCCAGGGGCCTCCAAATCACTGTCCGCCCCTGTATTCTAGGCTATTAGAGAAATTGTTTTTGTTTTTCTTGTTGCCTTTATTACTATGAAAAATGTAAATTATGCACTGTTTCCTTTCATTGATCATCTTTGCACTGTACTTAATGGAAATGGTTAAGTAGGTAGGCTTACTCAAGTCTGCACTTTTCATTGTTTTGTGTATGATGCCTTGGTCAAGTACGAGTAATATTTTTTTGGCTCGTCACACTGGTTTGGTCTTTGTTGTTGAAAATATCTGTTATTTCCTGTTTTTGATGTTCAATACATATATGTTTCTGTATAGCATAAAATGACGAGTCATACAGTAGTTCTTGTCTATTACAGTGAATTGGGGTACTTTATTCAGTAGGGGGCACCATTGTTCACGTGCAAACACTATTACTCTATTGCAAAACTTGACAAATGAAATATGAAACCTAAAGACCGACTTCTCCCAATGTATCCATGGGAATCATTTTGCATCTGTCAATGCGGTTAAGAGGATGCAACTGTCACAGTAACCATGGCTGTACTGAATGTAAAGTTGATAGATTAGGGCAGCTGCTGTCAGCCAGCTGAAGAAAACAAACTTTGTTGGATAGCTACAGTGGCTAGAGAGTTGTTTCTGAGTTGGCAAGAGTAATGGGCTATAGCAGGTAGTAGTCAAGGGCCTTAGGGAAGAAAATACCCTTTACGAAGCAGTTACAAGCATGACATTTGGTACAAACATTCCTCAGGTGATATGAAAACATCCCAGAAGGGGTTCCCATTTCAAAATTGAACAGGAAGTGAGTTACTGCTACATTTTAAATGGCTGCCATAATAGCCGGAATTTGACCATGGAAACTGTATTGCAACAGATAAAAAAAGCATGCAATTTGGTACAAACATTCCTCAGATGATATGAAAACATCCTAGAAAGGGTGCTCATTTCAAAATTAACCAGAAAGCAGAATTCCAAATGGTCGCCAATGGAGATGTAATGAATCCATAGTCAAATAAATTTCAGCTTTTATTTCTTTCATCACATTCCCAGTGGGTCAGAAGTATACATATGCTCAATTAATATTTGGTAGCATTGCCTTTAAATTGTTTAACTTGGATCAAATGTTTTGGGTAGCCTTCCACAAGCTTCCCATAATAAGTTGGGTGAATTCTGGCCCATTCCTCCTGACAGAACTGGTGTAACTGAGTCAGGTTTGTAGGCCTACTTGCTCGCACACACTTTTTCAGTTCTGCCCACACATTTGCTATGGGATTGAAGTCAGGGCTTTGTGATGGCCACTCGAATACCTTGACTTTGTTGTCCTTAACCTTTTGCGACTAGCAATCCCGGATCCGGGAGCGTAATCATAGCCTCAAACGAATTAGCATAATGCAGCGGACATAAATACCCCTAGAAACTTTTCCTATTCATGACAATCGCAAATGAAATATATTCAAACACAAGCTTAGCCTTTTGTTAATCACACTGTTATCTCAGATTTTCAAAATATGCATTACAGCCAACGCTAGACAAGCATTTGTGTAAGTTTATCATGGCATAATGCTATGCTAGGCTCTGCTGGCAGCAGGCAACATTTTCACGAAAATAAGAAAAGCAACCAAATTAAATCATTTACATTTGAAGAACTTCGGATGTTTTCACTCAGGAGACTCCCAGTTAGATAGCAAATGTTCCTTTCTTCCAAAAATATTATTTTTGTAGGCGAAATAGCTCCCGTTTGTTCATCATGCTTGGCTGAGAAATCGACCGGAAAATGCTACCACTACAACGCCAAACTTTTTTCCAAATTAGCTCCATAATATCAACAGAAACATAAGCCATTTTGCCACAACTTTGGAAGCATGCTTGGGGTCATTGTCCATTTGCAACCAAGCTTTAACTTCCTGACTGATGTCTTCAGATGTTGCTTCAATATATTGACATAATTGTCCTGCCTCATGATGCCATATATTTTGTGAAGTGCACCAGTCCCTCCTGCAGCAAATCACCCCACAACATGATGCTGTCACCCCTGTGCTTCACGGTTGGGATGGTGTTCTTTGGCTTGCAAGCCTCCCCCTTTTTCCTCGAAACATAACGATGGTCATTATGGCCAAACAATTCTATTTTTGTTTCATCAGACCAGAGGACATTTCGCCAAAGTACGATCTTTGTCCCCATGTGCAGTTGAAAACTGTAGTCTGGCTTTTTTTACGGCTGTTTTGGAGCAGTGGCTTCCTCCTTGCCGAGCGGCCTTTCAGGTTATGTCGATATAGGACTCATTTTACTGTGGATATAGATACTTTTGTACCTGTTTTCTCCAGCATCTTCACAAGGTCCTTTGCTGTTGTTTTGGAATTGATTTGCACTTTTCGCACCAAAGTACGTTCATCTCTAGGAGACAGAACGCGTCTCCTTCCTGAGCGGTATGATGGCTGTGTGGTCCCATGGTGTTTGTACATACTATTTGTACATACTGTTTGTACAGATGAACGTGGTACCTTCAGGCGTTTGGGAATTGCTCCCAAGGATGAACCAGACTTGTGCCGACAAGACAACACAGGAGTGGCTTCGGAACAAGTCTCTGAACGTCCTTGAGTAGCCCAGCCAGAGCCTGGACTTGAACCCGATCGAACATCTCTAGAGAGACCTGAAAAATCTGTACTACTATGCTCCCCATCCAACCTGACAATTGAATCAATTTTAGAATAATGCTGAATAATGTAACAAAATGTGGAAAAACCCCAATTTAAACATATTAAAGTATGATATGGGAGAACGGCTGAGAATGGTTGAGTTGATGAGCAAGGAGAAGTGAACGATGCATAATTGTGTAATCAGTGAATGGTCAATGAAAAACAGGGGGGGCCGTTCTATTGTATTGATCTATTTGAATTATAATCTCAATATTGTATATCGCTCCACTGAATCCAAGCAGTCTTATCAGTCGACTCTGGCCTACTTGGAGTGCACATTGAGTGTGCGTAATTTACATTGGCAAGAAGACAAAGACAAATTGATGCACATGCTGTATTAGCGTTGCTACAAAATCTGAATGAAAATTATTCCGATGGTGGGGTACACATTAATCTTGACATCTCTGATAACTATTCTTTTGATTCTGAGCCTGAGCCTGAGCCTACACTTCAAAGGCCTAAGAGCAAAAATGGCGGTGTTCACTGAGCAGGGGCGCAGTGAGACAGGAGAGTGGAAGGGATGGCACTGTTTGAATAATCAAGCTGGTGACAATGCTATGGGCAGATTATTATCACAGAATGTATCCCTGAGAGAGCAGGCCCTACATATCAAGCAAAAAAACAACATCAGCAACGCACTCACCAACTTTCGTTGTTAATGTGACATCCGACACGCATCTCTGCGTGGTTGGGGTATTTTATTTTGTCGCTGTATAAGAAGCTGTTATCACGTTCCAACACATATGTGTTCTGTTTCATAGTTATACCAAAGGCACTCCACGAATAAAATTGATTGAATTTGTTTTATTTTATGTTTACTTTTTAATTAGCCTGTAGTAACATAAACTAATGAAAATGCTATTGTGTTATTTGAAATATATTTTTTATTCGTATTCTAATGTTACATAAGACCTTAAGAAACACAAACAAAATATTATTTTTGCGATAGCATATATGAAATGTATTTATTACACTGTTAGAACATGGCATTTTTAACATTTTAAATACATTTGTTGGGGTGATTCATGTAGTAGTTCCACACAACTTGAGTGGTTAGCCTACAGGTTGATTTCTGGTGTTTGCAGGACATTTATGCCACTTTAGGCTGGTCGCTTATGAAATATCATGGAATATCGTAGAAGGCTGGTCCACTACTCACAAATACACAATAGTTTTTACTATATATGGAAACAAAAATTCAACAGTAATATCACCTTTCAAAAACCTGATTCTGTTTTGGTGGCCATATTGGATTATGTAGAAAAATAAAACAATAGGAGTGCCATGCCCCAATGTTTTGGCCACCCCTTCTAATATCATTTTAAACATCCCAAAGAGCATATCTACCAAATGCTATGCTTTGTATCCGCCTCCATATAGTTTAATTTAAAAAAAAAAAAATCAGCTAAGGCCCGGGACTAAAGGGGGAGGTGATTCTTTAGGAGGCGGACACCGGAGGTGGGAGCGCAACTAAACTTCGGTGCTCCTCAATGATTATTAGAAGTAACTTAGAAATTGCTCAACAGTCAACAACGAAAGTCACCGGGTGAGTGAGCAGAATACACGGGAACGGAATAAAAGCCAAACCCTTGCAGTTAACTTAAAGGCAATCGTCACATCTCAATTGAATTTATCTGCACAATATATGAGTAAATATTCAGAATCATCTCTCAGCTGATGGTTAACTAACTATTGAACTCACTCCGCTTCGCTTTCTAGTTCAATTTACGAGAATTTAACGCGACTGCAGCTGCAACTTCGTCACTCTTTACTTGTTTATTTGGAAAATCATTTAAGTAAGTAGCCTATAAATGCAACGCTGTTTAATTTATGAGAAGACAATGGCACCAGAAACAAGGAACGGAGGAAGTTCTTCCCTGAATAACAACAACAGTAAAGACAACAGCAGGAAAACCTTCCTGGTCGGTGTGGATCTCTTCTGCTTGTTTTTAGGTGAGTGTTTCTGGACTTTTCATTCTGTAGATAGGACAAGAAATTAGGCTATATTATTAGGTCACATTGTCTGACACTGCAGTACATTTTTCTTATATAAATAGGCCACAGTTTTACATTTGCATAAAATGTATTATTTTATTCATGTTGATTAACCCAGCATCATAATGTTATATGACTTGTTGGTTTATTTATTATCTTGGATGAGCTAGAGTGTTATGCTATCATTAGGTCAAGGGCAGAAACTACTCATGCAAATGTATGTCTAACAATAATAATAATTCATACATATACAATCCAATATCAGAGCAATGTCAGTCAACATAAAGATGATTCAAAGGTTTGTTTCATTTCCTTTTACATTTCTTTGTTTTCTTCTTTTTATTGTCATTTTCTGTTGACTCCTTGTTCCTTTTCCCCGTAGTCCATTTTTAATACAAGACAGCAAAAATAGTTGAAAAGATGTTCCTCCTCAGAAAGAAAAGGGATTTATCATGACAATATTTTTGCCAGAGTTCCCAGTGAAACCCCCACGCCCACAGTACAGCAATATATTCTGCTGGCAAAGGGGAAAAGCCAATTGATCAATTGCTCCAAGAGGGCTATATTTCTTTGGTGTCTGACCATTCCTGTTGCCCTCATTTGGCCTGTTTTAATATTTTCCATAATGTCTCACATCCCACACTGGCAATCAAGCCAGGAATTCTCTTGAAGTGACATCTGGCATAATATATCTGGTGTGTGTGTGTGTGCGCGTGTGCGTGCGTGTGCGTGCGTGTGTGTGCGCGTGTGTGTGCGTGTGTGTGCGTGTGTGTGCGTGTGTGTGTGTGTGTGTGTGTGTGTGTGTGTGTGTGTGTGTGTGTGTGTGTAATTAAAAGAAAGTGGTGAGAAGGTCAGCCATATGTTCAGCTAATGTACTGAGTACCATCTCTCTCTCCCTCCGTCTCTCCCTCTGTCTCTCGCTCTGTCTCTCTCTTTCTGTCTCTCTCTGTCTCTCTGTCTCTCTCTCTATTTCTCTATTTCTGTTCCTCTTACTCTTTGACTGAGCTTAGAGTGAGTGATTCCTCACCAGACTCAGAAACACTAGGGCGGTGAACTGTCAAATAGTTTCGAAGGTGACTGAATCAGTCATTCCAAGAAAGACATCAAAGTCAAAGACCCTAATAAGTATTCTGGTCCAAGGTCTAATAGTCTTCGGTCTGCTGGTGACTTAACACAAGTACATTATATAGTGTGATGATATACAGCAGTGGTTCCCAAACTTTTTATAGTCACGTATCCCTTCAAACATTCAACCTCCAGCTGCGTACCCCCTCTAGCACCAGGGTCAGCGCACTCTGATATGTTGTTTTTTGCCATCATTGTGAGCCTGCCACACACACGCTATACGATACATTTATTAAACATAAAAATGAGTGTGAGTTTTTGTCACAGTTTTTGTCACGGCTCATGGTAAGTGACAAAGAGCTCTTATAGGACCAGGCACAAATAATAATTTAATAATAATCAATAATCTTGCACTTTATTTATCGGTAAGTGGAATGGAGGCAGGGCATGAACGGGATAATGAATCCAGTTGTTTATGTCGTCCGTTTCGGGAAGGTATCTGCGTAATTGCGCACCCAGCTCACTCAGGTGCTTCACTATATCACATTTGACATGGTCCTTAAGCTTGAGTTCATTTGTACACAAACAATCATACAATAATGGAAAGACCTGTGTGTTGTCCTTGTTAATGCAGACAGAGAAGAACTTCTTAATCATAGCCTCAATTTTGTCCCGCACATTGAACATAGTTGCGGAGAGTCCCTGTAATCCTAGATTCAGATCATTCAGGCGAGAGAAAACCTCACCCAGATAGGCCAGTCATGTGAGAAACTCGTCATCATGCAAGCGGTCAGACAAGTGAAAATTATGGTCGGCAAAGAAAACTTTAAGCTCGTCTCTCAATTACAAAAATGTGTCAATACTTTGCCCCTTGATAACCAGTGCACTTCTTCTGTATGTCGTAAAAGCATTACAATTGTATAATGCAGAAAATACACGAGAGTTCAGGGGCCTTGCTTTAACAAAGTTAACCATTTTCACTGTAGTGTTCAAAACGTCTTTCAAGCTGTTAGGCATTCCCTTGGCAGCAAGAGCCTCTTGGTGAATGCTGCAGTGTGCCCAAATGGCGTCGGGAGCAACTGCTTGCACGCGCGTTACCACTCCACTATGTCTCCCTGTCATGGCTTTTGCGCCATCAGTACAGATACCAACACATCTTGACCACCAAAGTCCATTTGATGTCACAAAGCTGTCCAGTACTTTACAAATATCCCCACCTGTCGTCCTGGTTTCCAGTGGTTTGCAGAAGAGGATTGTCTTCCTTAATTGACCCCCCCCCCCCCATAAACATAACAGACATAAGGTAGGAGCTGTGCCAGGCCCGCCACGTCTGTTGACTCAAACAGCTGTAACGCATAGAATTCACTGGCTTGTATGCGAAGCAGTACTTGTTTCAAAACGTCTCCTGCCATTTCACTGATGCGTCGTGAAACAGTGTTGTTTGATGAAGGCATTGTCTGTATAGTTTTTCTCAAAACGTCTCCTGCCATTTCACTGATGCGTCGTGAAACAGTGTTGTTTGATGAAGGCATTGTCTGTATAGTTTTTCTCAAAACGTCTCCTGCCATTTCACTGATGCGTCGTGAAACAGTGTTGTTTGATGAAGGCATTGTCTGTATAGTTTTTTGGGCCTTTTCCCCCAGCATTGTCCCAGCCATATGCGTGGCAGCAGGAAGAATTAAGGGCTTGCCTGTCCTAGCCACTCGGAAGCTCACCATATAAGACGCTTCTAGCCTCTTCTTATTAATGGTATCTGTTGGTTTTATACATGCCTTACTACTCGAAAGTCGTCTTAATTCTCGCTCAAAAAACTCCTGTGGCTTATTTTTCAAATTGGCATGTTTTGTTTCAGAATGTCTGCGCAAGAGTGAGAGAGTGAGTTTTTCATTGAGTTGTGAGATAGTACTTTTGCACATATAACACACTGTGGCTGAGGAAAGTCAGTATTCCCATATATAAGTGAACCCCAAATCAATGTAGCTCAAATAAAATACAATTTTATTGGTCACATGCGCCGAATACAACAGTTCACCTTACCGTGAAATGCTTACATATGAGCCCCCAACCAACAATGCAGTTTCAAAAAATATGGATAAGAATAAGAGATAAATGTAATGTGTAATTAAAGAGCAACAGTAAAACAACAATATCGAGACTATATACAGGGATGTACCGGTACAGAGTTAATGTGCAGGGGCACCGGTTAGTTGAGGTAGTATGTAAATGTAGGGAGAGTTATTGAGAGTACCAGCGGTGTAAAGGGGGGGGCAAATCAAATAGTCTCGGTAGCCATTTGATTAGATGTTCAGGATTCTAATGGCTTGGGGGTAGAAGCTGTCTAGTAGCCTCTTGGACCTAGGCTTGGCACTCCAGTACCGCTTGCCGTGCGGTAGCAGAGAGAACAGTCTATGACTAGGGTGGCTGGAGTCTTTGACAATTTTTAGGGCCTTCCTCTGACACCGCCTGGTATAGAGGTCCTGGATGGCAGGAAGCTTGGCCCCAGTGATGTCCTGGGCCGTTCGCACTACCCTCTGTAGTGCATTGCAGTCGGAGACCGAGCAATTGCCATACCAGGCAGTGATGCAACCAGTGATGCTCTCGATGGTGCAGCTGTAGAACCTTTTGAGGATCTGAGGACCCATGCCAAATCTTTTCAGTCTCCCGAGGGGGAATAGGTTTTGTCGTGCTCTTCACGACTGTCTTGGTGTGCTTGGAACATGTTAGTTTGTTGGTGATGTGGACACCAAGGAACTTGAAGCTCTCAACCTGCTCCACTGCAGCCCCGTTGATGAGAATGGGGGCGTGCTCTGTCCTCTTTTTCCTGTAGTCCATAATCATCTCCTTTGTCTTGATCACGTTGAGGGAGAGGTTGTTGTCTTGGCACTACATGGCCAGGTCTCTGACCTCCTCCCTATAGGCTGTCTCGACATTGTCGTTGATCAGGCCTACCACTGTTGTGTCATATGCAAATTTAATGATGGTATTTGGAGTCGTGCCTGGCCATGCAGTCATGAGTGAACAGGGAGTACAGGAGGGGACTGAGCACGCAGCCCTGAGGGGCCCCTGTGTTGAGGATCAGCGTGGCGGATGTGTTGTTACCTATCCTTACCACCTGGGGGCAGCCCGTCACAAAGTTCAGGATCCAGTTGCAGAGGGAGTTGTTTAGTCCCAGGGTCCTTGGCTTATTGATGAGCTTTGTGGGCCCTATGGTGTTGAACTATAGGTGTTCCTTTTGTCCAGGTGGGAAATGGCAGTGTTGAGTGCAATAGAGATTGCATCATCTGTGGTTCTGTTGGGGCGGTATGCAAATTGGAGTGTGTCTAGGGTTTCTGGGATAATGGTGTTGATGTGAGCCATGACCAGCCTTTCAAAGCACTTCATGGCTACAGACGTGAGTGCTACGGGTCAGTAGTCATTTTGGCAATTTACCTTAATGTTCTTGTGCACAGCCACTATGGTGGTCTGCTTGAAACATGTTGGTATTACAAACTCGGACAGGGAGAGGTTGAAAATGTCAGTGAAGACACTTGCCAGTTGATCAGCGCATGCTCTCAGTTCACGTCCTGGTAATCCGCCTGGCCCGCCAGCCTTCCGAATGTTGACCTGTTTAAAGGTCTTACACACATTGGCTGCGGAGAGCGTGATCACACAGTCTTCCGGAACAGCTGCTGCTCTCATGCATTTTTCAGTGTTGTTTGCCTCGAAGCGAGCATAGAACTAGTTTAGCTTGTCTGGTAGGCTCGTGTCACTGGTGAGCTCTCGGCTGTGCTTCCCTTTGTAGTCTGTAATGGTTTGCAAGCCCTGCCACATCCGACGAGTGTCAGAGCCTGTGTAGTACGATTCGATCTTAGTTCTTATCATATTCACAACTGTCAGTGACCATGCTAGCTGGGCTAACAACAAATGTACACATTACTGATGCTAGCATTGGATGTGCTCGTGGAAGCAGAACAACTTGTGTCGTCAACAGGTGAAGGTGTAGTACTGCTGGTAGTAGCAGTGTCTCTATGTACGCAGGCCTTACTTTTTTTAACCATTCATCAATTTTCGAGCAAATGGAATGAGCAGCAGCTACGTTTGGCTACATATGGACTGTTAGTGGAATTCCCGCGAGAGAGTAACTGTTAATATGATTGGATGTTATTTATTTGACTTGGCTATCTGTATTTGGCATTGTGTTGTTATTTTGCTGAACACTGGATGTTTAAATTTTGGTTTTGGCAGTAAAACGAGGCTACTCAGGCGAGAAATAAACTCACCCAAATGTATTGCCCCGGAGAAAAAAAGTCAGATAAGAACAAAATTCTTATTATAATGACAGCCTACTTGTAAAGCCCCCCTCAGCCAAACCATTCCCTTAACCCGGACGACACTGAGCCAATTGTGCGCCGCCCTATGGGACTCCCGATCACGGCTGGTTGTGATACAGCCCGGGATCGAACCCGGTCTGTAGTGTCACCTCTAGCACTGCAATGTCGTGCCTTCGACTGCTGCATAACTCAGCAGGCCCCCCCACACATACAACGCCTTAGTGTATGTGACAAATAAATAAGAACGTGATATGATTTTGTATGCATTTCAGAGATCAGTCATTTTTTTATCTCTTGACAGTTTGAAAGTATTCATCCTTTGACCTGTTGAAATGTATAATACATGAAGGTGGAAAAGAGGTGGAATTTACTAGTCTGGGGTGAAGATGTATGTATTCAAGTTCCACAGGGTCACTGACTTGAGTTGACTGTGTCCAATAGGACATCTATGGCCACTTCTTACCCCACAACTGTTTGTTTAATATAGTCTCTGATAAGGTTATCGCGGGTCAATAGAGGTTCTGTCAACAAACTTCTCCGTCTCTCTATTGCCCTGCAAATGCATAAATATATCCTTTTTTTCTTACGAGGCGGAGGGTAAGTTTTGCCCACTCTGTGTTTGTACCTGCCCACAGAAAACGCCTGTCAACAAACCAACAGTGTATAGCTGTCTAAAGATGTGGTTTGAGGGGAGAGACCGCAAGGAGGAAATGGTGGAAGCACACTTGCAATTACTGGCCAAGCCAGCTTCCATTTTCACTGTGACTCTGACTGGAGTTCCAGCATCTCCAGAACAGAAGGACTTTCCTCTCAGCTTACAATCAGGGCCCGTATTCATGAAGTGTCTGAGAATACAAGTGCTGATATAAGATCAGTTTTGCCTTTTAGATGATAATGAATAAGATTATACGGACAGGAGGTACCTGATCCTAGATCAGCACTAATCTGAGACAGTTTACAATTACAGACCCAGATCTCAGTGGCCTATCCAGAGTTTTATATTTAGATCTCAATAAGGTGCTGGCCTGGTCCCATACTGTATGTGCTGTAACCAACACTTTTATTGTTGTCGTATTATTGTAATACCAATAAAAGAGTTGGCTACAGCACATACATACACTATAGGACCAGGCCGGAGTCCAGACCTGCTCTCAGTGTTTGCATACCCCAAAGACTTTCATAGCCAAAATAGCATTAGTTTAAACAGGCAGGACTTTAGGTAACAATTCATAATTCTATTCATTAACAAGTATAATTTACAAAGCATTTGTAAAGTATTTATAATGGCTTATTCATCCAAAATGATTGTAAAGTTAGCCAAGTGCCTCAACTCCACAATGAGAGTTTTTTGGTCGTTTGAGTCGCTATTTTTATTTCGTAAACTTTTTTTTATCCAGCCGAGTCAATTTAGAACAAATTGTTATTTACAATGATGGCCTGTCATCCCATACATAAAAAGGTATTCAAATACAACCACTGACTGTTTCTATGTTGAGATTCAATTGGCACATCGTAGAGCATCTTCGAGCAACAGTAATGAGGAAACAGTCTGTAGTTGTATTTAATTCACGTTTAATCAAAAAGTATGGATTTCAATAAACAAAGAAAGGCACGCAACAACAAAGGACAAACATAGGTACAAGCTAAGGATTTAAGAATGGCAATCTTTTAAGTATCGACTGCATAGCGACTCGAAGGAGTCAGAGGTGAATAAAAAAAGAGTCTAGTCTGCGCTCAAATACATGGATGAAATCATTGTAGAGTTGAGGTACTTGGCTATTATAAAATATAACCAAACTTTAGATTTATTCCCTGTAGATCGAACTGAATCAACCGTGTTTTGGCCAACACTGGCCCAGTGCAAGGATGAACCCTGGGTTAAGTGTGTAGCTAAATGGGGTTAGTTGAGCAGTAAGTCGTTGCAGGTGGGGTTTTACGTTTTCTAATCACCTTATAATGTCCCCATTTGCTTCTGCCTGGCTGTAGATAATCAGAAAGCTCAAGGGGGCTTAATCAGCTAAACATCACTAACTATTCAATGAGACAAATGGGGGAGAAAAACACTTTTACAGGGATTTCTATTTTGGCTTTTTATTGTTTTATTTAATCGGTAACATGTTGAGACTACATGGAGCTCAGATTCTTTAAGCATTTCACCAATATTTTTGGCAAACCACAATTCAATGCAAATGTGATCTTTTCCCCTCTTCTCCTCTCTCAGTAGCCAGTGGAACTAGGAGAGCATAGGAATAGGGTTTGGCAACCGCACCACGACCAGACAGACAGACAGACAGGGAGTAGTTTGTGTGGGGGCTCTTGACTGCCATGCACACAAGGGTACAAGTAAAAACACAACTGCATCTGTGTATACAGCAGCACAACTCCCTCACACATGCAGTCTACATTTCTAGGCCAGTGGGAGAGCAATGGTGGAAAATGTGTATCTGTTTATTTTAGCTACAGCAACTGGTGTTATGTGAAATGCCCCAAAATTATGCTGGAATTTAATTCATTCAATGCAAGCTGCCATTTGCCTGTCCCAGACATTGATTGTGGTTTCCATAGTGGAATTGAAACCCCAAACTGAAACTCTCTAATTAATCCTATGGGTATGCTTAAGAATTGTTATGATCCAATAAACTCAAGGTAAATGTTTCTCGCTTCCAATTTTTCCATGAGAGGAAGCAAAGCAGACAGGTGTTTGAGTACTAACTCATCACTTCGAGGAAGTTGTTTGGTTATACCTTACTGGGGCTTTATAGGGATCGCTACAATGCTATATAAGCCAAATGGGAAATTTTGATATTGGTAAAAATAAAATCCTACATGCTCATTCATGCCATTTTCAATTAGGGAGTGCTTTATGTTTTCTTTGTGTCAGTGTAGCTAATACATTAGACGTATGCCTCTTGGCTGATGTTGTTGTTGGCAACTAGTGGGGCACTGGTTTTCCCCTCGCTTGTCCGAAGTGGGAAGGGAAGGGAGGAAGACGGGAAATCCCAAGATGCCTTGAAGAATGCTGATGCTGCACTGTCTGGTGGCATGGGGTGTGTGGAGGGCCTCAGAGGCAAGACAACACAGCTGAATCATGGGAAGAACAGACTTGGTAACATCTTAAATTACTCACTCCATTTTTGTTTCTGTCACCTGTTAGGGGTCAGGACCCGACTGTGGCGTTTCTGTTCCTTAATGAGCTCAGCGAGAGAGAGAGAGTCAGCCATCTTTTACTTGTATTTAACTTCCTCTCTTTTGTACTCTCCGGCCCGCCTGAGTCTTGGAGCTGTTCATGTGCATAAAGGCAGTCAAGGGAGGTCAGAACCCCGGGATGAATGCTTTTCACATTCATAGCAGTGTTGAGCCCAGCGGCCAGGGCCCTCTTTTCTTTCCATTGCCCTACATCAGCAAGCAGCAGCCCTAACCTGCCAAGCACTGTGCTGTGAGAGGAATGCCTGCTGATTCCCTCCCATCATAAGGGCAATGAAAAAGGCTGACAGACCACAGTTAAGATCGGGCGGTACTTAAAGTGTGTTTTCTCTCCACTAGAGCGCTAACACCTCTGAAAACCCCAAGTTTCAAATGGCTTGAATATAAATAGTAAAAACAGTAATGGTAATAATGTGAATAGTGTTGAATCTTGGATTTGAGGGAGGGAGGCCAGTGGAGGAGTGGTTAGGGTCTGGTCTGGGGTTCCCATCAGGCAGAGAGACTGGCCTGTAACATGAGCCTCTCCCAGCTGGGCTTTCAAAGCCCAGGCAGCTTGGAGCAGGGGAGCAGGGCGAGGGGAGCCAAACACACTAAGGAGTGTGTTGACATTTGGGTTTGAAGACATCAAACCCCCTGCCTTAGCTCTGCAGTACCCAGTACCCAAGCCAGCACCCCCAGTTTGACCTCTTCCTCCCAACCCTCACCCCATCCTCAGCCTTTACCCAGAGAGAAAAGGGGGTAGGGATGGATCGGAGAGAGAGAGAGAGAGAGAGAGCAAATGTTTGACTTTCTTTGTATTCATACATTTCAAAATCATTCAAGGGGTTCACTTCAAAGCTTCAAACATCAGTTAAAGGTCCACTTGGATGAGATCGAGAGAGTAAGCTTTCCAATTCTGTCAGGGAGTCCTCTCCTGGGTACTACTTTTCCCTTTATCTGTAAAAGACAAGTGGTTTTACCTCTAAAAGTGGTGAAATACACTCATTCGATTGTGGCGACCCTTCAGTCATATTTGTCTCAGCCTTCCACATCAGTTATCTGCGATGGATACCATTTAGCCCTTTTAATACTAGCTGCCCCCGTTTGATGTTGGTTTTTCATAGTATGATGGACGATACAGATTCTAACAATGACAGATTTTTCCCTTTCTTGGCTGCCAAGTCAGTGCACTTCATTTTGTTTATTCGATTTTTCGGGAGTTGCTGTCATAAAAAGGAAAATCCACCCCAAAAAACAATATTTTGGTATTTTTTTCAATTTGGACTGTTGATACAGTCCCAAAATGTAAGGATGTCAGCAGTCGGGTCATTTTTCATCGTCTTGATGATATGGCCAGTGACACTGCTTCTTGAAAGTCCGATATCTTGACAACTTGACTGCTTACATGCAAAACATTTTGGGACTATATCAACAGTGGACTAATGAAAAAAAGACAAATATAGTTTTTTTGAGCAGATATTTTCCCTGTAAAGGTGCTACGCATATGATTTTAATTTCATTTTTGCATTGTGATTTCAGAAAAATGTCCATAATATATCTGCAGTAATAGTGGAATGGTAGTGTTTCACAGTACTACTCACCTATTGATTTCTCCTGCCGGAGTGGCATCTGTTGTCAAAATGGGAAAGCTGTTCTGACTTTGTGGCTGTTTCATCTAGTGGAAAGGGCTCTGTCATATCCTGGTTGCTAAAATTCTGATTCCCTACAGTACACTATTCAGTGCATAAACTAAAAAAGTTAACATTTTAGCAATCAGGAAATGACAGAGCGATTTCCACTAGATAACACAGCCACAAAGCCCGAAACATCATTTTGACAACAGATGCCGCTCTAGCGGGAGAAATCAATAGGCGAATATTACAGCCAATCACAACATTGGTGGGTAAGTAATACTGTGAAACACCATCCTTCCACAATTACTGCAGATGTATTATGGACATCAGTGTTGTCTGATGGCAAAAAAATAGTCTGTATCACTTCAAAGGATATTTGGTAGATTATTTGCTGCAGCCTACATATTTTCCTCAAACTGAACATGCTACAGGTACATGACCAATTTTGAGCACCGTATCATGATATTACATGAACATGACATGTTATCAGCTGAGATTTGTGTGACGAGAGCGTTTGTCAATGTTGTTATGACGAGAACTGCATAACAGTCACCTTCCAGGTAAGTGCCCCAGGTAAGTGTGTGGGTGTGTCTTTCTGTGTTTGTTTGTTCTTGCCAGAGCTGTGTGTGGGTGTTGTGGGTTAACTGCAGCAATACAGGTTGTGTTTGGGATGTGTGCATGTTTGTATGCCAGTCAGATGATTTGGGCAGATTACAGATTACATTCAGTGATGCTCCTTGCTGTCTTTCTGCACAAGTTTTCCATCACACCCCACCGGAGGGGCTTGTTCTGTCAAAGACAGCAACATCAGCCTGTCTTATAAGAACAACCCCTCTGCCCACCGCTGTCCTGGTAGTTGTGGGGTTCCCTGTGCCCATCATCTCTGTAAATCTTTAGCATGGTTCAGCAGCAGGAGGGACAGGAAACGCATCCAGGGGACTCTGATTCACTCCATCCAGGGATTCACTGAATGTGGCTTTTAAGCCGAGGCCACCTCCCAAATGTTGCAGTTGGTGATCTACATTCAATTGATTGCATTCATGAACCTAGGAGTAGTATGGGATTAGCCTTGGTGTCGGTCTGGCTATAAACATTTTCCAAACATGTTGGTATGACATCCACAAAGGAGTTGAAACAGACAGGCACCAAGGCTAGCATACAAACCCTATTGGTACAAAATGAACTCCTACTCGACTCATCAATACTGAATTGAGACCTAAACCACTATTTCCTAGTAATTGGTTTTAGGTTGAGAACTATCTGAGTGAAGACAACAAGTCTGGAAAGATGCGAGTGAAAAGTGAGACCCCCATGTTCCCTGTCCAGCCATCGCTGTGCCGTCTACCTGTGGACACTCATTTAGGAGCACCTTATTGACCCTCTCTCTCTCTCTCTCTCTCTCTCTCTTCATCTATCCCTCTCTCTCTCTCTCTCTCTCTGCCTCACCACTGCTGTGTGTACATAGCCGGCCTTCCTTTCCTGATCATAGAAACTAGTGCTGTACAGCCCTACCGCCGAGGCTTTTACTGCAGCGATGAGTCCATCAAGTACCCGGCCAAACACGGAGACACCATAAGCGACGCTGTGCTTTCTGCTGCTGGCATTCTCATCACCATCCTTTCTGTAAGTCACTATACCTCACTGATTAGTCCCAGATCAGTTTATGCTGTCTTGCCAACTCATATGTATATGAGTTGCCATAGGAGTTGGCAAGCCAGCACAAACAGATCTGTGACTCAGGCTATTTTCATCTCACTTTCCACCTCAGCAATGTGCAGCACCATCAACACTTACTGTACTGTGTGTCGACTAAATTATACAGCACGCTGCCCTCTGTCCTGGTAGTTGTGGGGTTCCCACTGGGCGTCATTTCAACGTGGACATTTGGGTAATATTTGGTTGAGACGTTGATCAGTGAGATTTTATTCACCCACTCAAAAAGACAGCCAGAAGTTTGTTGAATTCCCAATGTGTTATCACTATGCTATTAACCATACATACTATACTATACATACAATACATACATACTATACTATACATACATACTATACACATTTTACAGACACAATCTATTTTGCAATAGTTATATTTTGTTTGTTTTTAGTCCTTCCTCTGTTTCGGATGTCCGTCCAGTTTAATTTCTATTTGTAACTGTATATAGGTTCACAACATTTCTGAACCTATATACATTTTACAGACCCCGTATGTTTTACATTAGTTATCTTGTTGTTATTAGTCCCACCCTTCAGCTCCATTCAACCCCTCCCATCTATATCTTAACATCATCCATTTTGGATTTAGATTTGGATTTGGATTTATATTTTCCAAATGTTCAAAATCTAAGTTAACTAAACTAAATAAAGTGATTTGATTTAGTCCTATTCTTTGACTTAGATTTTTGGTTGAGATGGAGACGGAAAAGCCAACATATCAATTGTACATTTCTTGAGAACCTGGAACTAAAGCCAGACTAAGTCAGTGCAACCAAATATCTTTTGTGCCATTGCACACCAAACACAATTCAATATCGCTTTTGCAATACAGTAAATAGCTTATTAACTTGTAGATAAGTTAACAAATTACATGTTTGATTGTTAGCTCCAACTAAACCAAAAATAATAGTTAAAGAATAGGATTAAAGTGCCTGAGATGAAACTATCCAACCAATAGATACATCTCCTTTAAATGTTGAGATTGGGTTGCAATTGTCAAACAAACACAATTCAATATGACTTTTGTCAACATAAAGCCAACACATCAAGGAAGCCAATATATGAATTATTGACTTGACGATTACAAACACTGTAATTCACAGGGCTAGAAATGTGGTGGATGGCACAGGAGAAGAGTTATAGGCCCATTTTTCTTCTTCTGAATGTGACGCTAAATTCCATGTTCCCCCATAGACCAAGGGTCTTAAAATAAATCTCTGCAACAAGAAAAAAAAAATACTCTGGGAGTGTTGGGGTTAACATTTTATAATTGTATAATTTGTGTGACGACTAGACATTTATGAGACAAGGCACGAGACAACCTCTTCCCCAACTTTGAATATCTCTGAGGTTACACCTTTAACAGTTACACAAAGTTAATACAAAGCCGTTTCATTCATTCACATAGTTGATATAGTCTCAGTTCTTACACAATGAGAAACAGATGTGTTCTTTCTCTCCCATGAAGCAGCTGGGTTGGATCAACCAGGCTCTAAAGGGCTCCATGGTGGCGAGAGAGAAATGAAAAAAGAAAAACACACGTTATCAGCTTGTACAATCTCCCTATAGGACTTTCCCCCAAAATGTGTTTTTATCGAAATTAGATGTTTTTCTGCCCTGACAAGAATTTCTCAATGAAACCGAGATGCTAACAAGAAAACACCCAGACATCCCCTTGTGAAATCAGAGCCCTGTAAAAAAAACGAGTCAGCCGGCGCGGTGGAAAACAAACGTGCCCCCAATGTGTGTCTGCTCTGGCAGAGTCTGGCCACCAAAACATCTGACATGTCGCCTAGCTCAGCGTTTCTCCTGGTTGAAACCAGAAGTGCTGCCCCTGCCCCCCCCTCGCTATCCCTCCCTTTCTCTCTCCCTTTTCATTCCCTCTCATTTCTCCTTTGCTCTTTTCCTCCCTCTCACTCTGCCCCTCTCTCTTTGTCTCTCCCCATTGACTCCCTCCCTCCTTCTCTCCCTCCTCTCCCTCTCTCTTTGTCTCTCCCCATTGACTCCCTCCCTCCCTCCTTCTCTCCCTCCTCTCCCTCTCTCTTTGTCTCTCCCCATTGACTCCCTCCCTCCCTCCTTCTCTCCCTCCTCTCCCTCTCTTTGTCTCTCCCCATTGACTCCCTCCCTCCCTCCTTCTCTCCCTCCTCTCCCTCTCTCTTTGTCTCTCCCCATTGACTCCCTCCTTCTCTCCCTCCTTCTCTCCCTCCTCTCCCTCTCTCTTTGTCTCTCCCCATTGACTCCCTCCCTCCCTCCTCTCCCTCACTCTTTTTCTCCCTCCCTCTCTTCACTCTCCCTCCCTCTTCTTCTCACTCCCTCCCTCTATAAAACCTCCAGCTCTTTCTCCTTCTCTCCCCACTCACTCCATCTCTCCCATTTATCTGTGGCCAGGAGGTGGACTACAGGGTGGTGGGGAAGGGAAAGGCATTCGAGCTTGAACAGCTGTAGTGAGTTATTGGAGTCCGGTCCACGTCCCCCGGCCCTAAGTATGTCCGGCACGTCAATCATCGGTTTTATACGTTTGTTTATTTACCCACTTACTGAAAACCTCTGCATGTGCCTTCCACAACTCACATACTCACTCACCCTCACCCTCCCATAGCTACACTGAACGTTATGCAATTTGTTTTTGATGTTAGTGGTGCTAACCAAGGGTTAGGTCTGGAGTGTTTTTGATTGACCTTTCTCCTCAAATATTTGAAGTCAGATATTTGAATGTCCTTGATGTACGGAACTTTTTCCCTCAGCTCATAGTATCGTTGTAATATTACACTCTGATTACTCCTAGTATTTTTTTTTTTTTTACCTTTATTTAACTAGGCAAGTCAGTTAAGAACAAATTCTTATTTTCAATGACAGCCTAGGAACAGTGGGTTAACTGCCTGTTCAGGGGCAGAACGACAGATTTGTACCTTGTCAGCTTGGGGGTTTGAACTTGCAACCTTCCAACACTCTAACCACTAGGCTACCCTGCCGCCCGTTGTCGCTCTATACTCTCTGATCAGTCTCCGCTGTTTTACTGATGTGTTTAACTGAATTCCAAATATATATTGGAAAACCAGATGTCTGACACTCTATGATACTCTCTCATTACGGAAATGAATAAGCAGTTCAGTTTTGTTGAAACGAGACATAATTACAACAATGAAACAATGAAGTACTGATATTGACTCTGACAGTAATTAGGAAGTACATAACAGTAACAATATGATGTCAGTGGCCATCCTTGTAGATGACATGACTGCTGAGCCGTATATACAGTACATATAGAGGTGTGTGTTTCTGCTTCTGTATGACTGTATCCTCGCCTTTATCCCTCTTGCCAGATCATCATCTCTAAGAGATATAGTCATGTCATCTATAAAGATGGCCGCTGTAGACTCCGGTTGAACCAATCACCATTTGACTGGCACAGTGGCCATCTTTGTGCTGTAGATGACATGACTGTATCCTCTTCTTGTTCCTTCCCCCACCAGATCATCATTGGTGAGAGCTACATGATCTACTACCTGAACGAGGGATCTAAGTCCTTCGTAGGGAACCCCTACATTTCCGCCCTCTACAAGCAGGTGGGCGTGTTCATCTTTGGCTGCGCCGTCAGTCAATCGTTCACGGACATCGCCAAGGTATCGGTGGGCCGCATGCGACCCCACTTCCTGGACGTGTGTAGGCCCGACTGGTCCGCCATCAACTGTTCTTTGGGCTACATCACAGACTACCAGTGTAATGGACCCGAGAGCAAAGTCCAGGAGGCCAGGTACATTACTCTGAGATTACTCCATTGTGATTGTGAAGCATCTATGTGGTGTTTATGAAAACTTTATGAATGCTCTATAAAGAAACGTAGCCTATACGTTATGTTTTGTTTAAAGGGGTACCGGATATTTGATTTCATACAAAGTGAATGCTTTGTTCAATATCCAGGCGGAAGGCTTTGCATTGGTCTTACCTGTGCAGTAATCTTCTAATTGCTATAGTAACAACATTGTATTTCTCCTTTTCAGGAAGTCGTTCTTCTCTGGCCATGCATCCTTTTCCATGTACACCATGCTGTATTTGGTGGTGAGTTACTGTTATGCGTCTTAACCTCATACACACAAACACACATGTACACACACTCGAGCTGTCGCCCTGTGTTGATTCATTACCCATCTCTCCCAAACTCCCAGTTCTACCTGCAGTCCAGGTTCACCTGGCGTGGAGCCCGTCTTCTGCGCCCCCTGACACAGTTCACCCTCATCATGATGTCCTTCTACACCGGCCTGTCCCGTGTCTCCGACCACAAGCACCACCCCACCGACGTCCTGGCTGGCTTCGCACAGGGAGCCCTGGTGGCCTACAGCATAGTGAGTATTTGGACTTAGTGTTTACTATGTCCCCATAACTACATAGTACTTTACTGCATATAATGCATAGTATGTACTATAGCTATAATTTACTAGATAGGATGATATAGTACTGCATATACAGTGCATTTGAAAAGTATTCAGACCCCTTTTTCCACATTTTGTTACATTACAGCCTTATTTTAAAATGTATTAAAACGTTTTTTCCCCTCATCAATCTACATCCCATAATGACAAAGTAAAAACAGGTTTTTAGAAATGTTTGGCAGCGATTACAGCCTTAAATCTTCTTGGGTATGACGCTACAAGCTTGGCACAGCTGTATTTGGGGAGTTTCTCCCATTCTTCTCTGCAGATCTTCACAAGCCCTGTCAGGTTGGATGGGGAGCATCACTACACAGCTATTTTCAGGTCTCTCCAGAGATGTTCGATCGGGCTTAAGTCCGGGCTCTGGCTGGGCCACTCAAGGACATTCAGAGACTTCTCCCGAAGCCACTCCTGCATTGTCTTGGCTGTGTGCTTAGGGTCATTGTCCTGTTGTAAGGTGAACCTTCGCCCCAATCCGAGGTCCTGAGCGCTCTGGAGCAGATTTTCATCAAGGATTTCTCTGTGCTTTGCTCCGTTCATCTTTCCCACAATCCTGACTAGTCTCCCAGTCCCTGTTGCTGAAAAACATCCCCACAGTATGATGCTGTCAACACCATACTTCACCTTAGGGATATTGCCAGGTTTCCTCCAGACGTGACACTTGACATTCAGGCCAAAGAGTTCAATCTTGGTTTCATCAGACCAGAGAATCTTGTTTCTCATGGTCTGAGAGTCCTTTAGGTGCCTTTTTGCTATAGTCCTTCTGGAAGGTTCTCCTATCTCCACAGAGGAACTCTGGAGCTCTGTCAGAGTGACCATTGGGTTCTTGGTCATTCTTGGTCACCTCTCTGACCATGGCCCTTCTCCACCGATTGCTCAGTTTGGCCAGGCGAGCAATCTTGGTGGTTTGGCCTGGCGGCCTTGGTGGTTCCAAACTTCTTCCATTTAAGAATGATGGAGGCCACTGTGTTCTTTCGGACCTTCAATGCTGCAGAAATTGTTTGGTACCCTTCCCCAGATCTATGCCTTGACACAATCCTGTCTCGGAGCTCTACGGACAATTCCTTCGACCACATGGCTTCGTTTTGCTCTGACATGCACTGTCAACTGTGGGACTTTACAGTTGAAGTCGGAAGTTTACATATACTTAGGTTGGAGTCATTAAAACTCATTTTTCAATCACTCCACAAATTTCTTGTTAACAAACTATAGTTTTGGCAAGTCGGTTAGGACATTTACTTTGTGCATGACACAAGTGATTTTTCCAACAATTGTTGATGGACAGATTATTTCACTTATAATTCACCATATCACAATTCCAGTGGGTCAGAGGTTTACATACACTAAATTGACTGTGCCTTTAAACAGCTTGGAAAATTCCAGGAAATTATGTCATGGCTTTAGAAGCTTCTGATAGGCTAATTGACATCAGTTGAGTCAATTGGAGGTGTACCTGTGGATGTATTTCGAGGCCTACCTTCAAACTCAGTGCCTCTTTGCTTGACATCATGGGAAAATCAAAAGAAATCATCAGCCAAAACCTCAGAAAATAAATTGTAGACCGCCAAAAGTCTGGTTCAACCTCAGAAAAAAGGTTAATTCTTGGGACTAATTTCCAAACGACTGAAAGTAACACGTTCATCTGTACAAACAATAGTACGCAAGTATAAACACCATGGGACCACGCAGCCGTCATTCCACTTAGGAAGGGGACGCGTTCTGTCTCCTAAAGATGAACATACTTTTGGTCGAAAAGTGCAAATCAATCCCAGAACAACAGCAAAGGACCTTGTGAAGATGCTGGAGGAAACAGGAAGAAAAGTACTATATCCACAGTAAAACAAGTCCTATATTGACATAACCTGAAAGGCTGCTCAGCAAGGAAGAAGCCACTGCTAGTAAACCGCCATAAAAAAGTCAGACTACGGTTTGCAACTGCACATGGGGGGCAAAGATTGTATTTTTTGGAGAAATGTCCTCTTGTTTGATGAAACGAAAATAGAACTGTTTGGCCATAATAACCATCGTTATGTTTGGAGGAAAAAGGGGGATGCTTGCAAGCCCAAGAACACCATCCCAACAGTGAAGCACTGGGGTGGCAGCATCATGTTGTGGGGGTGCTTTGTGGCAGGGGGGACTGGTGCACTTCACAAAATAGATGGAGGCCTAGAAACCTGACTCAGTTACAACAGCTCTGTCAAGAGATATGGGCCAAAGTTCACCCAACTTTTTATGGGAAGTTTGTGGAAGGCTACCCGAAACGTTTGACCCAAGTTAAACAATTTAAAGGCAATACTACCAAATACTAATTGAGTGTATGTAAACTTCTGACCCACTGGGAATGTGATGAAAGAAATCAAATCTGAAATAAATCATACTCTCTACTACTATTATTCTGACATTTTACATTCTTAAAATAAAGTGGTGATCCTAACTGACCTAAGACAGGGAATTTTTACTAGGATTAAATGTGAGAAATTGTGAAAAACTGAGTTTAAATATATTTGGCTAAGGTGTATGTAAACTTCCGACTTCAACTGTATATAGACAGGTGTATGCCTTTCCAAATGGTGTCCAATCAAGTGATTTTACCACTATAACGACACAGTATGAGACCCAGATGCAGACACAGGAGGCAGATGGTTTAAGTCTCAGATATGTATTATATACAAGGGATAGGCAAATGGCAGGTCCTGGAAAGGCAGAGATCAGTAATCCTAATAAGAGTCAGGCAGGCGTATAATGGCAGACAGGCTCAGGGTTAGGGCAGGCAAAAACAGGTCGGAACTGGGAAGACTAGATCACAAACTAGAGAGAAGGAAAAACAAGGAAGAACACGCTGGGACGACTTGACGAGACAAGACGAACTGCCAACAGACAGACAGAAAACGCAGGTTTAAATACATAGGGGATAATGGAAAATAGGAGACACCTGGTGGGGGGTGGAGACAAGCACAAGACAGATGAAACAGATCAGGGCGTGACAACCACAGGGGGACTCCAATCAAGTTGTAGAAACATCTCAAGGATGACCAATGGAAATAGGATGCAGCTTAGCTCAATTTTGAGTCTCATAGCAAAGGGTCTGAATACTTATGTAAATAAGTTCTTTCTGTTTTTAAGGTTTAATACATTTGCGAAGTTGTCTAAAAATCTGTTTTCCTTTTGTTATTATGGGGTATTGTGTGTAGATTGATTAGGATTTTTTATTTATTTAATTAATTTTAGAATAACAAAATATTGTAAAAATCAAGGGGTCTGAATACTTTCCGAATGCACTGTAAAACATGGTGTAGTACTGCATGCGTAATGCAGTTATGCAGTCTGTATCATTAACATGTCTGACCTGTTTTTACTATATCTGTCACGTTTTGACCTTAGTTCCTTTGTTTTGTCTTTGTTTTAGTATGGTCAGGGCGTGAGTTGGGGTGGGCAGTCTATGTTCTTTTTTCTATAATTTGGGATTTCTGTGTTTGGCCTGGTATGGTTCTCAATCAGAGGCAGCTGTCAATCGTTGTCCCTGATTGAGAACCATACTAGGTAGCCTGGTTTCACCTTTGAGGTGTGGGTGATTGTTTTCTGATGAGTGTTGGTATCTGCATCAGACAGAATTGTTTCAGTTTCGTTCGTTCACTTTATTGTTTTTGTTCAGTGTTCATTTACTTTATTAAAAAGATGGACGCTTACCACGCTGCGCATTGGTCCTCCGATCCTTTCTACTACTCCTCCTCATCGGAGGAGGAGGAAGACAACCGTTACAATATCATTTATTATTGACAATATTGACCTTTTTTTCTTCTTCTTTCTATCCCTCAGGTGTTTTTTGTATCTGACCTGTTCAAGCCCAAAGGCAGAAGTTCAGCTCTACCAGTGACCCCATTAAAGCACCCCAACAACCCCACGGCAGACATCAGAGAGAGGAGCAACCACATCACCATGGCATAGTAGAGACCAGTAGAGTACAGCTACCTGTACAGCTACCTTCCGCTGTAGGTTTTAAACATCCTTTATTTCACCTACTGGTCTGTACTGGATGTGTTAAACAACCAGCGAAAGCAGCAAGACTGCTGACCGACATGTCTGCAAGGCACAGAGAAATAATGAGCTATGGAGAACTTACTTTGGAAAGAAGAGGAAAGACACACACACACACACACACGCACACAAACAACACACACACGCTGTTTGAACAGCCAGCAACATCCATGTTTCTCACCATCTCATCTGACATGTGAATGTGGAAGAGTTTGGGGAGAGGATTCATATTTTGCTTTAATTACCCAAGGTCTCTACATCAAACCTGGTGCTTTGCAGATTAACTGTATCTTTATCTGCAGACAAGGAAGTTTCACAGACAGAATCATGAAGGAAGGAGAGAAGGAAACGAACAGCTGTGGAACGTGATAATGTCCGCTTGGCTTTAGGCACCATGGAGACTGGCTAATAATACCATCACACACATACTTTGTGCATATGAGATACAAACTCATGAACAGGAACAAATTCCTTGATTACAGGAAGGATGTTTTTTCTTTTATAAATAACCTTCGTTATAAGTTCGAGCTATAGCACTATATCCAAACTCAATATTTTACTTAATTGTCACCACTTGAATGAACTGAAGTGAAGCTTTTCTGTAAAGTTTTGTTTTAAAACCAGCTTTTAGGTCTCCTGAAATGTAGTTTGTATAGAAATATATACACTGTAGATGGAGACTACAGAGAGAGAGATGTGGGCCTCTTTTTGCTGGTTGGGACGAGCCTCCACTGAGCCCTGTAATGAAGTGACTATGTGTGCCAGATGACTGCTCACAAGTATTAGGTCAGAGTATTAGGCATGTGTGTGTATGTATGTCAGTGTGCAAGTATCCAAGTGTCATGTCTATACTGTGTGTGTGTGTGTGTGTGTGTGTGTGTGTGTGTGTGTGTGTGTGTGTGTGTGTGTGTGTGTGTGTGTGTGTGTGTGTGTGTGTGTGTGTGTGTGTGTGTGTGTGTGTGTGTGTGTGTGTGTGTGTGTGTGTAGACCGGGAACGTAAGGCTGCTTCAACAGACGTTTATATTAAAAACAGGAAATCTGTGGAATTATACTTTCATAGACTAGCGTTGTGATCCATTTTCTAGTGATTTACATAAACTGTGCCAACTTCAGAAAAAAGAACCCCTTCCCTGTGTCACTATAGTATGCTCTGTCCTACCATGTCATTGCAACCAAACAGCATTATCTGTTTTATTTTTGTAATGTAAAGAACATTTTTGTATCAGAGAATAATGTACAATATCATTTACCTATGTTTTCATGCAATATCCACTATGAATGTTGACACGTCGATACATGTGTTATTGTGTAAGTGCTGCTTAAATAAGCAGGGATTGACAAAAGTCATTCAGTGAAATGACAATTTGTGTTGTGAGTATTCAAACTTCTGTGAAATAGCTTTCAAGAAGACAGCTTTATATTAAAATACCTTTTAATATTTTTGTATTGTCCTTTTTTTTTGTATATTGTACAATGAAAATATAAACCATATGGTGTAAATGTATTATAGATGATGTGCTTTGTAATAATAAAAACTAATTATTTTAAAAGTTTTTGTGCTTTTTTTGTGTGTCCTTCCTCACTTTGACTGGGACAAAGCCATAAAATATATATATATTTTTTTACAGGCAGTTGATAATGAAGCTGAGCAGCTCTCTCTCTGACTTTGCGTGCGAAGGTGAGATCTGGGCGTAGGTTCTAGACTCTATGGTGGAGTTCCGTTCCGTGCTTTACTTCCTGAAGGGGAAATAGTGTGCATTCCAGGTTTTTACCCATATCCCGAGTGGTATACTGGAATAATATAGAACATACCTGGTGAGTATGCCCCAGTGGCAAATTAGTACATTCCCATATGAGAATGTGACTCTTGGAAGACTAGCCCTTTGCTGGGCTGATAGAGCTCCATGTTACAATTACAATTCATATTAAGTGAAAATATGCCTCATCTGTAGATTGTTCCATATGCTAGTATTCAATCTTTCAAGAATCCATACTCAAATGAGCAACAGTTTCAGGTGTTTCTGGTCATAGGTTCAGGAGTGGCTGAAAAATCACAACTTTTGCCGGGTTTTGGGCTTAATGTCTTGGTACTGGGTAAAGTTCATGATGCTTGACCTTAACAAGGGGCCCAGGACCAGAGGAAGAAAACTATCGCCATAATATCAAAGAACCACCACCATATTTTACAGTAGACATGGGGTTATTTTGTGATTATGCATTCTAATTTCGATGCCAAACCCATCACTGCAGTGTGTGGCCAAAGAGCTCTATTTTCATGTCATCTGACCAATGCACAGGTTCCAATCCAAGTGCCAATGCCGTTTAGCAAACTCCAGGCGTTAACATTTGTTGATGACATTAAAATAGAGCAGTCATTTTTGCTCATCTTCATTCAGGTTGACAATTTCGGACCCCACATTTAACATGGTAAATGGATGAATAATGTACAGTGCATTCCAAAAGTATTGCGACAGTGAGTGCAATTATACAATGACTATGATGTTAAAGTGCAGACTGTCAGATTTTATTTGAGAGTATTTCCATCCATATCGGGTGAACCGTTTAGAAATTACAGCACTTTGTGTACATAGTCCCCTAATTTTAGGGGACCAAAGGTATTGGGACAAATTCACTTATATTTGTATTAAAGTAGTAAAAAGTTAAGAATTAGTCGCATATTCATAGCATTCAATGACTACATCAAGCATGTGACTCTATATATTTGTTGGATGCATTTCCTGTTTGTTTTGGTTTTGTTTCAGATTATTTTGTGCCAAATAGAAGTTAATGCTAAATAATGTATTGTGTCATTTTGGAGTCACTTATAATGTAAATAAGAATATAATATGTTTATAAGCACTTCTACATTAATGTGGATGCTAACATGATAATCCTGATTGAATCATGAATAGTGAAAAGCAATTTTTTTAGGGTGCCTTTCTTCTGTATACCACCCCTACCTTGTCACAACACAACTGACTGGCTCAAACACATTAACAAGGAAAGAAATAACACAAATGAACTTAACAGTTCAACAAAGCACACCTGTTAATTGAAATGTATTTCAGGTGACAACCTCATGAATCTGGTTGTGAGAATGCCAAGGGTGTGCAAAACCATTTAACACTCTTTTGGTTACTACATGATTCCATATGTGTTATCTCACCATTGTGATGTCTTCACTATTAATCTACAATGTAGAAAATAGTCCAGATAAAGAAAAACCCTTGAATGAGTAGGTGTCCAAACTTTTGACTGGTACTGTATATACGCTACTGTGCAAAAGTTTTAGACAGGTGTGAAAAAATGCTGTAAAGTAAGAATGCTTTCAAAAATAGACATGTTAATAGTTTATATTTATCTACTTACAAAATGCAAAGTGAGTGAACAGAAGAAAAATCTACATCAAATCCATATTTGGTGTGACCACTCTTTGCCTTCAAAACAGCATCAATTCTTCTAGCTACACTTGCACACATTTTTTTAAGGAATTCGGCAGATAGGTTGGCCCAAACATCTTGGAGAACTAACCACAGTTCCTCTGTGGATTTAGGCAGCCTCAGGTGCTTCTCTTCTCTTCATGTAATCCCAGACAGACTCGATGATGTTGTGATCAGGGCTCTGTGGGGGCCGAACAATCCCTTCCAGGACTCCTTGTTCTTCTTTAAGCTGTAGATAGTTCTTAATGTCTTTCGCTGTATGTTTGAGGTTGTCATTCTGCAGAATACATTTGGGGCCAATCAGATGCCTCCCTGATGGTAATGCATGATGGATAAGTATCTGCCTGTATTTCTCAGCATTGAGGAGACCATTAATTCTGACCAAATCCCCAACTCCATTTGCAGAAATGTAGCCCCAAACTTGCAAGGAACCTCCACTATGCTTCACTGTTGCCTGCACACACTCATTCGTGTACCACTCTCCAGCGAACAAACTGCCTTCCGCTACAGCCAAATATTGGACTCATCAGTCCAGAGCGCGTGCTGCCATTTTTCTGCACCCCAGTTCCTGTGTTTTCGTGCATAGTTGAGTCGCTTGGTCTTGTTTCCACGTCGGAGGTATGGCTTTTTGGCCGCAAGTCTTCCATGAAGGCCACTTCTGACCAGACTTCTCCGGACAGTAGATGGGTGTACCAGGGTCCCACTGTTTTCTGCCAATTCTGAGCTGATGGCACTGCTGGACATCTTCTGATTGCAAAGGGAAGTGAGCTTGATGCGTCTTTCATCTGCTGCAGTAAGATTCCTTGGCAGACCACTGCCTCTACGGTCCTCAACCTTGCCTGTTTCTTTGTGCTTCTTCAAAAGAGCTTGGACAGCACATCTGGAAACCCCTGTCTGCCTTGACATTTCTGCCTGGGAGAGACCTTGCTGATGCAGTATAAGTCTTGCCGTGGTGTAGGACTTTTGACAGTAAACTGTCTTCAGCAACCTCACCTTGTTAGCTGAGTTTGGCTGTTCCTCACCCAGTTTCTATTCCTCCTACACAGCTGTTTCTGTTTCAGTTAATGATTGTGTTTCAACCTACATGGATTGGATTGATGATCATTAGCACCTGTTTGGTATAATTGTTTAATCATTCACCTGACTATATGCCTACAAAATCCCTGACTTTGTGCAAGTGTACCTATAAGAATTGATGCTGTGTGTGGTCACACCAAATATGGATTTGATTTAGATTTGTCTTTCTATTTTTGAAAGCTTTCTTACTTCACAGCATTTTTTCATACCTGGCTAAAACTTTTGCACAGTACTGTATATGTCTGAGAGAAAAAAAACTGTAACTGTAGATTTGGCAGTGTGTCAGCAAGGAGCTTATAAGCTGGAAAACGTGCTTACTCTAGTCATGACTCAACCACAACTATTTCCTGACTTTTTCCTTGTCTAGCAAGCCCGTATCAAAGAGAGAACTCCCTAAAGAAGTCTGGTGTGTACATGGTTTGGAATTTCTATCCTCTTTACCAGTTACGGTATTTACCCTCCCATCGTCCTCCTGAGTAGATACTTGGCACACCAGAGGACGGAGAGGCCTGAGCACTAACAGCGTCTGAAAACCTCAAAGCCAGTTTTGTCCTCCGATAAACAACGCCGGTGAAAAGTTTCACAAAGCAAACATGGATTTTTTTTTACTTCTGAGAGTTGAAACACTATTGACGCACAACATGGTCACATGTTAATCTTATATTTTTAGTTAGAGGAAGATTCTGAGGACATTTACAGTAAGTCTGGACTCTATTTCTCCATGAAGAAATGTCCTTGTCTGATGAAGACAGTGGCCAAGTCTAATAGATATTCAGAAATGAGATGTGAAGCATTCTTGCACCCCTTGGTTGTGGTCAGATGATAAAGGTTTTATTACGAGCCCCTACTTTGAGCAGTCTACAAGGCCTGTAGAGATGTTTCAGAAATCATTCTGTGTGCCAGTTTGATAAACATGCATGTGTTGCAATGATTTGGAGTGAAATGTTTGGCTTGAGGTTGTATGGTAAAGGTTTTCCTTTTTTTTGACCAATTGTTTTTATTGTTTCAGTTAAAAGGTAAATAAAAGCCTTTTTTTTTTGTGAATGTTTTCTTGTAAAATGTATGTGTTGCAATGATTGGGAATGAAATGTTTGGTTTGAGGTTGTATACACAGTGCTCTTTAGACCGATATATTGCAACGACAGACATGACATTACTGGGAATTCTCATTTGGAGCCATGTTTTTTTTTCATTGAGAGAAAGAACGATTTCTTCATCACCGGTACTGCATACTAATACTGACACGTGGTCTTGAAACATGAATCTGTTGTTTTTATTTTCCCACAGCAATTGAACCCTTATCATGTGCAGGGTTGCATTTATGTGTTGTGTGTTGCCCTTACTGCATTCTCCACACGCAGTTAGCTCTGTGGAACTGTTGTGGTTGTCCTATTTGAACATATTATTTTTCTTGTTTGTTTATTCAAAAGGGCCTTCTCTGCTCTAGAAACGTCAACATTGAGCCAAATGAGAAATGTTATCAATTAAAATGACTGAAGTAGCTTTTTTTTATCACATAAACAAATTAGGAGATTTGCTGAGGGGGCTCTGCTACAATTTTTCTGATCTGGATTTTACAACACTTGAGCTGTTGTTTTGGCTGTGTTTTTGATGTGAGGTCTTATAAATGTGGAATGTGGAACAACATATGGCAACCATTAGAAGAAGTAACATGTCCACTGATAGTGAGCATAACAAACTTTTGGCTTCGCAGAGGAAATCGCTCAGCTCTACCTGAAGGACAAGTCTCATCCCAATAAACGTCAACCTGCGAAGTCATCCCTCCACCCCAGATTGGGGGTTGATAGGAAACGAGGCACACCCACACTCCCTCGCTCAGGCATGGTGCGCGACCGCACGCAGACAGCTGATAAGGGGCCTCATTACAACATGGGTCTTTACTAAACACGTCCTTCACTTAGCACGAATCACAGGCCTTCACCCATGAAACACCAACCATCACCAGACTATGAGAGGATAGTCAGTATGTGTTATCTCACACACACACACACACACACACACACACACACACACACACACACACACACACACACACACACACACACACACACACTTACACTTCTTTCCATCTTCATAACCTTCTTGTTTTAACAAGAGCATTTGTTCCTCGTTAATGTTTTATTTGAAAGGTCTGGAACACACACTGGGCACGTGGGTGAGGAGAATCAAGGATCAAGTAGTTATGTAAGAGTCTTTACTGTCCCTCACAGATCTACACACGCACATGCACTCACACGTACAGTACAAACACACACACACACACACACACACACATTGCCTCTCTATCTATGCACTCGCTCCAATGCACAGCATGATTATTCATTTGTGCCGTCCTAAAGCTCTAAATCAAGGAGGACTTGCGGATTGAGGACCACAGCTGTAAGTCCAACCAGCTCTCACAGTCACATCACAATTAGACATTCATCCATTTTTCTCATACATCACATTTTTGAAGTTCTTCCAAATGTCAAATTTCTAAGTGTTTAAGGTCAAGTTGTTGGCATTAACTCCAAATGTGTAAGGTTAGGGTTAAGTTAGGCATTAACTCAAAAACTTAGGAAGGCTACATGACAGACAATCATATCTGTTCTACACCATATATTTCAATCTGAACTCTCCAGGCCCATTGTTAACCCAGGCCAGTACTCAAAAGCCAAACTGCCAAAAGAGCAATGAGAGCGAAGAATAACCATGATCCAGATGGTTTGATTGTAATGGTAAACATTCTTTACCACACTTGGAGGATGTTAGGAGGGGAGCCGTCCATAGGTCTAATTGAATGTACACTGTACCTCTCAACCATCTGCCCCATATGGTTTGTCTGTCACTAATCACCACTGTGACTAAAACCAACTAAGCACATGTCACAGCTTGGCTACAGATGTATCCTGGTGGGTTGTCACCATCCTGACCACCATTGGTTTCTATACGGTCACCATGACTGTATAAATGTCAGTAGATACATTACTATACGTGCTGGTCAGTGTTGTACTTTTCCCTTCATTGGATGATGCAGTCTATTCATTCCGTAACAGCTATATCGGCTTTCACTATGTATACTATAACATTTCACACTTAACCTATTGAAACTATTTCACACAGTACCCCCCTCGCCCTTCCAGAGACACAAACCTCCCCCTAGCCCCTCTAGGAGACTTCTAAAAGTCCCAAATGAACTCCATATGTGTGTGAAGAAGCCCCAAGGAAGGAGCCAAGAAGAATATATTGCTGACTGAATGTTTAGTGTACTTCGTGTTATTTTCGTCTTACATTAAAAGAATGGATTCACATTACGCTGCGCTTTGGTCTCCTTACTACGACGTTCGTGACACAGAATAACCCACCAACAAAGGACCAAGCAGCGTGGTAAAAGGCAGCAGCAGCGATCGCAGGACTCATGGAAATTCTGGACGGCGGAGGATCCTGGGCACAACCAGGGGAATTTTGCCGCCCCAAGGCAGAGTTGGAGGCAGCGAAAGCAGAGAGGCGCTGGTATGAGGAGGCAGCACAGCAGCGCGGCTGGAAGCCCGAGAAGCAGCCCCAAAAATGTATTGGGGGGGACTTGGAGCAGTCGGCGAAGTTGAGGGGTGAGTCTGAGATTGTCGAGGAGTTATTGGACAGATTGGAGGAGAGTGAACGGAGGGGAGATTATGAGACATTCGAGGAGTTGTTGACGAAATTCGAGGAGAGTGAAGAGAGAGAGCTGTAGGTTTGGCGTAGTATGCACGGCATTCGCCCTGAGGAGCGTGTTAGCTGTCCGATGCCACCTGTGTCAGTTCCTCGTACTCAGCCTGAAACTTGTGTTAAAGTTCCGGAAGATTTGATGCCGGCTATACACACCAGGTCTCCAGTACACCTTCACAACCCAGTGTGTCTTGTTCCTGCTTCTTGCACTCATCCTGAGGTGTGTGTTCTCAGCCCGGTACCACCAGTACCGGTACCACACACCAGGCCTATAGTGCGCCTCGGCAGTCCAATACGCCCTGTTCCTCTTCCCCACACTCGCCCTGAGGTGCGTGTCCTCGGCCCAGTACCACCAGTGCCGACACCACGTACCAGGCCTATAGTGCGCCTCGGCAGTCCAGTACGCCCTATTCCTCCTCCCCGCACTCGCCTTGAGGTGCGTGTCGTCGACCCAGTACCACCAGTGCCAACACCACGCACCAGGCTTCCTGTGCATCTCCAGAGCCCTGTATGCCCTGTTCCTCATCCCCGCACTCACCCTGAGGTACGTGTCTCCAGCCCGGTACCACCAATGCCGGCACCACGCACCAGGCCACCAGTGCGCCTCCAGGGTCCAGTACTCCCTGTTCCTGCTCCTCGCACTCGCCCTGAGGTGCGTGTCCCCAGCCCGGTACCACCAGTGCCGGCACCACGCACCAGGCCTATAGTGCGCCTCGGCAGTCCAGTACGCCCTGTTCCTCCTCCCCGCACTCGCCCTGAGGTGCGTGTCCTCGGCCCAGTACCACCAGTGCCGGCACCACGCACCGGGCCTACAGTGCGCCTCGCCAGTCCAGAGCGTCCGGCGACAGTACCCAGTCCAGAGCGTCCGGCTACAGTACCCAGTCCAGAGCGTCCGGCTACAGTACCCAGTCCAGAGCGTCCGGCTACAGTACCCAGTCCAGATCGTCCGGCTACAGTACCCAGTCCAGAGCGTCCGGCTACAGTATCCAGTCCAGAGTGTCCGGCTACAGTCTACAGACCGGAACCTCCTACGACGGGCCGCAGACCGGAACTTCCTACGACGGGCCGCAGACCGGAACCTCCCACGACGGGTCGCAGTCCGGAACCTACCACGACGGGTCGCAGTCCGGAACCTACCAGTCCGGATCCGCCAGAGTCTCCCTCCAGTCCGGATCCGCCAGAGTCTCCCTCCAGTCCGGATCCGCCAGAGTCTCCCTCCAGCCCGGATCCGCCAGAGTCTCCTGCCAGCCCGGAGCCGCCAGAGTCTCCCGCCAGCCCGGGGCCGCCAGAGCCGCCAGCCAGCCAGGAGCCGCCAGAGCCGCCAGCCAGCCAGGAGCCGCCAGAGCCGTCAGCCAACCAGGAGCCGCCAGAGCTGCCTGTCACGCCGGCGATGCTGGAATCTCCCTCCTGTCCGGAGCTGCCAGAGCCGCTCCTCAGTCCAGAGGCGCATTCCCATCCAGTGGCGCCCTCTATGATGATCTTCAGTCCGGGGCCTGCTGCGAGGGTCCCAACTCCAGAGGCGCCACCTAAGTGGGCCACACCTGAGCCGCCGCCGTGAAAAAGGCCCACCCGGACCCTCCCCTTTTGATTAGGTTTTTGCGACCAGAATCCGCACCTTTATGGGGGCGGGGTTCTGTCACGCCCTGAACTGAGTATTCTTTGTTTCCTTTATATATTTTGGTTAGGTCAGGGTGTGACATGGGTGATGTATGTGTTTTTGTACTGTCTAGGGGTAGGTTTATGGGGTTGTTTACCATCTAGGTGTTTATGTATGTCTATGGTTGCCTAGATTGGTTCTCAATTAGAGGCAGCTGTTTATTGTTGTCTCTGATTGGCTGCCTAAATATGGTTCCCATCTTTTTGGGGTATTTGGTGGGTTATGTGATATTGCATGTTTGCACTCAGTGTTTATAGCGGTCATGTTCGTTTTGATATTCTGTTTTGTTTGTTTAGTGTACTTCGTGTTATTTTCATCTTACATTAAAAGAATGGATTCACATCACCCTGCGCTTTGGTCTCCTTACTACGACGTTCGTGACATCCTGACATTTAATCAGAGTAAAAATTCCCTGTTTTAGGTCAGTTAAGATCACCACTTTATTTTAAGAATGTGAAATGTCCGAATAGTAGAGACAATGATTTATTTCAGCTTTTATTTATTTCGTCACATTCTCAGGGGGTCAGAAGTTCACAAACACTCAATTAGTATTTGGTAGTATTGCCTTTAAATCATTTAAACTTGGGTCAAACGTCTCGGGTAGCCTTCCACAAGTTTCCCACAATAAGTTGGGTGAATTTTGGCCCATTCCTCCTGGCAGAGCTGGTGTAACTGAGTCAGGTTTGTAGGCCTCCTTGCTCGCACACGCTTTTCCAGTTCTGCCCACAAATGTTCTATGGGATTGAGGTCAGGGCTATGTGATGGCCACTCCAATACCTTGACTTTGTTGTCCTTAAGCCATTTTGCCACAACATTGGAAGTATGCTTGGGGTCATTGTCCATTTGGAAGACCCATTTGCGACCAAGCTTTAACTTCCTGACTGATGTCTTGAGATGTTGCTTCAATATATCCACATCATTTTCCTACCTCATGACGCCATCTATTTTGTGAAGTGCACCAGTTCCTTGTGCAGCAAAGCATCCCCACAACATGATGCTGCCCCCCAGTGCTTCCCGGTTGAGATGGTGTTCTTGGGCTTGCAAGCATCCCTTTTATCCTCCAAACATAACAATGGTCATTATGGCCAAACAGTTATATTTTTGTTTCACCAAAGGACATTTCTCCAAAAAGTACAATCTTTGTCCCCATGTGCAGTTGCAAACCGTAGTCTGGCTTTTTTATGGCAGTTTTGGAGCAGTGGCTTCTTCCTTGCTGAGCGGTCATTCAGGTTATGTCGATATAGGACTCGTTTTACTGTGGATATAGATACTTTTGTACCTGTTTCCTCTAGCATCTTCACAAGGTCCTTTGCTGTTGTTCTGGGATTGATTTTCACTTTTCGCACCATATTTAGGAAACAGAACGTGTCTCCTTCCTGAGCGGTATGACGGCTGCGTGGTCCCATGGTGTTTATACCTGCGTACTATTGTTTGTACAGATGAACGTGGTACCTTCAGGCATTTGGAAATTGCTCCCAAGGATGAACCAGACTTGTGGTCTTTGTTTCTGAGGTCTTGGCTGATTGTTTTTAGATTTTCCCATGATGTCAAGCAAAGAGGCACTGAGTTTGAAGGTAGGTGTCACGAACCTTGCCGAAGATGGTGCCTCTTCCTGTTCGGGCGGTGCTCGGCGGTCGTCGTCGCCGGCCTATTAGCTGCCATCGATTCCCTTTCCGTTTGTTTTGGGTAATTGGGTACACCTGTTTTGTATTAAGGTTTGTTTGTAGGGTATTTAAGGGCACTAGGCCCGCTGGGTATTTGTGCGGGCTTGTTTGTGTTACTCTGGGTTTGATGGTGTGAGTTATTCATGTATTTTTTCTCCGGACTATTTTGTCCTGTTGTTTGGACTGGCAACTTATATACGCCCTGTGTGTTGGCGTGACTGTTTTGTTGCGCTGGGGAATACATTTGAAAGAAAGACTGAACCCTGCTCTCTGCGCCTGATTCCACCCACCACTCCTAGTTGATCGTAACAGAAGCCCGCACCTCTGAAATGGAATCAGCAGGAGCAGCGACCACCCCTCTCCCCACTATGGAGGAGCGCGTCCATCACCACACAGCGGTCCTCCATCGGATTGGTACCGCGATGGACCAGATGATGGAGAGGATGGAACGATGGGAGAGGAGTGGTCTACCGACGTCTACCCCAGCTCCCCCACTGCCGACACCACCTACTCTACCTACGTCGTCCTCTGGGTCCGGCGCACTGCGTCTCTCCCCCCCGAGGGAGTACGATGGAGCGGCGGCTGGGTGCCAGGGATTTTTGCTCCAGCTAGAGCTCTACCTGGCTACCGTGCGTCCGGCTCCTCGGGTGAGGAGAGTGTGAGCCTCCTCGTCTCCTGTTTAACGGGCAGGGCCCTGGACTGGGCTAACGCGGGCTGGAACAGTCCAGACTCGGCTCGGGACAACTACCTTGAGCACCCGCTGTGTTCGACAGGACTTCGGGTGGCGCTGTTCCACCTCAGAGCGCACAGGACTTCGTTGGAGTTTAGGACCCTAGCTGCTGGTGCTGGGTGGAATGACAGGGCCCTGATGGACCATTACCGGTGTAGTCTCCGGGAGGACGTCCGCCGGGAGCTAGCTTGCAGGGACACAACTCTCTCCCTGGATGAACTAATAGACATGTCTATTCGATTGGACAACCTGCTAGGTGCCCGCGGGCGTTCAGAAGGGGTCCTGTTAATTCCACCTTCCAGCTCTCCCACTCCCACTTCGATGGAGTTGGGAGGAGCTGCATCTAGGGGGATCAGAGGGGGCTCCTCCTGCTCCTATTGTGGACGGAGAGGACACACTTCGGACCGGTGTTGGAGGAGTCCCTCTGGGAGTCGAGAGCGTAGGCGGAACACTCCTCGGCCACCCCAGATGAGTAAGCACCAAACTCACCCAGAGCTCCCTGTTGGTCACATGTTTTTGTTAACTTTTTTTCCTGCGTTTTTCCCCTCTCTTCAGCATAAGGCGCTAGTCGATTCAGGCGCAGCTGGGACTTTTATGGATCGTGGACTCGCCCGTAAATTGGGTATTCCGTTAGTGCAGATAGACCCACCTGTCCCCGTGCACTCCTTAGATAGCCGACCGTTAGGGTCAGGGCTGGTCAGAGAGGCCACGATTCCGCTGGACATGGTAACGCAGGGGAATCATAGGGAGAGGATCAGTTTCTACCTTATTGATTCACCTGGGTTTCCGGTGGTGTTGGGGGTTCCCTGGCTGGCTATTCACAATCCCCTTATTTCCTGGAAACAGGGGGCTCTTAAGGGGTGGTCAAACGAGTGTTCAGAGAGGTGTATAGGAGTTTCCATCAGTGCCACGACGGTGGAGAGTCCAGACCAGGTTTCCACCGTGCGCATTCCCCCAGAATATGCCGATTTGGCTATCGCTTTTAGTAAGAAGAGGGCGACCAAATTACCATCCCATCGACGGTGGGATTGCGTGATAAACCTCCAGGAGAACGCTGCACTTCCCCGGAGTCATGTGTACCCGCTGTCACAGGAGGAGACGCTGGCTATGGAAACATATGTCACGGAAGCTCTGAGACAGGGGTACATTCGGCCCTCCATGTCACCCGTTTCCTCGAGTTTCTTTTTTGTGAGGAAAAAGGAGGGAGGTCTGCGTCCGTGCATTGATTATCGAGGTCTCAATTCGATCACAGTGGGTTTTAGTTATCCGCTACCTCTCATTGCTACGGTGGTGGAATCATTCCACGGAGCGCGTTTCTTCACAAAACTGGACCTCAGGAGCGAGTATAATCTGGTGCGTATTCGGGGAGGAGACAAGTGAAAAACAGCGTTTAGTACCACATCAGGCCACTATGAGTACCTCGTCATGCCGTATGGGTTGAAGAATGCTCCAGCCGTCTTCCAATCCTTTGTAGATGAGATTCTCAGGGACTTGCACGGGCAGGGTGTGGTAGTCTATATTGATGACATCTTGATTTATTCTACCACACGCGCCGTGCATGTTTCCCTGGTGCGCAGGGTTCTTGGGCGACTGCTGGAGCATGACCTATACGTCAAGGCTGAGAAATGTGTGTTCTCCAAACCAGCCAGCTCGGGGATGATGATGGAGTGTGACCTCGTTAACGCCGTGCGTAATTGGCCGACTCCGACCACGGTAATGGAAGTGCAGCGGTTTTTAGGGTTTGCCAATTACTACCGGAGGTTTATCCGGGGTTTTGGCCAAGTAGCGGCGCCCATTACCTCACTGCTGAAGGGGGGGCCGGTGCGTTTGCTGTGGTCAGCAGAGGCTGATGGAGCCTTCAACCAGTTCAAGGCACTGTTCACTGGGGCTCCCGTGTTGGCGCATCCGGACCCTTCGTTAGCATTCATAGTGGAGGTGGATGCGTCCGAGGCTGGGGTTGGAGCCGTGCTGTCTCAGCGCAGCTGGGTCCGGCGGAGCGGAACTATGATGTGGGGGACCGGGAGTTACTAGCTATGGTAAAAGCCCTGAAGGTGTGGAGACACTGGCTAGAGGGGGCTAAACACCCTTTTCTCATCTGGACTGACCACCGTAATCTGGAGTATATTCGAGCAGCGAGGAGACTGAATCCGCGTCAGGCTAGGTGGGCCATGTTCTTTACACGTTTCAGATTTACGATCTCTTACAGACCAGGTTCCCTCAACACTAAGGCCAATGCGCTGTCCCGTCTCTATGACACCGAGGACCGGTCCATCGAACCCACTCCCATCCTTCCAGCCTCTCGGCTGGTGGCCCCAGTGGTATGGGAGGTGGACGCGGACATACCATCGCCTCCACCCGGATCGCCCTGCGCCTCGTCCTCCGGGTCGTCCTCGAGGCCGGGGTTGGCGCGCTGCGGGAGCCGCGCGTCAGGGGGGTACTGTCACGAACCTTGCCTCTTCCTGTTCGGGCGGTGCTCGGCGGTTGTCGTCGCCGGCCTATTAGCTGCCATCGATTCCCTTTCCGTTTGTTTTGGGTAATTGGGTACACCTGTTTTGTATTAAGGTTTGTTTGTAGGGTATTTAAGGGCACTAGGCCCGCTGGGTATTTGTGCGGGCTTATTCTCCGGACTATTTTGTCCTGTTGTTTGGACTGGCAACTTATATACGCCCTGTGTGTTGGCGTGACTGTTTTGTTGCGCTGGGGAATAAATTTGAAAGAAAGACTGAACCCTGCTCTCTGCGCCTGATTCCACCCACCACTCCTAGTTGATCGTAACAGTAGGCTTTGAAATACATCCACAGGTACACCTCCAATTGACTCAAATTATGTCAATTAGCCTATCAGAAGATTCTAAAGCCATGATATTTCTTTCTGGAATTGTCCAAGCTGTTTAGAGGCACAGTCAACTTAGTGTATGTAAACTTCTGACCCACTGGAATAGTGATACAGTGAATTATAAGTGAAATAATCTGTCTGTAAACAATTGTTGGAAAAATGACTTGTGTCAAGCACGAACTAGATGTCCTAACCGACTTGCCAAAACTATAGTTTGTTAACAAGAAATTTGTTAGAACCTAAGTGTTTGTAAACTTCAACTGTACATAGCCTACTAGACTGGTCTCATAGACTAGACTTAACATAGTAAACATAAACCCCAAAAATAAATTGATATGATATGTCATGTTTGGCATGGTTACATAAGACAAATAGCTAGCAACTTAAAGGCAAAAATGAAAGTAGGTTGGTTGGTCTGGATAGACGGGTGGGCGTATAATGCAAATGTCTGGCAACCCAAATGTTGTGAGTTCAAATCTCATCACCGACAACTTTATAATTTTAGCTAATTAGCAACTTAAGCTATTTCCTACTTTTTAGCTACTTTGCATCTACAGGTTAGCTGCCCCTAACCCTTTTTTTTAATTTATTTTTATTTCACCTTTATTTAACCAGGTAGGCTAGTTGAGAACAGGTTCTCATTTGCAACTGCGACCTGGCCAAGATAAAGCATAGCAGTGTGAACAGACAACACAGAGTTACACATGGAGTAAACAATTAACAAGTCAATAACACAGTAGAGAAAAAAGGGGAGTCTATATACAATGTGTGCAAAAGGCATGAGGAGGTAGGCGAATAATTACAATATTGCAGATTAACACTGGAGTGATAAATGATCAGATGATCATGTACAGGTAGAGATATTGGTGTGCAAAAGAGCAGAAAAGTAAATAAATAAAAACTGTGGGGATGAGGTAGGTGAAAATGGGTGGGCTATTTACCAATAGATTATGTACAGCTGCAGCGATCGGTTAGCTGCTCAGATAGCTGATGTTTGAAGTTGGTGAGGGAGATAAAAGTCTCCAACTTCAGCGATTTTTGCAATTGTTCCAGTCACAGGCAGCAGAGTACTGGAACGAAAGGCGGCCGAATGAGGTGTTGGCTTTAGGGATGATCAATGAGATACACCTGCTGGAGCGCGTGCTACGGATGGGTGTTGCCATCGTGACCAGTGAGCTGAGATAAGGCGGAGCTTTGCCTAGCATGGCCTTGTAGATGACCTGGAGCCAGTGGGTCTGGCGACGAATATGTAGCGAGGGCCAGCCGACTAGAGCATACAAGTCGCAGTGGTGGGTAGTATAAGGTGCTTTAGTGACAAAACGGATGGCACTGTGATAAACTGCATCCAGTTTGCTGAGAAGAGTGTTGGAAGCAATTTTGTAGATGACATCGCCGAAGTCTAGGATCGGTAGGATAGTCAGTTTTACTAGGGTAAGCTTGGCAGCGTGAGTGAAGGAGGATTTGTTGCGGAATAGAAAGCCGACTCTTGATTTGATTTTCGATTGGAGATGTTTGATATGGGTCTGGAAGGAGAGTTTGCAGTCTAGCCAGACACCTAGGTACTTATAGGTGTCCACATATTCAAGGTCGGAACCATCCAGTGTGGTGATGCTAGTCGGGCAAGCAGGTGCAGGCAGCGATCGGTTGAAAAGCATGCATTTGGTTTTACTAGCGTTTAAGAGCAGTTGGAGGCCACGGAAGGAGTGTTGTATGGCATTGAAGCTCGATTGGAGGTTAGATAGCACAATGTCCAATGACGGGCCGAAAGTGTATAGAATGGTGTCGTCTGCGTAGAGGTGGATCAGGGAATCGCCCGCAGCAAGAACAACATCATTGATATACACAGAGAAAAGAGTCGGCCCGAGAATTGAACCCTGTGGCACCCCCATAGAGACTGCCAGAGGACCGGACAACATGCCCTCCGATTTGACACACTGAACTCTGTCTGCAAAGTAATTGGTGAACCAGGCAAGGCAGTCATCCGAAAAACCGAGGCTACTGAGTCTGCCGATAAGAATATGGTGATTGACAGAGTCGAAAGCCTTGGCAAGGTCGATGAAGACGCCTGCACAGTACTGTCTTTTATCGATGGCAGTTATGATGTCGTTTAGTACCTTGAGTGTGGCTGAGATGCACCCGTGACCGGCTCGGAAACCAGATTGCATAGCGGAGAAGGTACGGTGGGATTCGAGATGGTCAGTGACCTGTTTGTTGACTTGGCTTTCGAAGACCTTAGATAGGCAGGGCAGAATGGATATAGGTCTGTAACAGTTTGGGTCCAGGGTGTCTCCCCCTTTGAAAAGGGGGATGACTGCGGCAGCTTTCCAATCCTTGGGGATCTCAGACGATATGAAAGAGAGGTTGAACAGGCTGGTAATAGGGGTTGCGACAATGGCGGCGGATAGTTTCAGAAATAGAGGGTCCAGATTGTCAAGCCCAGCTGATTTATATGGGTCCAGGTTTTGCAGCTCTTTCAGAACATCTGCTATCTGGATTTGGGTAAAGGAGAACCTGGAGAGGCTTGGGCGAGGAGCTGCGGGGGGGCCGGAGCTGTTGGCCGAGGTAGGAGTAGCCAGGCGGAAGGCATGGCCAGCCGTTGAGAAATGCTTGTTGAAGTTTTCGATAATCATGGATTTGTCGGTGGTGACCGTGTTCCCTAGCCTCAGTGCAGTGGGCAGCTGGGAGGAGGTGCTCTTGTTCTCCATGGACTTCACAGTGTCCCAGAACTTTTTGGAGTTGGAGCTACAGGATGCAAACTTCTGCCTGAAGAAGCTGGCCTTAGCTTTCCTGACTGACTGCGTGTATTGGTTCCTGACTTCCTGAACAGTTGCATATCGCGGGGACTGTTCGATGCTATTGCAGTCCGCCACAGGATGTTTTTGTGCTGGTCGAGGGCAGTCAGGTCTGGAGTGAACCAAGGGCTGTATCTGTTCTTAGTTCTGCATTTTTTGAACGGAGCATGCTTATCTAATATGGTGAGGAAGTTACTCTTAAAGAATGACCAGGCATCCTCAACTGACGGGATGAGGTCAATGTCCTTCCAGGATACCCGGGCCAGGTCGATTAGAAAGGCCTGCTCACAGAAGTGTTTTAGGGAGCGTTTGACAGTGATGAGGGGTGGTCGTTTGACTGCGGCACCGTAGCGGAATCAGGCAATGAGGCAGTGGTCGCTGAGATCCTGGTTGAAGACAGCGGAGGTGTATTTGGAGGGCCAGTTGGTCAGGATGACGTCTATGAGGGTGCCCTTGCTTACAGAGTTAGGGTTGTACCTGGTGGGTTCCTTGATGATTTGTGTGAGATTGAGGGCATCTAGCTTAGATTGTAGGACTGCCGGGGTGTTAAGCATATCCCAGTTTAGGTCACCTAACAGAACAAACTCAGAAGCTAGATGGGGGCAATCAATTCACAAATGGTGTCCAGGGCACAGCTGGGAGCTGAGGGGGGTCGGTAGCAGGCGGCAACAGTGAGAGACTTATTTCTGGAGAGAGTAATTTTCAGAATTAGTAGTTCGAACTGTTTGGGTATGGACCTGGAAAGTATGACATTACTTTGCAGGCTATCTCTGCAGTAGACTGCGACTCCTCCCCTTTGGCAGTTCTATCTTGACGGAAGATGTTATAGTTGGGTATGGAAATCTCTGAATTTTTGGTGGCCTTCCTGAGCCAGGATTCAGACACGGCAAGGACATCAGGGTTAGCAGAGTGTGCTAAAGCAGTGAGTAAAACAAACTTAGGGAGGAGGCTTCTAATGTTGACATGCATGAAACCAAGGCTTTTTCGATCACAGAAGTCAACAAATGAGGGTGCCTGGGGACATGCAGGGCCTGGGTTTACCTCCACATCACCCGCGGAACAGAGAAGGAGTAGTATGAGGGTGCGGCTAAGGGCTATCAAAACTGGTCGCCTAGAGCGTTGGGGACAGAGAATAAGAGGAGCAGGTTTCTGGGCATGGTAGAATATATTCAGGGCATAATGCACAGACAGGGGTATGGTGGGGTGTGGGTACGGCGGAGGTAAGCCCAGGCACTGGTTGATGATGAGAGAGGTTTTATCTCTGGACATGCTGGTTGTAATGGGTGAGGTCACCGCATATGTGGGAGGTGGGACAAAGGAGGTATCAGGGGTCTGAGGAATGGGACTAGGGGCTCCATTGTGAACTAAAACAATGATAACTTACCTGAGCAACAGTATACAAGGCATATTGACATTTGAGAGAGACATACAGCGAGGCATACAGTAAACACAGGTGTTGAATTGGGAAAGCTAGCTAAAACAGTGGGTGAGACAACAGCTAATCAGCTAGCATAACAACAGCAGGTGAGATGGCATTGACTAGGCAACTCGGCCGACAGATAAAACAAACAAGCAGAATGGAGTACCGTGATTAATGGACAGTCCAGCGTGCATCAGCTATGTAGCCAAGTGATCAGAGTCCAGGGGGCAGCGGTGGATGGGGCAGGGGGGCTGGGCTGGCGAGTGTTATCCAGGTTAAGAAAACTAACAATGACTAAATAGCTTGTAGCTAGCTAGCTGGTTAGCTTCTGGAGGTTCTTGAGTGTGTTCTAAAAGTAAAGATAATAGCGATTCCGTATCACATTGGGTGAGGCAGGTTTCCGGAGGGTATAAACAAAAAAAATTTAAATCGGGAAGAGATAGAGTACATATGGGCCACTGCGTTTTTGGGACGCGGCGATGCAGACGGTTAGCAGGCCTGTGCTAACAAGCTAACAGATTAGCAGGCCGGGGTAAACAAGGTAGTAGTTAGCGGACCTGGGCTAAACAAGCTAGCAGTTAGCATGCCGAACTAGCAAGCAAGGAGATAGCGAGGGCTAGAGAGTTAGCCTTTGGAGGACGTCGCGATGGGGTGAGTCTGTTTATTCCTCTTCATGCAGTGATATCGATAGACCGGTCGTAGTCAAGGTATTGTAGCCCAGGAGTATGCTAGGAGCTCTGGCCGGGCTAGCTTCAAGCTACGTGGGTGGAAACGCTAGCCAGGAGTAATCAACCAGGGTTGCTGTTTAGCTCGATAGGTAGTTGCGAAGATCCAGCTGAAGAATGTTCCGTTTGTGGTGGGAATCCAGGGGTAAAAAAAAACAAATTAAATAGGTCCGTTATGCTCTGGTTAGCGTCGCGTTGTTCGAACTGGCGAGAGCTTTCCGAGCTAAAGGTTAGTTGATGACCGGTTAGCTGAAGACCGCTAGCATAGCTGGTAGTTAGCTGGCTAGCTTCAGTTGAGGGGGTCCGGTTCCGAAGTAAATATAACTACTTTAGGAAAAGTAGCTACATTGGCGGGTTGCAGAAGAGTATTTGGAAGCTTAGGTTTAGCAAAATGTTTTTAAAGATATGCGAAGAAAAAAATATCTAAAAATATCTAAAACGAAAAAGAGACGATATTTACAGAGAGACGATACGACAGGACAAGTTACTGCTACGCCATCTTGGAAACACACCCTAACCTTAACCCTTTAACCTAACTCCTAAACTTAAGCATAACATTAAGCCTAACCCCTAACCCTAACCTCTAGCCTAGCTAACGTTATCCAGCTAGCCACCAAGCTAGAATTCGTAACATATAATACGTTTTGCAAATGTGTATTATATTGTACGTTTTGCAAATTCGTAACATATAATACGAATTGTATTTCTTAACATATCATACCAAATAGAGTGTTTCGGATTTACATATAAAATAATACAAAATGCTCTGAGACCAGGTTGAGGGAGGTTGATGTGTGTTGTCCGTGACTCCAGTTACACATCGATCGGTATGTCAGTGTGGGTTTCTTTAGAACGTTGTGGGGGAACAATGTCTTTAACAAAGCAGAAAACAAAGGGAGAGTAAAACACCAACAGATGTAGAATTCAGTACACAACAAGGTTTGAAGGTTACAAAAGTTGAGAAACATTTAAATAACGTCCTCGACTATGTAATGAAGACTGGTAGACCCTAAACATTTGGAGACCATGACCCCTGGTTGGGCCCGTCATGTTCTGAACCCGAAACCAGAGCACAGAGTGGGGTGAAACAAGAGACCCGAGGCAGACAAATGGGAAAGGAAAAGGAAAAGTCAGGGAAAATATCCCCAGTACGTAGATTACTTTTAGTTTCAAGTACCACTCTCATTCTCTCCTGAAACATTGTTTTTTTCTTGGCTAACGCCCACAGGTATGTGACCTCATTCACTTTTCTCGGGAGCATCATTCAGCAAGCTGTAACACTGTTCCCTAGGCAATGAGCCCCTGGAGTCTCATCAAATATTGAAAAGCTCAAACATACACACACAAACTTTATAGGGCCGAGGGGAAAGACCAATCATCTATGGCCATATTTCATCTATTCATCATGGAGCTCCTCTGTGAAACATGAGCGGTCCCATGGCACTGACTTGCACCACCAGGAATGTGTGAGTCATAGGGCGATGGGGGGGGGACTTGGCTGCTGAAAGAAAAGAGATGTCCTCCTATCTAGAGAGGACTTAGCTGGAGGACCAAGCTGTACTATCAGAATCCCTATCTGATCCAGCGGAATTCTGTCACTGCTCTCCTCTGCACCCTCTGCACCTCAAACTGAACATGGCTGAGTTGAGTTATGGCAACATTTCTCCATCAGAAAATGAAAAAAACAGAACATCTCAAATTGCAAGGGTTTGCTAACGCTATTGTCTAACGGCTCTCCTGTTCAGGAGAGTCCAATGTTACAGAACATTCAGATATAAATGCATTGGGTAGAACATATAAGCTGGCCTGAAGATGAATATGGCATTGTGAGTTTATTATATTTGTTACATTTATATCTGCAATGTCTGTCTCCAATCTGAATTCACCCCTGGCCCTAGCGCCTAACCTTGGGCTTTGGACTGGACTGTAGATATCTCATACGGAATGACATTCCCTGGGGTTATTTCATCAGGAATGTTAATGTGCTTAGAATCTGCATTCATGGCCCTTATTGTGGCCTGACATGGAGGAGGGCTCCTTAAGGCTTTCCTATTAGGCAGCCGATGCGAAGTACCGTCTCTCTGGTTGGGGTCCTTCTATTTAACCAACATCATTGACGCAAAATGATTCTGTTATGGTGCAGTCTATCTGAATGACGGTTGTTTGACAGGGGCATGGTCGTTATAGTTTTATGCCTTTGTCCATAACATCATCAGATCTCATCAAAGGCTCTAGAATAGATGGTGGGCTAACATTGATGTTGTTGCAAACTGATGATGACCCAAAAAATGGTCACGCTGTCTTTGGGTTATTGTTTTGCTCTTGCACTCATGTCTTGTTAGAGATTCAGGAGGACATGGGTATATCTTGGGTACGCTCCACTGTAAATATTTACAAGTGCATGTCTTCTTTTTCATATCTCACCTCGCCTCTCAATTATCTTGTTTGGGGAGTGTCTATCAGCTGGCTCCACTGCTCTTTATGGTATGATACAGCGAAAGACTCAAAACGCAACACAATTACAAATGTGAGGTTCTCTCTACACGTGTGATCCATTAAGGTTTTACTATCACTTAAATCTCTCTGTAGGCTCCTGACTGAAACCAGCTGTATGGTCCTGGCCTGAGTCATCCAAATAAGTATGCATGAGGCAGAGCTACAGTATGTATAAACAATGCTTTTCCTTGCTGATTTCCTCCTCTGAATTTTTCCCTCTTTCCCCATTATGCCTCAGTTAAAGTTGTGTACCAAACTTCCCCTGAGGAGAATTGAGCAATTCTCAAATTCCTTGTGGATACTGTAGTTTCTGACATGGATATGTTGAGACCTCAACACTTGAGTTTTTATTTTTTTCTCCAAGAAACTTAAACTGCCTGTAGAGTAAAAAAAAAAAAGTGTTTTCTTGACTAATTCTGTGCTATAAAAGTCCATAAAGCTCTCTCACCCACCCCCAACTGGCTTTTGTTTGCAAGTCCATACCTCAGTGGTCGAGGCCCTTCCACAAATACTGTGACCCAGGAGGATTTCCTTCCTTTCCCAGTGGCCTCGTTTGTAACAGTGTTTTTCTGACCCTCGACTCACCGCTCGCAAACACATAAACTTAAAACGCCACGCTTTGACATCATCGTGGACTCAACAGGACACGGATCGAAATATTTTTCCTCTATCTATTCAAACAAACGTGTGTGTGTGCGCGTATGTGTGTGTGAGAGCGAGAGCATCCAGTCCAGGCCAAACAGATCTGATCTTAATCTTCCTACTGGTATGAGTCTCTCTGGTTGTGGTTTTATTGTATATCCATTTCTCAGAGCAGTTCACTGCTTTATGCCTCAACTGGGTTGGCAGAAAACCAGGGTTACTCCCCAAATAGCCCACACACCCATTTTATGATTCATAAATAATAAATCAGAGTCAATTGCACTGACAGCTATAGTAAAACCTTATCTGCTTATAATGGTGGCCTTTCAATGACATCCACATCTAGACCGCATTTCTGCTGTTTGTTTAACTTAACGATTTCCCTTAAAGTTGAAGTCAGCTGCCGGAGTCGTAAAGAAATCAACATAACCTTTTCTGTGTGCAATATTTTATTATATATTTTACTACCTCATGTAATGCTGACCCTAAGGAGAGGCTAATATTTTACTACCCCCTGTAGCGTTAGTAACCTCATTTGTATATCCACTAACTCCACTCCTGACTAACCTCATTTTTCTCTCAATCTTTGAAGAATGTTGTGCCCACACGATGCTGTGCGACCGCAAGTAGTCATCTAACTATGTTTTCCTTATTCTCAACCTGAGGAGTGTGGAGCTGGGCTGGCCAAAACCTCACCTGGAGGCTGCTAATAGGACATCATATGTGGGGGAATATTGATGCGTTTCAGACTCCCCTTGTAAGATCAATTAGGATTGGGATTTAAAATGTGTCAGCATGGGTCGAATGGTTACAGATGATGCCGAGTGGGGTCAAATTCATGATGAACTTACCACAGGTCAACAAATAGGTATAAAAAGTAACTGTATTTTTATGAGGGAAAGAGAGATCCATATTTCTGTTACATACAGTAACATTGCCTATAACTCCAATATCAAATGAATGTTCAAAGATCTATCAGTGGAGGCCCCTCAGAGGAGAAAGGGGAGGACCATCCTCCTCAGTGAATTTCAGAAAAAATGTAAATAGCGAGACATTAAAAAAGTTGTCCTTTTAAGATAAAACTAAACTAAATACTGTGCATTTGGGAAAGTATTCAGACCCCTTGACTTTTTCCACATTTGGTTACGTTACAGCCTTATTCAACAAACAAAAAAATGTTGTATTAACCTCAATCTACACAAAATAATACCCTATAAGAAAAAAATGGTATTTCGTTTTTTTGGGCAAATCTAAAACAAAAAGTTGTAAAAAATGTTACATAAGTATTCAGACCCTTTCCTCAGTACTTTATTGAAGCACCTTTGGCAGCGATTACAGCCTTGAGCCTTCTTGAATATGACGCTACAAGCTTGGCACACCTGTATTTGGGGAGTTTCTCCCATTCTTCTCAGCAGATCCTCTCAAGCTCTGTCAGGTTGGATGGGGAACGTTTCTGCACAGCTATTTTCAGGTCTCTCCAGAGATGTTCCATCGGTTTCAATTCCGGGTTTTGGGTGTGCCACTCCAGGACATTCAGAGCCCTGTCCTGAAGCCACTCCTGCATTGTCTTGGCTGTGTGCTTAGGGTCGTTATCCTGATGTAAGGTAAAACCTTCATCCCAGTCTAAGGTCCTGTGTGCACTGGAGCAGGTTTTCATCAAGGATCTCTGTACTTTGCTCCGTTCATCTTTCCCACAATCCTGACTAGTCTCCCAGTCCCTGGAGTTGAAAAACATCCCCACAGCATGATGCTGCCACCACCATGCTTCACCGTAGAGATGGTGCCAGGTTTCCTCCAGACGTGGCGCTTGGCATTCAGACCAAAGAGTTCAATCTTGGTTTCATCAGACCAGAAAAGCTTGTTTCTCATGTTCTGAGAGTCCTTTAGGTGCCTTTTGGCAAACTCCAAGCGGGCTGTCGTGTCTTTTACTAAGGATTGGCTTCCGCCTGGACACTACCATAAAGGCCTGATTGGTGGAGTGCTGCAGAGATTATTGTCCTTCTGGAAGGTTCTCCCATCTCCACAGAGAGATACTTTGGAGCTCTGTCAGAGTTCCCATCGGGATCATGGTCACCTCCCTGACCAAGGCTCTTCTCCCCTGATTGCTCAGTTTGGCCGGGTGTGATATATCTGCTGGAGCGCGTGCTACGGGTGGGTGTTGTTATCGTGACCAGTGAGCTGAGATAAGATGGAGCATTAACTAGAATAGACTTATAGATGACCTGGAGCCAGTGTGTCTGGCCACGAATATGTAGCAAGTGCCAGCCGACTAGAGTATACAGGTCGCAGTGGTGGATGGTATAGGGCGCTTTGGTAACAAAACGGATGGGACTATGATAGAGTATTGCTGAGTAGAGTATTGGAAGCTATTTTGTAGATGACATCGCCAAAGTCGAGGATCAGTAGGATAGTCAGTTTTACCAGGGTAAGCTTGGCGGCGTGAGTGAAAGAGGCTTTGTTGCGAAATAGGATTGGAGATGTTTGATATGAGTCTGGAAGGAGAGTTTACAGTCTAGCCAGACACCTAGGTATTTGTAGTTGTCCATGTATTCTAGGTCAGAACCGTCCAGAGTAGTGATGCTAGTCGGGCGGGTGCGGGCAGCGAACAGTTGAAAAGCATGCTTCGTGATATAGTGTTTTTCTTGATCAACGTTTCCTTGATATTACGAAAGGTGTCCCATAGGGATCGATTTAAGGCCTATACTTTTTACTGTCTATAAACAATTTGGATCTTTTTTGCATTTTTTCTTTACATACACCTGTATCAGTGGAGGCTCCTGAGGGGAGGACGGCTCATAATAAATGCTGTCAGATAGAGTCACTGAAATGGTATCAAATACATCAAAGATGTGGTTTCCCTGTGGTTGATACCACTACATTGACTCCATTCTAGCCATTATTAGGAGTCATCCTCCCCTCAGCAGCACCCACTGACCTATGTGCAAATGACACTGTTGTGTTTGCTATTGCCCCCATGGTTGACCTGGGCCCGGTTTCCCGATAGCGATGAAACTTAGGCTTACAAGTGTTTTAACAATGCCGCTTTCCTACAACGGCCAAAGTTGTAACATGCCTTTCCCGAAACATAACACACGTTCATTGAGGCCTGTGTTGATATTGATAGGATCTACATCTTACCTTAACATTAGAATTATTCCACAATACTGACCACAGATCAGCACCTAGACCGATATCATCACCTATGGCTACAAATAGGCGGCTTATTCTAATGCTTACCCCATAAAATTTGGCACGTTACACATCATGAAATATATTAATGCAAAAATTATAGACAGAAGGCTAATGTACAAATAGCTATATAAAACTAAATTGAATTACCATGAAATTGATTTCAAATCAGTGGAGGCTCCTCGGAGGAGGAAGGGGAGGACCATCCTCCTCAGTGAATTTCTGAAAAATGTAAATAGTGAAACATTAAAAAAGTGATCCTTTTTAGATTAAACTATACTAAAAATCTTCAAATCACCAAATAATTTAATAAAACACACTGAGTTGCAATGAAGGTCTACAGTAGCCTCAACAGCACTCTGTAGGGTAGCACCATAGGTTACCCGGAGGACAGCTAGTTTCCATCCTTCTCTGGATTTCAAACCTAGGAGGCGCATTGTTATCATCCCCTTCCATACACTTACACAGTAAATATAACAACTTCTGGAGGATGTCCTCCAACCTATCAGAGCTCTTGTAGCATGAACGGACATTTGTCCACCAAATCAAAGGATCAGAGAAGGAATCTAGTACTGAAAGCATAAGCTACAGCTAGCTAGCACTGCAGTGCATAAAATGTGATGAGTAGTTGACTCAAAGAGAGAGAAAGACAATAGTTGAACAGTTTGGAACAAATTCATTTCTTTAAAAATTAAGGAGACGCAAGAGAGTGAGAGAACTAGCTATATTTCTAATCAGCATTATAAAGAAAATCCCCAACAAAATCCAACTGTTTAAATTAGATGTGTTTTTTTTCATGGGCTGCATCTCAGTCCACCTCATTGTTTCTCAAATGACTGCCTTGCCTGGTTCACCAACTACTTTGCAGACAGAGTGTGTCAAATCGGAGGGCTTGTTGTACAGACCTCTGGCAGTCTCCATGGGGATACCACAGGGTTAAATTCTCGGGCCGACTATTTTCTCTGTATATATCAACGATGTCGCTCTTGCTGCGGGTGATTCTCTGATCCACCTCTATGCAGACGACACCATTCTTTTCCGGTTGACAACGGATTGTGTCCTGTCTGTCAAGTAATTTTCAAACTAATTACATGACGCCTGATCCATACCAATTGCAGACAATCTTTGAATCAATAAAGAGTGGTCTGTCTAAAGCCTTCGATAAGTCAATAAACAGGGAAGAACAGTGCTTCCTCATATCCATATAATTTCCCATATCATGTACTTTAACCTATTGTTTTGGACCCTTTACATGGTCCGTCGAGTTTGAGGGCCCCCCCCCCAAAAAAAATGTTGGGTCAGAAAATTAGATATTTTTTTTACCCCTTTGTCACGTTCTGACCCGAGTTCTTTTGTTATGTCTTTGTTTTAGTAGGGTCAGGGCGTGAGTTGGGTGGGTTGTCTATGTTAGTTTTTCTATGATTTGCTATTTCTGTGTTTGGCCTGTCAATTGTTGTCCCTGATTGAGAACCATATTTAGGTAGCCTGTTTTCTATTGTGTTTCGTGGGTGATTATTTTCTGTTTTCTGTTGTGTGTCTGCACCAGCCAGAACTGTTTTCGGTCGTTATCTTTGTTAGTTTTGTTATTTCCGTGTTCATTTAATAAATATGGACACATACCACGCTGCACCTTGGTCCTCCTCTTCTCCTTCATACGACGACCCTATTTCTTCCCAATTGGTAGTTACAGTCTTGTCTCTTTGCTGCAAATCCCATACGGACAAGGTCGAGAGCCGTGCGTCCTCCGAAACACAACCCAACCAAGCTGCACTGCTTCTTGACACAATGCCACACCAATGTGTCAGAGGAAATACCGTACACCTGACAGCCGTGACAGCCGTGACAGCCGTGACAGCCATGACAGCGTGCATGCGCCCAGCCCGCCACAGGAGTCGCTAGAGTGCGATGGGACAAGGACATCCCTGCCGGCCAAACCCTCCCTTAACCCAGACGATGCTGGGCCAATTCTGTGCCGCCCCATGGGTCTCCCGGTCGCGGTTGGCTACGACAGAGCCTGGACTCGAACCAGGATCTATAGTGGCACAGCTAGCACTGCGATGTAGTGCCTTAGACCACTCGGGAGGCCTGCCCTTGTCTTTTTGAAAAGCTACTCAAAAATCTTACTCCAGGCAATGTCACAAGAATCTAAGAATTTTCTCACATGTCTGTGTCTTATTTCAAAATAACAAATTCCATACCTTGAAAGCCCTGATTGCTAAGGTCATATATAGATCCATTCAGCCGTTTTGGCACAGTGACTCACTACCCAAACCAAACTAAACTGGTTTCAAGTTACCAAGAGACGTCATGTGATCTGCTACTGCTATCCAGTGGACAAATTGGGAATCAGACAGTGGATATATTTACATCAATGGATAGGTAGACTTTAGCTTTCTGCTCATATGTGCAGTGCCTTCAGAAAGTATTCACACCCCTTGACTTATTCCAAATATTTTGTGTTACAGCCTGAGTTCAAAATGGATCTACACACAATACCCAATAATGACAAAGTGAAAACTTGTTTTTGTAAATGTTTGATATTGTATTGAAAATGAAATGCAGAAATATCTCATTTACATAAGTATTCACACCCCTTTGCTATGACACTCCAAATTGAGCTCAGGTGCATCCAATTTCCTTTGATCATCCTTGATTGGAGTCCACCTGTGGTAAATTCAGTTGATTGGACATGATTTATAAAGAAACACACCTGTCTATATAAGGTCCCACAGTTGAAAGTGCATGTCAAGGCAGAAACTATACCATGAAGTCCAAGGAACTGGCCGTAGATATCTGAGATAGAATTGTGATGAAGCATACTGTATATCCGAGGAAGGGTATGAAACAATTTCAAGAGCACAGTGGTCTCCATCATTGGGACATTTAAAAAATAAGGAACGAACCAGACTCTGCCAAGAGCTGTCCGTCCGACCAAACTGAACAACCGGGCAAGAAGGACCTTGGTCAGGGAGGTGACCAAGAACCCAATGACCACTGACATTACTACATAGTTCCTTGGCTGAGATGGGAGAACCTGCCAGAAGGACAACAGTCTCTACAGCACTTCACCAATCTGGGCTTTATGGGAGGATGGCCAGACGGAAGCCACTCCTAAGAATAAGGCACATGACAGCATGCTTTGAGTTTGCAAAAAGGCACATGAAAGACTCAGAGCATAAGGCAAAACATTCTGTGGTCTGATGAGATAAAAAATTTAACTCTTTGGCCTGAATGCAAAGCGCCATGTCTGGGGAAAAAAACAGGCAGAGCTCATCATCCATCTAACACCATCTCTACTGTGAAGCATGGTGGTGGCAGCAACATGCTATGGGGATGCTTTTCAGTGGCAGGGACTGGGAGACTGGTAAGGACAGAGGTGACAATGAATGGAGACAAATATAGGCAAATCCTTGATGAGAACAAGTTTCAGACTGAAAACAACCTTAAAATGGGGCAAAGATTTACATTCCAACAGGACAATGACCCGAAGCATACAACCAAAGCAACGCTGGAATGGTGTCAGAATAAGAATGTGAAAGTCCTTGAATGGCCCAGCCAATGCCCAGATGTGAATCCCATTGAAAATCTGTGGAAAGATTTAACAGAGCTTGAGAAAATCAGCAAGGAAGAATGGGAGAAAAATCCCCATATCCAGATGTGCAAAGCTGATACAGACATACCCAAAATTGCTCAAATCTGTAATCGCTGCCAAAGGTGCACAAGGTGTACAAGGTACACTCAGGGGTGTGAATATTTATGTCAATTATATATTTCTATATTTCATTTTTAATACATTTGCAAAAATCTCCAAAAGCTTGTTTTCACTTTGTCATTATGGAGTATTGTGTGTAGATGGGTGAGAAAAACAATCTATTTCATCCATTTTGAATTCAGGCTTTAACTCAACAAAATGTGTGTGTGTGGGGGGGGGGGGTCTCTGTAAATCTCTGTAACCCGGTTACCTCTAATAAACTGTAGTACTGACCTCTTGGCGGGGGTATTGGGGCAGGGAACCCACATATATGCGTTCGGAAGGGAGGGAAGGGTAGTGGCCAATCGTGCCGTGATGTCTTTTCTCTGGCCGCAGAAGGCCCTCATACCAGACCTTAGCCGGCTTGACGAACGTACCAAGATTCAAATTAGCTTTTTTTCTAGGGCAGGAAGGAAGCAAAACAACCCAGTTATTCCGAAATAGCATGTGAAAGGATGTCCTTAAGGCACGGATGCAAGCAGGGTGTTAGGTTGAATTACACATCAAACATGCCTTAAAGTGCATAGCTAATTGTGTATCATCCAGTTTCCTTTTCAACTGCTTATCAGAAAGGAAAGAAAATGGTTGAACATAATGTAGCACAAAAAGGATCATTTAAATGTTCATGATGGAAACAAATCAATTATCAATCTTCACAGTGGCTCATGATGACACTCTATGAAATCTCAATTATCCAAATCTGACAGTTCTTATTTTTCATTTATATTTCTTCATTTAACCTTTTTTTTTACAAGGGGTTATTCTCATTTACATAAAATCTCTCCTTACAAAAAAATATTGCCGTTTTGAAACTGCAGGAAAAGTGCAGTAACTGCAGTCGACTGTGATATTTTGGATGCAGTAATTGCAGAATAACTGTAGTGTACTTACACTTACGAAAAAATATTGCAGTCAGCGTGCATTATAACTGCAGTTAGACTGCACTCTAACTGCAATTACACTGCAGTTATAATGCACACTGACTGCAATCTTTTCCCGTAAGGGTAATTTAATTAATGGTGCAGTTACCGGGGCAGCAAAATATCCGAAGGTGATTGGCTTTTCTCGTCAACCAGTGAAGAGGTCGTAGGGTCCTTGCTTACTGACGTGGAGCACCTTCATCTGAGGAGCACCTCAGTGAAGGTTCTAGGTACCAGGGCACAAACCAGAATCCTGAACACAGAGAGAGGGAAAAGTCAATCAACCATATGTCCTGTTATAGGGATCAATAACATTAATTAATTAATTCATAAGTTATGCCTCCCTGTTTGTAGCTAATCATATACAGTTGAAGTCAGAAGTTTAAATACACCTTAGCCAAATACATTTAAACTCAGTTTCACAATTCCTGACATTTAATCCGAGTAAAAATGCCCTGTTTTAGGTCAGTTAGGATTTATTTTAAAAATGTGAAATGTCAGAATAATAGTAGAGAGAATGATTTATTTCAGCTTGTATTTCTTTCATCACATTCCCAGTGGGTCAGAAGTTTACATACACTCAATTAGTATTTGGTAACATTGCCTTTAAATTGTTTAACTTGGGTCAAACATTTCGGGTAGCCTTCCACAGCTTCCCACAATAAGTTGGGTGAATTTTGGCCCATTCCTCTTGGCAGAGCTGGTCTAACTGAGTCAGGTTTGAAGGCCTCCTTGCTCGCACACGCTTTTCCAGTTCCACAAATGTATTCATATAGCCCTTCGTACATCAGCTGATATCTCAAAGTGCTGTACAGAAACCCAGCCTAAAACCCCAAACAATGCAGTACAGGTGTAGAAACAAGGTGGCTTGGAAAAACTCCCTAGAAAGGCCAAAACCTAGGAATAAACCTAGAGAGGGACCAGGCTATGTGGGGTGGCCAGTCCTCTTCTGGCTGTGCCGAGTGGAGATTATAACAGAACATGGCCGCGGTGTTCAAATGTTCATAAATGACCAGCATGGTCAAATAATAATAATCACAGTCAGGACAGTTGAAACTGGAGCAGCAGCAAGGCCAGGTGGACTGGGGACAGCAAGGAGTCATCATGCCAGGTAGTCCTGAGGCATGGTCCTAGGGCTCAGGTCCTCTGAGAGAGAGAAAGAAAGAGAGAAAGAGAGAATTAGAGAGAGCATACTTAAATTCACACAGGACACCAGATAAGACAGAAGAAGTACTCCAGATATAACAAACTGACCCTAGCCCCCCGACACATAAACTACTGCAGCATAAATCCTGGAGGCTGAGACAGGAGGGGTCAGGAGACACTGTGGCCCCATCCGATGATACCCCCGGACAGGGACAAACAGGAAGGATATAACCCCACCCACTTTGCCAATTCACAGCCCCCACACCACTAGAGGGATATTTTCAACCACCAACTTACCATCCTGAGACAAGGCCGAGTATAGCCCACAAAGATCAGGGATTTGTGATGGCCACTCCAATACCTTGACTTTGTTGTCCTTAAGCCATTTTGCCACAACTTTGGAAGTATGCTTGGGGTCATTGTCCATTTGGAAGACCCATTTGCGACCAAGCTTTAACTTCCTGACTGATGTCTTGAGATGTTGCTTCAATATATCCACAATTTTCCTACCTCATGATGGCATCTATTTTGTGAAGTGCACCAGTCCCTCCTGCAGCAAAGCACCCCCACAACATGATGCTGCCACCCCCATGCTTCACATGCATTTTTCTTCCAAACATAACGATGGTCATTTCATCAGACCAGAGGACATTTCTCCAAAAAGTACGATCTTTGTCCCCACATGCAGTTGCAAACCGTAGTCTGGCTTATTTATGGTGGTTTTGGAGCAGTGGCTTCTTCCTTGCTGAGCGACCTTTCGGGTCATGTTGATATAGGACTTGTTTTACTGTGGATATAGATACTTTTGTACCTGATTCCTCCAGCATTTTCCTCCAGCATTGCTGTTGTTCTGGGATTGATTTGCACTTTTTGCACCAAAGTACGTTTATCTCTAGGAGACAGAACGCATCTCCTTCCTGAACGGTATGATGGCTGCGTGGTCCCATGGTGCTTATACTTGTGTACTATTGTTTGTACAGATGAACGTGGTACCTTCACGCATTTGGAAATTGCTCCCAAGGATGAACCACACTTGTGGAGATCTAAAAGAAATTCTGAGGTTTTGGCTGATTTCTTTTGATTTTCCCATGATGTCAAGCAAAGAGGCACTGAGTTTGAAGGTAGGCCTTGAAATACATCCACAGGTGCACCTCCAATTGACTCAAATTATGTCAATTAGCCTATCAGAAGCTTCATTTTCTGAAATTTTTCAAGCTGTTTAAAGGCTAAAGGCACAGTCAACTTAGTGTATGTAAACTTCTGACACACTGGAATTGTGATACTCTCATCCAGCAGCCGAGACGGGATGCCCCCATTCCCATAAGCCCCTGGGCCTGGAGTAGTCTGCTACTGTCAATTGAGAAAGTACAATAATAGCATTACTATAATAATCAACAATCTTCTGACCGGTGGCGCAAACGGTAACTGGTTCCTCTCAAGTTTTCTTTCTTCTAGGGGGTTTTTCCATGCCACTGTGCTACTGCTCCCTCCTTTGGGGTCTAGGCTGGGTTACTGTAAAGCACTTGACAAATGTTCAGGGTTGGGTAGGTTACATTCTAAATGTAATCAGTTACAGTTACTAGTTACCTGTCCAAAATTGTCATCGGTAACGTAACTTTTGGATTACCCAGACTCAGTAACGTAATCTGATTACATTCCGTTACTTTTAGATGACTTTCCCTTTAAGAGGCATTAGAAGAAGACCAAAATGAATGTTACCAATTGAACGACATCTATTGCAGGATAAATCTATGTTAAAGTTTACATAGCTGGTCATATATGGATGTTAAATGTTACTTTATGGGTTGGTTATGGAGGCTTCTTCTAACCCATTGCTTTCTACTACATATAAAAATACGATAAATTATATCTTTACATAAAAAATTCCAGTCATTCCAATAAATGTTATACCCCTTGATCTTCAAAAATAGGACTTGGAAATATGGAAGTATAGATTAGCCAAATTATTTTACCTGAGCATGACCCCAATACTAAGGACTTATTAGCCAGCCCTACTCTGTTGTTTATGATGTTGTTGTCATGGAGGACTAATTGGGCTCATTGATTTGAGTTGAAAAATAAATGCTGCGCTCATGGAATGGCATGCTTTGAGCACTATTGAAGAAAGAAAAAAAATTGTCTTCCATAGGCTTGGATCCGCTCTAAGAAGCGATGCATTTTTCATTGGCGGTCCACTGGTTTCAAAAACAATGATTGAAAGGCAGCTTAAACTTCTTGAATTCAACCATTATTGAGTTCAAATACACATTTAGATTTGTGATCAGCCATCAACAACAGCCACAATCCATAAGGCGCCCATAGCTAAATGAGAGAGCAGGAGTGTGATTCACATCAATGCGCTATGTAGATATCAGTAGTAAGTGACACCCGTATCACCGTAGACTTAGCTACTGCTGTCATCCTTAACTCCAAGCGTTTATTCAAGTTGGATAATCTTTGGATGACGACAGCAGTCGCACCATTGGAAGAAATAGCTTGGACTGTAGCCTACAAAAGCCTATTCCTGCCCTTTTCCTGAGATGCATCAAACACAGTTGGTGTGTCATCATAGTGGTTACTGACCTGTGGTCAGACTCGCTCAGGTGGAACAAACATAAACTTGCGCTTTTTTTCAACGCTGATTTGAAGTGTCAAAGATTGTTTTTCTGAATTTAAAAATAATCCTCGATGTAATCGTCTACTTTTTCAAAAGTATCTGTAATCTGATTACAATATTTTTGCTGGTAATGTAACTATTGCAGTTTGTTGTACTCCGTTACTCCCCAACCCTGCAAATGTTCTAGTAAAAGGGTACTAAATACTGTAAATATTTGATTAGTTGATTGATTAAAATTTGATGACCATTCCCAATGATCACATGCCTCCTTTCACAGAGGTAAACAATGCCTTGTATATGAGTATGTGTCTCCCTCTAGTGGTAGGTTACTGCAGTACCTTCATGAAGTCTTTACACCTTACTGATGTCACGTCTCACAGTGCATGGCTTCTTCTCCCGGTTCTCAGTGAAATCCTGGATGTCATACCTCCCTGGGCCAGTGATGGTTTTCTAGGTCGTGGAACAGCGTATCATTAGTTACAATGGAACCATCCAGTCACAGCCTTATAGTGCCATATCAGCTCGGATTTATTAAATCAAATAAAATTGTATTTGTCACATGCGCTTAATACAAAAGGTGTAGACCTTACAGTGAAATGCTCACTTACAACCAACAATGCAGTTTTAAGAAAAATAACTGTTCAGTAGAAAATAGATAAGTAAGAAATAAAAAAATACAAGTAAACAAATAATTAAAGAGCAGCAGTAAAATAACAATAGCAAGGCTATATACAGGGGTATCAGTACAGAGTCAATGTGCGGGGGCACCGGTTAGTCAAGGTAATTGAGGTAATATGTACATGTAGGTAGAGTTAAAGTGACTATCCATAGATAATAAACCTAAGAGTAGCAGCATCGTAAAAGAGGGGTCTTTGAAGAGGCGACTCTGGGATGCTGGCAATCTAGGCAGAGTTCCTCTGTCCAATGTCTTTGTTCTTTTGCCCATCTTAACAAATAAAAATTATTGGCCAGTCTGAGATATGGCTTTTTCTTTGCAACTCTACCTAGAAGGCCAGCATCCTGGAGTCGCCTCTTCACTGTTGACGTTGAGACTGGTGTTTTGCAGGTACTTTTTTAATGACGCTGCCAGTTGAGGACTTGTGAGGCGTCTGTTTCTCAAACTAGAACCTCTAATGTACTTGTCCTCTTGCTCAGTTCTGCACCGGGGCCTCCCACTCCTCTCTCTATTCTGGTTAGAGTCAGTTTGAGCTGGACTGTGAAGGGAGTAGTACACAGTGTTGTTCGAGATCTTCAGTTTCTTGGCAATTTCTCACATGGAATAGCCTTCATTTCTCAGAACAAGAACAGACTGACACGTTTCAAAAGAAAGTTCTGAAGAAGGCCAGTTTGATTGGTTCTTTAATCAGGACAACAGTTTTCAGTTGTGCTAACATAATTGCAAAGGGGTTTTCTAATGATCAATTAGCCTTTTAAAATGATCAACTTGGATTAGCTAACACAACGTGCCATTGGAGCACAGGAGTGATGGTTGCTGATAATGGGCCTCTGTACGCCTACGTAGATATTCCATTAAATCAGCTGTTTCCAGCTACAATAGTCATTTACAACATTAACAATGTCTATACTGTGTTTCTGATCAATTTGATGTTCTTTTAATGGACAAAAAAATATGCTTTTCTTTCAAAAACAAGGACATTTCTAAGTGACCCCAAACTTTTGAACGGTAGTGTACGCAAATGCCAACAAAATAACTTTTTGGTCAGTGTGTGTGTGTGTCTCAAATATTTAACTGTACTATAATACTTAAAAAGCTGTTAAAATTTTTAATATCGGTATCGGGTTTTTTAACAAGGAAAATATCGGATATCGGTATCAGGCAAAAATTTCATATTGGTGCATCCCTAATTTAATCAATTGTAGAATAAGGCTGTACTGGAACAAAATGTGGAAAACGTCAAGGGGTCTGAAAACATTCCAAAGGCACTGTACATCCTTTAATTAGATAGAAAAGACATCTAAGAAAGTAAATGCCAAGTCCAAGACAACTAACTCTACTCTGTAGGGAATTCTCTTGGGAAATTCAGTCAAGATGTTTCATAACTCCTATAATACAACAACAATACAACTGTGACATCACACCAAATTGCTGGCGTAACTGTGGGGAGAGCAGGGCTAATCACATCCACATACTATTTTCCTGCCCAGTCCTCAATCATTTCTGGACCGAAGTATGTAAAGTACTGGATGATACGCTTGAACACTCACGTTCTCTAAATCCAGAACACATGTTCCTTGGGAGAACCCCTCATACACTGGTCCTCCAAAATGATAAGTACCTTTTCAGAATTCTGAGAATAACAGCACTTAAACAGATGACTAGAAACTGGCTTAAACCCCTGGCACCACAAATAAGCAATTGGAAAGAAACAATTAATGAAATCTACAGTATGGTAAATGATAACTCATAGAATAAGAAACCAAATAACTCTGAGATACGATGGGAAAAAGTATAGAAAACGGACATTATATTGTCAAATATTTATAGGCCCTAACAGGAGATAAAATGTACATGTTTGAAAGAGATGGGTGTTTGTGTGTCGGTGGATGTGTGTGAGAATGGGTGCATGTATGCGACTGTAGAAGTGCAGATGTGTGTAAGCATGTGTGGGTGCGTGTCCGCGTACCATTATATTGTTTTATGAAATGCTGACTGTCGGTGTGTTGAGGTTAATTATTTCCTTTTCATGTTGGGAGGGGGGGGGGGGGGGATGTGTATATCTCTTGTTGGGATTCTGTTGTGATCTAAAACCAATAAATAAAAAGTATTACAAAAACACAACTAAAAAAGCTGTGGTGTTATTGGACAAGTACACGTACTATCTCCTAGTTTCAAAACATGTTCTCCAGCCTGAACAAAACCCTGGGAAAGAGAAAATGATGACCACCAAACTGACTCCCAACATTACCCATACATACCTTCTCCCTCAGCTGAGTGTAACATTTATCCACAGCAGCTTCGAACCTCTCGGCCCTCTGTTTCTGGGCACGGGTGGCCTTCTTCAGGCCCTCTTTCTCCTGTTCTGCCTTCTCAGACACACTGGACACACTGGAGATCTCCCCCCTCAGACCATCTCCATCTTCTGCTCAGTCAGCTGCCTCTCCAAACCCTGGGAGAAAGAAAGACAGGGAACAAACACTGACTGTTTAACCTTTCAACATATCTAAATAATTATCTCTAGCCTGGTGAAAACAAGATAGGATTTCACTCATGGACGACGTCCGTCTTGAATGGGTTGTAGAAGACTATTCTTTGTGAATCAGAAATGTCTACTTTTTACTGTCTTTCTTCCCAACAGTCCCAGACATCACACACACACAGGCTGGAAGCATAATACTGACTGCAAACTACCTCCTTTACTTTACCGGTGTCTTATTCTACAGACAGAATGGTTAAGGCTTAGAAATACACCTTTCCCAACTCAGACAATATAGTGATTGATTGACTGACTAATAGACTGATGCCTGAACTTGTGTGTTACCCGGAGCTGCACGGTGAGACGGTTGTTGTCAGCCTCTTTGCTGTGTAGCTGGCCCTGCAGGTGAGCACGTGTGGTCTCCACAGACTTGGTGGCATGGACCGCATTCTCGGTGTTCTCCTGTGGGCCTCCTATGTAGATATTCCATAGAAAATCAGCCGTTTCCATCTACAATAGTCATTTACAACGTTAACAGTATCTACACTGTATTACTGATCAATCTGATGTTATTTTAATGGGAAAAAATGTGCTCTTCTTTCAAAAACAAGGACATTTCTAAGTGACTCCAAACTTTTGAACAGTAGTGTATATCATTGAGTTAATAAAGCTCCATACAAACATGGTCTCTTTTTTGTTTTCATGAGTAAGAAGCTCCAAAATGCAGGTATTTCATACCAGCTCAGAGCTTTCTGTGGTGGTGTGGCAAGATAGCAGAAAATACGGAGCGTTGCGCCGTGATTGGCTCAGTGTTTTGTCACTCATGGGGAAACTACGTCACAGCGACGTCTAAGGGGAGAGCTCAAAGTTACTAGCCCTTTGGGTGCTGACACAGAATTACATTAGCAAGGTGGCGCAGACAGAGATGGTCGCCTCGCTTTGAGTGCTTAGGAAACTATGCAGTATTTAGTTTTTTTAATGTATTATTTCTTACATTGTTAGCCCAGAAAACTCTTATGTGTTATAACATAAACTCAGCAAAAAACAAAACGGCCCTTTTTCAAGACCCTGTCTTTCAAAGATAATTCGTAAAAATCCAAATAACTTCACAGATCTTCATTGTGAAGGGTTTAAACACTGTTTCCCATGCTTGTTCAATGAACAATTCATGAACATGCACCTGTGGAACGGTCGTTAAGACACTAACAGCTTACAGACAGTAGGCAATTAAGGTCACAGTTATGAAAACTTAGGACACTAAAGAGGCCTTTCTACTGACTCTGAAAAACACCATGAACGTGCCTTAGGCATGCTGCAAGGAGGCATGAGGACTGGAAATGTGGCCAGGGCAATAAATTGCAATGTCCGTACTGTGAGACGCCTAAGACAGCGCTACAGGGAGATAGGATGGACAGCTGATCGTCCTCGCAGTGGCAGACCATGTGTAACAACACCTACACAGGATCGGTGCATCCGAACATCACACCTGCGGGACAGGTACAGGAAGGCAACAACAACTGCCCGAGTTACACCAGGAACGCACAATCCCTCCATCAATGCTGAGAGAGGCTGGACTGAGGGCTTGTAGGCCTGTTGTAAGGCAGGTCCTCACCAGACATCACCGGCACCAACATCGCCTATGGGAACAAACCCACCGTCACTGGACCAGACAGGACTGGCAAAAAGTGTTCTTCACTGACGAGTCACGGTTTTGTGTCACCAAGGGTGATGGTCGGATTCTCGTTTATCGAGGTCTGTACTCTGGGTCGATTTGGAGGTGGAGGGTCCGTCATGGTCTGGGGCGGTGTGTCACAGCATCATCGGACTAAGCTTGTTGTCATTGCAGGTCATCTCAGCGCTGTGCATTACAGGAAGACATCCTCCTACCTCATGTGGTACCCTTCCTGCAGGCTCATCCTGACATGACCCTCCAGCATGACAATGCCACCAGCCATACTGCTCGTTCTGTGTGTGATTTCTTGCAATCAGGAATGTCAGTGTTCTGCCATGACCAGCGAAGAGCCCGGATCTCAATCCCATTGAGCACGGTTGGGACCTTTTGGATTGGTGGGTGAGGGCTAGGGCTATTCCCCTCAGAAATGTCCGGGAACTTGCAGGTGCCTTGGTGGAAGAGTGGGGTAACATCTGACAGCAATAACTGGCAAATCTGGTGCAGTCCATGAGGAGGAGATGCACTGCAGTACTTAATGCAGCTGGTGGCCACACCAGATACTGACTGTTAATTTTGATTTTGACCCCCCCTTTGTTCAGGGACACATTATACCATTTCTGTTAGTCACATGTCTTTGGAACTTGTTCAGTTTATGGCTCAGTTGTTGAATCTTGTTATGTTCTTACAAATATTTACACATGTTAAGTTTGTTGAAAATAAATACATTTGACAGTAAGAGGACGTTTCTTTTTTTGCTGAGTGTACATCCAGGAATAACTATTGGATAAAGGAGCGACGTCAACTTACCAACATTACGACCAGGAATACGACTTTCCTTTGTTCGGACAACCACCCAGGACATTGGATCTAATCCCAGAGGCTGACCCAAAACAATGTACCCGCAGAAGGGGTAGACAGAGCGGCCTCTTGGTCAGACTTCGGAGGCGTGCACACCACCCACCGCTTCCGAGTATATTACTCCCCAATGTCCAGTCTCTAGACAACAAGGTGGACGAAATTAGGGCAAGGGTTGCCTTCCAGAGAGACATTGGAGATTGTAACATTCTCTGTTTCACGGAAACATGGCTCTCTCGGGATATGTTGTCGGAGTCAGTACAGCCACCAGGTTTCTTCATGCATTGCACCAACGGAAATAAACATCTCTCTGGGAAGGAGAAGGGTGGAGGTGGATGCTTCATGATTCATGGTGTAATCATAACAACATACATGAACTCAAGTATTTTTGTTCACCTGATCTAGAAATCCTTACCATCAAATGCCGACCACATTAGCTCCCAAGATAATTATCTTAGATTATAATCACAGCTGTGTATATAACTCTCCTAGCAGATACCACGATGGCCCTCAATTAACTTCACTGGACTCAATCTAAACTGGAAACTAAATATCCTGAGCTGCTTTTATTGTACCTGGGGATTTAAAAAAAAGCTAATTAGAGAACAAGGCTACCTAAATTCTATCAGCACATTGACTGTAGCACGCACGCAGGAAATACACTGGGCCACTGCTTCTCTAACTTCTGCGATGCATACAAGGCCCTACCCCACCCTCCCTTTTACAGTGTAGTTATTCCCTCCGCAAGGCAATCAAACATGCAAAATGTCGGTATAGGGACCCAGTGGAGTCGCAATTCAACGGCCCAGACACGAGACGTGTGTGGCAGGCAATTACAGGCAATTACAGACTACAAAAAGAAAACCAGCCACGTCACTGACACCGACGCCTTGCTTCCAGACAAACTAAACACCTTCTTTGCCCGTTTTGAGGATAATACAGTGCCACCGACGCGGCCCGCTACCAAGGACTGCGGACCCCCCCTCTCCTTCTCCATGGCCAACGTAAGATATTTAAAAGTGTTAACCCTCTCAAGGCTGCTGGCCAAGACGGCATCCCTAGCTGCATCCTCAGAGCATGCACAGACCAGCTGGCTAGTGTGTTTACGGACATATTCAATCACTCCCTACCTCAGTCTGCTGTTGCCACATGCTTCAAGATGGCCACCATTGTTCCAGTACCCAAGAAAGCAACTAAATGATAACTGAACTAAATGACTATCGCCCCATAGCACTCACTTTTGTCATCATGAAGTGCTTTGAGAGACTAGTAAAGGATCAAATCAGCTCCAACTTACCTGCCACCCTAGACCCACTTCGGTTTGCATACCACACCAACAGGTCCACAGACGATATAATTGCCATCACACTGCACACTGCCCTATCCCATCTGGACAAGAGGAATACCTATGTCAGAATGCTGTTCATTGACTACAGCTCACCATTCAACACCATAGTACCCTCGAAGCTCATCATTAAGCTTCAGGCCCTGGGTCCTGGACTTTCTGACGGACCGCCCCCAGGTGGTGAAGGTAGGAAACAACATCTCCACTTCGCTGATCCTCAACACTGGGGACCCACAAGGGTGCATGCTCAGCCCCCTCCTGTACTCTCTGTTCACCCATGACTGCACGGCCATGCATGCCTCCAACTCAATCATCAAGTTTGCAGATAACACAACAGTAGTGGGCTTGATTACCAACAACTACGAGACAGTGTACACGGAGGAGGTGAGGGCACTCGGAGTGTGGTGTCAGGAAAACAACCTCTCACTCAACTTCAACAAAACAAAGGAGATGATCGTGGACTTCAGGAAACAGCAGAGGGAGCACCCACCTATCCACATCTACGGGACAGTAGTGGAGAAGGTGGAATGTTTTAAATTCCTTGGCGTACACATCACGGACAAACTGAAATTATCCCCTAAAACCCTCACAAACTTTTACAGATGCACAATTGAGAGGATCTTGTCGGCTCTCCAGAGGGTGGTGCGGTCTGCCCAACGCATCACCGTGGGCAAACTACCTGCCCTCCAGGACACCTATAGCACCCGATGTCACAGGAAGGCCAAAAAGTTCATAAAGGACAACAACCACCCAAGCCTGTTCACCCCGCTACCATCCAGAAGACAAGGTCAGTACAGGTGCATGATAGCTGGGACCAAGAGACTGAAAAGCTTCTATCTCAAGGCCATCAGACTGTTAAACAGCCATCACTAACACAGAGAGGCTGCTGCCTACATACAGAATCAAATCATTAGCCACTTTAATAAATGGATCACTAGTCACTTTAAAAAATGCCACTAATAATGTTTACATATCTTACATATCTCATATGTATATACTGTATTTTATACCATCTATTACGTTTTGCCTATGCCACTCGGCCATCTCTCATCCATATATTGAAATGTACATATTCTTATTCCATCCCTTTACATTTGTGTGTATTAGGTAGTTGTTGTGAAATTGTGAGATTACTTGTTAGATATTACTGCACTGTCGAAACTAGAAGCACAAGTATTTCGCTACACTCTCATTAACATCTGTTAACCATGTCTATGTAACCAATAAAATTTGATGATGAATTGATTTGAAGTGCCCATCCATGAAGCCTCAATTTCATTGGCCACAGATAAAATGATGTCAAAATGGCAAATTATTTTCAATCCTTGTCATGTGAAGATAAATAATTAACAGAAATTATAGATAAAACGTATCAGTGCTCATCGGCCATTGGACATAAACATTACACAACCATTTGTAAATCGCAAATTCAACAATGAGTGGTTTGGAAGGAAGTGAGCACAGCACAACAAGGTGAGTCCAAAAATGTTTTGTATGCTGCTGCATAAATTGTGTAATATGCCAGGGAGATATGTATACTGTAGTTAAGAAAATAATACTAAGTGTATGTTGTGTAGTAAGCTGTTAGTAGCCCATGAGCCTCACGTTAATAATTTGGTCTCTTTTCCCCTCTTAATTTCGCCTACTGTTCTGACTTGGTGGTGCATGTGCGCGTGTAGCCTATAGCCTGTTTTAGAGAAATGTAATCAATGAATAATGTAAGAGCTTTCATTGTCTGCTTATATGCCCCCGTTATTTATCCTATGGTTCTGACTTGGTGTACAGGGAGAATACTGTAAGAACGGCCCATGTTCTGATTTCTGTCACTGTACATTTCAAAAGTGAAGCACAAATGGTTATATTGACACGTCCATCCTAGCTCGCTCATTAATGTCTTAATCGAAATTACGGATTGCCTCTTATCCACTCGTTGTTCCCTTATGCCATAGTTTGTACATCTCAATTGCAGTTGTGTAAAGTATTCAAGTAAAAATACTTTAAAGTACTACTTAAGTAGTTTTTTGGGGTATCTGTACTTTACTATTTATATTTTTTGACAACTTCTACTTTTACTCCACTACATTCCTGAATAAAATAATGTACTTATTACTCCATACATTTCCCCTGACACCCAAAAGTACTCGTTATATTTTGAATGCTTAACAGGACAGGAAAAGAGAACATCCCTGGTCACCCTACTGCCTCTTATCTGGCAGACTCACTAAGCACAAATGCTTAATTTATAAATTATGTCGAAGTGTGCCCTTAACTATATGTACATTTTAAAAAACAAGAAAATTGTGCCGTTTGGATTGCCTAATAGAAGTAACTTGAAATGATTTATACTTTTACTTTTGATACTTAAGTATATGTTTGCAATTAAATTGACTTTTAACACTTAAGTATATTTAAAACCAAATACTTTTGGACTTTTACTCAAATAGTATTTTATGGGTGACATTCACTTTTACTTGAGTCATTTTCTATTAATGTATCTTTACTTTTACTCAAGTATGACAATTGGGTACTTTTTCCACCACTGCTCAATTGTCAGTAGAAACCACATTTGTTTAGTCAGCCATGTCAGCTATGTTTTTTAAAAAGGAAGTAAATTAGGCTGAATTAACTGTTTTGCTGTCAGACAAGGCTTAGCAGTGGTAAGGTGTTGGGACTGCTGTTGAGACAGCTTTGTGTAGGCCTTAACAGTTTGTAGGCACCGTTTGCCACCATTAAAGTGCAATTAATGTATTGTTTAGTGTTGTGTAGTGGCTTTGCTGGCATGCATAATTTTTTTTTAATATAAAAAAAAATTGCCCCACCAAGATGTACATGCTAAAATCACCACTGGCAAGGAATGCCAGTTTTGCATTTCTTTTCTCTCATTAATGGGATGCAACTGAAGAAATCTTAGCTCGATTGAATCTTGTAGGGTAATATTTTCCATATCCTTATTTCTCTCTCGTTACAGATTCCTCTCCAGCATCTTTGAACAACATGATATTGCATTGACACTACCATCTCACGGGAGAATGACCGCAGCAGGTAATCTAACGGTATTGTTTGTTGTCATTCTTAAAATTCTAATTCATATTGCGCCAAATTTGCTTTACACCCTATGTTCCATAACGTTGGAATGGAATATATTAATGTTATTTCTAGCTACTAATAGAAACTGCACCATAAATCCAGCTGCATATCGAATGTTGTGATTGCATAAAGGCCATTTACTTTGGCAAATGGCAGGAGTGGGATGTTAGCTAATAAGACTGGTACCCAGACTACCATTGACGGCTTACACCATTTTAATGTAGTCAAATGAGTGGAACTAAGTGGAGTCATGTCCAACCAGGTCATCAGGAGGGTTCAGCCAATCGTGAAGAAAATGGACAACTTCAAAAAGGAGATAGCCTTAATGGCGCTGCCCATGCTGTTTTGGACCCTATAATGGCACCTATACAAAGATGAGTCCTCCAAACTTGGATGCCACTTGACTTCACTGTACTAGCACAGAGTACTCAAACTGTCTTTGGTACTAGCATTTGAATCCCGTGCAGCATTCATTCGGTTTGACTCCAAATATTTTAACACAGAAAATCCATGTGGATGGATTAAATCAACCTCCAACGTTCATTTGGTTGGCTAACAACAATCACGCTCTAGTCTAGTTGGGTTTGTTTACGTTAGGTCCATACGTCCAATGCCTTAGCCAATCACAAATCGCAGAACAAATAGGCGGGACTCAAATCAACCAATGGATGCAACGAACGCCATTCGTTTCCTACGGTCGTCACTAATTACCACAAACAGAAAGTCATAAACTCCGCCTATTTCTACAATGTATATTATTAAAATCAGATTTTAAACCTAACCTTAACCACACTGCTAACTGTATGCCTAACCCTAACTTTAATTATGACCAAAAAGCTCATTTTTATTTTCATAAAATTGTACGATTTAGCACCTTTGTGGCTGTGGTAACTCGTGACAACCGTTTTCTACAGAGAGCATCAACTGTTGAATAGCAGTAGCACAAAACAAAAGGCACGGTAGTGAATGAAGGTAAAAAAACAACAACATTTAATTCGAAATCTCACCATACCAATCTAGCTAGATACTTCTTGATCGTAGGATATGTGTCTTCGGTTTGAATTTGCTTTCCATCTTCGCAATTCTAACTAACTGGCCAAATTAGCTAGGTACAGTAGCTAACTTGAACTTGTTCTATTCAGCTTGCTAGCATACTGTAGATACCAAAGGTTGTGTTGCTAATGTTAGCTAGCTACTGTTCTTTAACTCTGAAATCAAGGTCAGAATGGATCAGCTCAGCTAGAAGCTAATGGTAAAAAGAGCACGCACTGTTTGTAGCCTGACAATACATAATATTAAAGGAAATAGCTAGTCATTGATTGAGATGAAATGGAACAGTTAAATGTTGTATTGGACCGGTTAGTTAAATAAAATTATACTGTAGCTATACGTGCATTATATTGTTGACTGTCTATCTTATCGTATGCTGTCTATGCACCAATATTTTTCATAATTTCTTTGTCATTATAGTTGTCTAGTGTATTTTACTAGAAAATGAGAATGGGATTATTATAGGCAAGCAGTCATGTAAGCCTAACCATATAGCCAGTCCTCTAATCCACCAGAGCCATGTCTTCTGAGGATCCCTTCCAGGACTCTCTAGATGACGATCTAGACTGCTTCTCAGAGCCTGGGAGAGGGAGCAGGATACGCAGCAGTGTCTACACCAAAACCCCAGAGATGGAGAGTAACTGGTGAGGTCCATGAGACACATACACACACTAGCCCACAAACAGCTTTCAGTGTGGATCCAACTGATTTCTAATCCGCTCTCTTTTGTCGTTATACTTAGTTATGGAGACTATGGAGCCACCGGCGGCAAAAGTCCCCTGATGAAAACATTGATGGATGCAGAAGCAGCGGCCAACTCTGCAGCCGTACAGCTCATGTCGTTCAAAGAGATCCTGGAGGATGATTTTGCCGTAATGTGATGTCCTTTGTAATTGATGTGCTTACAGTGTACCTGTCTTTATTTTGAGATGCACAACCCGATATCAAAATGTTCAATTCATTAACAACTTGTTAATGTGTCCAAGTAAAATGTAATTCATCCTTCTATTATAAAGGACTCAAGACACTCTGCCTCTGATAACCGGCGGATGTCAAGGCAGAGAGGCCTTCTGCTGGAGAAGTTGGAGGTCTTTAAACGGATTAACAAGTCTGTTCGACAGCAACTCCAAGACCTGCAGGATGCAGAGGTTGGTCTTATCAACCAGTTATAATCTGATGGCTAATGACTACTTTGGGGGCCTGTCAGGTTGCAATTTATAAGGGGGTCATGCTTATGACAATTTTTACAATGCATTATAACTGCAACATAATGCATTAAACTGTACTTGTGGACTAAAGTCAACTGCAACTTTGTCTTTTTATCTGTTGTGTGAAATAACATGTTTTGACTACCTCTTTTCGTCTCCTTTTTTATTAGGCATCTCGAATGGAGACAGACAAACACATTGATCTCTTACTAAAGAAGCTTACGCAGGCTGAGTGTGATAATCTGGTAAATTGCTCCTCATTTGGGTAAAAAAAGAGAACTTCAGACACTCCAGACCTGTATTTAAACAGTGAAAAATTAACATAGCGGTGCCAAGGCTGAAGATTTTATATGGTCTGCCAACATGTTATACATTTTACATTTGAGTCATTTAGCAGACACTCTTATCCAGAGTGATTTACAGGAGCAATTAGGGTTAAGTGCCTTGCTCAAGGACAGATTTTTCACCTAGTCGACTCGGGGATTCTAACCAGCAACCTTTCGGTTACTGGCCCAACGCTCTTGACTGCTGTGCTACCTGCCGCCTAGAGGGTAGGGTAATTCAGTGCAGTAGTTCAGATGGCTCAATGGGTTGAAACATGGTGCTTGAAAGATTAAGGTTGGGGATTTGATTCAATCCTGCATGGGCCACATGTACTGAACTTGTGTGCTACCTTTGTAAGAGACTTGGGATAGAAAAGCATCTGCTCCTGTTCACTATACACATATGTCATTTTACTGTTGTACTGTGAGTAAGATAAAAGTTCTTGTTCTTTTGTTTCCACCAGCATTTGAAAAGAAATTTGAACGATAAAGACAAAATGGTGGATGAACTGATGGGTATGCGGAAGAAAGAAATGGTGAGCTTTGGCCTTTAATTTCACATGAAATACAGTCACATCTGAAATTATTGGCACCCTTGATAAAGATTAGCAAAAAATGACTGTATAAAATAAATAATACCAAGCTATATTTTATGCTCCAAAAAATTGGGAAATTATATTATTTTATACAATTGCAATACAATACAATTTTTTTTTTTATCATATTTATTAACATTCTACTTTTTAAGTCCATCTCAGCTTAAGGAACTGTATTGTGGCCTTTCATGGCTTCCTGTTTCACTGGGGTATAAAAATGAGGTAACACGCATGTGAAATCCATTTGTCATCCATCACCAAGGGGAAAGGCAAAGCACTCAGAAATGAAAAGAGAAAGATTATTGTTAAATCAGGCAATAGGTACAAAAAAATGACTGAAAAAACAAATATATCACTATTAGGGCAACAATTAAGAAGTTCAAAACCACTGGAACAGTGGTAAATTTGCCCTCTAGAGGACCTAAGTGCATCTTGTCCCCACGCACAGTGGGGAAGATGGTTCGGGAGGCAAAAGAAGTCCAAGGGCCAGTATTGGAGAATTACAGAACGCATTGTGGAGTCACAAAGTCTCCAAATCTACAATTAGACACCACCTCCATGCCAATAGTCTGGAAGGGTTGCCATAAAAAGAGCCTTCATTGAGAGAAACCAACCAATTTCAATGCTTGGAGTTTGCTAAAGGTCATTGGCACTTGGATTGGAACCAGTGTTATGGTCAGACGAAAATCAAGCACTTTGGACTTTCACACCGGTGGTGGGTTTGGCCTCTAAAGAAGGATGCATATGCAGAAAATAACCTCATTCCTTCTGCAGGATATGGTGGTGGATCTTTGATGTTATGGTGCTGTTTTGCTTCCAATGGTTCTGGGGCCCTTGTCAACGGCATCATGAACTCTACCAAGTAGTAGGTCATTTTAGCAGAACACCTGGTTGCCTCTCTTACCAGAAAATCAACATTTTGCAATGGTCATTTTCATTGGAAACCTGTGGTTTGAATTGAAGGCTGTGCATAAGCGCAGAATGAAGGATATCGAGGAACTGGAAAGATTCTATATGACGGAATGGTTGGTCTAAGATCCCTACCCAATGTGTTCTTCAATATCATAAGACATTATAGAAAAAGGCCAACCACCCTTATCCTTGCAAGCAATTCTATTAATGTAAAATAATTGAATAAAAAATGTTGTTTGAGCCTACAATATATAGTATCTCAGTATTTGTATTTATTTTATACAGTGTTTTTTGCTCATCTTCATCAAGCGTGCCAATCATTTTGGATGTGACTACATTTTGTACAACGATAAAACACATTGACAAAGGAATAAATCATACTGTTCGAAAGCAGTGCCCTCACACCAGCTCTTTCTGCTTTGATGCTCCACAGGAGAACACCGAGAATGCGGTCCATGCCACCAAGTCTGTGGAGACCACACGTGCTCACCTGCAGGGCCAGCTACACAGCAAAGAGGCTGACAACAACCGTCTCACCGTGCAGCTCCGGGTAACACACAAGTTCAGGCATCCGTCTATTAGTCAGTCAATCAATCACTATATTGTCTGAGTTGGGAAAGGTGTATTTCTAAGCCTTAACCATTCTGTCTGTAGAATAAGACACCGGTAAAGTAAAGGAGGTAGTTTGCAGTCAGTATTATGCTTCCAGCCTGTGTGTGTGTGATGTCTGGGACTGTTGGGAAGAAAGACAGTAAAAAGTAGACATTTCTGTTTCACAAAGAATAGTCTTCTACAACCCATTCAAGACGGACGTCGTCCATGAGTGAAATCCTATCTTGTTTTCACCAGGCTAGAGATAATTATTTAGATATGTTGAAAGGTTAAACAGTCAGTGTTTGTTCCCTGTCTTTCTTTCTCCCAGGGTTTGGAGAGGCAGCTGACTGAGCAGAAGATGGAGATAGATGGTCTGAGGGGGGAGATCTCCAGTGTGTCTGAGAAGGCAGAACAGGAGAAAGAGGGCCTGAAGAAGGCCACCCGTGCCCAGAAACAGAGGGCCGAGAGGTTCGAAGCTGCTGTGGATAAATGTTACACTCAGCTGAGGGAGAAGGTATGTATGGGTAATGTTGGGAGTCAGTTTGGTGGTCATCATTTTCTCTTTCCCAGGGTTTTGTTCAGGCTGGAGAACATGTTTTGAAACTAGGAGATACTACATGTACTTGTCCAATAACACCACAGCTTTTTTAGTTGTGTTTTTGTAATACTTTTTATTTATTGGTTTTAGATCACAACAGAATCCCAACAAGAGATATACACATTCCCCCCTCCCAACATGAAAAGGAAATAATTAACCTCAACACACCGACAGTCAGCATTTCATAAAACAATATAATGGTACGCGGACACGCACCCACACATGCTTACACACATCTGCACTTCTACAGTCGCATACATGCACCCATTCTCACACACATCCACCGACACACAAACACCCATCTCTTTCAAACATGTACATTTTATCTCCTGTTAGGGCCTATAAATATTTGACAATATAATGTCCGTTTTCTATACTTTTTCCCATCGTATCTCAGAGTTATTTGGTTTCTTATTCTATGAGTTATCATTTACCATACTGTAGATTTCATTAATTGTTTCTTTCCAATTGCTTATTTGTGGTGCCAGGGGTTTAAGCCAGTTTCTAGTCATCTGTTTAAGTGCTGTTATTCTCAGAATTCTGAAAAGGTACTTATCATTTTGGAGGACCAGTGTATGAGGGGTTCTCCCAAGGAACATGTGTTCTGGATTTAGAGAACGTGAGTGTTCAAGCGTATCATCCAGTACTTTACATACTTCGGTCCAGAAATGATTGAGGACTGGGCAGGAAAATAGTATGTGGATGTGATTAGCCCTGCTCTCCCCACAGTTACGCCAGCAATTTGGTGTGATGTCACAGTTGTATTGTTGTTGTATTATAGGAGTTATGAAACATCTTGACTGAATTTCCCAAGAGAATTACCTACAGAGTAGAGTTAGTTGTCTTGGACTTGTTCTTCTAGATATGTCCTCCCATTCCTCTGCGGTTGTTACTATTTGCAGCTCGTCTAACCAATTGGTTTTCACTATAATGTTCTCATCTTTTGTTTCTTCTCCGATAATTCTGTGCCCCAGCACATTCTTGGCATTTACTTTCTTAGATGTCTTTTCTATCTAATTAAAGGATGTACAGTGCCTTTGGAATGTTTTCAGACCCCTTGACGTTTGCCACATTTTGTTACATTACAGCCAAAAAACCCAATACCGATATAATTTTAAAAAAAAGGCCTTTTAAGTATTATAGTACAGTTAAAATATTTGAGACACAAACTGACCAAAAAGTTATTTTGTTGGCATTTGCGTACACTACCGTTCAAAAGTTTGGGGTCACTTGGAAAGGTCCTTGTTTTTGAAAGAAAAGCACGTTTTTTTTGTCCATGAATTAAAATAACATCAAATTGATCAGAAATACAGTGTAGACATCGTTAATGTTGTAAATGACTATTGTAGCTGGAAATGGCTCATTTAACAAAAATATGAATATCTACACAGGCATACAGAGGCCCATTATCAGCAACCATCACTCCTGTGTTCTAATGGCACGTTGTGTTCGCTAATCCAAGTTGATCATTTTAAAAGGCTAATTGATTATTAGAAAACCCTTTTGCAATTATGTTAGCACAGCTGAAAACGGTTGTCCTGCTTAAATACAACTGGCCTTCTTTAGAACTTTATTCTGAAACGTGTCAGTCTATTCTTGTTCTGAGAAATTACGTTTTTTTTTGTTGATACAGCATCGTCTTTATATCCGAAAATAATAATTTTGGGTATAAACTTTCTAAGGGCTCCATCTGAATTCATCCCCCCCGACGTTCCTCTTCACTGCCACTCACAACTTTTTCTCCACTGGCACAGTTTGCTTATCCGTCTGTCTACATGTAGTGGTTGATGCTGGGTTCATCCATACAATAATGGATTTTAGTTGGTCGGCCTGGGCTTGTTTTATGTTTAATTGTTTTAAGTTTGACACAGGCTTTTCTTGCTCCCCAGATGAATTTCCTCAGGAATGTGTCCCACCTTTTTAAAAGTATTTGGAGTAATAGTTATTGGTTGATTCTGGAACAGGAATACACTTCTTGGGAGAATGTTAATTTGAATCGTTTTCCATTCTTCCTGTTCTTGTTAAAGGTACTAATTTCCATCTTTTGTAGGTCCTGTTTATGCTGAATTTCCAGTGTTCCTAACTTATACTGATGCAGTTTCATCAGATCTTAGTATTTGAGTTTGTTTTGATCCCATTTAAAGTTTAAACTTTGTTTTGATGTCTTGGGATATTGGTTAACCTACCATCATTCTGTCTGATTTCACTGTATTTAGTCTGTACTGAGATACGACACTTGTTGTGCTTCATCCATAGTGGTGGGAACTGACTGGTAGGTTTGCTCAGTAGAGAATCTCATCGTCTGCATATATTGCTAAGTTGTGTTCTTCCTGATCGATGTGTAGACGTTGTATTTTCTGATTGTTTGTTATACACTGAATGTACAAAACATTAGGAACACCTTCCTGATATTGAGTTGCACCCCCTTTTGCCCTCAGAACGGCCTCAATTCGTCGGGGCATTTGACTCTATAAGGTATCAAAAGCGTTCCACAGGGATGCTGGCCCATGTTGACTCCAATGCTTCCCACAGTTGTTAAGTTGGCTGGATGTCCTTTGGGTAGGTGGACCATTCTTGATACACAAGGGAAACTGTTGAGCATGAAAAACCCAGCAGTGTTGTAGTTCTTGACGCACTCAAACCGGTGCGTCTGGCAACTGCTACGATACCCCATTCAAAGGAACTGAAATCTTTTGTCTTGACCATTCACCCTCTGATTGGCACACATACACAATCCATGTCTCAATTGTCTCAAGGCTTAAAACTCCTTCTTTAACCTGTCCTTCATCTACACTGATTTGAAGTGAATTTAACAGGTGACATTAAGTTATCATAGCATTCACCTGGGCAGTCTATGTCATAGAAAGAGCCGAGTGAGTTCCTAATGTTTTGTGCACTCATTGTATTTTCGTCTAACGGTTCCATACTTAAAATGAAGATGGAAGGCTTTTTATAACTTTTGTTACGGTGTTCCCTACTGAACGCGACCCAGGTATTCCGTTGTTCCTTGCCAGTGACAGTAAACTGATTTATGTTATGTGGCATGATGGCATGTAGGATGTTCAGCTGGCGGAGGCTTGTTCAGAGAGGGACACGTGGAGGAGACAACAGGAGCAGAAGACAAACGCGAGAATTCTGCTTGATGCACAGATAGGACTACTGAAAGGGTATGTCGTTTCTCATTTTGACCTGGACACAAAAAAGGCATATTATTAATCCAGGTCTTTGAGGCAATCAATGTTGTTCTTCTTTTCATTTGCAAAGCTTTTCACATTTTCTCCTCATAGAAAGTAGAAGTGGGCAAGTGGCAATTGCTTATTGATGTTTCATTACAGCCAAATAGCCGACATTACTGCAAAGCTACAGAAGGAGAGTGACGAATTCACAGCTGCAAACGAGGTCTTACTGCTAAAAGTGGAAAAACTCTACGCTGAAAACGGAGACATTGGCCTTGAGAACGCAACCCTCAAGGTAGGACAACTAAACACCAATATAGACCTTTTAAGTTGTGTATTCACCAACCAAAAACTATTGATTTACTTCACCTTGAGCCATGGATTACCCCAAATTATCTAAACTACCACATCTATAAACACATTTTGTAAACTATTACATCTAATTGCTTAGATAACAAACCTAGCTCTACTGCTTTTGAATTTGTGTACCTTTTCTGTTTATTCTAACATGTAAAACGTCTTCCCACCTTAATACAGGATGATATGTTTCTACACTCCCCTCTATATGTTTTTGGACAGTCACGCTAACATTTTACATTTGGCTCTATACTCCAGCATTTTGGATTTGAGGTCAAATGTTTCATATGAGGCGACAGTACAGAATCTCACCTTTTTTTATTTGAGGGTTTTTCCATGTATGTTTTACCGTTTAGAAATGAAAACACTTTATATGTCTAGTCCACCCTTTTGGCCAAATTCACATATAGTGTATTAAAGTGGTTAAAAGTTTGGTATTTGGTCCCATATTCCTTGCACTCAATGACTACCTCAAGCTTGTGACTCTACAAACTTGTTGCATGCATTTGCAGTTTGTTTTGGTTGTGTTTCGGGTTATATTTTTACCCAAAAGGAATTGAATGGTGAAAGTAAGAATAGTTTCTGAACACTTCTACATTAATGTGTATGCTACTATGATCATGGATAATCATGAATGAATCGCGGATAATCACGAGTAGTAAGCCTTACAGTGGTAGAAATTGCATACCCTCTGAAAATGCTAACCTTCCCTGTTATTGGTAATGATGAGCGGTTAGCATGTTTTGCTGTATCCTCTGTAATCTTCTCACTCATCATTATTCATGATTCATTCATGATTTTTCCTAATCATGGCATTATCAGGATTAATTTACATGTGTTCAGAAACATTTTACCTACTCACTTAGAAAGAATGACTCATCGTGCAGTTCCTATTAGGCAAACAAAACATGATCTAAAACACAACTACAACAGTCTCACAAGCTTGACGTAGTCATTGTGTGGCAGGAATGCCGGACCAAATACTACACTTTTGATCACTTTAATACACTTTGAGGGAATTTGTCCAAATACTTAATGACTTCTTCAACTGGGGGGACTAGATACATAAAGTGCTTCCATTTCCAAATAGTCAAACAGATTTGTATGAATATACCCTCAAAATAAAATGTCGCCTGATCTCGAATCTAAAACGCTGGAGCCCAGAGCCACATTTAAAAAATGTTAGCGTCACTGTCCGAACACCTATGGAGGGGGAGTGTATGTATGGTTATTAGTGTGTGGTTTGTTCCCACCGTGTTTAGGATTCTATTTGTGTATTTATCTCCGGTTCCAGGCGTCCATCGTTGAGTTGGAGCTGCAGCTGGTCCATTCTAAAGCGGCGCTGAAAGAGGAGAGCGCCGTCTCACAGGAGAGGAAAGACCAAGCAGAACAGCATCAGAGTCAGGCAGGGATCCCGCACCCCACCACACTTCCAAGTTCCCATACCCACTGAATCCTATAGGAATGTATTGAGAGACTAAAAGGGTAAGGCAGCAGCTGTCTGTTTTATTCGCCTCCTATTGCCTCACATCTCTCAGGTGGCAGAGCTTCAACTGGAGGTGGAGGATCTGAAGATGAAGTTGGATGGTTTTCTGAGGGAAGCAGAGAACACCAGAGAAGGAAGAGATGCGGAAGTGAAGAAGGTGAAGTCTTCTGTTGGCTACATTCAAATCAAATCAAACTTTTCTTTGTCACGTGCGCCGAATACAACCGGTGTAGACCTTACAGTGAAATGCCGAATACAACCGGTGTAGACCTTACAGTGAAATGCCGAATACAACCGGTGTAGACCTTACAGTGAAATGCCGAATACAACCGGTGTAGACCTTACAAAATGCCGAATACAACCGGTGTAGACCTTACAGTGAAATGCCGAATACAACCGGTGTAGACCTTACAGTGAAATGCCGAATACAACCGGTGTAGACCTTACAGTGAAATGCCGAATACAACCGGTGTAGACCTTACAGTGAAATGCCGAATACAACCGGTGTAGACCTTACAGTGAAATGCTTACTTACAGACTCTAACCAACAGTGCAAAAAAAGGTATTAGGTGAACAATAGGTAAGTAGAAAAATAAAAACGACAGTGAAAAATAACAGTAGCGAGGCTTTATACAGTATCAAGGCTATAACAGTAGCGAGGCTACATACCGTATCGAGGCTATAACAGTATCGAGGCTACATACAGTATCGAGGCTATATACAGTAGTGAGGCTATAACCGTAGCGAGGCTACATACAGTATCGAGGCTATAACAGTAGCGAGGCTTTATACAGTATCGAGGCTATATTAGTAGCGTGGCTACATACAGGCACCAGTTAGTCAGGCTGATTGAGGTAGTATATACATGAATGTATAGTTAATGTGACTATGCATATATGATCAACAGAGAGTAGCAGCAGCTTTGTCTTAAAGGGATCATTCTGGATTTTGGCAATGAGCTGGCATGCTAGTAGATAACCATAGACTTCCAGTTATTGCGCTAAAGCTAGTTAGCATTTTCTCGCAAAACTGGCTCTAAATTCTTTCATACTGGACAACGAGACATAAAAATGGTATCTACAAGTTCATCTCACTCTAGGGAAGTAGATAAAGGGCCTCGTTGCCAAAAATCCCAAAGTATCTCTTTAAATTGGTTTGTGTCGTTCATAATTAAAGCAAGAGAGGGCTCACTCAACAGAGTAGAATATCAAATTGCTTGAAATAGTTTGAGACACAAACACTACTTGGTTCAGTAAAATTAAAATGAATGTGATATCCTGTATGTTTTGATATTTGTTTACTAACATTTGTAGTTGTTTCTGGTCTTTCCCGTACCCACGCATGTGCTGTTAACCATTTCAAAGTGCACAGTGCACAGCTTCACATTTATCCTCGGCGTAAAAACCAACGTATGCTGTCATTTTAGAATTCAGTGATCACTGGGGTTCCCTAGTCTGCATCCTAATCTATGGTTCAACTCTCGACACGTCAGTTTAACAGGACTGGAACTTAACTGCTGCTTCTGATTAAACCACATTTTGCTGAAAGCCTTCAAAATATTCTCTCTGAGGGGAAAAAAAAAACACATCTGTGGTGAATGGCCATGCCCTGCTTCCGCATACATTACCTATGCTTCAGTTCCCAGTCAGGGTCCAGTCGGTGAAAGCTACTCAGAGAGGTGCAGCCAATCAGTCACTAACATTTCTCTGCTCCCCTGCCTTGCCGGCCTGCACGCCCCTCCCCCGGGACCCCAGGTGAGGTTGGAGCTGGAGGGGCGTGTGAGGGAACTGGAAGAGTACCCCGAGTTACTGGGCACCGCGGAGCAGAGTCTGGCGGAGTGCCAGGACAACCTGAGGCGCTCGGAGAAGAGATGTGCAGACAAGGCAGAGGCCATTAGACAACTGCAGGTTAAGGTGTGCGTATAGCCGTATGACGAAATGTCATTTGTCGATGGGCAAGTAAACACTGAGGTGGTGGAGTACAGTATCTACCACCAGATGTCAGTCAAACCCCATGTATGGTTTCCCATTATACTGTTAGAATTACATCTCCATGTTATTCTAGTGCATCCCTCGGTTCCTGCTTTGAGTTGGTGTTGAAGTTTGTGATTGGATGTACTTGGATTGCAGTAAAAAAAAAAGTTAGGTGGAAAGCCCTATGTGCCCCTTTTTGTAGTTTTGTGTGTTTTGTAAAGCTGTGATGATCACCTTCAACTGTTTTAAAATGTGTTTCTGTGAATGTTTCGGCGCTGTCCAATCAACGCTTGACTTTTTTAAAATGTTCCTCATATCACCGTTGTACAGTGTTGTGTGCTGTGTTGGTGACTTGATAAGCCAATGTAATTTCAGTAATTGCGTGGTGCAACTCTTTAGTGTTGCGCTGTATATGTTTGAACCCCCATTCAAGTCCCCGTTAGTCAAGACTATTCAACTGAACATACATTCAGCATCTGTCATATCATTGAGTCATAGTCCAACTACATGTTTTTTTTTGCCTAACCACCAAGGTATGATTATTGTGCGTCCAGGTGGAGAGACAGGGGGAGAAGACGAGGTCGTCGATGGACATGAAGGAGTCTATCCACGAGGCCAACTCACAGCTACGGCAAAAATGGGAGGCTCTTCAAAGGTAAGGTTATTACTACTTTCTCTTCTTTTGAAAGAATTAATACATTCTTCCGTTTTGCTTTTTGGTTTTCAAACTAGATTCCTCTGTGTTTCTCATGTCAAAGTACATTAGCGACATTGAAGATATATTGTATTGTTTTTTTATATATAGGTTTTTACACCTGCCCTGGGTGAATTCTGAAATGTTCTGAAATGTTAATGTACTGCTTGTGACTTGGGTATGGGTTACGAATGTGTTATGAATGGGTTCCTTATGCATTGCCGATGATGTATTCCAGGCAGATGGAGGAGCTTCATGGGGAGAACCAGGAGCTGGTCCGTAGGCTGGCAGGGCAGGAGGAGTCGCTACACTACAGCAGCAGGCAGCTAGAACAGCGCTCAGCAGACTGCCAGGCTCTCAACAGACAACTGGAGGCAGCAGTGGCCGATGTCAGGCAACAGGTACTCGGGGGGTTACATTTCTCCGTCACTGCGACGGATTTTCCTCGTCATTTATTTTGTTTGTTTTTGTTTGTTTAAGTTTTAGATTAAAAAGGACTGGAATTGGTCAAACTTGAAGTTTTAAAACATGTACAAAATGATCCTATTTCCTTAAAAGCATGATGTTCATTATGCAGGTTAACCTGGCCCCAGACAATGGATCTGAGATCGGCCTAAGTTTCAGTGGTGGGATTATTTTTTACTTTAACCCCTAGGTTACTGTATGATTGCTCCTGGATAGGATATTTTAATGTGTGGATGTGGACAGTATGTAATGCTCATACACTCAGCATATGGTTTTATTCAAATCCAGTGTATGTGTACATAGAAGCAAATTCAAATGCTCAGAATAAAGGTTCATATTAAGTGGAACCAATGTTCCCCGAAGGGGAATGGAAAGGCACAGAAGCGAATTGAAGATGGTGTTTTTTAGGGGATGAGTTCCTGTCGATATGTGGTTTTCTTTTTGACACACTCATAATCTTTATTTATCTCATCCCGAGGTTTCCAAAGTCAAAGACAAAGCCGTCTCCAGAGAAAGTTCCCTTCAGACCAGAATCCTGGAGCTGGAGGCTGAGAAGAGCAGAAGAGAAAATGAGCTGAAACATATGAAACAAAGCAAGCAGTCAGTAAGTACCAGACACAATCACATACAGTGCCTTCAGAAAGAATTCACATCCCTAGACTTTTTCCACATTGTGTTGCGTTACAGACGAATTTAAAATCTATTACGTTTTTTTTGGTGTGACTGGCCTACACACAATACCTCATATTGTCAGTGGAATTATGTTTTTCAACATTTTGACAAATTTAATAAAAAATGAAAAGCTAAAATGTCTTGATTAAGTATTGTACCTTTTTTTTTTAAATGGCAAGCCTAAATAAATTAAGGAGTAGAAATGGGCTTTACAAGTCCCATAATAAGTTGCATGGACTCTGTGTAATAATAGTTTTTAATGTAATTTTTGAATGACAACATCATCTCTGGACCGCACACATACAATTATCTGTAAGGTCCCTCAAACACAGATTCAACCAAAAACCAGGGAGGTTTTCCAATGCCTCGCAAAGAAGGGCACCTATTGGTAGATTGGTTTTAAAAAAATTAAAAAGCAGACATTGAATATCCCTTTGAGTTTGGTGAAGTTATTAATTCCACTTTGGATGGTGTATCAATACACCCAATCACTACAAAGATACAGGCTTCCTTCCTAATTCAGTTGCCAAAGAGGAAGGAAACCGCTCAGTGATTTCACCATGAGGCAATTTTTTTAAACATTTTGAGTTTAATGGCTGTGATAGGGGAAAAGTGAGGATGGATCAACAACATTGCAGTTACTCCACAATGCTAAGCTAATTGACAGAATAAAAAATATTCAAAAAAATGCATCCTGTTTGCAACAAGGCATTAAAGTACTACTGCAAAAAATTGTGGCAAAGCAATACACTTTTTGTCCTGAACACAAAGTGTTATGTTTGGGGCAAATCCATCACAACACATTACTGAGTACCACTCCATATTTTCAAGCATAGTGGTGGCTGCATCATGTTATTGTTATCATTAAGGGCTGGGGAGTTTTTCAGGATAAAAAGAAACGGAATGGAGCTAAGCACAGGCAAAAACCTGTTTGTCTGCTTTCCACCAGACACTGGGAGGTGAATTCACATTTCAGCAGGACAATAACCTAAAACACAAGGCCAAATCTACATTGGAGTTGCATACCAAGGCCAAATCTACAAAGGTGTTGCTTACCAAGAAGACTGTGAATGTTCCTGAGTGCCCGAGTTACAGTTTTTACTTAAATCTACTTGAAAATCTATGGCAAGACCTGAAAAAGGTTCTCTAGCAATGATCAACAACCAATTTGACAGAGCTTGAAGAATTACAAGTATTGACTCAGGGGTGTGAATACTTATGTAAATGAGATTTTCATTTTGAATACATTTGCTAAAATCTCTAAAAACATGCTTTCACTTTGTCATTTATAGGGTATTGTGTGTAGATGGGGGATATTGTAGCTACGATAGCCTACTGCAAACCATGTGACATTTTCCCCCATATCCCTCAAAGCTAATGAGAACACAGTACATTACTTTTTGATGCCATACAATACGCAATGAATCAGACCATTTTTCTATTTTAAAGCATAGTAGTACATACTGTACATTTGTCAGGTCAATGGATTGATTCCTTGGTGAATGAAATCATGTTAAGTGTTGATAACTGTTGTTTTGAGTTTGAGCGTAAAGCCTTATTGTCCTATGTGTATGAGCATATTTTCTGAGATTGTTGTTTTTACCTTGACTGCACTACAAATGTCCAAATTTGGACAATAAAGAGATTGATTGGTTGTGTTGCTCTGCAGGCTGAGAAGCAATTTGAGGTGCGTCTAAAGGACCTGCAGCTCAGCCTGGACCAGTCAAAAAGCCACAAACAGAGCATTCAGAACTACGTAGACTTCCTCAAAAACTCTTACGCCACCATGTTTGACGAGGGACTACCACAGGCACCGTCTAGTTTTGGATCATCCTGCTTTTTAAAATGATGATTACTCCGGTATGTGTGTTTGTGGTGTGTAATGTGTATTGTTGGTACAATCATGTACAATATATGAGCATTATTTAAGAATAATGTGTTTGAGAAGCAATGAATCGGCACATATACATTTTATGTTCGATAAAGTCCATGTAAATGTTTATATAGATCAGCTAATACTTTTTTTTTGTCCATTTATAAATAGAATTTCAATCAAGTTTATAATGGCATATTGTACAGACCGTTTTCATCACAGAATCCAATTACAGAACCGCCACAGCCAATGTGTTTTTCTCTAGTCTTAAGTTTGTATATCACTCTTCGTGCTGTGCAGGATGTGGGAGCCTCTGAGAGCCAGTTTCATGTTCTGTTTGGGATCTCACTGTATCCAGGGTTTTGCTCAGGAGTTGTCTGTCAACACTTTGCATAACATTAGGAGGAGAGGAAACAATCTGATGTAATGCCAACATCTGAAAACAAGGTACAGTTGCTTCAGTTGTCAGGCCTGGTTTCATCACAGGATCTCCAGATATCCAATATAGAACCAACAAACAGTCTTGGTTATAGTACCAGTCAAAGTTTGGACACACCTACTCATTCAAGGGTTTTTCATTACTTTTACTATTTTCTACATTGTAGAATAATAGGGAAGACATCAAAATTATGAAATAGCACATATGGAATCATGTAGTAACCAAAAAAGTGTTAAACAAATCAAAATACACTGCTCAAAAAAATAAAGGGAACACTAAAATAACACATCCTAGATCTGAATGAATTAAATATTCTTATTAAATACTTTTTTCATTACATAGTTAAATGTGCTGACAACAAAATCACACAAATTATCAATGGAAATCAAATTTATCAACCCATGGAGGTCTGGATTTGGAGTCACTCAAAATTAAAGTGGAAAACCACACTACAGGCTGTTCCAACTTTGATGTAATGTCCTTAAAACAAGTCAGAATGAGGCTCAGTAGTGTGTGTGGCCTCCACGTGCCTGTATGACCTCCCTACAATGCCTGGGCATGCTCCTGATGAGGTGGTGGATGGTCTCCTGAGGGATCTCCTCCCAGACCTGGACTAAAGCATCCGCCAACTCCTGGACAGTCTGTGGTGCAACGTGGCGTTGGTGGATGGAGCGAGACATGATGTCCCAGATGTGCTCAATTGGATTCAGGTCTGGGGAACGGGCGGGCCAGTCTATAGCATCCCTGCCTTCCTCTTGCAGGAACTGCTGACACACTCCAGCCACATGAGGTCTAGCATTGTCTTGCATTAGGAGGAACCCAGGGCCACCCGCACCAGCATATGGTCTCAAGGGGTCTGAGGATCTCATCTCGGTACCTAATGGCAGTCAGGCTACCTCTGGCGACCCTCATGGAGTCTGTTTCTGACCGTTTGAGCAGACACATGCACATTTGTGGCCTGCTGGAGGTCATTTTGCAGGGCTCTGGTAGTGCTCCTCCTGCTCCTCCTTGCACAAAGGCGGAGGTAGCGGTCCTGCTGCTGGGTTGTTGCCCTCCTATGGCCACCTCCACATCTCCTGATGTACTGGCCTGTCTCCTGGTAGCGCCTCCATGCTCTGGACACTACGCTGACAGACACAGCAAACCTTCTTTCCACAGCTCGCATTGATGTTCCGTCCTGGATGAGCTGCACTACCTGAGCCACTTGTGTGCGTTGTAGACTGCGTCTCATGCTACCACTAGAGTGAAAGCACCGCCAGCATTCAAAAGTGACCAAAACATCAGCCAGGAAGCATAGGAACTGAGAAGTGGTCTGTGGTCACCACCTGCAGAACCACTCCTTAATTGGGGGTGTCTTGCTAATTGCCTATAATTTCCACCTGTTGTCTATTCCATTTGCACAACAGCATGTGAAATTTATTGTCAATCAGGGTTGCTTCCTAAGTGGACAAACGTGTGATTGACTTGGAGTTACATTGTTAAGTGTTCCCTTTATTTTTTTGAGCAGTGTATATTTTATATTTGAGATTCTTTAAAGTAGCTACCCTTTGCCTTAATGACCGCTTTGCACACTCTTGGAATTCTCTCAACCAGCTTCACGAGGTAGTCACCTGGAATGCATTTCAATTAGCAGGTGGGCCTTAACTTAATTTGTGGAATTTATTTTCTTAATGCGTTTGAGCCAATCAGTTGTGGTGTGCCAAGATAGGGGTGGTATACAGAACAGCCTTATTTGGTAAAAGGCCAAGTCCATATTATGGCAAGAACAACTCAAATAAGCAAAGAGAAACTACTGTCCATCATTACTTTAAGACATGAAGGTCAGTCAGTATGGAAAATGACAAGACTTTGAATGTGCAATCGCAAAAACCAAGCGCTATGACGAAACTGGCTCTCATGAGAACGGCCACAGGGAAGGAAAACCCAGAGTTACCTCTGCTACAGAGGATAAGTTCATTAGAGTTAACTGCACCTCAGATTGCAGCCCAAATAAATGCTTCAGAGTTCAAGTAACAGACACATCGCAACATCAACTGTTCGGAGGAGACTGCAGGTATCAGGCCTTCATAGTCGAATTGCTGCAAACTACTACTAAATGACACCAATAAGAGGTGACTTGCTTGGGCCAAGAAACACGAGCAATGGACATTAGACTGGTGGAAATCTGTCCTTTGGTCTGAGTCCAAATTTGGACTCAGACCAAATCTGAGATTTTTGGTTCCAACCTCTGTGTCTTTGTGAGACGCAGAGTAGTTGAACGGATAATCTCTGCATGTGTGGTTTCGACGGTGAAGCATGGAGGAGGAGGTGTGATGGTGTTGGGGTGATTTGCTGGTGACACTGATTTATTTAGAATTCAAGGCACACTTAACCAGCATGGCTACCACAGCATTCAGCAGCAATACGCCATCCCATCTGGTTTGCGGATAGTGGGACTATCATTTTTTTCAACAGAACAATGACCCAACACACACCCAGGCTGTGTAAGGGCTATTTGGCCAAGAAGGAGAATGATTGCGTCCGAGTGCTGCATCAGATGACCTGGCCTCCACAATCACCCGACCTCAACCCAATTGAAATTGTTTGGGATGAGTTGGACTGCAGAGTGAAGGAAAAGCAGCTAACAAGTGCTCAGCATATGTGGGAACTCCTTCAAGACTGTTGGAAAATCATTCCAGGTGAAGCTGGTTGAGAGAATGCCAAGAGTTTGAAAAGCTGTCATCAAGGCAAAGGGTGGCTACTTTGAAGAATCTCAAATATATGAACACCTTTTTTGGATACTACATGATTCCATATGTGTTATTTAATAGTTCTGATGTCTTCACTATTATTTTACAATGTAGAAATAGTGAAAATAAAGAAAAACCCTTGAATAAGTAGGTGTATCCAAACTTTTGACTGGTACTGTATGTAAAAGACAATAAATTTAAAAAAAAATTAAAAAAGTAGCTGCAACGTGAACCACAGGATGCTTCTTTACTTCCCCTCTTGGCCTCTTTCTGTTTCACTTTTGATGTGTTGAGTTGTAGAGGTTTTTGGGGTATACTGAAAGGCTTCCAGTCTAAATAACTTGCACTCAACTAGACTGGCCTACCAACAGGAACCTTGGCACATCTCATTGCTTTGTTACATAAGCTTGACTTGACATGTGTGATGACATCCAGGAACATTTGTTCCTCCTTGTGAGAGTCAGAGATGGACAGTGTCATTCCCATTGGGCCTAATCACTAATTACTGTTGTCCAGTGTTGCCTTTCACTGATTATTAGATAGCCATACATTCTTTGTTAGGGTGTATTAGCTGGAAGTCGTAAGTTGGACCAAAGAGTGTGATGATGACTTCATTCTATTTGTCTTTGCCATTCATCGTTAAAGGCACAGATCCAGGATTTCTAAATTACAGCCAGAGACTGGAGAGGCTGTAATTTAGACGTTTCTAACCTCTCTTTTACAGCATTCACAGAAGAGAAGGTTTTGTGGTGGGAATAGGAAACACGTCAATGCTTACGCCTTGACCATGAAGAGAAGAAAAACTGCAATTGATTAGTTGTACAGAATACTCAGTGTACTGGGCCACCGTTTGGTTATGTCATGATTATGGGACTGTTAAGTGTTGGTTTGAGTCATCATCCTGCCTGGATTTGTCTGGCGGTGAGTTGATATTATGTAAACTCATTAAACCCTAGGGTATAGGGAAGAGGCTAATAATGTCAGTCAAGTTCTCTGCCTCACAGGGTTGGGGTCAGTTCCATTTCAATTTTGGAAATAAATATCAAATTCCAATTTGTTTTATTTTTGAATTGATTGAAATTAAATTGACCAAAACCTCACGAGTCAGCTCTTAGCTAATGAATATGCTGTTAGGATCAGTAGACGTGAACTTGGAATAGACCTTGGAGGCTGTCCAAGGAGGAGTATGGAATTCTGCAAAGCTTAGATGTGGACCTCTTCCACAAAGCAGGCATCCCTCCTCAAGTTTTCACAGACAAAGCTCCATTGTACTCCACAGACACGAGATGGACGTATTTCACTTCTGTGTGCGTCAATGCCCTAATCCCCCCCCAGTCCAAGTCAGAACTTGTATATTTAATACTGTCAGTCATGCTTGGGTGTATGCATCTCTCACTCACACACACACACTCTCACACACCCATCTATTTACTGGAATATATTCTCGCTTTCATGCTGATGCCTGACATGTTGAGCAGAAGGGAAGGTATTGTACTGACACACACACACACAGTACATCAGATTTGGCAGTCCCTCATCTTATGTGTCTACCAGTCTCCTCAGCAGTTGGATTCTGACCCACATATCTGTTTATAGACACCTGCTGTATGAAAATAGACTTGATGTCAGTTATGGATGTATATAGAGGTTTTATGAGGGTTTGATGTTTGTGGGCACTGAGTGTAATGTAGGAGCTGGATTAGATGGTACTATGTGATTTACCAACACAATAAACTACTAAATGAAAGAAATGTACACATTTGATCCATCCCTTCAAATCTAGATCGCCTCAGAAGTGGGTCAGCCAGAAACACAGCAGGGCAGGTATCCCTTGCCTAAGTATGGAGTCGGACAAGCTATTGGGAACCATATTCTAAAATAACTGGATAGAGGATAGATTAAACTAGGGAAATCCATGCCAATAGACCTAAGTTAGAGCTACTGTCCAACAGGGTACCAAACACTAAACCACTTTGATCAAATCACATTGTATTTGTCACATGCGTCAAATACAACAGGTGTAGGTAGGCCTTACAGTAAAATGCTTACTTACAAGCCCTTAACCAGTGATGCAGTTATAAGAAAAAAATAAGTGTTTAAGTATTCACTAAATAAACTGAAGAAAACAATAAATAAATGAAAAAATTAGAAAATAGACAAATAAAAAATTATTAAAGAGCAACAATAAAATAACAATAACGAGGCTATATACAGGGGGTACCGGTACAGAGTCAATGTGCAGGGGCACCGGTTCATTGAGGTAATGTGTACATGTAGGTAAAGTGACTATGCATAGATAATAAACAGAGTAGCAGCAGTGTAAAAATCGGGTGCGGGGGACAATGCAAATAGTCCGTGTAGCCATTTGGTTAGATGTTCAGGAATCTTATGGCCTGAGGATAGAAGCATTTTGGACCTAGACTTGATGCTCTGGTACCGCTTGCCATGCAGTGGCAGAGAGAACAGTCTATGACTTGGGTGGCTGTAGTCTTTGGCAATTTTTATCTTACATCGCCTGGTATAGAGGTACTGGATGGCAGGAAGCTTGGCCCCAGTGATGTACTGGGCCATATGCACTGCCCTCTGTAGTGCATTGCGGTCGGCGGCTGAGCACTTGCCATACCAGGCGGTGATGCAACCAGTTCTCGGTGGTGCAGTTGTAGAACTTTTTGAGGATCTGAGGGCCCATGCCAAATCTTTCTCCTGTCTCCTGAGGGGGAATAGGCTTTGTCGTGCTCTCTTCACAACTGGCTTAGTGTGTTTGGACCATGACAGTTTGTTGGTGATGTGGACACCAATGAACTTGAAGCTCTCAACCTGGTCCACCACAGCCCCTTCGATGAGAATGGGGATGTGCTCGGGCCCTCCTTTTCATGTAGTCCATGTTCATCTCCTTTGTCTTGATCACATTGTGGTAGAGGTTGTTATCCTGGCACCACACTGCCAGGTCTCTGACCTCTTCCCTATAGGCTGTTTCATCGTTTCATCATTGTCAGTGAGCAGGCCACTGTTGTGTCATCAGCAAGTTTAATGATTGTGTTGGAGTCGTGCTTGGCCATGCAGTCATGGGTGAACAGGAGGGGACTGAGCACGAACCCCTGAGGGACCCCTGTTTTGAGGATCAGCATAGCAGATGTGTTGTTACCGACCCTTGCCACCTGGGGGGCGGCCCGTTAGGAAGTCTATGATCCACTTGCAGAGAGAGGTGTTTAATCACAGGGTCCTTAGCTTAGTGATGAGCTTTGAGGGAACTATGGTGTTGAATACTGAGTTGTAGTCAATGAATAGCATTCTCATGTAGGTGTTCCTTTTGTCCAGGTGGGAAAGGGCAGTGTGGAGTGCAATCGAGATTGTATCATCTCTGGATTTGTTGGGGCTGTATGCAAATTGGAGTGGGTCTAGGGTTCCTGGGATAATGGTGTTGATGTGAGCCGTGACCCGCATTTCAAAGCACTTCATGACAACAGACGTGAGTGCTACAGGTCAGTAGTCATTTAGGCAGGTTACCTTGGTGTTCTTGGGCACAGGGACTATGGTGGTCTGCTTGAAACGTGTTGGTATTACAGACTCAAGTCAGGGAGAGGTTGAAAATGTCAGTGAAGACACTTGCCAGTTGGTCAGCGCATGCTCGGAGTACACGTCCTGGTAATCTGTCTGGTCCTGCGGCCTTGTGAATGTTGACCTATTTAAAGGTTTTACTCACATCGGCTACGGAGAGCATGATCACACAGTCGTCTGGAACAGTTGATACTCTCATGCATGTTTCAGTGTTACTTGCCACGAAGCAAGTATAGAAGTAATTTAGCTCGTCTGGTAGGCTTGTGTCACTGGGAAGCTCACGGCTGTGCTTCCCTTTGTAATCCATAATAGTTTGCGATCCCTGCCACATCCGACAAGTGTCAGAGCCGGTGTGGTAGGATTCAATCTTATACCTTTATTGATGCTTTGCCTGTTTGATGGTTCGTTGGAGGACATAGCAGGATTTCTTATAAGCGTCTGGGTTAGAGTCCCGCTTCTTGAAAGCGGAAACTCTACCCTTTAGCTCAGTCCAGATGTTGCCTGTAATCCATGGCTTCTGGTTGGGGTACATACGGTCACTGTGGGACGACGTCATCGATGCACTTATTGATGAAGCCAGTGACCAATGCGGTGAACTCCACAGTGCCATCGGAAGAATCCCTGAACATATTCCTGTCTGTGCTTGCAAAACAGTCTTGTAGCTTAGCATCTGTGTCATCTGACCACTTCCGTATTGAGCGAGTCACTGGTAATTCCTGCTTTAGTTTTTGCTTGTTAGCAGGAATCAGGAGGATAGAGTTATGGTCAGATTTGCCAAATGGAGGGTGAAGGAGAGCTTTGTACACGTCTCTGTGTGTGGAGTAAAGGCGGTATAGAGTTTTTTTTTCTGGTTGTACATGTAACATGCTGGTAGAAATGAGGAAACATGGATTTAAGTTTCCTGTATTAAATTCCCCGGCCACTAGGAGCACCGCCTCTGGATGAACATTTCCATGTTTGCTAATGGCCTTTTACAGCTCGTTGAGTGCGGTCTTAGTGCCAGCATCGGTTTGTGGTGGTAAATAGACAGCTAAAATATAGATGAAAACTCTCTTGGTAAATAGTGTGTTCTACAGCTTATCATGAGATACTAAACCTCAGGCTAGCAAACCTCGAAACTTCATTAATATTTGATTTTGTGCACCAGCTGTGATTGACAAATAGACACAGACCGCCACCCCTTGTCTTACCGGAGCCAGATGTTCTATCTTGCCGATGCACAGAAAACCCAGCCAGCTGTATGTCATCCATGTCGTCGTTCAGCCACGACTCAGTGAAACATAAGATATTACAGTTTTTAATGTCCCGTTGGTAGGATAGTCTTGATCGGAGCTCATCACGTTTATTATCCAGTGATTGCATGTTGGCTAATAGACCTGATGGTAGAGGTGGGTTACCCACTCACTGTTGGATTCTTACAATGCACCCCAACCTATGACCCTTATATCTCCATCTCTTCTTAATGCGAATGACGGGGATTTGGGCCTTGTCCAGTGTCTGAAGTAAATCTTTTGCGTCCGACTCGTTAAAGTAAATCTCCATCCAGTACGAGGCGAGAAATCGCTGTTCTGATATCCTGAAGTTATTTTTGGTCATAAAAGATGGTGGCAGAAACATTATGTACAAAATAAGTTACAAATAACGCAGAAAAAACATGCACAATTGGTTAAAAGACCGTAAAACGGCAGCCATCTCCTCCGGCGCCACAATAGGATTATGTGATATCTACTCATTCACGACAGAGCATCAGGTTCCATAAATACATATTTTATTAATTACATACATAAAACAAAATAAATGCTCAAATATCATTTTCCATTATGGCCTATCACATCTTAATAAAACGTAAAAATGTTATAGATAAATATTACTAATATTGTGATATTGAAAATGAATCATTTTAGTAGATGCCACAAAGAAACTACACTGTCTTTTCAAAGTTTTCATGTTGAATGTACTTTTGTTTTAATAAATACACAAAAACATAGGCATGCATTCAAAACTCTAGTGCATCTCATGCCTTGTTTGAATAAACACAACATAAGTTGTCAATGAAGTGAAATATTTCAACATAGCATTACGCTCCATATCGAAGCAACCAGTAACGCTCCAATATTACGAAGCAATTCATTTAAAAAATCCTCTGAATAAATGTCTCCAGCATAACGGTGCACATCTGGAGTTATCCTAACTCTCATCTCCCACACTTTTATTCCCTCGACCTTCCCTTCCCCTCAGTCTCTGGACTTGTGGATATCATTGGAGAGCCTGTAGAACATACAGGGCCTCTCATTGCTATGGGAACAGTTGAAGTCACATGGACAGGACTCTGACTATGACATCCTTGCTGAAGGTGTCTCCGTCCTCAAAGCGGACCGTCATAGTCTGGGTCTGCTGAGAGGTGCAGCAGCGGCCGTCCAGACAGGAATCACAGTACCTGGGACGGAACTTATTCACACTGCTGCCATCTGCGTAGGTCTGTTTCAATGGAGGGCTGGCCTTTTCAATACGACTGCACTCCTTACCCTTCTGTTGGTGAGAGGAGAAGAAGAACAATGTGTGATCCGAATGTTGATGGACTAGACATACATGTCCTTATGATTCAGTGTCACCCAGGTGATGGCATGGCATTGTCGGTTTGATTTGATGTATACCTTGAGGCTGGAGTAGGCTGACTGGGAGCAAGGCGGAACTCACAGAGACGAGTCTCCTTCACCAGCTTGCACTGGCTGTTGTTGTTGGTGAGCCGGGAGGATACTCCTGTGCTACGGGACTTGGCACAGGGGGACCAGGCTGTGGTCTGAGTCACACACCTCTTGTTCCCCTTGGACATCAGGCGACTCTCAGGCTTACTTCTGAAAGCTGTGGGGAAAAGATGGCCAGACAATTATTCAATGTGCAATGGAGGCCAGGTCCCACAAAACTTCAAGCAAATTGGACATGAGTTTAAATCACAGGAGGTTGGTGGCACCTTAATTGGGGAGGACAGGCTCGTGGTATTGGCTGGAACAGAATAAGTTGAATGGAAACAAATACATCAAACACATGGTTTGATGCCATTCCATTCACTCTGTTCCAGCCATTACTATGAGCCGTCCTCCCCTCAGCATCCTCTACTGGTTTAAATTTAATGTGAGATGATAACAGGGGCGAAGGCATGGGTGGGCACAAGCCTGCCCACTGGGGAGCCAGGCCCACCCAATCAGATTGAGCAAAAGCAAAACAATGATACATTATTATTACAAAAATACTACTTGGCCCATCCAAATTTATGCAGGCCCACCCCCAACGAATTTCTGGCTACACCCCTGGATGACACATTGATTGTTGATTAATGGAATTTCCATTTAACTCCGCCTGGATGTTAACTGAGGCTGAACATTAATTGGAGCTCAATAAATCCACTAACCTAATCACTGGAATAAACAGAGTTCAATTGACTCACCAGGTAAAGACTTGAGTCCTCCTCTGTCGACAGACACCAGCTCGTTCTTGTTTGTGAGGTCATCTTCGGAATGTTTATCCTGGCGGCCATCTTTTCTGACCTTGTCTGCTGAGGCTGAGCCCAACACGTTCCCCTCCTCAGGGCAGACTAGCTCCTCACAGTAGCGACCAGGTACTTTGACCAGCTTGGGTTTGGCACAGCCCAGTTTGATCAGGGAGAGCTGCTGGGGGCACAGGGGCATACACCCCACGGCACCATCCATGCACGTACACTGGTGCTTGCAGTTGGAAAGGAAGCTCTCTCCATTCTGGTAGATCTTGCTGTTGTACTCGCAGGGTCTTCCATCTGTTTTGGCTGTTTGGAGAAGCAGATGGGGAGACTGTTACTATGTGAGTCAAGCGCAGGGTTACAAAGGCAGCGTATATTACTGGAAACTTTCGAACATTACCAGTAAAATAACCAGAATTGTGTTAACTTTCAAGTATTGGGGAATTTTATCAGATGAGATCTAGTGGCCTTTTTTGGGGTACTTCAGATTATCACAGGTGTCTGTAATTATCTCTGGCCCTCTGTGTAATCTTTTACATGTATAATATATAAAATGTAAAAATAATATTTTAAAATATAAATTAAAATGACAAAGCTTTAAAACATTATCCTAAATATAAACCATCAACTTAGTGAATACCATTGGTGTTTAATGAGGGTTTCAGCATGAAATATTATTTTTTTACACATTTGTATTTATTTTAATATGTCTTTCTTTTGGCGCTAAATTTGTGGCAGTTGTGAAAATAGTCAATAGTTGCAAAGTTGTAAAAAATAATGCCATTGTTGAATATATGCTTTTTTCATCAATTAGGCCATTTTCTCTTGAACCATATGGTCTATCCACTAGAAACATCGACAATATGGACACAGATATAAAATTGAATGCTATATATGAATATATATTTTATAAGTTATTCGAGTATATTACCTTTTAATTACCGACATTACTGAAGATTCTGCTAACTTTGGTAAATTACCGGTAGCTTTGCAACCCTAGTCAAGTGTAATATTCTAATTATAGAGAATGCTCCGTAAATAAACCAGAAGCATAATTCCTTATTTAAAACGTTGTAATAAACAAGTTTTTTTAAACTACATCTCTACATCAAAACCCATAGGAGCTAGATTTGTAGAAGTAATAGACTATGAATGACCGCAGCAGGGTATCAGAATTATTGTTTCCTATACAACTTTATCATACCACGACAGATGCCTTTAGCTGTGCCAGAAGCAGCCCCAAGATTGCACTCCAGTCCCTTGATGTGGTCGCATGGCTCTGTCTTGCTGCAGTCTTCATTGAGCTGCCGAGCGCAGACTTTGCAGCATCCACAGCCGTCTGACACAAAGCTGATTCCTGGTTCGCACCTGGGTAGGCCTACCTCACGAGGACACGAACATTCGGAGGGACAAGATGCTGATGCCTAAAATACCAGAAACATGTTATAAGAGAAATGTTGACTTCATGTGTGATTTCTCCTAAAAAAAAATATTCGACTGTAGGATGGAGTGGGGATCTTTAATCGCCATCAAGCACCACCCACCCTGGGCATTGGCAATCAATCACGCATATTCTTGTAGGCTATGAATGATCATGAATTAGGCTATATGTTTTCTTACCGAATTTAAACTCCCATAGAGGAAAACAACAAAGGAAAGCGCCAAAATCTTCATGTCTACTGACATAGTATTGGTACAATTTTAGCAAAAATAGAGGCTAATTTAGATGGATCAATCCACGCGTTTGCACACGGAATACGCAATGTAAACTACCTACAGACTTACTGGGTTCTCTGGTGTCCCCCTCTCCTCTTTTATATCCGAAAGAGATCTGACGTGTGCGTTAGCTGACGGGTGAACTGTTCCAAAGCTATGCGAGAAATGTCTCCCAATGCTTCCTCCATTCAAGCCAAATACCACCCTGTCTACTTTAATTCTTACAGGGTTTCCATGACCATGTTACAGGCTATTTCATGTCGGAAACTAGGCTATTTATTTTAAGATATTTATGTGTTGTCTTTCCTGTCCTAAAGTGGGCCCCAAATTGTAATCGTCACATGCCTTGTAAACAACATGGTGTAGACTAACAGTGAAATGCTTGGACACTTCCCAACAAATGCAGAAAGAAAAATTATAGAAAGATAATGACAAGGAATAAATGCACAATTGGTATCAAAATACCTGTATAGAGATACCTGTGATCCCTGGGGAACTGGTACTTTTTATTTGTTCATGTTCGTGATGAAAACAGCTCATCAGATGATACTATGAGAATATGAGATGCCCTGGGAGGGGCTAAATGTGATGGATCAGCACTCTTAACCATTTCCTTAGAGAGCTAGGATGAAAGTAAGCCTAAATATTACAAGATGAGCGACATATTTCTATGGCTAACTGAATGGAAGAAATCGGTCTCCCTAGGGTTAGGTCAGCCCAGGTGTTTAGAATATTGCCCTCAAGCTATGGTCACTGTTTGTTTTGAAATGAATTCCCTTATTATTGCTGTCTTGGTCTGGTGTTGCTCCAGTCCTTCCTGTCATAATTAGCAACCTAGATAGTATACTATGTCCCGTAGTGCGGTTAATGTAAGTGACCTAATTTATGTTTCTCTAACTCCCCTGAATACCTCTGTTAATCCGGCAAGCTATTCATGTCTAGATCGGTTTAGTGAATGTAAGATATCTAAATAATAAGTTGTTCAGTGATCTTATTATTTCCAATGACATTGATATTTTCATGCTTTACTGAAGCCTGAGTTAAACCCGAGGATTTTAGTTGTCTTAATGAAACTACTCCTCCAGCCTTTACTTATCTACAGCAATTCAGGCCGTCTGGATAAGGTGGTGGGGTAGCCTTCAATCATAGAGACAAATGTATTCATAGAGACAAGTATTCGGGCCCCTAGACTTTTTTATTTTTTATTAAGTTACAGCCTTATTCTAAAATGGATTAAATCGTTTTTTCCCATCATCAATCTACACACACACATATTTTTTTTTTTTTTTGTGCAAATAGAAAAACAAAAAAAACTGTATTCAGACCCTTTACTCAGTACTCAGTAAGCCCTTTTGGCAGCGATTACAGCCTCGACTCTTCTTGAGCATGAAGCTACAAGCTTGGCACACCTGTATTTGTGGAGTTTCTCCCATTCTTCTCTGTAGATCCTCTCAAGCTCTGTCAGGTTGGATGGGGAGCGTCGCTGCACAGCTATTTTCAGGTCTCTTCAGAGATGTTCGATCAGGTTCAAGTCCGGGCTCTGGCTGGGCCACTCAAGGACATTCAGAGACTTGTCCCAAAACCACTCATGTATTGTCTTGGCTGTGTGCTTATGGTCGTTGCCCCAGTCTGAGGTCCTGGGCGCTCTAGAACAGGTTTTCATCAAGGCTCTCTCTGTACTTTGCTTCGTTCATCATTGCCTCGATCCTGACTAGTCTCCCAGTCCCTGCCGCTGAAAAACATCCCCACAGCATGATGCTGCCACCACCATGCTTCACCGTAGGGATGGTGCCAGGTCTCCTCCAGATGTGATGCTTGGCATTCAGGCCAAAGAGTTCAATCTTGGTTTCATCAAACCAGAGAATCTTGTTTCTTATGCTCTGAGAGTCATTGGGTGCCTTTTGGCAAATTCCAAGTGGGCTGTCATGTGCCTTTTACTGAGGAGTGGCTTCCATCTGGCCACTCTACCATAAAGGCCTGATTGGTGGGGTGCTGCAGAAATGGTGGTCCTTCTGGAAGGTTCTCCCTTGTCCGCAGAGGAACTGTAGAGCTCTGTTAGAGTGACCCTCGAGTTCTTCGTAACCTCCCTGACCAAGGCCCTTCTCCCCTGATTGTACAGTTTGGCCGGGCGGCCAGCTCTAGGAAGAGTCTTGGTGGTTCCAAACTTCTACCATTAAAGAACGATGGAAAGCCACTGTGTTCTTTGGGACCTTCAATACCGCAGACATTTTTTGTTACCCTTCCCCAGATCTGTGCCTCGACAGAATCCTGTCTCAGAGCTCTTTCGGACAATTCCTTGGACCTCATGAGTTGGTTTTTGCTTTGACATGCCTTGTCAACTCTGGGACCTTATATAAACAGGTGTGTGCCTTTCCAAATCAAGTCCAATCAATTGAATTTACCACAGGTGGAGTCCAATCAAGTCGTTGAAACATCTCAAGGATGATCAATGGAGACAGGATGTACCTGAGCTCAATTTAGAGTCTCATAGTAAAGGGTCTGAATACTTATGTAAATAAGGTATCTGTTTTTTACTTTTTATGCATTTGTAAACATTTCTAAAAACTGTTAACGCTTTGTGATTATGGGGTATGTAGATTCAGTAGGGAAAAAAATATTTTATCAATTTTAAAATGGGGAAAAAAGGAATGGGTCTGAATACTTTCGGAATGCACTGTATGTAGCCCTGTGTCATGTGTCAAATTTTCCTAGTTTTAGAGCCTTATCTTTAGCTTGAACAAGAAACAACCCACTTTGTATATTTTAGTGTACTGGCCTCCTAAACCAAATAGTTTGTTAATTGCAGAATTCTCTGACCTGCTATCTTTTGCTACGCTAAATATGACAGGCTTATTATTCTTGGAGATCTTAACAATGTGTGTTTTCCAAATAATGCACTTGTTGGGGAGTTTCTTAACCTGTTCGAGTCCTTTAACTTCATTCTACATGCCACAGGGCCTATACACAACAAAGGCTATACTATTGATCTCGTGCTGTCCTATGGTCTGAATACTGATAATTTGTAAACTATTGATGTGTGTATGACCATCTCAGTATAGTAAAAAAAAAGAAATTGAGTCGATTGACACACCTGTGTGTTTATGCTAGAGACTTACTGTGGTCCATGCAGCCCAATCCACTCTTTCCACTGATTTAAAGTTTGCACCTATTCCATAACATGGGGCTTGTGAGAGCTGCCTTTTTCTACACATGAGAGGATCCGGACAAGAAAATATTCACGAAATTGTCTGTAAAACCAGAACTGTGTGAGCTACAAATGAATATGTCACCAATATCGAAAGGGGAGACTCTCACGGTTGTTTGGCTCTATGACACCCACAAGCTTTATGGCAGTTGTCTGAACTCTCTATTTTGAACGTCCTCATTTCGAAGAGGTCTTCTCACAAAATTGACCGTTAGGACTGAACCATATGACACCAATATCGACACAGGAGACGCTCATGTGCATAAAGGTGTCGATTGTTCTGCTCTATGACGCATACAAGCTTCAGGGGACATTATTATATATTTTTCAATACTCCTTTTACTTATATCTCAGATATAGGACAGACAGTTCAAAACCTTGTTCCTTATTATTTATTGTTGGACTTTCTGTTTTGCTATGTATGAATGTGTTATTCAATGCATTTCTATGGGCTAAAGCAGAAGGAGCCAAATTCAATGTTTCATCAAATACTTTGTATACCTATGGGGTCCTAAAGTTCAAAATCGAGTGGCTAAAGGATCAATTCTGCGACCATCTTAGCTTAGTAAATAGATATTGCGATCTAAGGGCTTAGAACTATTCAAATGCTTTCTCCTCCTCCTACAAATATCTGTCACCACTCGCCCTCGCATCCTTTTCTCCACAACTGCTAGAACATTCGTGAAGGATTTTAGTATCCTCTACTGATGTTCTTGTTCTTTGTCGTCACACCGATGAGTTGCCGAACAGTTTTCATGACATATGTCAGGCTACTTTAGACTCGGTGGCACCTGTTAAAACCAAGAATAAACTGTTTGCCAGAGTCTCACCTTGCTGTAACATGACAAAATGGGTAATTATCTTTTCTTTAACCAGGTAAGTTGACTGAGAACACATTCACAGCAACGACCTGGGGAATTTTTACAGGGAAGAGGGGGATGAATGAGCCAATTGTAATCTGGGGATGATTAGGTGACTGTGATGGTATGAGGGCCAGATTGTGAATTTAGCCAGGACACCGGGGGTTAACATCCCTACTCTTGCAATAAGTGACCACAGAGAGTCAGGACACACATTTTAACGTCCCATCTGAAAGACAGCAACCTACACAGGGCACCCGAGTGGTGCAGTGGTCTAAGGCACTGCATCTCAGTGCTAGAGGCGTCACTACAGACACCCTGGTTCAGTTTACCCCAATCATTGGGATATTTTTTTTAGACCAGAGGAAAGGGCCTCCTACTGGCCCTCCAACACCACTTCCAGCAGCATCTGGTCTCCCATCCAGGGACCGACCAGTACCAACCCTGCTTAGTTTCAGAAGCAGGCCAGCACTGGGATGCAGGGGAGTATGCTGCTGGCTTCTGAAGGCACGATCTCTAATTTTTAAAAGTTTTTAAAGTTGTTTTCAAGCAATTGGTGGCTTATTTGAATATAAACAACGTATTTGAAAAATTCCAGTCAGGCTTCTGCAAACTTCACAGTACGGAAACTGCTTTATTGAAAGACAGTAATGACCTCCAGTTGGCTGCTGATGCCAGTGAATGCTCTATTCTAGTTCTTTTGGATCTAATTTCCGCATGTGATACTATTGATCATAACATCCTCGTTGACCGACTGGAGAGGTGGTTGGGAATCTCCGGGCAAGATTCCCAACCACCTCTCCAGTCGGTCAACGAGGATGTTATGATCAATAGTATTGACTAGTTCAGGTCATATTCATGTGGCTGGTGTTTCTCAGTGAGCATGCGTGGTTCAGTATTGTCCCCAGCACCTATTCACTATGGTGTCCCTCAGGGGTAAATTCTGGGCCCCTTCCTTTTTTCCCTGTAAATGCTTCCCCTTGGTGACATCATCCGCAAGCATAACATTCAGTTTCACTGCTATGCGGATGACACACAGCTTTATTTACCGATCAGACTCAGCGACCAAGCTAGCGTAGCTAGCCTTCACAAGTTTTCGAGCTCAATTATAAGAAATCAGTTTTTTATTATTTGGCCCCCACCTTGCTAGAACACAGATTGAGAATAACCTTGGTCATTTGTCCACCAATGTAAAGCCTATGGCCAAAAACCTTGGTGATTTTGTTGACTTTGACCTAAACCTTGAGCTGCATGTAAAGAAGGTTGCCCAGTCCTGCTTTTAACATTCAATAAATATATCTAAAGTCATGTATTTTATTTCAGTCACTGATCTAAAGAAAGTTGTGTTTTTATTTCCTCACACCTATATTACTGTAACTCTTTGTATATTTCTCAGTCATAAATGACTCCGTCGTCTACAGTTAGTTCAAAATGCTGCAGCTCGGCACCAGAAAATGTAACCATATCACATAGCTTCTCTACACTGGCTACCAGTCACTTTTAGAATAGATTTCAAAATGTTATTAATCACGTTTAAGGCCTGGTTTAGCCTCATCTTATATCTCAGATCTTTTATTTTAATTCTCCTTCTTATTGTCTTTGTTAGTACTTTTTTTTAAATTATTTTTAATTGAGTTGAAAAGTTATTATTACAATTATTATTATTATCTCTAGTCATATTTGAAATGCCTGTCAGTCACCCGTGTGGGTGGATAAGTCAATGTATGTCTAACCCAAATGTCTTTCTTAACAAGAGGAGTACTTTGCCTAAGAGAGTTTGGAATGTTTGACCCCTCCTGGAATTTTTTGTTCAGCCAGAGTGAGTCTGGATTGAGAGAAGACTAAAGGAGATTACAGAATGTGCTTGAGGAATGCCTGAAGGAACATTCCATTCAGGATGAACCTGGCAGGTGCCTTTGGAAATATACCCTTATACCCACATCAAAGAACAACAGCAATTATGAGGTGGGAAAATACTTTCCACCCTTCATTCCTGTCCTTTACTTCAGGATGATTTGGGTGAGTAGGGAACTTAGCAAAACAGACTGGCATACCTTTTTTCATTTAGTCCTTGTCTAACTTGAGAGTGCATATGGGTCAGTCAAGTCAAATCCAGGCCAACAGCAGACCTAATATTTGAGGAGCATGCATCACAAAGCTCTGAACAATAAAATTGCTGAATTTGGGGTTTTGAGTAGAACTTTTTCCTACATAGCCCCACTTCCCATGCATTGTCGAATGATTTTTATGGAACCATATTAGGTAATAAGTCAAAGCTGATATACTGTGGATTTTGACCAGTGGATTAGTGTTTTGATGTGACGTACAGATATAGGAAGTCACCAAATCAGTAAAGGAATGTGGGGTTTGTTACACGGACAGTGATGGAGTAAAGACATGTTGAAGTTTACCACTTGAGTCTGGTTGATTTAATTCAGTACTTCGCACAAGTTGTAAGTATAGGATTGAACAATGGCGACGAGGATAACGTTTGAAAATTATAGTTAAATCTGAAAAGTGAGTTTGTGTCGTCAAGATGGAAAACACTGTACCAAAGTTTGACTGCTACAGTGAGCCTGCTACACTAGGTCCACGCTGGACCAAGTGGATGATGGCGTTTGAGCTGTTCACGGATGGTAAAAGGATTAATAACACCCGGTGACGTTGATGCGGTTACAAAACAACGGAGGAGAGCTTTGCATCTACATCATGCTGGGACAGATGTGCAGGACATTTTCTCCACACTCGCAGACACTGGAGAACCAACGGACAACGTCAGGGCTGTGGCTGTGTTAAATGCATACTTCGTGCCACAGGTGTACACAGTGTTCGCAAGACAGACCTTTTATCAACTGACACAGAAAACTGCTGAGAAGTTTAGCAATTTGTTACTCGTCTTAGACAAGCAGCTAAAGACTGTGTCTTTGCTGGAGATAAGGACAATCAGATTAGAGATGCTATACTGAGCAAGTGTAATACGGAATGTGTGCGCTGAAAACTATTGGAGGAGGGCGATGGGCTAACATTAGCGCGGGCATTAGAGCTAGTCGCACAATGAAAGAATTGAAGTGCAAATGTCCCCAATGCATGTGAGTACAGATGCTAAAGATTTTTTCAAAAAGGAGGGGAAATAACACAAAAAGAGGCGGAGACAGAATGCAGAAGGAAAAGAAGTGATATCGTTGTGGACATGCAGATCGTTTTGCAAAGGACCTTTCTTGTCCAGCACCTGGGCAGACCTGCAAGAAATGTAATGGGAAGGACCATTTTGCAAAAATGTGCAAGACCAAAGGTTACTCGAAACAGACTGTGAAATATGTTATTTCAGAGGAACAAAACCGAGACTATGCATTTGTGGTAAATGAGAACAGTAACACAGACAGGATCACGTCCTCAGTGGGAGGGGTCAATTTATTCATGTTAAATGACTCTGGGGCCACCAGTAACATAGTAGATGAGAGCACATGGGAAATGTTGAAAGCCAAGGAAATCAGGTGCCCGTTCATCACTGACTGATAAAAAGCTAATGCATACTCATCAAGCGAGTCATTACCAGTAAAAGGGGGTTTCACATGCCAAATAAAGACAGGCAAGCAAGCGCAGCACACAGACTGAGTTAATTGTAAGGTAACCGTTGCTAGGTAAAGAGACTGCCATCAAATTGGGTGTGCTAAAAGTCGGTGTTGACATAGCAGCAGTGACAAATGTGAAAACACAGATAAATCACCAATACCCCAAGTTGTTTGAAGGGGTGGGTAAGCTAAACACAAAGCAGATCAACCTACATGTTGATAGAAATGTGACACCAGTAGCACAGGCCCTTAGGAGTAAACCATTCCACCTGAGAGAAGCTATGGTGAAAAAGATAGAGGAACTACAAAACTTAATGGAGAGAGTGGATGGTGCCACACCATGGGTGAATCCGGTAGTGGTAGTGCCAAAACCGGACGGCGACATAAGACTGTGTCTGGGAATGAGACAAGCGAACACAGCAATCATACGTGGCAGGTACCAAATCCCCACAGTAGATGAACTTTTGCAAGGAATGAATGGGTCTGTCATGTTCAGTAAACTGGATCTTAAATATGGCTATTATCAATTGGAGCCAACACCAGAGTCGGGAGGCATAACAACGTTTTCAGTGCATAATGGGATATACAGATGTAAAAAAAAGACTCATATTTGGAGTTTAATCGGCGAGCGAGCAGTATCAACATGAAATCGCAACAGCACTGGCAGGCATCGAGGGGGTGGAGAACATATCGGATGACATCAACGTCCACGCCCCGGACAAGGAGACCCATGACCAGTGGCTACATGCTGTCCTCAATAGGCTGGAGAACTGTGGGCTGACTCTCAACTCAAAGAAATGTCAGTTCAACATAGACAAATTGGTGTTTATGTGCATGTTACTCTCACAGAAGGGCATTGGGCCAATAGCTGAAAGAGTGAGAGCAGTGGTTGAGGACGGAGCCTGAGGCGGCATCAGAGGTTCGTAGCTTTCAAGGCTCAGTGTGCTATAGCAGTAGGTTCGTTCCCCAGTTCTCTACACTCTCAAGAGTCTCTGTGGAAATTGACCAAGAAGGACACAACATTCCACCTCGGACTGAAACAGAAGGCATTTCAGACATTAAAAGAGAAACTGGCTGAAGCCGTGACACTGGCGTACTTTGACAAAGACACTTCCACAAAAGCAATAGCAGATGCAGGACCTGTGGTCCTAGGAACTGTGCTCGTGCAAGAACAATACAGAGAAATGGTTCCAGTCTGTTATGTGAGCAGGAGTCTGTCAGTGTGAACGAAAATATTCACAAACTGAGCATGATGCCCTTGCATTGGTTTGGGCTTATGAAAGTCTTCACCCTTTTGTATATGGCAGGGAATTTGATCTAATCCCTGATCATAAGACGTTAGAGGCATTTTACAGTCCTCGCTCAAAGCAGTGCACTCGCATCTGGATATACAGTTGGAAGTCGGAAGTTTACATGCACCTTAGCCAAAAACATTCAAACTCAGTTTTTCACAATTCCTGACATTTAATCCTAGTAAAAATTCCCTGTCTTAGATTAGTTAGGATCACCACTTTATTTAAAGAATGTGAAATGTTAGAATAATAGCAGAGAGAATGATTTGTTTCAGCTTTTATTTCTTTCATCACATTCCCAGTGGGTCAGAAGTTTACATACACTCAATTAGTATTTGGTAGCATTTTCTTTAAATTGTTTAACTTGGGTCAAACCTTTCAGGTAGCCTTCCACAAGCTTCCCACAATAAATTGGGTGAATTTTGGCCCATTCCTCTTGACAGAGCTGGTGTAACTGAGTCAGGTTTGAAGGCCTCCTTGCTCGCACACGCTTTTTCAGTTCTGCCCACAAATGTTCTATGTGATTGAGGTCAGGGCTTTGTGATGGCCACTCCAATATGTTGACTTTGTTGTCCTTAAGCAACTTTGGATGTATGCTTGGGGTCATTGTCCATTTGGAAGACTTATTTGCGACAAAGCTTTAACTTCCTGAATGATGTCTTGAGATGTTGCTTCAATATATCCACATCATTTTCCAACCTCATGAAGCCATCTATTTTGTGAAGTGCACCAGTTCCTCCTGCAGTGAAGCACCCCCACAACATTATGCTGCCACCCCGTGCTTCACGGTTGGGAATGTGTTCTTCGGCTTGCAAGCCTCCCCCTTTTTCCTCCAAACATAACGAAACAGTTCTATTTTTGTTTCATCAGACCAGAGGACATTTCTCCAAAAAGTACGATCTTTGTCCCTATGTGCAGTTGCAAACCGCATTTTCTGGAATTTTCCAAACTGTTTAAAGGCACAGTCAACTTAGTGTATGTAAACATCTGACCCACTGGAATTGTGATACGGTGAATTATAAGTGAAATAATCTGTCTGTAAACAATTGTTGGAAAAATGACTTGTGTCATGCACAAAGTAGATGTCCTAACCGACTTGCCAAACCTATAGTTTGTTAGCAAGAAATGTGTGCAGTGGTTGAAAAACGAGTTTTAATGACTCCAACCTAAGTGTATGTAAACTTCCGACTTCAACTGTAGCTACACCACAGAGTGACCTGGAGACACTATGATGCTGAGCAGAAAGGGAAATCCAAGATCTACAACCATCGCAGAGCCAAACACTCTGAGGAGACCAGGTTCTCCTAAAACAGGACAAAACAGACAAGTTCACAACAACTTTCAACAAGATACCTCACACTGTGATCAATAAAGAAGGAAACCATGTGGTTGTTCAATCTCCAATCGGAGCCAGGTATTCAAGTTATACAACATTCGTAAAGAGGTATACAATTGAGGAGCCAGATACACAACCAAAGGACACCATACAACTGAAAGAGATTGTGGAACAGTCCTACTCTGAGACTAGACAGAGTCCAAACCAGAGACTATCAGTGAGGGATCACCACAAAGACCACGGACACCCAAGCCAGTCAGGCCTCACAGACAAAATTAAAGTTAACAGACTTTGTCATTAAATAATTATCCTGTTCTGCAAGGGGTAAAGCAAACCAGTATAAACTCAAAAATGACAAGTACAAAGGACGAATGCGAAGACTGTTTGAGTTATGTTGTGAAAAAGGTGCAGAAGGTTTTGTTACCCTAAGAAAAAATAAAATAATAATAATAATACTGTTTTGTTTTGCTTAGAAGTAAGCTTAAAAAGAAAAGTCCTTTAGGATAACAGAAATAATAAGACATTGAACAGATTTCAGTTGTTTATTGGTAACATAGGCTGCTATACAGGTAAAGAATGAGTAGTGTGTATGTCAGGTTGACATTGACGTTCATATCCAAGTAAAGGGGGTGTCGTGTATTGATGTGACGTACTGATGATATATGACGTCACCACGACAGTAAAGGAATGTGGTGTTTGTTACATGGACAGTGATAGAGTAAAGACATGTTTACTCTATCTGGGGCGGCAGCATAGCCTAGTGGTTAGAGCGTTGGACTAGTAACCGAAAGGTTGCAAGTTCATATCCCCGAGCTGAAAAGGTACAAATCTGTCATTCTGCCCGTGAACAGGCACTGTTCCTAGGCTGTCATTGAAAATAAGAAATTGTTCTTAACTGACTTGTCTAGTTAAATAAAGGTAAAATGTTGAAGTTTACCTCTGAGTCTGGTTGATTTAATTCAGTATAAACTTAGCTGTTGTAAGTATAGGATTGAACAGATTCAACAGGTGGCTGGATCAGAATTGGACGGGGGGGTTTGACTGGTATGGTGAAATTAACTCACAAACACATGACTGGGATATGTTCCGGGTTGCCTCTGAGAATAACATTGACGTATACACTGACAAAGTGGCTGAGATTATCAGGAAGTGTATAGGGGATGTTATTCCCACCATGACAATTCAAATCTATCAACACCAAAAACTGTGGATAGATAGCAGCATTTGGTCAAAACTGAAAGAGCAAACCACGTTTAACCACAAGGTGACTCGGAATATGGTCCAGTTATGTCCTCCGTACTGCAATCAAACAGGCAAAATGTCAGTACAGAGACAAAGATTCGCAATTCAACGGCTCAAACGTGAGATGTATGTGGCAGGGACGCCAGACAATCATGAATTATAAAGGGAAAATCAGCCATGTCGGAAACATGGACGTCTTTCTACTGGACAAGCTAAACGGCTTCTTTGCTTTGAGGAAAACACAGTGCCGCCGACATCGGCAACCGTCGCTTCCAAGGATTGTGAGCTCTTGTTCTCAGTGGCCGACGTGAATTAGACCTTTAAGCATGTTAACCCACGCAAGGCTGCCGGCCCAGATGGCATCCCTAGCCACGTCCTCAGAATATGTGCAGACCGGCTTGCTGGAGTGTTTACTTACATATTCAATCTCTCCCTATCCCAATCTTCTGTCCCCACTTGCTTCAATATATCCACCATTGTTCCTGTACCCAAGAAACTGAACTATACTGAACAAAAATATAAACGCAACATGTAAAGTGTTGGTCCCATGTTTTATAAGCTGAAATTAAAGTTCCCAGAAATGTTCTGTAAGCACAAAAAGCTTATTTCTCTCAAATGTTGTGCAGAAATGTTAGTGAGCATTTCTCCTTTGCCAAGATAATCCATCCAGCTGACAGGTGTGGCATATCAGTAAACTGATTAAACAGCATGATCATTACACAGGTGTACCTTGTACTGGGGACAATAAAAGACCACTCTAAAATGTACAGTTTTGTCACACAACACAATGCCACAGATGTGTAAAGTTTTGAAGGAGTGTGCAATTGGCATGCTGATTACAGGAATGTCCACCAGGGCTGTTGCCAGATAATTGAATGTTAATTTCTCTACCATAAGCCGCATCCAAAGTCAATTGGCAGTACGTCCAATCGGCATCTAAACTTCAGACCACAAGTAACCACGCCAGCTAAGGACCTCCACATCCGGCTTCTTCACCTGCGGGACCAGCCACACGGACAGCTGATGAAACTGAAGAGTATTTATGTCTGTAATAAAGTGCTTTTGTGGGGGAAAACAAATTCTGATTGGCTGGCCTGGCTCACCAGTGGGTGGGCCTGGCTCCCAAGTGGCTGGGCCTATATCCTCTCAGGCCCACCCATGGCTGTGCCTAAGCCCTGTCATATGAAATCCATATATTCGGGCCTAATGAATTTGTTTCAATTGACTGATTTCCTTATGATTTCCGTAAGTCAATAAAATCATTGAAATTGTTGCGTTTATATTTGTATTCAGTATAAATGACTATCGCCTCATAGCACTCACAAGTGTCATCATGGAGTGCTTTGAGAAGTTAGTTAAGGACCATATCATCTCCACCTTACCCGACAACCTAGACCCACTGCAATAGAGCCACGGAAGATGCAATCGCCACCACACTGCCCTCTCCCACCTGGACAAGAGGAATACCTATGTAAGAATGTTGTTCATCGACTATAGCTCAGCATTAGTCTATGAACCTGGATCTGAACCCTGCCTTGTGCAACTGAGTACTGGACTTCATGACGGGCCTCCCCAGATGGTGATGGTAGGCAACAACACCTACACTACACTAATCCTCAACATAGGAGCCCCACAAGGGTGCATGATCAGCCCCCTCCTGTACTCCCTATTCACCCATGACTGCGTGGCCACGCATGTCTCCAACTCAATCATCAAGTTTGCAGACGACACAGTGGTAGGCTTGATTCCCAACAACGACAAGAAAGACTACAGGGAGGAGGTGAGGGCCCTGGCGGGGTGGTGCCAGGAAAATAAGCCCTCCCTCAACGTCAACAAAATGAAGGAGCTGATTGTAGACTTCCGGAGACAGCAGAGGGAGCACGCCCCCATCCACATCAATTGGGCCGCATTGAAGAAGGTGAAAAGCTTAAAGTTCCTAAGCGTACACATCACTGACAATCTGAAATGGTCCACCCACACAGACAGTGGTGAAGAAGATGCAAATGCACCTCTTCAAACTCAGGAGGCTAAAGAAGTTCAGCTTGGCACCTAAGACCCTCACAAACTTTTACAGATGCACCAATGAGAGCATCCTGTCGGGCTGTATTACCGCCTGGTATGGGAAAAGCACCATCCGCAACCGCTCTCCAATGGGGGCACACTGCCTGCCCTCCAGGACATCTATAGCACCGGTGTCACAGGAAGGCTAAAAAGATCATCCAGGACCTTAGCCACCCGAGCCACAGCCTGTTCACCCCTATACGTCAAAGTTGAGACAAGAGACTGAAAAACAGCTTCCATCTCAAGGCCATCAGACTGTTAAATAGTCACCACTAGCCGGCCTCCGCCCAGTAACCTGCCCTGAACTTTCGTCACTGTCACTTGTGGGCTACCACCCGGTTACTGAACCCTGCACCTTAGAGGCTGCTGCTTAGGTACATAGACATGGAACACTGGTCATAACAGCAGTAATATAACAGTGGTCACTTTAAATATTATAACATACTGTTTTACCCACTTCATGTGCAATGCATTCAGAAAGGATTCAGACCCCTTCACTTTTTCCACAGTTCCTTAGGTTACAACTTTATTCTGAAATAGATTACATTTTTGCAAATGTATAAAAAAAAATGTAATACCTTATTTACATAAATTAGACCCTTTGCTATGAGACTCGAAATTGAGCTCAGGTGCATCCTATTTCCATTGATCGTCCTTGAGATGTTTCTACAACTTGATTAAAGTCCTGCTATGGTAAATTCAATTGATTGGACATGATTAGGAAAGACACACAACTCTCTATAGAAGGTCCCACAGTTGACAGTCCATGTCAGAGCAAAAACCAAGCCATGACGTCAAAGGAATTGTCCGTAGAGCTCCGAGACAGGATTGTGTCGAGGCACATATCTGGGGAAGGGTACCAAAACATTTCTGCAGCATTGAAGATCCCCAAGAACACAGTGACCTCCATCATTCTTAAATGGAAGAAGTTTGGAACCACTAAGCGTCTTCCTAGAGCTGGCCACCCGGCCAAACTGAGCAATAGGTGGAGAAGGGCCTTGGTCAGGGAGGAGACCAACATCCCGATGGTCACTCCTCTGTGGAGATTGGAGAACCTTCCAGAAGGACCACCATCTCTGCAGCACTCCACCAATCCGACCTTTATGGTAGAGTGGCCAGACGGAAGTCACTCCTCAGTAAAAGGCACATGACAGCCCTCTTGGAGTTTACCAAAAGACACCTAAAAGACTCTCAGACCATGAAAAACAAGATTCTCTGGTCTGATGAAATCAAGATTGAACTCTTTGGCCAATATGACAGGCGTCCCATCTGGAGGAAACCAGGCACCGCTCATCACCTGGCCAATACCATCCCTACAGTGAAGCATGGTGATGGATGTTTTTCAGCGGCAGGGACTGGGAGACTAGTCAAGATCGAGGGAAAGATGAACGGAGCAAATTACAGAGAGATCCTACAGAGCGCTCAGGACCTCAGACTGGGGGCAAAGGTTCACCTTCCAACAGGACAATGACCCTAAGCACACAGCCAAGCCAATGCAGGAGCTGCTTCAGGACAAGTCTCTAAATGTCCTTGAGTGGCCCAGCCAGAGCCAGGACATGAACCCGATCGAACATGTAGCAATGCTCTCCCATCCAACCTGACAGAGCTTGAGAGGATATGCAGAGAAGAATGGGACAAACTCCCCAAATACAGGTGTCGGAAAAGCTGACCACGACTCCATTTTGTTGATCCCTGCCTACAGACAGAAACTAAAACAAGAGGCTCCCACGCTGAGGTCTGTCCAACGCTGGTCCGACCAAGCTGACTCCACACTCCAAGACTGCTTCCATCACGTGGACTGGGATATGTTTCGTATTGCGTCAGATAACAACATTGACGAATACGCTGATTCGGTGTGCGAGTTCATTAGAACGTGCGTTGAAGATGTCGTTCCCATAGCAACGATTAAAACATTCCCTAACCAGAAACCGTGGATTGATGGCAGCATTCGCATGAAACTGAAAGCGCGAACCACTGCTTTTAATCAGGGCAAGGTGTCTGGTAACATGACCGAATACAAACAGTGCAGCTATTCCCTCCGCAAGGCTATCAAACAAGCTAAGCGTCAGTACAGAGACAAAGTAGAATCTCAATTCAAAGGCTCAGACACAAGAGGCATGTGGCAGGGTCTACAGTCAATCACGGACTACAGGAAGAAATCCAGCCCAGTCACGGACCAGGATGTCTTGCTCCCAGGCAGACTAAATAACTTTTTTGCCCGCTTTGAGGACAATACAGTGCCACTGACACAGCCTGCAACGAAAACATGCGGTCTCTCCTTCACTGCAGCCGAGGTGAGTAAGACATTTAAACGTGTTAACCCTCGCAAGGCTGCAGGCCCAGGCGGCATCCCCAGCCGCGCCCTCAGAGCATGCGCAGACCAGCTGGCCGGTGTGTTTACGGACATATTCAATCAATCCCTATACCAGTCTGCTGTTCTCACATGCTTCAAGAGGGCCACCATTGTTCCTGTTCCCAAGAAAGCTAAGGTAACTGAGCTAAACGACTACCGCCCCGTAGCACTCACTTCCGTCATCATGAAGTGCTTTGAGAGACTAGTCAAGGACCGTATCACCTCCACCCTACCTGACACCCTAGACCCACTCCAATTTGCTTACCGCCCAAATAGGTCCACAGACGATGCAATCTCAACCACACTGCACACTGCCCTAACCCATCTGGACAAGAGGAATACCTATGTGAGAATGCTGTTCATCGACTACAGCTCGGCATTCAACACCATAGTACCCTCCAAGCTCGTCATCAAGCTCGAGAACCTGGGTCTCGACCCCGCCCTGTGCAACTGGGTACTGGACTTCCTGACGGGCCGCCCCCAGGTGGTGAGGGTAGGCAACAACATCTCCTCCCCGCTGATCCTCAACACTGGGGCCCCACAAGGGCGCATTCTGAGCCCTCTCCTGTACTCCCTGTTCACCCACGACTGCGTGGCCACGCACACCTCCAACTCAATCATCAAGTTTGCGGACGACACAACAGTGGTAGACTTGATTACCAACAACGACGAGACGGCCTACAGGGAGGAGGTGAGGGCCCTCGGAGTGTGGTGTCAGGAAAATAACCTCACACAATCTGAAATGGTCCACCCACACAGACAGTGGTGAAGAAGATGCAAATGCACCTCTTCAAACTCAGGAGGCTGAAGAAATTCGGCTTGTCACCAAAAGCACTCACAAACTTCTACAGATGCACAATCGAGAGCATCCTGGCGGGCTGTATCACCGCCTGGTACAGCAACTGCTCCGCCCTCAACCGTAAGGCTCTCCAGAGGGTAGTGAGGTCTGCACAACGCATCACCGGGGGCAAACTACCTGCCCTCCAGGACACCTACACCACCCGATGTTACAGGAAGGCCATAAAGATCATCAAGGACATCAACCACCCGAGCCACTGCCTGTTCACCCCGCTATCATCCAGAAGGCGAGGTCAGTACAGGTGCATCAAAGCTGGGACCGAGAGACTGAAAAACAGCTTCTATCTCAAGGCCATCAGACTGTTAAACAGCCACCACTAACATTGAGTGGCTGCTGCCAACACACTGACACTGACTCAACTCCAGCCACTTTAATAATGGGAATTTAAACAATGCTACCTTATATAATGTTACTTACCCTACATTATTCATCTCATATGCATACGTATATACTGTACTCTATATCATCGTCTGCATCCTTATGTAATACATGTATCACTAGCCACTTTAACTATGCCACTGTTTACATACTCATCTCATATGTATATACTGTACTCGATACCATCTACTGTATCTTGCCTATGCTGCTCTGTACCATCACTCATTCATATATCCTTATGTACATATTCTTTATCCCCTTACACTGTGTATAAGACAGTAGTTTAGGAATTGTTAGTTAGATTACTTGTTGGTTATTACTGCATTGTCGGAACTAGAAGCACAAGCATTTCGCTACACTCGCATTAACATCTGCTAACCATGTGTATGTGACAAATAAAATTTGATTTGATTTGATTTGCCAAGCTTGTAGCGGCATACACAAGAAGACTTGAGGCTGTAATCGCTTCAACAAAGTACTGAGTAACGGGTCTGAATACTTATGTAAATGTGCCACTTAAGGTTTTTATTTTTAATACATTTCTAAACATTTCTAAAAAACAGTTTTTGCTTTGTCATTATGGGGTATTGTGTGCATATTGATGTGAGGGAAAAAACGATTTAATCAATTCTAGAATAAGGCTGTAACATAACAAAATGTGGAAAAAGTCAAGGGATCTGAATACTTGCCGAATGCACCATATATATTTACTTTTATCACTTTCTTGCCCACAGGGAAGCTTTGAGGACAATACAGTGCCACTGACACGGCCTGCAACGAAAACATGCGGTCTCTCCTTCACTGCAGCCGAGGTGAGTAAGACATTTAAACGTGTTAACCCTCGCAAGGCTGCAGGCCCAGACGGCATCCCCAGCCGCGCCCTCAGAGCATGCGCAGACCAGCTGGCCGGTGTGTTTACGGACATATTCAATCAATCCCTATACCAGTCTGCTGTTCCCACATGCTTCAAGAGGGCCACCATTGTTCCTGTTCCCAAGAAAGCTAAGGTAACTGAGCTAAACGACTACCGCCCCGTAGCACTCACTTCCGTCATCATGAAGTGCTTTGAGAGACTAGTCAAGGACCATATCACCTCCACCCTACCTGACACCCTAGACCCACTCCAATTTGCTTACCGCCCAAATAGGTCCACAGACGATGCAATCTCAACCACACTGCACACTGCCCTAACCCACCTGGACAAGAGGAATACCTATGTGAGAATGCTGTTCATCGACTACAGCTCGGCATTCAATACCATAGTACCCTCCAAGCTCGTCATCAAGCTCGAGACCCTGGGTCTCGACCCCGCCCTGTGCAACTGGGTACTGGACTTCCTGACGGGCCGCCCACAGGTGGTGAGGGTAGGCAACAACATCTCCTCCCGCTGATCCTCAACACGGGGCCCCACAAGGGTGCGTTCTGAGCCCTCTCCTGTACTCCCTGTTCACCCACGACTGCGTGGCCATGCACGCCTCCAACTCAATCATCAAGTTTGCGGACGACACAACAGTGGTAGGCTTGATTACCAACAACGACGAGACGGCCTACAGGGAGGAGGTGAGGGCCCTCGGAGTGTGGTGTCAGGAAAATAACCTCACACTCAACATCAACAAAACTAAGGAGATGATTGTGGACTTCAGGAAACAGCAGAGGGAACACCCCCCTATCCACATCGATGGATCAGTAGTGGAGAGGGTAGCAAGTTTTAAGTTCCTCGGCATACACATCACAGACAAACTGAATTGGTCCACTCACACTGACAGCGTCGTGAAGAAGGCGCAGCAGCGCCTCTTCAACCTCAGGAGGCTGAAGAAATTCGGCTTGTCACCAAAAGCACTCTGTTTAACAGACTGTTAAACAGCAATCACTAACATTGAGTGGCTGCTGCCAACACACTGTCATGGACACTGACCCAACTCCAGCCACTTTAATAATGGGAATTGATGGGAAATTATGTAAATATATCACTAGCCACTTTAAACAATGCTTCCTTATATAATGTTACCCTACACTATTCATCTCATATGCATATGTATATACTGTACTCTAGATCATCGACTGCATTCTTATGTCACTAGCCACTTTAACTATGCCACTTTGTTTACTTTGTCTACATACTCATCTCATATGTATATACTGTACTCGATACCATCTACTGTATGCTGCTCTGTACCATCACTCATTCATATATCCTTATGTACATATTCCTTATCCCCTTACACTGTGTATAAGACAGTAGTTTTGGAATTGTTAGTTAGATTACTTGTTGGTTATCACTGCATTGTCGGAACTAGAAGCACAAGCATTTCGCTACACTCGCATTAACATCTGCTAACCATGTGTATGTGACAAATAAAATTTGATTTGATTTGATTAGGGAAGGGGTGGTATGAGGAGGGTTTTCTCTAGTCGCCAGGACAGGGGGGCAGGAGGGTGGATGTAAAAGTATCCTTGGTTGATAAGAAACCTTGGCTGTTTAGGAGGTAGAGGGTGTGGGGGCCAGGTGGGTAGATAGTGATGTGGGGGCACACACACACACAAGTCTCTGTGTGACCGTCATTTCTCTGTGTTGTGTATTTCGTAAACAGGATTGAAGTCAATCAATTCCATTTTCTTTTAGGATATTCACTGTGTAATTGGTAGACCGTTTAGTATCCCACCAAAAGGCACATGATTTATTAATGTTGTACAGTAGCACATCTAGTGAGAAGGTGGTTTGAACATACTGTATGTTTTTATGGGTCTGACTGTCAGGTTTTATGAGGTACACAGGAATGTCTGTAGTGTACATTTTCAAGATGTGATTGCAAATCTAGTTCGTACACAATTTCTATACATTTGTTTTCCTCGTTTTGGGTCCCTTTCCTTTTGCTGCATGACATGGGCACTCAGAACAGGAACATAGTGTTCGTCTGGCATTCCCCGTTGCTGACTCGGCATTAAACACTGTATGACCTGCTGCTAAACACATGCTGCTAATCACAATACAGTCCGGTCTTTTGGCTGTTTCCTAACACGGAGAAGAGAACTAGCTGTGTTTCGAGGGAGTTGATTTTGTTCATGTTTTATAACCATTGCCTGGACTGTTCCTACAAGGACTGGTCTGTAAAGTCTACTGCTGTCATGTCATGGAGGAACACATTCTCATACCTAAGCATCTGGGACTTACTGTACAGGCCTTTATTGTACCTAGAGTTTTAAGTTTCAAGTTTTATTGGGTTGAATACGTATTGACTCAAGACATTTCAGCTTTGTAAACATTTCTAAAAACATAATTCCACTTTGACATTATGGGGTATTGTGTGTAGGCCAGTGACAATACAATTCTCTTTAATCCATTTTAAATGCAGGCTGTAACACAACAGCATTTGGAAAAAGTAAAGGGGTGTGAATACTTTCTGAAGGCACTGTATGCACAATCAATAGACCTACCTATAATTAAGCCATTAGGCTACATCTGAACCGCTTCAATGTTCATATCTATTAGGCTTATATCTAAAAGCTCACGCATTTCAATGTAGCCTAACCAATAACCTAAAGGTCAACATATTAGGTCTATGGCAACGTCGCTTAACTTTCTACGTCATGTTTAATTATTTGAATTGTTTCATTTTTTAAATGGTAGATTATCTATAGGCCTACTTGAAGCAATAGAGATCAATAGTAATGGCGTCCCTTTGTACACTAACTCCGCCATGGTTCATTGGTCAAAGCCTATGGGAAAATTGAGTTTTTGTAGGGTTTTTCTATAAACGCCAAAAATAAGGTTTCTGGTAAACACAGGTTTAGGAGATCTTATACGTTTTGTTCTTTGAGATGATCTTCATCAGCTAACCTCACAAAGCATATAAAGGCTCCATAATTCATAAAGGTCATGTTAACTGACTGATATGTCATAGAACAAAATGTATAAGATCTCCTAAGCCTGTGTTAACCTCAGACCTTATTTTCAGCGTTTAAATAAAGGTTCATTCAAATAAATCAAAATCAGCTTTTATCCCAAAACACTATTCTTTTCCCCATTCATTTTCACTATAGGAATGGCTCAACCAAATAATTTTTGATAACTAACCCAAGATAGACCATGGTCTGTTGTTTCCAATGGGAGCAAACTAATCCTAGCATGCAGAACAAGCACGGAGCCGGGCAGAGCAAAGCACAAGCTAGCGTGAGGCTATTGGCACGTCCTAGCATGTATTTCCATATTTCCATTAGGGAACACCTACTCTGTGAAGTGCGTGTGTGCAATAACTCAATTCGCCCTTGCACTCCTCCCAAACAACACCATTTTTACATTTCAGGGCACAGTATGACACAACAAGCATAGCAACAATAACTTCAGGGAAGCAATCAGTCTTCAGGGGAGTCCTGTAATATCATGATTAAACTGAAAACTGAGAAGGCAGAAGTTGTACCAATTTTGAATGTATTTTCTGCCTTCTGGAATGCTATGTTTGCCTTCTCATGCAAAGCGGTTAAACTGGCAATAAGAGTAGAGGAAACTTCACCATCCTCCGCCAATACTTGCTCTTGTTGGCTTACTTTAACCTGGTCAGAGCTGTACCTTACCCACTCTTTGTGGGACCTATAGTAAACAATTATATCACTTTTTCATTATGTACTGTTATGGATACTTGAACACAAATTATATCTTCTACACGACTCCTTATTCAACATGACATGTGTTTTCAGGTTGCCAAGGCAAATTGCAAATATACTTAGCCTAGACGTGTCCTCATAGCCCTAGGACAGCCTCAGAAAATGTATAATCTCCTCATAACATGTAGAGCAGCTTTTTTGATATTAGACCTCAGGCACTCTGTGTCATCCTAACTACATCAACAGTAATAAAGGCAGACACCCTCTCAGCAACTGAACCCAACAGGAGTAAATATACATTTATCAAGTACACATTTACTAAGACTTAATGAATTATGCATGTATTACACATGAATATGCATTACATAAGTAGAAGTATAATGGTGATGTGATGACTGCAATATTGCCTGGTCATGTCAAGGTGCAGCAGACTACTCTACAGTAAAGATACTAGTACTAATATACACTGAGTATACAAACATTAAGAACACCTTCCTAATACTGAGTTTGCAACCCATTTTTCCCTCAAAACAGCCTCAATTCGTCGGGGCATGGACTTTACAAGGTGTCGAAAACGTTCCACAGGGATGCTGGCCCATTTTGACTCCAATGCTTCCCACAGTTGTGTCAAGTTGACTTTTGGGTGGTGGACTATTCCTGATACACACGGGAAACTGTTGAGCGTGAAAAACTAAACAGCGCTGCAGTTCTTGACACACTCAAACCGGTGCGCCTGGCACCTACCACCATACCCAGTTCAAAAGCAATTTAATATTTTGTCTTGACCATTCACCTTCTGAATGGCACACATATACAATCCATGTCTCCATTACCTTAAGGCTTAAAAATCCTTCTTTAAAACGGTCTCCTACACTTCATCTACACTTGATTGGAGTGGATTTAACACGTGACATCAATAAGGGATCATAGCTTTCACCTGTTCTGTCTATGTCACGGAAAGAGCAGGTGTTCTTAATGTTTTGTACACTCAGTGCATATACAGGTAACTGACAAAATAAAGGAAACACCAACCATGGTTTACATCACTTTCATGCTCATCCAAACCATTCAGTGACCACTCGTGCCCTGTAGATAGGGGCATTGTCATCCTATAGGGGCATGGCCATGGTTGCCAAAATAATGGCCTGCACAGCATTTTAATACATGACCCTAAGCATGTTGAGATATACTTTGTTTTCAATATACTTAGTATCCCTCATTTACTCAAGTGTTTCGTTATTTTGGCGGTTAACTGTAGCTCAGAATGACTATTATTTACTGTTATAGCCCCATCCCATAGCCTCCATATAAAGTAATCCTGTATTTTAAAAATGTTTTGTAAAAAAATATGACAATGAAAATATAGTTACAAGTAGCAATGAAAGGGGTTGACAGGATGACAGCACAGACACAATCAGTTGGATAACAAAGCAAGCACTCTATCACGTAGGAACTACAGTATCTTCCGTTATGTGCAGTGAAAACATTACCATGTTTATCTCGCAATGCCACAAGGATGATGCTAGTGAAGTGTAGTCTAATGCTGTAGGTTGGTTTGCATGCATCTTCGCATTGCAACAGGTAATCAATCTTAAAGTCATTACTTAATGTACTGAATTTATATACCCATTCTCGGGTCAATTTGACTAACGTTTATGTTAAGATTGATGAAATATTTTCAGCATTAGTGTAATGCCCGGGGTGTAGTGGAGGAAGGAGTCAGACGCAGGAGACAGAGAGTTCAGAGTAGGCGATTTCTTTATACACTGACCAGGTGAAAACAGACGCCACTCAAAACAAATACCCCAAAACACAGGGCAACTAAACATTATCAAAAACAGCTCACGTACACGAACAACCGTGACATTTATGCGTGTACACATGAAACAATCCCGCACACCCAGCAGGCGGGCAGGCTGGCTAATAAAGCCCAACTAATAACCTAATTGATAACAGGTGTAACTAATAAACAGACAAGGAGGGGGAGGGGGAAAAAATCAGTGGCAGCTAGTAGGCCGGTGACGACGACCGCCGAGCGCCACCCAAACGGGAAGGGGAGCCACCTTCAATGGGAGTCGTGACAATTAGTGTCTTGGTTTGTTACAGTCATCTTTGAATTCTGGGACTTTATTAGATCAAAATGTGTTTTTTTTGGTAAATGATTTAAATCTCAGTTGGTACAGTTCACATCGGTGTTCTAAAATACCTCAATACACTCTCACAGCTGCAATACGCTGACTGCGCAAGCAGCAGGGCTTCCAGTTTCTACAATAAGGGCAACATTATGTGATTAAACAAGTATAGTAATCATGATATTTCACACTGTCCGTCTGCATCGTTTAAATCTAACATTAATTTGCACGAGACAAAGTCCACTTGATCAATAGTTATTGCTATAGTATTGTAGTGGGCAGCAATATTTTACATGTGTATACTGTATGATATTATAAACACCTCACATGCGACTCATAATAAGACGAAGTAATTAGCCTATTAAAATATTTATCCGACTTCATAAAGATGATTTAGAAAGATGCAAGAACACTATTGGGTTAAAGTAATAGGCAAGTAAGGAATGTCTGAGAATGGAATTTTTTAAATACAAGTATTATTTAATTACTTTGTCAAATGAAAGGATTCCCATGCACGACATAAAGCTTAAGTTGCATGGCAATACCGACATTAACAAAGCATTATTCAAATCAAATTTATTTATATAGCCCTTCGTACATCAGCTGATATCTCAAAGTGCTGTACAGAAACCCAGCCTAAAACCCCAAACAGCAAGCAATGCAGGTGTAAAAGCACGGTGGCTAGGAAAAACTCCCTAGAAAGGCCAAAACCTAGGAAGAAACCTATTATTCTAAGCATGATGAGAGAGAAATCATAGCCTGAAAGGCCATGCCCCAAAAGTCCATGGGACTGAGCACGAAAGAAAGAGATCTCACCACAGCAGTTCAGGAACAAAGTAGAGAAAGAACAATGAATCTAAGACCATTTTATAAGCATCTGAGTTGTTTGGATTTTAAATCTGAGTTGTTGATCAATAGTATTACTGTAAAGTTAACCTCCAATCAGATATCAACCCTACATGATGTAACCTCTGCTTCTCAGAGGTGACACAATGGGGGTTGGAGAGATAAAACAGAGAATGCTGAATTCCTAAGACAACACAGAGGAAATTCTTGCATACAGTTGACAAGAAGAAGCACTTTGTGCCAGCCCTACAGTATCCTATTGTGCCACTGGTGCCAATGATATCTAAAGTGCCACCAACTGGTCTTGGGGTGCCTTCTAAGGTTGCGGTGACTTTATATTCACACAACTTCTAAGGACATACACAAGGTTTACACCGGTGTAAAATACTTAAGTAAAAATACTTTAAGTACTACTTTATCTGGGGTATCTGTACTTTACTTTACTATTAATATTTGAAAAACTTTTACTTTTACTTCAGTACATTCCTAAAGAAAATAATGTACTGTTTTGGGGCGGCAGGGTAGCCTAGTGGTTAGAGCGTTGGACTAGTAACCGGAAGGTTGCAAGTTCAAACCCCCGAGCTGACAAGGTACAAATCTGTCGTTCTGCCCCTGAACAGGCAGTTAACCTACTGTTCCCAGGCCGTCATTGAAAATAAGAATTTGTTCTTAACTGACTTGCCTGGTTAAATAAAGGTAAAATATATATATATATATATTTTTTACTCCATTCATTTTCCCTGACACCCAAAAGTACTCATTACATTTCGAATGCTTAGCAGGACAGGAAAATAGTCAAATTCTCGCACTTCTCAAGAGAACATCCCTGGACCTCCCTACTGCCTCTAATCTGACAGACTCACTAAACACAAATGCTTTGTTTGTAAATTATATCTGAGTGTTGGAGTGTGCCCCTGGCTATCCTTAAATAAAGAAAATGGTGCTGTCTGGTTTGCTTAATATAAGGAATGTGAAGTGATTTATACTTTGACTTTAACTTTTGATAATTAAGTATATTTTAGCAATTACATTTACTTTTGACACTTAAGTATATTTAAAACCAAATACTTTTAGACTTTTACTCAAGTAGTATTTTACTGGGTGACTTTTACTTGAGTCATTTTCTATTAAGGTATCTTTACTTTTACTCAGGTATGACAATTTGATACATTTTCCACCACTAGGTTTACATACCAAGTTTCATGGCCCCATGTCCATCTGTTCAGTTCTTATAGCCCTGGTGTGATATGGTGCCATCTAGTGGTGTAGAGTGGACAACTTTGAATGCAGCAACTTATCATTGTCAAATTCATTAGAGACTAATTCATTGGAGTCAATCTGAGTTATGGTTCGTGAGAAGAACATTTTAAAAGTATTCTTAGCATAAGCATATGCGCTAACGTGCATCTATAAGTACAGTCCAGCCATATTTGAATGCAGCAACATTTGTTTCTCAACTCCATTAAAAGACTGAAGTACTGGGTATTTTAATAATGTATACAGTTTAGGTTTTTGCTCAATCTGATTGGGTGGGCCTAGCTCCCCACCCATTCCTACACCCCTGAAGAGATGTGCCAAGTGCCTACATACCGAATTGGTGTTATTTGGACTGGTTCATGAGAAGACGTTTTCAAAGGTTTTCAAAAATGTCCAAGATGGAGGAAAATCAATCCTAACAGACCTTATGGCTCGAGGCAAATTTGTTCAGCATGAGGAAAGACACCTACAAACAAAGTGTCAAGTCTCTAGTTCAAAGGCGGCAGCAGATATGAGGGTTTAAGTGAGACCATTTATAACAGTGTTACACATAGGCCAATTGGTGCCATTCTTCTTGACCACGTTACTCATGGCCTCTAGTTTCACCAATGTGAAGCTAGCCACAATAGTGGAATTTGCTGTTTGTCTTCAAATTAAAAGTCACATATCAAAAGTTATGCAAATGGCTACATATAGTAGAGTAATGCTAGTCAAAGTCCCACAATATGAGCCATGATGCTAATATGTGTGTAATCTTCACTGTTGTGTTCTGTGGGTGTCACTGAGAAGACTGATACCCAATTTATCCACAATTCATAGGTAAGGCTGTACAGTGCAATGTGAATGTCCAATACACATAGTAAGTTGATACGCTTAATGTGTCTCATTTCACAGTGGTTTCAGAGTCCCACAATATGAGCTATGATGCTAATATTTGTGTAATCTCTTCACAGTTGTGTTCTGTGGGTGTCATTGATACCCCATTTCATTGATCCACAAGCCATAGATAAAGCTGTACTGAGTAATATTGTCACACCCTGATCTGTTTCACCTGTCTTTGTGATTGTCTCCACCCATCTCCAGGTGTCACCTGTTTTCCCCATTAGCACCTGGGTATTTATTCCTGTGTTCTCTGTTTGTCTGTTGCCAGTTTGTCTTGTCAAGTCAACCAGCGTGTGTTCTGTGCTCCTGTTTTTTCCTTATCTCTGATTTTCTAATCCTCCCATTTGGACCCTTGCTTGCCCTGACTCTGAGCCCGCCTGCCTGACCATTCTGACTGCCCTGACCTCGAGCCTGCCTGCCACTCTGTACCTCCTGGACTCTGACCTGGTTTATGATCTTTTGCCTGTCCCCGACCTGCCTCTTGCCTGCCCCTTGGATTATAATACATATCAGAGACAAACCATTTGCCTCCCGTGTCTACAGCTGGGTCTCGCCCCGTATCATATAAATATCAATGTCAATATGCACAATAGGCTGACTGGGGAAGTGATATCCCACAGTCAAAGTGCCGCAATGAGAACTACTATGCTAATATTTGTGTAAACTCTTCAGTTGTGTTCTGTGGGTATCAATGAGTATACTGATACCCCATTTCATTGATCCACAATCCATAGGTAAGACCGTACAATGAATGCAATTCTGAAGTCTAATACATCCACAGTGCGATTTCAACTGATTTCTACAAATTAACTAATAATTGTGTTTTATTGAATTTATATAACAACATTCCAACCGTGTTTAGCATGATCTAATGCAAATATGGCATGATTCCACTATTTGTTACCATTTGCATTGCTTTCAATTAGGGGCTTTTATTTTGAAGGTGAACCGCACATTCCAGGTGGACGCTATGTGGGCACGCCTGGTACCCAAAATTGATGTCGCACAGCGAGAGTTGAATGGGGACGACTGGATTCGGTTCAGTCAGTCTTGATAATGAGCCTTCCCCAGCCTCCTTTTTTTTCTCCTTTTTTAATAAAATGTATTTTTATGATTAACAAACAAATATCAACAAACAAAATAGGAATAGTCACAAAGAACAAGCATACATACAAACTATTTACATTGCCAGGAATCCCCAGCTAGTTAGTTCCTGGTTGTGGCTAGAAACATCTAGCCTGGCTAATGATGAGCAACCCAATATACCAGCCTGGTCTCACTAGATGTAACGTAGTAAAGATATCTCCATGACACTCATTAGTAGATATGTTACATGTGGTATGGTTACTGAAGATACATTGTTACTTAAGCCAAAAACTAAAAGATGGTGGTTGGTAGGGGTGACGTATAACTCGAATGTCTAGCAACCCAAATGTTGCCTGTTCAAATCTCATCACAGACAATTTTAGCTAGTTAGAAACTTTTCAACTACTTGCTCCTTTTTAGCTACTTTGCAACTACTTAGCATGTTAGCTAACCCTTCCCCTTACCTTAACCTTTTCACATGTCAGTTCCAAATATCTCTAACGGTCACCCCAGCGTGAGTTGTTTTATTCACGTGATGTCAGAATGCACTCACTGTTCCAAAATGTGATTGTTACACAACAGGACAGTTAATTAGCATGCAGCACGTGTTATCTATAGGCTATGTTGTACTAACTTGTACATTTCTAATTATTATTATTTTCTAACAGTTTTAATTGAGGTGTGTTCTGTCTCCTCATTGATTCACATTGAAGTAGGCCATTTCAGTGTTGAGAACAATTTATGTTTGAGGCTTTACTGAGCCGGACACTCTTCCAGGAGAGCTCAAGCACTAATTCCAGTGTTTCCGCAGATAAAGTATGCAGACATTTGCGCAGTCTTGCACGAACTGGCACATTTTCTGGCTGGCTCTTGCAATTGCCTTCATTGTTTTCCTTACAAATAATAACTTTGGACATGTGTGCGTTCCTATCAAAGTAAGTGCCTTATTTTCTGTATATCGTGTTGTTGTTTCTATTGTAGCATATGTATGTATGTATGGAGCATAATGTATTTACAGTTTTATTAACATGTTTTTAAGTACTGGTGTCAAATAATGCATTCTGATTATTGCATAGACTGTAATGGACACCTATGATGTGTGTAAAATATTTTTTTGAAGGTTGTACTGATTACAATGAGCTAATGCTAAGCTATTTGCCAGCCATGTGTGGCACCAACTTTGTTGACATTATACAATGCATTCTGGGTGTCAGGTACCAACAAACGGGTGTGATCATTCTGCAGTGGTCCCTGCAGCGTACACTCAAACCGGTGTGATTAGAATGCTTATTGCAATGTAACAGTATAGCTTCCGTCCCTCTCCTCGCCTCAAACCAGGGACCCTCTGCACACATAGACAACAGTCACCCTCGAAGCATCTTTACCCATTGCTCCACAAAAGCCATGGCCCTTGCAGAGCAAGGGAAACAACTACTTCAAGGTCTCAGAGCAAGTGACATCACCGATTGAAACGCTATTAGCGCGCACCCCGTTAACTAGCTAGCCATTTCACACTAGGACAAATGTAGCCTACATTTTCCGGTTTGGATGAGAATTGTGTTATGCTGTTGCTACTTCTGTGAATGTCTGAACATTGATTCCAAAAATAAACTGGTCACATTCAGGACATAGGGACATAAGTGTGTGCAAAATGTTTGTGAAAAATGTGTGTTGCCAGCTCAAATGCTGTCAATCAAAACTGGATGGTCTAAATAAGCATTCTAATCACACCTGTTTGGGTATATGCTGCAGGGAGCACTGTAGAATGATCACACCCTTTTGTTGGTACGTGTGAAAAGGTTAACTCTTTTAGCTAACCCTAACAGCAACCCTTCAACCTAACCTTACCCCTAACTCCTAGCCTAGCTAACGTTAGCCACCTAGTTAGAATTCGTAACATATCATACGTTTGGCAAATATGTACCATATTGTACATTTTGAAAATTCGTAACATATAATACGAATTGTCATTTGTAACATATCATACGAAATGAGTGATGGACATCCACAAATTAATATATACCTTACGAAAAGTAACCTATCATACTCAAACCTGTCTCGAATTTACTTACAGAATAATACGAAATGTACAGAGACCAGGTTGCAACACAACACTTGGTTATTAACACCTTTTGTTTCGTTATGTTAGCTAATTGGCCTTTCATGGTGACGTCCAGATTCCAGATGGTGTCCAATATTCTCTCTCCCCTCGCCCATCGACTTTTAATTAAGCCATGCTGTTGTTGTTGATAGCTAGCCAGCATAAACTAGCTAGCTAGGAAGGTCTCATCAGGACTACTGACTGAACCCATTCGTCTCCAATTGACTCTCAGCTGCGCGACAACGTCGTCAATTTGGGCAGGCGAAGCTGTGTAGCCTCGTCTCTCTCCAAATTCTATTGTGGCTAGCTTCACATAGGTTCTAGTTTCTGTTCGCCAAATTAGAAAAACAGGTCCCACTTTATGCTTCAGTTATTTGACCATGTCAAGCAAAAAAATATGAAATCAGAGATAGTAGCCGAATAGTACAGCACAACTGAATGAAAAACACTCATCATAAAAAAAATATTTAAAAAACACTCATCATTCACTTGCCCATACATGACTTGCGTAAACTCATCCATGGAATCAGGAAGTAATAATTGGCAGCAGTTCACTCATGAGAAACTTATATTTACCGAGGCTCTGGAAGCTTCTGTTTTGTATCGGCAAATAACTAGACTATAGGCTATTAGACAAAAGTTACGCACTGGAAAATACAATATCCGTGTACCGGAGCCTATCTTTTGGTTTAAATATTTTTAGTGTGCCATTTTAATCTAATTTTAATTTTTAAGTACCCGGAAGACTTGAATTTGACACTTTAGGTAGGGTGACTAGGATGGATGTTCCTCACCTGACAGAAGATGAAATGGCCGATATAAAAAAGGAAGTAAGTGGCCTATTTGTATGACTGTCAATTCAACTGTTAGTGAATTGGTTTTACAATAATTATTTACCATAAAGTTATTCACTTAAAATGTTGAATTGCGCATAATAAAGAAGTGAAAGTAACCAATTTATGCCGCACCCTCTATAGGCTACCCCATTTTCACAGAAGCTTATGTGTGTATGTATAGTGTAAATAAAATTCTTCCTTCTCGTATTATACCTAACATGTTAGAGCCGATTTGGACATATTTGTATAAAAGACAGAACATACAGAGCTCCATGTACATTTGTGTAAATATATTAAATATGAATGTATATGATGAAATATTATGCTCATTCATTGTACTGTGGAAAAATTTTGCAAGGAGTCCTTGCTAAATGCGGGAGAGGTATAGTTTTTTGACCATACAGACATTACAAACAGGTCACATTATGTATTTTCCATGTCAAGTAATATCTGATTTAAGTTGATTGGATTATCTTTTTTGTTGTTGTTAGATATTAGAAGAATAAACCTTTTTGTTGCACCATATCCCTGGATCTCATTGAATGTTTTAGCCATTTGGAAACTTAGAGTGTGGACTGTATGCGTACGAAACAACCCCTCTTCAGGCTAGGGCAGTGGCTATGGTAAAGAGAAAAGGAAGCCACTACATAACCCATTAATATTAATGATTAACAAAGGCATGTCCATACTCTAATAATTATTTTCCCACACATGTTTACCTGTCCTTCAGTGCATTTACAGTATAGCCATCAGTAGTCAGTCCTCTGGTCACACACACTTGATAAAACATATATCAATTAATACTGGCCCTATATAACATACAGATGGTCGAGAAAGCATCCTTCAACACCCCACAGTTTCCATCTTGCTGTTCTCTGTCTAGGTCCTGACGAGGCTGCGGCCGTACCTTTGTGAAAAGATCCGGGCTGACCGTCATTTTGACTACCTGCGCTCGCGGAAGATCCTGACGCGAGACGACACAGAGGAGATCAGCTGCAGGATCACGCAGACCAAGAAAACAGGCTTGCTCCTGGACTACCTGGCTGAGAACCCTCGGGGGCTGGATGCCCTGATCGAGTCCATCCAACAAGGACGTACGCTCAACTTCCTGATTACCAAGATCACTGATGAAGTGCAGAAGGTGAAGAACGAGAAGATAGAATCTCTCAGAGGTACGTTGTGTGTGTGTTCAAGTGTTGTTTTTTATTTGTATTATTTAATAGAGGAGGTTCGGTGAACCACACTTGAGTGACGAGTAACCTTGCCTGAGACCTGACGATGTGTGTTAGCTCCCCGAGCTAATAGGCTTTAGCTCAGTGGTCTTTCACTGTCTTAGTACCATTATCATGACCATCTCCCATTGGCCCTCTACAGCAGGGGCATCCAGTTCCACCTCGGGCTTCCTGCCAACTCAGGACACATCCGGGGTCAATAAAGACCTCTCCAAGACACTGTCATATGAGTCCAACCTGGCATCCACCATGTTATACAACGGAGAAGGGAGCCCATCCACCTCTGACGCCCTAAGGTTCCTCAACCAGCCTGCTGCCTCCAGCCATGGGAAGGACGTGTTGTCATCCATGCGAGGGGGTAGCATGGCTGTGTCTTCATCCCAGGTCTCTTCCACACTGCCCAGGCCTGGAGACCCAGGGGCTCCCCCCCTACCGCAGGAATTGCTGCTACTGCCAGAGGCCTCATCTAACATGGACGCTGGACCACACAGGAGCACGGCGATCAGCGGAGGGGATGTCAACTTCCAGCCCCTGAGGTCACGCTCCACACCCACTTTCATGTCATACAGGGACCCTTCACCTCAGCCCCCACCAAAATCTTAATGAGACCCCCCCCCCCCCCCGCCCTGGACTACTTCCCAGCATTACTCATAACAAACATTCACTCTTCAAATGTGTTGTTCGTATCAGTGTATGCGTTTTATCAATGGTTTTAGTTGAGTGTTACTTTAATCAAATATCAACTTGTAAAGTATGTTCCATGCCTTACATTATACACTGGGTCAACCCAAAAGCTGGACAAACCTGTTTTGGGTTCAATATGAAATAAGTAAGTGCTTACTAATGATGCCTCAATCATAAGCTGTACCCTCATGAATTTTACTCTGCTTCTATCAAGTCCTCATTCGTAAAATGCCCCTTCCTTACGCATAGAGAGTTGGGTTGAGACATACAGTGCCTTCAGAAAGTATTCATACCCCTTGACTTATTGTGGTACAGCCTGAATTCAAAATACATTAAATCAAATAAAAATCTTGCCTGTTTACACACAATACCCCACAATGACAGTTTTTGCAAATTTATTGAAAATTAAATATAGAAATATTCCATTTACATAATTATTCACACCCCCGAGTCAATACTTTATAGAAGCACCTTTGGCAGTGATTACAGCTGTGAGTCTTTCTGGGTAAGTCTCTAAGAGCTTTCCACACTTGGATTGTGCAACATTTGGCCATTAATGTTTTCAGAATTCTTCGAGCTCTGTCAAATTTGTTGTTGATCTTTGCTAGACTTACCATTTTCAGTTTTGCCCTAGATTTGCAAGTAGATTTAAGTCTAAACTGTAACTCTGCCAGTCAGGAACTTTCACTCTCTTCTTGGTAACCAGGTTTAACTATAGGATTTGCCTGTGCTTAGCTACATTCTGTTTATTGTCCTTAACGAATAACGAGTCCTTAACAATTACAAGCATACCCATAACATGCAGCCACCACTCTGCTTGAAAATTTGGAGAGTGGCACTCAGTAATGTGTTGTATTGGATTTGACCCAAACATAACACTTTGTGTTCTGGACAAAAAGTTAATTGCTTTGCCACATTTTTCTGTGCCTTGTTGCAAACAGGATGCATGTTTTGGAATTTATGTATTCTGTCAATTATATTAATATTGTGGAGTAACTACAATGTTGATCCATCCCCAGTTTTCTCCTATCACAGTCATTAAACTCATGGTGCAGTTTCTTTCCTCTCCGGCAACTGTTAGGAAGGATGCCTGTATCTTTGTAGTGACTGGGTGTATTGATATACCATACAAAGTGTAATTATGCTGAAAGTGATATTCAATGTCTGTTTTTTTTACCCATCTGTCAGTAGGTGTCCTTCTTTGCGAGGCATTGGAAAACCTCCCTGCTCTTTGTGGTTTACATTTTTTACATTTCAGTAGATGCTCTTAGCCATAGCGACTTACAGTATTTTGTGCTTACATTGTTTTTTTTGTGTTTTTTTTGGGGGGGGGTCATACTGGTCCCTTATGGGAATCGAACCCCACAACCTCGACTGAGGGACCTTACAGAGAATTGTATGTGTTTGGTACAGTCATTCAAGTCATGAGGTAGTCATTCAAAAATCATGTTAAGCACTATTATTTCACACAGAGTCCATGCAACTTATTATGCAATTTTTACTCCTGAATTTATTTAGGCGTGCCATAATAAAGGGGTTTAATACTTATTGACTCAAGACATTTCATCTTTTCATTTTTAATACATTTGTAAACATTTCGAAAACACTGACATTATGGGGTCAGCGGTGGCCCGTTCTTGTAGGTTCATGCTCTACAACATCCGCAGAGTACGACCCTGCCTCACACAGGAAGCAGCGCAGGTCCTAATCCAGGCACTTGTCATCTCCCGTCTGGATTACTGCAACTCGCTGTTGGCTGGGCTCCCTGCCTGTGCCATTAAACCCCTATAACTCATCCAGAACGCCGCAGCCCGTCTGGTGTTCAACCTTCCCAAGTTCTCTCACGTCACCCCGCTCCTCCGCTCTCTCCACTGGCTTCCAGTTGAAGCTCGCATCCGCTACGAGACCATGGTGCTTGCCTACGGAGCTGTGAGGGGAACGGCACCTCAGTACCTCCAGGCTCTGATCAGGCCCTACACCCAAACAAGGGCACTGCGTTCATCCACCTCTGGCCTGCTCGCCTCCCTACCACTGAGGAAGTACAGTTCCTGCGCAGCCCAGTCAAAACTGTTCGCTGCTCTGGCCCCCCAATGGTGGAACAAACTCCCTCACGACGCCAGGACAGCGGAGTCAATCACCACCTTCCGGAGACACCTGAAACCCCACCTCTTTCAGGAATACCTAGGATAGGATAAAGTAATCCTTCTCACCCCCCCTTAAAAGATTTAGATGCACTATTGTAAAGTGGCTGTTCCACTGGATGTCTTAAGGTGAACGCACCAATTTGTAAGTCGCTCTGGATAAGAGCGTCTGCTAAATGACTTAAATGTAAATGTAATGGGGTATTGTGTGTATGCCAATGACAGAAGAAATCTCAATTTAATCCATTTTAAATGCAGGCTGTATCAAAACAAAATGTGTAAAAAGTAAAGTGGTGTGAATAGTTTCTGAAGGCACTAGGTTCACTTTATTCTGGACTTGGACTAAGGTCGAAGTATGTCGTCATTCTCCAACACTGCTCCTTTCCTATGAATTATGGGTGCGTGAGTTCATGATTAACTGTCATGATATATCTATGCTAGCATCAACATGCCACACCATGCCAGCTACAGTAGGGATTTGTCCTTGTAAGGATCCCAGATCATCAGAAGACAACTTCTCTGTATTTACACAAAACACTGGAATAAGTTGTTCATCGTATGCATTTAGACACACAAACTATAGTTACAAAATGTGGTAGGCCTACATTGAAATGGTTTGTTTTTACTTATATTATTAAAGATACATTTTCTTATTGTGATAGGGCATTAATGAGTCATGGTACAATGGTGTTACTTATTATCAAAAAGATTGTCATTTTAATCATTTTGATAATTGATGTGTCTGTACTTTTTAGGTTGAAGATCTTGATCATTTAGAACTATAAATAAATCAAAGGAATATGAGTCACAGGAGACATTTCTCATTTCCGGTCAAATGTGTTCATGTTTGTTAAAGATCTAATGGCTCATAGAAATACATGCTATCCTTATTTTCTGATTGCCCAACTTTAATTATGATTGTATAATCCTGAGAAGTAAATTAGGCAATTACATGCATGAAACTTGAGCTTTTCAGTCATACTTCAAAACTCAGTCATTTTTGTAAATGTAGGCCTTCTGTATTTGGGAACTCGGTTTTTTGGAGGGGGGGGGGGTGCACACACATAGCAGCGGGATGCGGAGGGTGATTAAAATTAAATATTTAAAATTAAAAAAATAAAAAATGCGGTTAAATTTTTCCCACAAGTGGTGTTGGGCCTTTACTAATCCTGTGTTAGCGGACCAATATAGTCATCTGTAAGCACGGGCAAAACATTTTTTAGTTAGAACATTCTTCTTTTCCACAAAAGTAGTGCACTGGGCCTTTTCTAGTTCTTTATTTGCGGACCTATTGCAGTCTTTAGCACAGGGATCTTTTTTATTCCCCCCCAAACATCTTCCCGCTACTATGGAAAAAGAGGAAAACCGCAGAATGACGCGAGAGAATGACAGTCACAGTGATCGAGTGTCTCCGTGTCTGTTCTATCCGATGTTGACAGAAAAAAACGTGCTTGTTCACGCACTAAATCTGCTCAGTAGAGCGCGGCAGGTGCATCTCTGGATCACAGGTAAATTATAAACCGTCGCCGTTCCATTTATGTTCCAACTTTTAGTAGGAATAACCTAGCAAAGTGTTGATGATGATGACAAAGACAAAGATGAAGACATTTAAATAGATCAAATAACGAGGTTGTATCTTGATTTATATTTGGTGATTTGGGACAGTAAATGTTTGTTTTTTTCCCACTTGTGTTAGACAGAACTCTATCAATTGTCGTTGAACAGCAACTTTATGTGGACCACATGACATTTTCCTACGTATTACCAATAGAAAGGTATTTTTAAAATTGTTTATGTGTTTGCTCTGCTGTAGGCCTACATCTTCATGTTAATGAGTAATGGAAAATAAGAAGTGTTCGTAGATGTCACAGACCAGTGTAATTTATCCTGTTTTAAGTGTCATTTATGGAGCCCATGGGAGCATAAAAAGTGACAGCGACAGAAGTCATTGAATGCAGTCCAACCTGTTTAGATGAAGATCAAAATGAAAGGAATGGCTGAACTCTTTCTCTTTCATCACATTATTCTGCACTTTCAGAAACATGTCTGTTTGACTCTGCCTGACTCTCTCTATATTAGTTTCAGTAGCCCAGTACTCGTTCATAATTCCAAGATGGTGAAATACTGTGTTTGACTAAACACCAGCTGAAATGACAATCAGAATGCTGATTCATTTTAACCACTGCCACTTCTTCCCTTGACTTTGGCTGTCATGTCAAATCTGTGTGTGACTAATCGAGTGGTATCTACAGTATAGTCTACAGTATAGAAGGATCTCCTTGCCCCGATGGATGACGTGGAGCCCCTTGTGCCCCAGGGGCCAGCAGAGGAGAGGAGCCCAAATGGCCACTGCACCCGGTGCCCCATCTCCAGCCAGAGCCCCGGTGATTCCAAAGTGGTGGAAGACTTCAGGAGGCGGCTCAAGTACTTCTTTATGAACCCCTGTGAAAAATATAGAGCCAGGGGCCGGAAACCATGGAAACTAATGTTACAGATTCTGAAAATTGCCATCATCACATTCCAGGTAGGCTACTGTAGAATAGAGTGTAGGAGGAGACTTAGGCTACTACTGTCGGTCATGTAAAATATAGGTACAATATACCCGCCTAGAGAAGTGAAATACCCATAGATTTAACCATTTCCCCATTAAACCATGACTGTGAGCCAAAGTGGCATTACACAATAATGGAAGTCCCTAGAAAGACCATGTCTAAAATCCCAAATATTTTATTCACTTTAATAAAATGAAAAAAAATCTCAAATGCTTTGTGTTACGCATAATTGATGTATGTATCTATTACATGTTTGTTTTCCTCAGTTGGTGTCTTTTGGATTGAGTAACGAGATGATGGTGACCTTTAAAGAGGAAAACCTGATGGTGTTTAAACACCTCTTCCTGAAAGAATATAAGGACCAACGTGTGGACAGATACGCAGTGTACACCAAAACAGATGTGTACGACCACATCTATTACGTCATCGATAGGGTAATGTAGACTTCAAATGGCCTAAAAAGAGCAAAGTCTTTCTCACTGCTTGTTCGCTACCAGTGTAAATGATATGTCTTATGTAGATTACAGCACAGTATTTAAAGGATACAGTAGCTGATTCCCCGGTGTGTCATCTAACATTTTTACATAGTCATATGAGACTTCAAACAGTGGAGCACGGTGTTGTTTATAGTGAAACTATAGCTACCCTAAACATGTTGACAACCCAAAAATTTTGTGAATTTCCTCATTTGCACCACCTGTGACAAATCTGGCCAAGAACACGGTTGTATATCATGTCTCACTATATTTTCCTTGTTTCAGTTTATAAACCTGCAGAACCTGACGGTAGGGAACCATGCGTATGAGAAGATAGAGGGCGAGTACACCCCTCTGACCCTTTGTCAGGAGTTCTTCAGGAAAGGCAGCATCTCCCCTGGCAACGACACCTTTGATATAGACCCACATGTAGACAAAGGTACAAGAGCACACCATTTCATTATGCATTTATTTTTTTGTGATAGCCTCAAGTGTTCTATAAGAGAGGATAATAACATGGTTTAGATATCTTAAAAAATAAATATGATAAGGGAGAATAATGTTAAGTTTTAATGTATGTGCCCACATTGACTGGGAATAAACAGTATGTAAGTCATTTTGTTAGATTAATCCATTCCAGCTGTTAGATATCTGCTTACATGCTCAACTAAACACTGACCGTGGACTGCTTGTCCTATTTACAGATCTCTGGCTTCTCACAGCTGTCAGTGCCCAGATTGTGTGTTGTTGTTGTAGTAGATTTACACTGAGTGTACAAAAAATTAGGAACAACTTCCTAATTTTGAGTTGCACACTCGTATGCCCTCAGAACAGCCTCAATTTGTCAGGACATGGTCTCTAGAAGGTGTTGAAAGTTTTCCACAGGTTTGCTGGCCCATGTTGACTCCAATGTTTCCCACAGCTGTTGTCAAGTTGGCTGAATGTCCTTTGGGTGGTGGACCATTCTTGATACACACGGAAAACTGTTGAGCATGAAAAACCCAGCAGCATTGCAGTTCTTGACACTCTCAAACTGGTGCGCCTGGCATCTACTACCATTCAAAGGCACTTAAAAATGTTGTCTTGCCCATTCACCCTCTGAATGGCACACATACATGTCTCAATTGTGTCAAAGCTTAAAAATATTTTTTAACCTGTCTCCTCCCCTTCATCTACACTGTTTGAAGTGGATTTGACAGGTGGCATCAATAAGCGATCATAGCTTTCACCTGGATTCACCTGGTCAGTCTATGTCATGGAAAGAGCAGGTGTTCCTAATGTTATGTACACTCAGTGTATAGTATTTATCACATTGTCAGTTCATTCATGTGACTGCAGAAACAGGAAGTTTGGGAATTGCTTGCAACCATTACAAGGGTTTCCACTGGATTAAGGTATATTATGAAGACCTTTCTGTTTTTTCCTCACAGAATGTATTTCCGTATATCCTCTGGAGCCATTGGAGGATAAAACTTTGTCAAGAGACATTAACTTTTCTCTGGATTTTAAAAGGTGACTGACCAGACCAACAGTCAAATTACAGTTGGCCCCCTACACTAGGTTTATTTTGTTGTAGTCTATAATCATAAATGTTTCTTTGTCTCTCACTCAGGCTGTTGTCAGTAAACATCTACCTCACGTTGAAAGCCATCAACCTGCAGACAGTGCGCCACCACGAGCTCCCAGACTGTTATGCCTTTAGTATAATTGTAGGTGGTGGGTTGTATGACTCAGGAAACAACTTCTTCAAGCTCTTTTAGGCTTTTAAGTGTGATGCAGCTGTCCTCTGTGTCAATGGAGAAGACAAATGGAAACCAGTAGCGAGTCAACAAAGTTAACGGATTCATTTGTGTCATGGAATAACTAGTCAATTCTCCATTTTCTAGTAATGGTGCATTTAAAATGTTACTTAAACCAGTAGAAATCCAGATGCTGAAACCTGGATTCAGTCATCCTTGCTAGAACTCGCAAGCAAATGATGTCTCTGTCTGACTTTATTTTTGGCAGATAATGTTTGACAATCGTGCACACAGTGGGAGGATAAAGATTAACTTAGAAAATAATGTTGGAATCAATGAATGTAAAGACTGGAATGTTGAAAGCACTTGTAAGTATATCATAAGATCATCCCAGTATGTTAAAAAAAAAAAAAAGTTCAGTCAGCATACGATTTGTCTGAGTAATAGCTACATTCTTTGTGACCGCAGTAGTTAAGATTTAGAGTATTAGTGAGCTGAGTCAGACTGTCACGTCTCCTTATTTGTGACATACTGTAGTTCTAACATGGGCTGTGCCTCTCAATGCCAGAAGGAGGCACAATTTAAAACATTTAGGAAATGTTCATAATCGGTTGCTCAGCATGTTCATTACTACAGTCCATATTTCATACATTTACAGTAGAGATCCTACCATTTGCAGTGGCAGTAGTCTGTCAGCCTCCATCCTATATGCATGGGGAAAAAGTGTCACTATCTAATTTACTGATTGATTGAATTTGCAGCTGGGAAGAACAACCACCTCTTGCTGTTTGATTCCCTCGTCATCCTCGCCTGCTTTACCTCTCTCATCTTGTGCACACGCTCAGTCTGCAAAGGATCTCAGCTCCAGTTTGTAAGTTATGAAGACCATTCTATAAGGGTAATAGGTTAAATATTAGGATTGTACATACCATGAATACGGTCAGGCATTCATACAATATACAAGTAGAAGCATACCCAGCTCATGATCGCCTACTCACTATAACAATAGCGTTAATATTGATGTGTTTTTGCTTATGGTGTGTGTTTCTCTCATTCAGCATTACACTGCATTCTTCCACACCTACTTTGGTAAAACTGTGTCCTGGTCTGAGCGCATGGAGTTTGTGAACGGCTGGTATATTCTGATCATCGTCAGCGATACACTGACCATCGCTGGATCCGCCCTCAAAATAGGAATACAGACTAAGGTGTAGTGACTACACCTGAGCACATACCTTTTGTTCATGTGTCTGTATGTCCAATATGACATTCATATTTCTGTATTTGTCAGGACCTTACAAACTATGATGTCTGCAGTATTTTGCTTGGGACATCCACAATGCTTGTCTGGGTTGGAGTTATCCGCTACCTGGGTTTCTTTAAGAAATATAACGTAAGGACTAACATAAGAAATGAGCTCAATTTAACAGCAATGCTCCATCAGCACCACAGCAATGATTTGTTCTTTGAATAGGAACATTACAGTACATGGCATTCATAAAGGACAGCACATATTCAAATAGTGAAACATAGATGAGTAAGGTTCCTTGTTCCTCCTAGATCCTAATTCTGGCCCTAAGGGCAGCGTTTCCAAATGTGATCCGCTTCTCCTGCTGCGCTGGCTTGATCTACCTGGGCTACTGTTTCTGTGGCTGGATTGTTCTGGGGCCGTATCATGAGAAAGTAAGTAGGTACACTAAAAACCAAAAAGGTATACGGTACCTGTATATGTAGGCCCAAGATCTTTTAGAATCCACATATATAAAGTCAGTCTAGTATATGAAGGGCTACAATTTGAACCAACGTGTTACAATGGTTTATTACGTATAACTAATACAAGTTTATAATCCTTTATAGCACAACATACCTTAATGCAAAGTGTTACCAATTGATTTTCTGCCAGTTCCGGACCTTGGACAAGGTGACAGAGTGCCTGTTCTCTCTGATCAACGGTGATGACTTGTACTCCACTTTCCAGAAGATGAGAGAGAAGAGATACATGGTGTGGCTGTTCAGCAGGCTCTACCTCTACTCCTTCCTCTCTCTCTTCATTTACATGGTGCTCAGTCTGTTCATTGCCCTCATCACAGACACATACGAGACCATCAAGGTCAGCTTTTGAATTAACATGGCATGACATATTCAAAAGTAACCGTCCCTGTTTATCTTCTGCATGCCTGTTCAATGAGAAGGGATGGTAATTCAATGATCTGGTATAATGTTGCATCTCCTTCCTGGTATATTTAATGTTACAGCACACAAAACAGTGGTTATGTAACATGGTAATAGTATAGTACTGTATGTAAATGTTCAGAAAGTTTACTGCCATACTGTTTATTTTCAGCAACACCAGAAGGACAGAGTCCTGGTGTCCCAGCTGAAGGCCTTTGTGGCTGAGTGTAGAGACCAGCCTGACTCTGGGAAGTACAAGATAGACAAGGAACCCACCTGCTGCTGCTACTGCTTTGGATAGACCCTATAAAGTAGCCGTGTGTGTGTGCGTGTGTGCGCGTGTGCGTGCGTGTGTGTGTCTGTGTGTGTGTGAGTCATATGTTAGTAGGCATTAAAGCTCTATTCATGTGTTGGGAAATGTATTTTGAAAATTGTTTAAAGTTTGTATATGTTGATCAATAGTATACTTTTTTATATTTGATTGTATTATGTAATTATGTATGAACAATGAAATTGCACAATGGGTGATATTTTAATGTAACGTGATATTGTTTGTGCTAGCATTTACTAGGTAACATTGTAGAGGAAATGTATGCATTCACTCATATCACTCATAGGTAGGCTAAATCAGTGGGCTAATTGCGAGTTTCCAATTAGGGTTTATCCTGGTGTTTCGCCCAAAAGACAGATTTTTCGGTTTCCGTCTACATGGGCCCGGCACCCGGATCTCACTGGGTCATGGCTCCGAGGGACATGCCCAGACTTGGGGCCAAGCCCAGGCCCTGTGTACTTTTCGGCTTTAATTTACATAACAATGGCTAACTGTGAACTTCAACACCTTCTCACAAAGCAACTGTCTTGAATGATGCAGAGGTTGTTGATTCTGCTCGCCCCAAGTCTTTAGTGTCACACTCCTGATGGAAACACAATTACACTAGAGCAGGTGTTCTCAAACTTTTGGGCTTGGTGGGCCAATATATAATCTGTGTGGTGGGTCACGGACCAAACAAATAGACATTATGTATTTAGAGATCGTGACTGTGGGACTATAAAGGTCTGTCTACGCAAAGCATAGTTCTGAGATAAACATGATCAACATTCTCACATCCCAGATCTCAGCACTGTTTTGTAGTGAATTCTTCTTTCATATCCCATTAAGGTCCACACCTTAAAGATACCTAAAGTGCAAAGTATCAAAATCCTGAGACATTTGTAAATCAGTTTATTTAGGGGGGTACAATCTCAGATACAGTATAAACTTGTGGCTCTGAAATGTCAATCTGGGTTCAGCAGTAAGGTTATATCTAACACTTCTGAATTCAATTTTAAGAAAACTAGCTATTTGAATACACTCATTATAGAATAATACTATTTTACCAAGATTGAGTCAGAACACATCATCAAATACATGTATTATGATCATCAGACAAATGACTATAATCACTGAACAATGATGTGACAACATAATTTACTTTAAGATGTCTGACAGTGTTGTTTTTTTGCTTGCGTGCCATTATTGCTGGTTAGACTATACCACACCTTACAGCGCCAAGTTCAAATGGGTTTATGCACTTAGAACGTTCTAGTTTCTTTCTCTTTTCATTTTTTCCCACTTAACATTTGTTTTTTGAATATGTTTCAAATAACTTGACTATGGGAAAGGTGTAACAATTTGTCTTTGCAGCAGTAGGTAAAAATGCATCCGAATGGTATTGGAAAGTTCAGGAAAACATCCGAGCTCATCAGGCGCCTCTAGCCTTTTGGCGTCCCTAAGCGAGATATGGTTTGGTGTCCCTCCCCCTCCCTCTCTTGGCTGTGGATTTTTTTGTTGTTGTTGTAGTGTTAAAGTACATTTTCTGCAATCCTACACATTTTGCCATGGGGTGTAGATAAAATGTTATGGTTTTAAAAAACATTTCCTGACATTTTACACATTTTGCCATAACGTGCTGAGAAATTTCTGCAGTTTTAAAGCTAATTTACTGCAATTCATACATGTTCAAAACAAAAATCAATGGTGATGCCCTGCATGCCCAATGGTGATGCCCTGTATGCCCAGTCGGTAATCTGGATAGATTACTTTACCTAGTGATCTAAATCACGTTAGCTGACATGGGCTCAGTGAGTGACTATCAGTGACTGAATATAAAAAGTGCACCTTCTGAATAGAACTTTCGCATTCCGGTCGCATTCCGCGTCGCTCCACAGGTAGTATCACTTTTTCATTTCATTTCATTACAGTCCCAACGGTGTGATTTGTTTGATCGTAGCTAGCTACATAGCTAGCTACATAGCCGTCTTTGTTTCAAAGATAATTGTGTAGTCTAGAGCGATTTTCTAGGTTAGCTAGCCAGCTATTGTCGTTCTCCTAACGCAACGTAACGTAACCAACACTGCTAGCTAGCCAGCTAGCTCCCGAAAAGCAGCATTGTAGAAACTTCACACTCAACGGTACGACTTGATTAGGGTAGTGTCAACAACGCAGCTAGCCTACCCCAGCAGTACTCTATCATTTTAATCATTTTAGTCAATTAGATTCTTGCTACGTAAGCTTAACTTTCTGAACATTCGAGACGTGTAGTCCACTTGTCATTCCAATCTCCTCTGCATTAGCGTAGCCTCTTCTCTAGCCTGTCAACTATGTGTCTGTCTATCCCTGTTCTCTCCTCTCTGCACAGACCATACAAACGCTCCACACCGCATGGCCGCAGCCACCCTAATCTGGTGGTCCCAGCGCGCACGACCCACGTGGAGTTCCAGGTCTCCGGTAGCCTCTGGAACTGCCGATCTGCGGCCAACAAGGCAGAGTTCATCTCAGCCTATGCCTCCCTCCAGTCCCTCGACTTCTTGGCTCTGACGGAAACATGGATCACCACAGACAACACCGCTACTCCTACTGCTCTCTCTTCGTCCGCCCACGTGCTCTCGCACACCCCGAGAGCTTCTGGTCAGCGGGGTGGTGGCACCGGGATCCTCATCTCTCCCAAGTGGTCATTCTCTCTTTCTCCCCTTACCCATCTGTCTATCGCCTCCTTTGAATTCCATGCTGTCACAGTTACCAGCCCTTTCAAGCTTAACATCCTTATCATTTATCGCCCTCCAGGTTCCCTCGGAGAGTTCATCAATGAGCTTGATGCCTTGATAAGCTCCTTTCCTGAGGACGGCTCACCTCTCACAGTTCTGGGCGACTTTAACCTCCCCACGTCTACCTTTGACTCATTCCTCTCTGCCTCCTTCTTTCCACTCCTCTCCTCTTTTGACCTCACCCTCTCACCTTCCCCCCTACTCACAAGGCAGGCAATACGCTCGACCTCATCTTTACTAGATGCTGTTCCTCCACTAACCTCATTGCAACTCCCCTCCAAGTCTCCGACCACTACCTTGTATCCTTTTCCCTCTCGCTCTCATCCAACACTTCCCACACTGCCCCTACTCGGATGGTATCGCGCCGTCCCAACCTTCGCTCTCTCTCCCCCGCTACTCTCTCCTCTTCCATCCTATCATCTCTTCCCTCTGCTCAAACCTTCTCCAACCTATCTCCTGATTCTGCCTCCTCAACCCTCCTCTCCTCCCTTTCTGCATCCTTTGACTCTCTATGTCCCCTATCCTCCAGGCCGGCTCGGTCCTCCCCTCCCGCTCCGTGGCTCGACGACTCATTGCGAGCTCACAGAACAGGGCTCCGGGCAGCCGGCGGAAATGGAGGAAAACCGCCTCCCTGCGGACCTGGCATCCTTTCACTCCCTCCTCTCTACATTTTCCTCCTCTGTCTCTGCTGCTAAAGCCACTTTCTACCACTCTAAATTCCAAGCATCTGCCTCTAACCCTAGGAAGCTCTTTGCCACCTTCTCCTCCCTCTTGAATCCCCCCTCCCCCCTCTGCAGATGACTTCGTCAACCATTTTGAAAAGAAGGTCGACGACATCCGATCCTCGTTTGCTAAGTCAAACGACACTGCTGGTTCTGCTCACACTGCCCTACCCTGTGCTCTGACCTCTTTCTCCCTCTCTCTCCAGATGACATCTCGCGTCTTGTGACGGCCGGCCGCCCAACAACCTGCCCGCTTGACCCTATCCCCTCCTCTCTTCTCCAGACCATCTCCGGTGACCTTCTCCCTTACCTCACCTCGCTCATCAACTCATCCCTGACCGCTGGCTACGTCCCTCCCGTCTTCAAGAGAGCGAGAGTTGCACCCCTTCTGAAAAAACCTACACTCGATCCCTCCGATGTCAACAACTACAGACCAGTATCCCTTCTTTCTTTTCTCTCCAAAACTCTTGAACGTGCCGTCCTTGGCCAGCTCTCCCGCTATCTCTCTCAGAATGACCTTCTTGATCCAAATCAGTCAGGTTTCAAGACTAGTCATTCAACTGAGACTGCTCTTCTCTGTATCACGGAGGCGCTCCGCACTGCTAAAGCTAACTCTCTCTCCTCTGCTCTCATCCTTCTAGACCACATATGTCAGAGTCAAGGCCCGCGGGCCACATCCGGCCCGCAAGAAGGTTTTTTACGGCCCCTGGGATGATCTTGATTTATTATTAGAACCGGCCCGCAGCAAGCCGGCAGCCCGCAGATCTTTTACACGCACCAATACTACATTTCCCACAATGCAAAGGTGACGCACCGAGCAGTAGGCTGCTTCATTTCAATATTTATTGGCACAGCAGTCGTCAGCATCACAGTAAAATTAACTTTCAGATACCCATCAAAAATGGCAAAACGGAAGGTGGATACTGAGAACCGGGGGGTTTCAAACAAGGTGGGAGTCGGAGTATATGTTCACGAAGGTAGCTGGAAAACCTGTGTGTCTTCTGTGTGGAGAAAGTGTGGCGGTACTGAAAGAGTATAATCTGAGACGACATTATGAAACGAAACACGCGGACAAAAACAAGAATATGGACATGGAACAAAGGCTACAAAAGGCAGAGGAATTAAAACGAGGCCTCAAATCTCGACAGGCTCTGTTCAAAAAAGCCAAATCACAAGGCCAGGCTGCTGTCAAGGCCAGTTTTATTTTGGCAGAAGAGATCGCTAAATCAGCCCGGCCATTTACGGAGGGGGATTTCATCAAAAACTGCATGATTAAAGTTTGTGACGAAGTTTGCCCAGAAAAAAGGCAACTCTTTTTAAATGTGAGTCTGAGCAGAAACACCATTGCCGAGAGAGTAGACCAGTTGTCCATCAATCTAAAAGAGCAGCTTGTGAAAAAGGGAAAAGATTTTATTGCATATTTCTTGGCTGTGGATGAGAGCACCGACATTTCTGACATTGCCCAGTTGTCAATTTTCATCCGCGGAGTGGACTCCAACCTAAGCGTGACAGAGGAGTTTTTGGCTTTACGTCCTATGCATGGCACAACTACGGGGCATGATTTGTATGAAGAGGTGTCAAGATGTGTAAATGAGATGGAGCTGCCTTGGGAAAAACTCGTGGGTTTGACAACCGACGGAGCACCTGCGATGTGTGGACACAGGAGCGGACTGGTGGCGAAGATACGGGAAAAGATGCAAGAGGAAAACGCGACAGGTGAGCTGACAGCTTATCATTGTATCATACACCAGGAAGCGTTGTGCGGTAAAGCCTTGAAAATGGAGCATGTAATGAGCATCATCATGCGCACAGTTAACTTTATCAGAGCCAAAGGTTTGAATCACCGCCAGTTCAAGGCATTTCTGACGGAGTTAGAAACGGAGCATGGTGATTTGCCTTATCACACAGAGGTGCGATGGCTAAGCCAGGGAAAGGTGCTTCAAAGATGTTTCGAGCTTCGTGAGGAGATTTGTCTGTTCTTGGACAGCAAAGGGAAAGACACAACACAACTCCGAGACGAAATGTTTCTGTGTGAAATGGCTTTTCTGTGTGACATTACGAGTCATCTGAATGCAATAAACTTGCAGCTGCAGGGTCGGGATCGTGTCATCTCTGATATGTACAGTACAGTGAAGGCATTTAAAACCAAACTGACTCTGTGGGAGACGCAGATGCGGAAAGAAAATTTGAGCCACTTTCCCAGCTGCCAGACCATGAAAGAGAAGCTCTCTACCAGTGCGTTCCCGAGCACACAGTTGGCTGATAAAATAGGTATGCTTGCCGCTGACTTTCGACGCCGATTTGCTGACTTTGAAGCACAAAAAAGCAGGTTGGAACTGCTCGGTAACCCATTTGCTGTTGACGTGGAAAGCTCACCACCAAACCTCCAAATGGAGTTGATTGACCTCCAATGCAATGATGCACTGAGGGCAAAATATGCGGCAGTGGGTGCTGCGGAGTTCGCCCGTTTCCTCCCGGCACAATGCCCCAGCTGCGCATCCAGGCTGCTCAAACGTTGTCTATGTTTGGCAGCACATACCTGTGTGAACAACTGTTTTCTTTGATGAACCTGAACAAAACATCACACAGAAGTCGACTTACTGCTGAACACCTCCACTCAATTCTGAGGATTTCTTCAGCTCAGAGCCTTACCCCGAACATTGATGAACTTGTGGAAAAGATGGGACACCACCAAGTATCACCCTCAACCTCAAACAAGTGAACATTACTGTGCAATCACATATTTAGAGTTTTTACTCAGTTCAAGTTTAAAAGTTAAAATTTAATATTTGTTTTCACTGCATGTTACTTCTCCTTAAACAAAGTGTTGTTTTTGATTAATAGATTTTTGCACTTTATTTTTTTGTATTTCAATCCAATTATATTTTAAAAATATTTCAGTTGAGTGGATGATAGAAAATTGCTATTATTGTTTTTCTTTGAAGTAAATTTAGCCCACTTTTGCTAAAATAGAAAATATAGTCTACTGATGGTGCCTTGAATACCGGTTTCTTTCATTTAATGTTCATGTTATGGGGATATTTATATAAAGGAAATTTGTCTTTTGTGTCTGTTGAAAATTAAAGATTACTGACAGAGCCATAAGAAAATATTGCTTTATTTATCTGATCATATTGTAATATATTTGTTAGGTTTTCAGTAGGTTCAATTAGGTTCACTAGACTATATGCGTCATTTAAAAATTTTCAATGAACATTCGAACAGTCCGGCCCTCGTCTTGTAGCTGATTTTTTTATTTGGCCCTCCGTCCATTTGACTTTGACACCCCTGTTCTAGACCTATCGGCTGCCTTCGATACAGATCCTCCTCTCCACCCTCTCCGAGTTGGGCATCTCCGGCGCGGCCCACGCTTGGATTGCGTCCTACCTGACAGGTCGCTCCTACCAGGTGGCGTGGCGAGAATCCGTCTCCTCACCACGTGCTCTCACCACTGGTGTCCCCCAGGGCTCTGTTCTAGGCCCTCTCCTATTCTCGCTATACACCAAGTCACTTGGCTCTGTCATAACCTCACATGGTCTCTCCTATCATTGCTATGCAGACGACACACAATTAATCTTCTCCTTTCCCCCTTCTGACGACCAGGTGGCGAATCGCATCTCTGCATGTCTGGCAGACATATCAGTGTGGATGACGGATCATCACCTCAAGCTGAACCTCGGCAAGACGGAGCTGCTCTTCCTCCCGGGGAAGGACTGCCCGTTCCATGATCTCGCCATCACGGTTGACAACTCCATTGTGTCCTCGTCCCAGAGCGCTAAGAACCTTGGCGTGATCCTGGACAACACCCTGTCGTTCTCAAATAACATCAAGGCGGTGGCCCGTTCCTGTAGGTTCATGCTCTACAACATCCGCAGAGTACGACCCTGCCTCACACAGGAAGCGGCGCAGGTCCTAATCCAGGCACTTGTCATCTCCCGTCTGGATTACTGCAACTCGCTGTTGGCTGGGCTCCCTGCCTGTGCCATTAAACCCCTATAACTCATCCAGAACGCCGCAGCCCGTCTGGTGTTCAACCTTCCCAAGTTCTCTCACATCACCCCGCTCCTCCGCTCTCTCCACTGGCTTCCAGTTGAAGCTCGCATCCGCTACAAGACCATGGTGCTTGCCTACGGAGCTGTGAGGGAACGGCACCTCAGTACCTCCAGGCTCTGATCAGGCCCTACACCCAAACAAGGGCACTGCGTTCATCCACCTCTGGCCTGCTCGCCTCCCTACCACTGAGGAAGTACAGTTCCCGCTCAGCCCAGTCAAAACTGTTCGCTGCTCTGGCCCCCCAATGGTGGAACAAACTCCCTCACGACGCCAGGACAGCGGAGTCAATCACCACCTTCCGGAGACACCTGAAACCCCACCTCTTTAAGGAATACCTAGGATAGGATAAAGTAATCCTTCTCCCCCCTTAAAAGACCTAGATGCACTATTGTAAAGTGGCTGTTCCACTGGATGTCATAAGGTGAAAGCACCAATTTGTAAGTCGCTCTGGATAAGAGCGTCTGCTAAATTACTTAAATGTAAAATGTAAATGTAAATGTAATTTTCTAAATCTCAACAGTAACTTCATACCCAGACTAAATTCCTAGTACAATAGTACAATAGAATAGAATGCAATACAATAGAAATTATATTTTTTAGTTCCAACACTATCATAAAACACTGGCGACCCACTTGTGTGGGTGTAAAGTGGGTGTAAATTTCAATAAAGCGCTACAATGCACTTGACAGCCTTCCATATTTGCATAAATCGTCCATTAAAGGTGTGCGCATGATCCAATACAGCGGACTAATACTGGTTGCTTGACAACGCATTCGCCAATGACGGTGGTGTTTGTTTTGAAGCCAGAAAGACGTCCACTTAAAAAACTAATCTAATTTTGTCAATGTGGGGTCAACTGTACCACAGTGAGTAGAATTATCCAAGTGGCTTGGCATTCACTGTCAAGAACTAGACAGAGAAAATCATTGTACACTCGCATTCGCATAGAGTTGGCTGTGCTGGCACTAAGGCAGGCTAATCAAGTCAAGTGAGTATCCACCACTATCCAGCCATGTCCTTGCTTCGTTGGCTAGCTAACTTTATACACGCGTTACGTTAGCTATTATACACGTTTCATCAAAGCAGAGTTAGCTGGCTAACGTTACTACCCGAAGCTAGCAGCTTTTTATCTGGCTAGGTTAACGTTACTGTAGGTAAACCAGTTCAACAAGATAACATATTAATAGTAGCTGAAAGGGTGACAAGTTAACGTTAGACAGCTAACTTTAACTTGTCTTGTAACTACATGATTGATTGACTACGTTTTCAAATGAGCCTCCTGTTTGTTTATCTGACTCACTTGCAGCAACTCAATAAGATAAGAAGCGAACAGTAGTAATGTTTTAGCTACTGTTTTTCAACTGGAACACCAGTGTTACACTTGTACATGCACACCCTTATGTTGCAATAGGGAAATTGTGTTTCCATAGCTAGGGCTGACCGTGAGGACTTGTCAAGAGCAGAATCAATAATCTAAACATAATCAAAACAGTTGCTTTGTGAGAAGGTGTTAAAGTTCACAGTTAGCGAGTGGTATGTAAATGCCATCTGAAAAGTACCGGTGTCCTGGCTTTGGCCCCAAGTGACAGCAGTTCCACCGGAGCCATGGGGCACGAGTGCCGTGCCGCATAGATGGAAACAGAAAAGTCTGAACCTTTTTGGGTAAAACGGGTTAAATACTGTTTGAAAATGTGCCAAAGTGTGTTGACAGTATATTCACCCAATAGTAATGTCAACACTAGCTAAAATGTTAGCTAGCTAGCTAGCTAGCTAGTTGGTTGCTCTTCTTGGATTTAGATGGAGGCGCAGTGGATAGGGTAACAGTGTGACAGGGCAAAGTTAAATCACAGACAAAAGGGGAAACCAGTATCTTTGGTTAAACGGGAGTGAGTATCAGTGTACATAAAATGCAGCCTGGGTCAGTGGATAAGGGGTGCCCGAGAAGGTATTTTCTGACATAGCTACTGCCTCTGTGGCTCGACTAACTTTCTACTCTGGTGTTGCCCAAGGCAATTGAGACAGTCAGGTCTATTATACTTAAGTCTAAAATGCACAATGTATTTTTAAACAGAGTTAGTTGATAACTGTACTGTTACCTATTTAAAGGGGAGTGGTGAGAGTGTAGAATGTGGTTGAGCTTGTTTCACCAGGAAAATCTTAAGGATCATATTACAAATCACATTTCATATGTCACATACACATGGTTAGCAGATGTTAATGCAGTGTAGCGTAATGCTTCTGGTTCCGACAGTGCAGTAATATCTAAAAGGAGTGATGAATGAGAATATGTACATTAAAAAAAAACATCCTCTCACTGTCAATAGTTTATTTTCAGCAAATTTAACATGTGTAAATATTTGTATGAACATAAGATTCAACAACTGAGACATAAACTGAACAAGTTACACAGACATGTGACTAACAGAAATGGAGTAATGTGTCCCTGAACAAAGGGGGAGGGGTGTCAAAATCAAAAGTAACAGTCTGTATCTGGTGTGGACAGCAGCTGCATTAAGTACTGCAGGTCATCGCCTCCTCATGGACAGCCCCAGATTTGCCAGTTCTTGCTGTGAGATGTTACCCTACTCTTCCACCAAGGCACCTGCAAGTTCCCAGACATTTCTGGGGGGAATGGCCCTAGCCCTCACTCTCCAATCCAACAGGTCCCAGACATGCTCAATGGGATTGAGATCTGGGCTCTTTGCTGGCCATGGCAGAACACTGACATTCCTGTCTTGCAGGAAATCATGCACAGAACGAGCAGTATGGCTGGTGGCATTGTCATGCTGGAGGGTCATGTCAGGATGAGCCTGCAGGAAGGGTACCACATGAGGGAGGACGATGTCTTCCCTGTAACGCACAGCGTTGATTGCCTGCAATGCAACAAGCACAGTCCGATGATGCTGTGACACACCGCCCCAGACCATGGACTCTCCACCTCCAAATCGATCCCGCTCCAGAGTACAGGCCTCGGTGTAACGCTCATTCCTGCGACGATAAACTTGAATCCGACCATCACCCTTGGTGAGACAAAACCGCGTCAGTGAAGAGCACCTTTTGCCAGTCCTGTCTGGTCCAGCGACAGTGGGTTTGTGCCCATAGGCGACGCTGTTGCCGGTGATGTCTGGTGAGGATCTGCCTTACAACAGGCCTACCAGCCCAAGGTCCAGTCTCTCTCGGCCTATTGCGGACAGTCTGAGCACTGATGGAGGGATTGTACGTTCCTGGTGTAATTGCCTACCGTCTGTAAGCTGTTAGTGTCTTAATGACCATTCCATAGGTGCATGTTCATTGATTGTTTATGATTCATTGAACAAGCATGGGAAACAGTGTTTAAACCCTTTACAATGAAGATCTGTGAAGTTATTTGGATTTTTGCGAATTATCTTTGAAAGACAGGGTCCTGAAAAAGGGACGTTTCTTTTTTTGCTGAGTGTATATATGGCTGTGGCATAGACAAGGTGCAAGATGGTATAAAATACAGTATATACATATGATTGAGTAATGTAAGATATGTAAATATTATTAAATTGTCATTGTTTAAAGTGACTAGAGATCCATTTGTTAAAGTTGCCAGTGATTGGTTCTCCATGTAGGCAGCAGCCTCTCTGAGTTAGTGATTGTTGTTTAGCAGTCTGATGGCTTTGAGATAGAAGCTGTTCTTCAGTCTCTCAGTCCCAGCTTTGATGCACCTGTACTGACCTCGCCTCCTGGACAGTAGCGGTGTGAACAGGCAGTAGCTTGGGTGGTTGTTGTCTTTGGTCTTTTATGCCTTCCTGTGACATCTGGTGTCATGAAGGGCCGATATCCCCCCCCCCCCCCCGCCCGGTGATGCGTTGAAGGTGCTATTGCGCCGCCTTCACCACACTGTTTGTGTGGGTGGACCATGACATTTGTTGTTGATGTGTACGCAGAGGGACTTAAAACTTTCCACTTTCTCCACTGCTGTCCCTTCGATGTGGGTTGGGGGGTGCTCCCTCTGCTGTTTCCTGATGTTCACTATCGCCTTTGTTTTGTTGAAGTTGAGTGAGAGGTTGATTTCCTGACACCACACTCAGAGTGCCCTCACCTCCCTGTAGGCTGTCTCAATGTTGGTAATCAAGCCCACTACTGTTGTCTGCAAACTTGATTGAGTTGGAGGCGTGCATGGCCACACAGTCGTGGGTGAACAGGGAGTACAGGAGGGGGCTGAGCACACACCCTTGTGGGGTCCCAGTGTTGAGGGTCAGCGAGGTGGAGATGTTGTTTCCTACCTTCACCACCTGGGGTGGCCCGTCAAAGTCCAGGACCCAATTGCACAGGGCAGGGTTGAGGCCCAGAGCCTCAAGCTTGATGATGAGCTTGGAGGGTACTATTGTGTTGAACGCTGCGCTGTTGTCAATGAACAGCATTCTTACATAGGTATTCCTCTTGTCCAGATGGGATATGGCAGTGTGATGGCGATTGCATCGTCTGAACCTGTTAGGGCTGTATGTGAAGTGGATCTTGTGTGGCTGGTAAGGTGAAGGTGATATGATCCTTGACTAGTCTCTCAAAGCACTTCATGATGACAAGTGAGTGCTATGGGGTGGTAGTCATTTAGTTCATTTATCTTTGCCTTCTTGGGTACAGGAACAATGGTAGCCATTTTGAAGCATGTGTGGACAGCAGACTGGGATAGGGAGTGATTTAATATGTCTGTAAATACACCGACGGTGGCACTGTATTATCCTCAAAGCGGGCAAAGAAGGTGTTAGTTTGTCTGAAAGCGTGACGTAGGTGTCCGTGGTGTGGCTAGTTTTCTTTTTGTAGTCCGTGATTTCCTGTTGACCCTGCCACATACGTCTCGTGTCTGAGCCATTGAATTGCGACTCCACTTTGTCCCTGTACCGGCATTTCGCTTGTTTGTTTGCCTTGCGGAGGGAGTAACTACACTGTTTATGTTCAGCCATATTCCCAGACCTCTTTCCATGGTTAAATGTGGCAGTTCGCGCTTTCAGTTTTGCGCGAATGCTGCCATCCATCCATGGTTTCTGGTTAGGGTAGGTTTTAATCGTCACAGTGGGTATAACATCCCCAATGCACTTCCTTATGAATTCACTCACCAAATCAGCGTATAGGTCGACGTTATTATATATAGTCAAAGAGAACAATTAACTACTGAAGAGGCCCTCTTGAATAATGAGTGTGCAGTTGCCTCTTGTTGAAGCCATTTTTCTCAAACTAAGCATTTTGATTTCAGTGCCACTGGCACTGTTAATTAAACCTTGCACACACCACAGTCAGTGGCCTTTCTGTGTGGGTGTCTAAAAGCCGTCCCCTGACATACAGTCATTAGCCTAGTTAAAGTTAACATGCAAAACCCTCTCTACTCATGCTCAAAGTATCACTCTACTACAGTCCAGTGTAACAGCCAAGGCCTGAAAGCCCTAACCACCCCCAACCCGGTCCCATGCTGGCATAACATCCAGATTACGTTTAATCCCGCGTGGCGTGGGTGAAGAATCGACCCAGATTATGCTGCCTTGGAGTCTTATGTCATTGGCTTGCTGCTTGACGCTCTATTTCAGGATTCTGTTCCAGTGAGTGCAGCCTCTGGTCGGTCAGGTCTGTCATCTCGCGGATGACCTCCCAAAGCGGATGACGCTTTGTTGACATGGGAGACTGGTGGACGACACTAACCATAGAGCCATCAATGGGTAATTTAATTCAAATGGGGACAAAATAGACAATTGTTTTTATATGGATTTTTGTTGGATGGTGTGGGATTTTGCCCTATTTTTGGGCACAATTGTTTTTCTTAAGCCTCATAGTCAGGTGCCTGTGAACTTGTGATTTATCAATTGGTTGTTCTCTCTGTTTCCCTGCTGTGTTTAGAAAACCATGAGATCTCCAGCATATCAAGAATGATGATGTCCCCCTCGAGGCATCATAACAACCTTCCTACAATGCAGTCCTCAACCATGACACTGTCCAAGAGCTCCTACAATGTGTTAAGTGCTTTCTGCACTGAGGAGAATGTTCCCCAGTGTACCTCATACATCAATCAGGTACTGAAATTACTATTATTTAGTTTACATTTGGAATAATCCAATACTAACTTTGTGTAGGTGCTTATTTTACCGCTATATTTTTTTTATTTTTAGGTTTGTGTATCTGATGTTGCTCAATGACTATTCATTGATCTAGTTTAATTTTCACTGTATGCTGCTAACCCATTTTTCTGCCCTCTTTTGGGGCTTGTACAGGAGATGGACTCTCTGGGTTTCTCCTCTGTCTGTATTGAGGCCAGCTCACCAGAGGGAAGCTGGGGGCTGAACACGGTGCCAGCTCTGAACATGATGTATGAGCTGCTCCAGATGCACCGCCGCAGCCAGCGCAGCCTGCAGGAGCAGGAGACAGAGCAGCTGAAGAGCTCCAGTGCCCTGGAACACCTGCAGATGACCAACTCCAGACTCAAGGTAAGTCAGGCAGCCTTTCCCATAGATCGTTTTCCAGGCAGGGTGCAAATTGTCAGTAAATACTAGCTTGAGGAGCTAAGTTAAGGTTTTATGGTGTCCTGAAAGGTATTACTGCTTAGAATACGACATGTTATTGTTATGATATTGTCGTCAAGGTGAGCACATTGAGTATGAAATATTGTGTTGATATAACATGTACAGCAAGTATGTAATTGCCCAGCCTCCGAGTGGCGCAGTGGTCTAAGGCACTGCATCATAGTGCTAGCTGTGTCCAGGCTCTGTCGCAGCTGGCCGCGACCGGGAGACCCATGGAGCGGCGCACAATTGGCTCAGTGTCGTCCGGGTTAGGGGAGGTTTGGCCAGCAGGGATGATCTTGTCCCATCTCGAACTAGCGACTCCTGTGGCGGGCCGGGCGCAATACGGGCTGACACGGTCGCCAGGTGTACGGTGTGATACATTGGTGCGGCTGGCTTCCGGGTTAAGCGAGCAGTGTGTCAAGAAGCAGTGCTGCTTGGCTGGGTTGTGTTTTGGAGGACACATGGCTCTCAACCTTCGCCTCTCCTGAGTCCGTACTGGAGCTGCCGCGATGGGACAAGACTGTAACTACCACTTGGATACCATCAAATTGGAGAGAAAAGGGGGGGTAAAATAAAATATAAAAAAATGTATGTAATTGCCCAAAGGATCAGCTGGAGCTCTACAAAAGAGAGAAGTCAGGACTGCTTGAGACTGAGAGGCAGCTGCAACTCAAAAACAAGACTCTGCAGAACTGCCTGAAAACAGAAAAAGATGAGGTAAAGACTTTGTCATAAAATTGTTAATCATTGAGTGATGTGCTTATGTCGCTGCAAGCGTCAATTGGAAATGTAGTTTTGAGTGTGTGAGCCTTAACCAGCATCTTGCGCAGTAGTGCACACCATAGCAAAACATTTTGTAAGCGAAAACAAAACTGTTCTTATTGGATAAGTTCAGGTAGTACATCCCTGTTTTCAAAACGTTTTCTCCCTACTGAACACACCCTAGGTGCAGAAGCTCCAGAGCATCATCGCCAGCAGAGCCTCTCAGTACAGCCATGATGCCAAGAGGAAGGAGCGGGAGAGCACCAAGCTCAAAGAACGCCTCAACCAGCTACTGGTGGACAAGAGGGATAAGAAACTAGGTATGGGCATCTCAAAACAATTGTTTCCTCCTTATTCCAAAGGTTGTTGGTAATGTGAATATGCAACCTAGTGTCTTTTTTTTTTTCAACAAGAGCCTGAGAAACCTGAAAATGATGTAGGCCTATATAGCATGTCCCTCATTCCCATTTTCCTCCCTTTATCTCTACTAGCAATTGATGTATTGAACTACTTGGGACGGGCTGATGGGAAGAGAAGCCAATGGAAGACTGGAAAGGTGGAGGCCAGGTAGCAATACTCATCTGACTGAACCATGTCGGTTTTGTGTGCTTACATCAACTCTTGATGCAACAAATCCTACATAGCTTTGGAGATCCCACTTTGATGAGTATGTATTTATTTGCCATGATTGTAGACATGAGGGGGAGATGTACAAATCCCTGCTGAGTGACTACGAGGGTCGTCAGAGGGCTCTGATGCTGGAGAACGTTGAGCTAAAGAAGGTGCTGCAGCAGATGAAGCGGGAGATGGTGTCCATTCTTAGTCCTAGGAAATCCTGCTCCAGAGGAGGCCGTGCGGAAGACAGCCTGGAACCGGTGAATTGATGGATTGTCCTATCTGAGACACCGTAGCAATAGTCTACTTAGTTATTTTTACGTGGTAATAAATGGATTAGATCACTTATTTTTTTTAAATGCTCCTGCAAATCTTAATCACAAATTGCGTCTGTCTATGCAGAGCCACTCAAAAAATCTCACTGTTCTACATGGTATAGAAGTGACATTTCGCTATAAACATTGGAGAGTAGAGGAGTGATCGTGCCTATTGTTGCGCTTTCAGGCCAGCTCGGACAGAGAGGAGGTTAGTGACTGTAGTAAGGAGACCCTGGATCAGTCATGTGATCATGCTAGGGACCAGTCCTGTGAGCACGCCCGGGAGCAGCTGACCAATAGCATCCGACAGCAGTGGAGGAGACTGAAGAGCCACATGGAGAGATTGGACAGCCAGGGTATAAACGCATCTCATATATATATATATATATATATATATGTATAGATATCTATCTCTCTCATGGAAGTAAGTAGACAATCTGTAGCCCACCTAGTAGTCATCACTGGCTTTCTCTGGTCATTTAACGGGTGTTACATGAAGGCAAATGAAAGAATCCACTTTTGGCTCACTGCCATAAAATCATGACCAGTACTACTGCATTTTTGGCTCTCAAGTGGCACAGCGGTTTAAGGCACTGCATCTCAGTGCTAGAGGCGTCACTACAGACACCCTGGTTCAAATCCAGGCTGTATCACAACCGGCCGTGATTGGGAGTCCCGTAGGGCGGCGTCCAATTGGCCTAGTGTCGTCCGGGGTAGGCTGTCATTGTAATTAAGAATTTGTTCTTAACTGACTTGCCTAGTTAAATAAAGGTAAACAACTCTGCTGCCAATACATTCTATATGTCACAGGGAGCTTTCTTCTCCACCATTGATCATAATGTATCATCCATCCACTTCCCAGCCTCCCTGGTACAGCAGAGCCAGCAGTGTGCTGGTAAAGAGCTGGTCCCTAGACAGATCCATGAGGAGGAGATGGAGAGGATGAGACTGGAGGTCCAGCAGTGTAAAGACTTCATCCAGACCCAGCAGCAACTCCTACAGGTTAGTTAGACCCACAACGCGACACACGATTCTCTTTTTCAAACCGAGCTACAAGTATCTGCCTTCATGTACATATCTACCTCAAATATATTGTACCTCTGCACATTGATATGGTACTGATATTCCCTGTACATAGCTCCATTCTTGTCTATTTGATGTTTTTCCTCTTGTGTTACTATTTTCTTTATATTATGGTAAAGTCTACACCAGTTTGGCGCATGTGACAAATAAAATTTGATTTGATCTACTGTACATCTCTTGTTATTGCCTTGAATTTGACCCTTCCAGGAGTTTCTCAGTCAAGTATTATTACCTTTTCCGTGTGTGTAGCAGCAGCTCAACTCTCCCTGCTATGATGATGAGACTGCTGCTCTGCTGAATGACTGCTACACTCTGGAGGACAAGGAGCGTCTCAAAGAGGAGTGGAGGCTCTTTGACGAGCAGAGGAGGAACTTTGAGAGGGAGAGACATAACTTTACTGACGCTGCCATTCGCCTCGGCCATGAGGTATCCGTTTTTGTTTTCGGCAAGTTCTCAAGTTGGAAATGCTATGTTTTGTCAAGTTGTCACTTGCGGTATGTGAACCCTTTGGAATGACCTGGATTTCTGCATAAATTAGTCATAACTGTTGATCTTAGTCACAACAATAGACAGTGTGCTTAAACTAATAACACACATTATTTGTCTTGTTTATATTGAATACATAATTTAAACATTCACAGTCTAGGTTGGAAAACGTATGTGAACCCCTAGGCTAATGACTTCCAAAAGCTAATTGGAGTCCAATCAATGAGATTGGAGATGTCGGTTAGAGCTGCCCTGCCCTATAAACACTTTGCTATTCACAAGAAGCATTGCCTGATGTGAACCATGCCTTAAACAAAAGAGAGCTCAAATGACCTAAGATTAAGAATTGTTGACTTGCATAACGCTGGAAAGGGTTACAAAAGTATCTCTAAAAGCCTTGATGTTCATCAGTCCACGGTAAGACAAATTGTCTATAAATGGAGAAAGTTCAGGACTGTTGCTACTCCCTAGGAGTGTCCGTCCTGCAAAGATGACTGCAAGAGCACAGTGCAGAATGCTCAATGAGGTTAAGAAGACTCCTAGAGTGTCAGCTAAAGATTTACAGAAATCTCTGGAACATGCTAACATCTCTGTTGACGAGTCTACAATACGTAAAACACTAAACAAGAATGGTGTTCATGGGAAGACACCAAGGAAGAAGCCACTGCTCTCCAAAAAAACCCATTGCTGCACGTCTGAAGTTTGCAAAAGAGCACCTGGATGTTCCACAGTGCTTCTGGCAAAATATTCTGCGGACAGATTAAACTAAAGTTGAGTTGTTTGGAAGGAACACACACCACTATGTGTGGAGGAAAAAAAGGCACAGCACACCAACATCAACCTCATCCCAACTGTAAAGTATGGTGGAGGGAGCATCATGGTTTGGGGCTGCTTTGCTGCCTCGGGGCCTGGACAGCTTACTAGCTTCGACAGAAATGAATTCCCAAGTTTATCAAGACATTTTGCAGGAGAATGTAAGGCTCTGTCCGCCAATTGAAGCTCATCAGAAGTTGGGTGATGCAACAGGACAACTACCTTAAACGCAGAAGTAAATCAACAACAGAATGGCTTCAACAGAAGAAAATACGCCTTATGGAGAGTCCCAGACAGTCCTGACCTTAACCCAATTTAAAATGCTGTGTCATGACCTCAAGAGAGCGGTTCGCACCAAACATCTTAAAATTATTGCTGAACTGAAAAAGTGTTGTAAAGATGACTGGTCCAAAATTCCTGACTGTTGTGCAGGTCTGATCCGCAACTACAGAAAACGTTTGGTTGAGTTCATTGCTGCCAAAGGAGGGTCAACCAGTTATTAAATCCAAGGGTTCACATACTTTTTCCACACTACACTGTGAATCTGTGCGCTCAAAGACATGAAAATGTATAATTGTTTGTTATTAGTTTAAGCAGACTGTTTGTCTATTGTTGTGACTAAGATGAAGATGAGATCAAATTTTATGACCAATTTATGCAGAAATCCAGGTAATTCCAAAGGGTTAGCATACTTTTTCTTGCCACTAACTTGTGTATTACCCCTTTCTTTTTTTTCCTTTTGTGTTTTCACAGAAAAAGGCTTTTGAGGAAGACCGCGCCTTGTGGCTCAAGAATCAATTCTTGAACATGACTTCGTTCGTGGACCGCAAAAGACATTCAATGTCAGAAAATCCTCGTTCCTTGTCAGTCAGTAAGTCGTGATGATTACCACAGTAACGATTTGTATTGCTAATCCAGATCGAGATTAATGGAAAATGTATACAGAAAATTTTGTTGGGAAATTTTGTGTAGAAAATATTGTATTGGAAGATTGGCAGCATACTGTATAATGCAGCATCACCACAACAACAAAAAAACACTCCAATGATCTTTTGTGAATCATATTGTGTTTGGTCACAAGTCCCTGTTCCCCTCTAGGTAGTGAACCAGAGATGAGGATCCCCTCCACCTCTGCCATGCTGACCAAATCCCGGACGTACACTGCGTTCTCAACGCCTAAAGCTGCCTCTGCTGCTTGCATGCCCTCCACAGCTGATCTCTACCGTACATTATGCCTCATACCAGACAGGAGGTACCGTTTTTACTAGTTATTTTGCTCTATGCCAGCTCACTCTCCTTTTTAAAATGTTTCATTCCTACATTAGATAGTAGTATAAAATCGGTGTCATTGATTATCACTAACTTAAGTTCTCTCAAACAAACTGTGGTTAACTCTTGTTTGTTTTCTATCTATCTAAGCTCCTCTTCTGTAGGCAGTTCAACACAAGGGAGCTGGCAGGAGTCCAACACCATCCACAGTAGAGAAGATACTCCGGTCAGGTCAAAGCATAGACATGGAGGTGGAGACTGCTGCAGTATCTTCTCTTTAGGGTCAGAGGAAAACAGCCTCAACTGAAGACACACTAGTACCATTGTGTTACTGTGGACTCAACAGACAACTCTGATGACAATCCATGGCAGTGTTCATTAGACACCAAACAGAAGAAAATGGACTGAAACAGGGAAAGAATACCTGGATTTGTCCAATAAGATGCACTCATTTAACTTTCTGTTGCAAAACATTTTCTGTTGCGTGCCCTAATGAACATGACCCATGTTTCAACGCCACCACTGCCTCAGGATGCCACGGAGACCTATTTTTGTGCAACTCATGTTGCGTGATCACGGACTAATACTGAACAGTAGCACATTGTCGTTCACCAAAACTTGATTCATTCAGAGAGCACTTTATTGGACATGCCAATGTTTTTTTTCTTTCTCTTCTATATACATTTTTATTAAGCAAAGCATATCCAAGTCTAAGCTTTCGCCAAGTGGCAGCCAAACCTTAATTTGGGGTTCTGTATCACTACAAATGTTATCCAATTTGGGAAAAGCTATCAATAGGCTACTGACTAGCCATGAATGTTTACACATTGTTTTCACTCCAGATATATCATGAATAGTTTAATGAAAACTTTATTCTAAATGTTTAAAATGAAGCGCTAACATATATGCTGCTCTGAAATTGCAATAAACGTTTATTTTAATTTTTTATCAATTCAACTTTTTGTGCTTGGCGCCCCATAGCGGTTTATACCAGGAGGTGTGGGCGCAGACTGTGCAACGCTGCGACTGCGCAAGTCACAATCGGATGTGTGCTCATCGGTGCTTTGTCTACGCGTCCGTCGAGCTAACAGCCCACCGCTTCATTTCTAGGAAATAGTAAAGATGTCTGGCTCATCAAACCTCGTTGCGATGAAGAAAATTGTCCAGCAGCTGCGTTTTGAAGCGAGCATAAACAGAGTGAAGGTAAGAATCTATTTCACACGTAAATCTATTTGGTAAACATGCCCACGAAACTAGTCCGAGCTAGCGAACATCGGTAACGTTAGCTAGCTAGCGCTAAGGGCGTGGAATCTAGGCACACAAATGGAGATCTAGCCATGAAAACACAATCACAAACGCCCCAGGATAATTATTCCCAACAGTCATTGAACAGCAGGAAAAGCCTAACGTTAATTCAAGCATCTGTGTTCACACCATACTATTGACAACACCCATTTTTAAGGAGGATATTTACAGACTTGCAGGAGTCTAGCTAGTTAGGAGTGCAACAGGTAGAGCTTCCCTTTCACAGCTATATTCCTTTGTCTTTTCAGGTGTCCCAAGCAGCTGCAGACCTTCAGCAGTTCTGCATGCAAAATGCCCTCCAGGATCCCTTGCTCACTGGGGTGTCCTCCAGTACAAACCCCTTCAGACCACAGAAGGTGTGCTCCTTCTTGTGAGGAAGACACACAGGACAGACCACAGCATTCTTTGGTGAGTCTTTCTTTTTTGGTGTATGTAGTCCTTTGGAGAATCTCAATTGCATACTCCTCACGACCTCACCTTCTCAAAACCCATTGAAGATGGTTGGAGGTAGCCTGACTACTTACAATTATTCTGCTGCTCTGTCTTTTGCTACATACTTTAATCAGAGACTGAAGTCATTTGTGGTGACAAAGGGAATTGTGCAAAAGTCATCAGCGATTGGATTATCTCTATCCAATCAGAGGATCAAAGACTATTATGAATTTTCAAACTACCGCTTTACCCACGTGTGTTCTGTCTCTGGCCCAACCCATTGGTTTCTGGACCAATTGTGGACAGCCCCGAATGTGTTTGGATTTGGTGAAGGGTCAGGGAGCTACTCAGATCCAGACACATTGCGGAGAAGAAACTAACGTCTGTGGGCGTAGCGTTTGGCTGGAGCAAGGAGTCTGGGTGGGTAGGGACCTCCTTGCTTTCTCAGCCAATGGGTTTTGAGAAGGAGCATGCAATTGAGATTATTGCCTTGATTGGCCTGTAAGCTGCACTAAATCAGTAAAGTGAAACAGGTTATCTACTCCATGCTAGTCTTTGATTGCGTTACAGATAAATACCTGTTTATTTAATGTGCAAAGTATCACATTGTACCTCTGTGTTTTCCTGTCTCGCAGGCCTTCGTTTTGATGCTACAGGGAAAAAGTTGACCTCAACACTGCTCCTCATTGCCAATGGCAAACCACTGCCACATAATCTTATGAAGTGTAGAACATGTCAGGAAGACTTGCCATCTATTCTCAGCCAACCGAGGATACGATGAGAAGGGTTTATTTTTCATGGCACTGTGTGGTTTTCAAGTAAATGATTGTGCCTTTTCTATTCTATTTTATTCATTGTTCTTGACTTTTTGTATTTAGAAATTAACATTCTTTCTCTACATGACCGTGTTTTTGCTAATTGTTCTTGGGTAAGACTGACAGTGTTACATCTCAAATCTTTACTTAAGATGCAAGTAGTTTCTAACAGCAAAATGTGAACAGGGCAACTTTACAATACAAAAGGCAGCAGCATGTCACTTATGCGTGATAAAAGCATCCACATCAAACACGAAATAAAATGCCATATATTTAAGAATAAGGAAATCAAAGAACACATTCAGCAACCTATATCCCTGTGCTTAAATTTACAATTGACATGCATAATGTTCATAGATGCATCTTTTGATTAAGTTAAATAGTGGCTTATTAGAAAAAGAAAAATGGCTGTAATGGAGGATCAGTAAGTATGGTTCAAACTAATTACCATCCAGTCTTAGCCGGCATCAAACTATTCCATAGTTTGATATATATATATACTGATCAATGGTAGAAGAGAGCCATCACAGTCAGACATCTAGTGCACCGTTTGCATCCATCTGAAAAGGATCGTCCACTATTAAATAACCCATTCAGTTGAATCTGCTTGATTTGCTTTGAGACTAACTCTTCGGGGAAGAAAAAATAAACCTGTAATTTTTAAGACCTGTAAAATGATCTTATGTCCAAGACCTCAAATAATTAAAGTCCTTGTTTGGTTTCATAAACTGATACCACTCAGTTAATAACCAACAAACGTAACGGCTCAAATCATTTGGCATCTGTTAAGTTTAGGTAAAATAATATTTTCAGAAGGATGCAAGATGCAACCACGCAAGAGTTTTCTAAGCCCAGTCTTCCACTGTCCTCTTGGGTCTATAAATCTCTTCGGACTGGTCTGTCCGTCCTGCCTCGTGATTATCTTGTCACGCGTTGAGCATGCAGTGGTGCATTAGCATTACTCTTCAGGTGCTGAGTTTGAAGTGGTTTCACGTGGTACTCGTAGATCTTCAGTGCTGGCCCCAGTTTGATAGAAAGACCAGTCAGGACATCATTCCGTGTCATCAGGAGCAGAGACTTGCCATCGATTTCCTACAACAATAACAAATGGAAGGGATTGGGAAGCTCTTACCCACACGAAAGAGAGGGAAGAAAGAGCAACTTGCAAGGTTAGTAAATTACTATCTTTACCTGGTCCTGGAAAGCAGTAGCCTGCTCATCAAATCCTGCAGCTTTGAAATAACTGACGACGTCAGTGAATGCCCAGTCTGCAGGGTCCGGCAGCTGGCCATTCTCCGCCACACTAGAAAAAGACAGAACAGGAAAATGGGTATAGGGACAAGGCAGGAGGACAGCACACTCTTACCCCTTATCTACAGCCTCACAATTAAAACCCCTAGACTCTAGACTTACAGTTTAGCTTCCACTGATCCATTTGTTTTGTTCTCCATTCCAGCTAGAGGAAAAAAAGAACGGTGAGATGGAGATATGGATAACCAAAAATACAATTGAAGCCAAAGTATTAGGTTTATGAAGAAACATGAGGTCTGTCATAAAGTGAACACATTCACTACTTACTTGAAACGTGTGTTCGTTGTAATAGGACGTGTCAAGAGGTTACCTGGATTTGGTCAGTTGTTTCTGAAACCTTAAACTACAGAGCGAGCATCTGATATACGGAGTGTTGAATAGAGAAGTCGTTTTTTTGAACCATTTCTTTGAAATGCTGACACGCATAAGTAGAGTACTCAGTTGCTAAGCAACATAGATGTGGGCCGCTTGATACTGTGGAAATACTATGGTACAAATGCATAGATCAGAAATCGCATTCAATAATGCCAAAAAGCAAATCAGTCTTCAATGGATGATGGGCAATAGGGTTCACATAACATGGATAGAATCATCACATTAGTCTGTGGATTCTGACCTGATCCAAAGCCATGGAATGCGTTGCACTCAGATTTTGAGTCCAAATATCAGAGACGGGAGCAATTTTAAAGCTCCCTGATCTGCACGATTAAAACTTCCATATTCAGTGTAGCTACTCTACTGTACCTACGAGACTACCAGTCTTGGATGTTCTGTAGTTTATCTTTGGAAAGCTCATTTCCACCAGAAGCATCATTCATATAGTTTAAACTTTAGACACTGCATTTCATTCAGGACTATACACATCTGTGGACAGAAATATAGCTGATGGTGATGACATTGTAATATTACACTTAATAAACAGTCAACAATGTGTAACAAAAGTCAGATGTAGTAAAAGAAGAATGGGTATACATGACAAACTTTGAATAATTAGTCATTTAGGATAGTTTATTCAATATTACTATAGTTTACTACTGAAATTATATCATTGCATCATTGCCAACGTTGTGGTTGTCTATTTGACACTTACCTTTTTATTGCTAATTCGTGAGCTAGTTGGTTTCCTTTTATAGTTCTTAGGGCGTAAATAAATATCCGGTTTATTCACGATCGTGTGCTTGTCGCTGTGTAATTGATCTATAAACCACCTGAATTGCTCATTCAATTTTTCGGATATGTTGAAAGGACCTGCGAGTCGACACTAAGACAAGAAGCTCGTGAACAGGCGCACACACCATTCTCAAACCTGACTGGCCAGTTCGTAGCGAATGGGACAGGGTTCCGGTTTAGAAGCACGGTTTTGTACTGATCCTACAGTTTTGCTTCTGTACTGCAGTTTAACTGATGCTCGGCCCAGAAAGACAATTTCCATACATGGTCACATAGAGAAGTCAGATTAGAAAACTCCCAATTTAGTCATCACCTTTGGGTCTTATGTAAATGTGATATTTCATTTTTTTTAAATACATTTTAAACATTTCTAAAAACCTGTATTTGCTTCGTCATAATGGGGTATTGTGTGTAGATTGAGAGAGAAAAAAACCTATCCATTTTAGAATAAGGCTGTAACGTAACTGTGGAAAAAGTCAAGAGGTCTGAATACTTTCCGAATGCACTGCAAATGGCCTAAGAATAGCATGGAAAACTACCAGAAAGCAAGAAATCCAAAATGAAACCCTTCCTAGACAACTTTATGGCCCCCACATTTCATCACAATAAGGAAGATGTAAATTTGGGTGTACAAAACATTAACAACATTGTGACAAATTGGCATCCTCATCCAATTTTTAAAAAGACACAAAAACAATCCCAAAAATAAATAATAGTTTAATTATGATTTGCAAATCTATAACAGAAAAACGTAGGACTATCCAGCCAAAAACAGAGAACCAGAATCTGCGCCTTCAGTATTGGGCAACCCTGAAAGAATAGACTCCAGAACAAAAAAAGAACAACACATCAGACATCAACCAATGAAATTGAGGAATCCATTAATTCAAACAACTTTTGGGAAAGTTAGAACTGCCTAAACAAACCACACAGAGGAAAAATGTGCTATCCAAAATGGTGACTAATTGAAAACTCACTTTGAACAATTACATATACATATTAAAATAGATTCGGAACAAACAAAAAAATAGATGAAAAATGTCTAATTCTTGAATCAGCCATTTAAGACAACCAGAACCTGTTAGTTCTGTTTGGGTTATTGGGGTATCTATAGTAAAACAAAAATACAGCTTGTGGTCATGACGGAATTTTTAACGAATTTATCAAATTCAGACCACAAATTTAGCACTGCAACACTCAAACTATTTAAAGTTTTGAATGTAGGGGCCGGCCTACCGGGTGGCACAGCGGTCTAAAGGCACTGCATCACAGTGCTCTAGGTGTCACTACAGACCCGGGTTTGATCCCGGGCTGTATCGAAGACGGCTGCGACCAGGAGACTCATGAGGCGGCGCATAATTGGCCCAGCGTATTCCAGGTTAGGGGAGGATTTGGCTGGCCGGGATGTCCTTGTCCCATCGCACTCTAGCGACTCCCTGTTGCGGGCTGGGCGCCTGCAAGCTGACTGTGATTGCCAGCTGGACGGTGTTTCCTCCGACTCATTGGTGCGGTTTAAGCGAGCAGTGTGTCAAGACGAAGTGCGGCAATGTAGAAAATAGTAAAAATAAAGAAAAACCTTGGAATGAGTAGGTGTGTCCAAACTTTTGACTGAACAATCAACAGCCAACGGGTCTCACTCTCTAAACAACACCAAAATAAAATGCCTCCTGTATGCAGATGGCCTGGTGCTGCTGTCCCCCACAAAAGAGGGGTTACAGCAACAAATGGATGATCCGCAACAATTCTGGCAGACCTGGGCCCTGACAGTCAATCTCAAAAATAACATTTTTACTGGGCTTCACGCCTATACAACACACACACACCTACACATTTTTGGGACAAAAAAAATCAGCTCTACAGGGAACTTCAACCTGGCCGTGAGTTAACTGAAAGACAAAGCAAGGAGGGCAATTAGACATACCCATTAGGATCTGGCTCAAAATATTCAAATCAATAATAGAACCAATTGCACTATGGCAGTGACGTGTGTGGTCCTCTTACAAAACACGAATTTGACAAAAGGAAACAACACCAAATTGAAACCCTATCTGCGGAATTCTGTAAGCACATCCTCAGACTGCAGAGAAACTCAAAACAGTGCATGCAGGGCAGAATTAGGCAAATTCCCTCTTCCGATTCATTAATATTCCAAAAAATAGCCACCAAATGTTATAATCATTTAAAAACAAGTGACCCCCACTCCTACCATTTACAAAATTCTCAAGTGCCAAGAGTTGACCATAAAGAAGAGCCATAAGCTAGCTGGTCCTGAGGCTTAATTCTCTAACCACTCGCCTCAGGACAGCACATAGAAAATCTGTCCCGTCCAAATGATCACAAAGCAAAAATAGAAATATCACCTATTGGAAAGAAACCACAAAAATTGAAGTAAACTTCAATGCTATTTGGCTCTAAACAGACAGTACACGGTGGCAGACTATCTGACCACTGTGACTGATAGAAAACACTATGTACATACTGTGAGCACAGCCTGGCCATAGAAACCGGTTGTCACAGGCAAACCTGGCTGCCCGGAGAGGACATGCTGTGATCATTCTGCCCGCAGGAAGAGATGGAGACAGTGCTGCATTTTCTTTCAAACCTTGACAGATATACTGACATAAGATATACATTCTTCCCAAAAATGTGAAAACAATAAGAAGAATTTGAAAATCTAAATGAGACACAACTACATACTTGGTGAAAAAAACTAAATTCTGTCTTTTAGCAGCCACATTTGTGTCCTCCTGCCGCAACCTGAGGGACAGCCAGTTGGAAGTGTAGTGTGATTATTCATATCGGTATATTCTTTATTCATTTTTGTTGTTGTAATTGCTCTTATTATGATTATCGCTATCATTATTATTGCTTTATTACAAATAGTCTAGTATATTCCTGTCTTTGACCATTGTCGCTATATGTTTACTTTGACACTAAGTGTTTACTTTCCATGTCAATAGAGTATACTGAATTGAATTCATTGAGATGGCCAATTCGGCGGAAAATCTGTCTCCCTCCAGCAGGTGGTGATTTTTCTTTGTTTCGCCCACCAAGCAAGGAGTTTTATATGAAGGTTCGAGGGTGTCAAATTTGGTCAACAAAAAAACGTATGGCTTATTAGCTACATGAGGTTTATTTTATCGAATAGAGGTTTTGTAATGCTTAAGTTACCAGTGTACTGATATAAGGACGTGACATCCAGGCAACTTTGAGAAAAACACTTTATATTGGAGTTGTCTCGAGATGGCTATGCATATTCATGGCATGAGGCTAGTAAGCATAGCATTTCTCCCCATTGAATACAGGATGTTGACGTCAACAATCCTCATTGAATATTTAAAGGATTACAATAATGAGATGTATCCACTAATCCAAAGAAATGATAGGCGGGAGCTAGACAGCCAGCCGGCTTGCTTTGTGGACAACGACTCCCATTGTTAGGGCAGAGAGACATGCATCTTGTCAATATATCCATAATCATTGGTATAAACCAGATGAAACTTGGATATAGATGGTCAATGAATCGAGACCGGTGTCTGTCATCATTTGGGGTTCACACTCGCCTGTCTCGATCAATAAGAGACTACTTGAAATAGACAAGATGGTGGCGTACACATGAAGCAAAATGTTTTATTTTAATAACTGAGCATTTTCTAAATTCAAACAGAACCCCTGCAACTGGACATTGACATTTTATGACACTCCTGTTTTCACGAATCGAGGACGAAGATGGCATGGGGAGGCAGGTAGCCTAGTCACTGGATCGAATCCAGTAACCGAAAGGTTGTTGGATTGAATCCCCGAGCTGAAAAGGTAAAGGTAAACCCGAGAGAGTTACCTCTGCTGCAGAGGACAAGGTCATTAGAGTTACTAGCCTCAGAAATTGCAGCTCAAATAAATTCTTCACAGAGGTCAAGTAAGAGACACATCTCAACATCATGAAAATAATATATCTTGATTTGATCTTGATTCAACCGCCTGAGTTAATACATGTTAGAATCAACTTTGGCAGTGATTACAGCTGTGTGTCTTTATGGGTAAGTCTCTAAGAGCTTTCCACACCTGGATTGTGCAACATTTGCCCATCATTTTTTTCAACAACCATTTTCAGGTCTTCTCATTGATTTCAAGCAGATTTAAGTTAAAACTGTAACTCGGCCACTCAGGGACCTTCACTGTCTTCTTGGTAAGAAACTCCAGTGTAGATTTGACTTTGTGTTTTAGGTTATTGTCCTGCTGAAAGGTAAATTCATCTCCCAGTGTCTGGTGGAAAGGATTTTAACTGTGCTTAGCTCCATTCCGTTTATTTTTTATCCGTTTATTTTTTATCCTGAAAAACTCCCCAGTCCTTAACGATTACAAGCATACCCATGACATGATGCAGCCACACCATGCTTGAAAATATGGAGAGTGGTACTCAGTAATTTGTTGTATTGGATTTTCCCCAAGCATAATAATATCCCTTCAGGACAAAAAGGTAATTGCGTTTTGACTTCCTTCTTTTCATTGTTCATTTTGTTAGTATTGTGGAGTAACTACAATGTTGATCCATCCTGAGTTTTCTCCTATCACAGCCATTAAACTCTGTAACTATTTTAAAGTTACCATTGGTCTCATGGTGAAATCACTGAGTGGTTTCCTTCCTCTCCAGCAACTGGGTTAGGAAGGACACCTGTATCTTTGTAGTGACTGGGTGTATTGAACACCATCCAAAGTGTAATTAATAACTTTACCATGCTCAAAGTACTCAATGGCTGCTTTTTTTTTTGGAACCTCCCAGGTCTTTGTGGTTGAATCTATGTTTGAAATTCACTGCACGACTGAGTAGTCATTCAAAAATCATGTTAAACATTATTATTGCACACAGTGAGTCCATGCAAATTATTATGTGACATGTTAAGCACATTTTTACTCCTGAACTTATTTAAGCTTGCCATAATAAAGGGGTTGAATACTTATTGACTCAAGACATTTCAGATTTACATTTTTAATTAATTTGTAAACATTTCAAAAACATCATTCTACTTTGATATTATGGTGTATTGTGTGAAGGCTAGTGTAAAAAAAAAACACACATTTCAATTGAATCCATTTTAAATTCAGGCTGCAACAACAAAATGCAGAAAAAGTCAAGGGTTATGAATACTTTTTGAAGGCACTGTAGATAAAGATTTTGTTGTGGCAGAGCAAGTTGGACTTTATCACTATGTACTATAGCGGGCAGGGTGATGAGCAATAGGACAAAGCAAACCATTAACAGATTGCATCCAGATGGTAGCAGGTAATAACCAATTCCATCATAACATTAGTTAATGATCATATGTTATCCATAGTTATATAACACCCATTGAGGACAGAGATCAAGCCATTGAGGGAAAGACCAACTGCAATGCAGGAACATTTTAATTTTAAATAAATCCCCATTTATAACAGCGTGGAGCCAATTAATCTCATACGGTCCTTGTAACAATTACTCCGAGTGAATGTACAAAACATTAGGAAAAACCTTCCTAATATTGAATTGCACCTCCTTTTGCCCTCAGCACAGACACAATTTGTCGGGGCATAGACTCTACAAGGTGTCAAGTGTTCCACAGAGGTGCTGGCCCATGTTGGTCACATACACATGGTTAGCAGATGTTATTGCGATTGTAGCGAAATGCTTGTGCTTCTAGTTCTGACAGTTCCGTAATATATAACATGCAATCTAACAATTCCGCAACAACTACCTAATACACACAAATCTAAGTAAAGGAATGGAATAAGAATATATACATATAAATATATGGATGAGCAATGACTGAGCGGCATAGGCAAGATGCAATAGATGGTATAAAATACAGTATATACATATGAGATGAGTAATGCAAGATATGTAAACATTATTAAAGTGGCATTATTAAAGTGACTAGTGATCCATTTATTAAAGTAGCCAATGATTTCAAGTCTGTATGTAGGCAGCAGCCTCTGTTAGTGATGGCTGTTTAACAGTCTGATGGCATTGAGATAGAAGCTGTTTTTCAGGACAAGGCTTCTCACAGTTGTGTCAAGTTGCCTGGATGTCCGTTGGGTGGTGGACCATTCTTGACACACACAGGAAACTGTTGAGCGTGAAAAACCCAGCAACATTGCAATTCTTGACACACTCAAACCGGTTTGCCTTGCACTTACAGTACTACCATATCCTGTTCAAAAGCACTTAAATCTTTTTTCTTGCCAGTGTAAATAGGCATTTGAACTTTGTAGCTTTAGCCGGTGGTAAACTTGTGGAATAGACACCAGCTGGAATGCAGTTTTATCCAATCAGCATCCAGGATTAGACCCACCTGTTGTATAAATGAGTTAATAGACCAATAAGAAAGAGTTCCAAACCTCTCTACCAACAGCTTTTTTTTCTTCAGTTTTTTCCCTCCCCAATCAAACCAGTGGTGTAGTACTTAAGTAAAAATACTTCAAAGTACTACTTCAGTAATTTTGGGGGGTATCTGTACTTTACATGACTATTTATGTTTTTGACTACTTTTATTTCACTACATTCCTAAGGAACATAATATACTTTCTACTCCATACATTTTCACTGACACCCAAAAGTACTTGGCACATTTTGAATGCTTAGCAGGACAGGAAAATGATCCAATTCACACACTTATCAAGAGAACATCCCTGGTCCTCCATACTTCCTCTGATCTGGCAGACTCACTGAACACACATGCGTCATTTGTAAATTATGTCTGAGTGTTGGAGTGTTCCCCTGGTTATCCATACATTTTTTAAACAAGAAAATGGTGCCACCTGCTTTGCTTAATTGAAATAATTTTTACTTTTGATACTTAAGTATATTTGAGCAATTACATGTACTTTTGATACTTAAGTATATTTAAAACCAAATAATTTTAGACTTTTCCTCAAGTATTATTTTACTAGTTCACTTTAACTTGAGTAACTTTCTTATTAAGGTATCTATACTTTTACTCAAGTATGACAATTGGGGGTACTTTTTCCACCATTGGTCATAGCAAAAATGTAGCTTGAGAAATTGCTCTTTGCTAAGAAGCAATTTTTGTTTCTTTTTGACCATTTTAATTGAAAACAGTCACAGTTGGGTACTTAATTGTTACCCAGAAATAATTTCATATTGAGATAAAAATGACTGCATTGAACATTTCATTTAGGAATGGATATATCCTTTGAATTGAGTATTTGTTATGTTAAAGATCTATCATATAAGCTTTAAATATGCAGTGGTGGAAAAAGTACCCAATTGTCATACTTGAGTAAAAGTATAGATACCTTAATAGAAAAGTTACTCAAGTAAAAGTGAAAGTCACCTAGTAAAATAATACTTGAGGAAAAGTCTAAAGGTATTTGGTTTGAAATATTCTTAAGTATCAAAATTACATTTAGTTGCTAAAATATACTTAAGTATCAAAAGTAAAAGTAAAAATCATTTAAAATTTCTTATATGAAGTAAAGCAGATGGCACCATGTTCTTGTTTTTAAAATGTATGGATAGCCAGGGGCACACACCAACACTCAGAAAGTATTTACAAAAGATGCATTTGTGTTTAGTGAAGTAGGGATGACCACTTGTTCTCTTGATAAGTGTGTGAATTTCACAGTTTTACTGGTCTAACAAGCATTTAAATTGTAAGGAGGACCTTGGGTTGTCAGAGAAAATGTATGGAGTAAAAGTACAATCTTTTCTTTACGAATGTAGTGAAGTAAAAGTTGTCACAAATATAAATAGTAAAATAAAGTACAGATACCCAAAACAACTACTATAGTAGTTCATTAAAGTATTTTTACTTAAGTACTTTACACCACTGTAAATATGGTATAAACGGGAGTGATAAAGTGACATCAACCTCAGTCATTCACACCAAAAACTGAACTAGCTTAGAGTGGAGCGCCCTTAAAAAGTATCTAGTTGAGCGCCGTGCACATTTCTTGCAAATACTGTACACTGCTCCAACAGTGAGAGAATTGGGCTCGTGTCCAAATAGGAGGAGTTACGCTCAATTTCTACAGAATAACCAGGTCTGTAGTCTCCACCCAATAGGTTAGAGCGCGCCGCCGGGTGTGTGTTGACCATCGAAAGAGAAGGAGTTGCACGGAAAGGGTGAAAGTTTGAAGCTGCCCCAGATCTCCTCGCATAGGCGTGTCGCTTGTGTCTGTCGATTCGGAAACTGGAGATCTTATCCTGACGGACAATTTATCGGTGCGTAATGGGGAAATGAGGGGATGGAGGTAGAATAAAACTCACATGGGGGAGTAATGTTACAATATATGTACTGTGCAGAAGACATACATTTCAGGTTGAAAATAGTGCCCCAGTCTGTGAATAACAGGGTTGTGGAAATTGTAAGGTACAAAGGTCTGTCCGGCTTTAAAAAAATATTTAAAAGTTTGCCAGTTGGACAACACACTGTCTGTCTGTGTGCATTCATTGAGCGTGGGGTTGGTCGCAGCGCTTCACAACTAACGTAACGAGATATAATATTGTGACATGTCTGCTTCGCGCATAGGGCAAATGTTGTCATCCAAAAGTTTGCGCGTTATAACCAGAGAAAATTACCGTTTTTTCGGCAATGGGGCACAATACCCCGCGGGACACCTCACCTCTGGTGTCCGCTCAGTGATGATCCCCTCTCCGCTGTCACCTTTCTCTTCCCAGAGTAGAGCACTTTCAGGAGTCAGTGAACCGCCGCGTGGACTTGTCCAAGAGAAAATGACCGAGAATGCAGTGTTCTCCCAGAACAAGGTTTTGACCATCGACACCATGAACCCCAATGTGAAGAATGTGGAGTATGCCGTGCGCGGACCCATTGTGCAGCGCGCGGTGCAGATCGAGAAGGAGCTGAGAGAGGTATGCTTAACAATAAAATGTAACTTTCTTAAATCATTATTTTCTCTTTTTTCCCCATTTGTTTTTAAATTGTGCAAATCATTTGTTTCTCTCAATCTGAAATATACAGCAGTTTGCAATCTCTCACTGACATGGGCTGTCTGTCTCACCTAGACTAATTGCAACAGTCTGACTTTTAAACAAGTTTCAGGTGGCCTCAATGGCTCCGTTTTTCTGGATCTGTAACTACAGCAGTGACATGCAGCCTAGGCCCATAGGCTTGTGTGATATAGGGTGACCAGACGATTTTGGTGACATGTCCCCAGCTAAAGATTTCCCAGAAATGTTCCTGATTAGCTCCCAGAAAGAATAAAGCAACTCTGAAGTAAATTGAGGCTGACAATTCAGTAATCAAATGCTATATCCAATCAGATATGCATGTTAAAACAGTCTATCCCTGTATCAAACATGTTTGCTGTCTGCTACCAAACTTGGGTGATTTTAAAATAAATAGATAGGCTAAGATTAAGAACTGTGGCGGGTTAGGCTAATCCATTTCTGTGTTAAAATTGCTAGAAGTATTTGACCCCCCCCCCCCCCCCCCCTAAAATGTCAGAAATAACTGGTTTCCAATGGCTTGAGAAGCATTTGTCATGCCCTTTGCTTGCTCTGCCTTTTGCCCTCTAGCCTAAATGCTCACCAAAATATATGCTTTTTGAGTGCATTTGCTCACACACCCAGTGTGTCACCCACAAGCAGATTGACCCCTCGTCGGAAATCAAATTACTGTTAAAACACCACAGCGCTGATTTCTTATGACACCTGTGTAGTTATTTGTTCAACAATGATGACCCAAGACCTTATTTGTTATGTTGTAGAAGATTACGCTCTCCCCAATCTCTCTTTCTTTCGCTCCCTCTGACTCGCTCTCCCTTGTCACTGTTTGTTCTCGGTTATACAGTATCCGTTTTCATTGGAGCTGAGGAAGATCATAGTCAAAGTCAAAGAGATTTACTTCAGTTTCAGTCTATTTAAACCTCTGAGCTCACAATGGCGTACAGTATAAAATCTATCAGGGGTCAAATCCTCACTTTCCCCTCAGACCATTGCCACTGTCTCCTTTAACTCTCTTAAAAGCAATAACTCATCACTCCTAGAGTCGCCAGCCCCCCTCCAGTCGTACGACATTTGTCATGTGAAATTGTTGGTACTCGCTGGTCATCATGTTACAGCTGCTAGTTAGTGGAGTGGTGTTTCTAGATTTAACAGCCCACTCAAGAGTAAAGAGGTAGGTTGTTGACATTTTGATGTAGCCTACTGACATGTATTTTTACAATCATACCGTACATTTTTCAACAATGTACACATGCACACAATGTAATATTTGTGTTTTTGTCAAGATCAATCTACATCTATTGATATTGTCCACATTGTCAAACACTTTGGTCAGACTTAGTCCTCTTAGGTCAATGTTATTTTCCAGTTGGTTTTTATGTACTTGCCCTCAGTGTAACCCTTACCTGCACCATCCCCGTCCCCTCTCACTTCATTTCAAGAGTTGTCATGGAAACCCAGAGAGCATAGTTTACTGAGTTCAGTCAGGTGTGTAAAGCAGACCCTCCGAGTGGCTCTTTCCAGGAAGACGAGCAATGTGTATCTGTGTGTGTGTGAGAAAGAGGTGAAAGGGTTGCTTTTTGGCTGCGGCAGGGTATGGAGGGACTATCATAGTAATGACTATGGTGACCTTTACCAGATGGTCCTGGGGCTTTACCCAAATACAATTTGGATTCATGGATTTTCTCTCTACTATTTGTTCCGAGTCATCCTCAAACATCCCAGCCAACCAAGAGCCAACCTGGGTTAGGGGATGTTGGTTATTACCGGTCATGGCGCCGGAGATGATGGCTGCCGTTTTACGGGCTTCTAACTAACTGTGCTATTTTGTTCGTTTTTTCGCATTGTTTAACTTATTTTGTACATAATGTTGCTGCTACTGTCTCTTATGACCCAAAAGAGCTTCTGGACATCAGAACAGCGGCTTCTCACCTCGAACTGGATGAAGAAGTTTTTTTTAATGAGTCCGACACAAAAGATATACTACTTTCCCGAGACCAGAACCAAATCCCTGTCATTCGGATGAAGAAAAGACGAAAATACAGGGGGCAGAGTTAAGGGTGCCTTATGAGAATTTGTCGGCAAGTAGATAAACCGCCTCTACCATCCGTTCTATTGGCCAACGTGCAATCACTGGAAAATAAACTGGATGATCGGCGATCGAGACTATCCTACCAAAGGGATATTAAAAACTGTAATATCTTATGTTTCACTGAGTCAATGCTGAACGACGACACGGATAATATAGAGCTAGATGGGTTTTCCGTGCATCAGAAGGACAGAGCAGCTACGTCTGGTAAGATGAGGGGTGGGGGAGTCTATTTTTCAATAACAGCTGGTGCGCAATGTCTAATATTAAAGAAGTCTCAAGGTATTGCTCGCCTGAGGTAGAGTTCCCCATGATAAGCTGTAGACCACACTATTTACCAAGAGAGTTTTCATCTATATTATTCGTAGCTGTCTACTCACCACCACAAACCGATGCTGGTACTAAGACCGCACTCAACGAGCTGTATAAAACCATAAGCAAACAAGAAAATGCTCATCTAGAAGCGGCACTCCTAGTGGCCGGGAACTTTAATGCAGGCAAACTTAAATCCGTTTTACCTCATTTCGACCAGCCTGTTACATGTGCAACCAGAGGAAAAAAACTATAGACCATCTTTACTCCACACACAGAAACGCATACAAAGCTCTCCCTCACCCTCCATTTGGCAAATCTGACCATAATTCTATCCTCCTGATTCCTGCTAACAAGCAAAAACTACAGCAGGAAGTACCAGTGACTCGCTCAATACGGAAGTGGTCAGATGACGCGGCTGCTATGCTACAGGACTGTTTCACTAGCACAGACTGGAATATGTTCCGTGATTCATCCAATGTCATTGAGGAGTATACCACCTCAGTCACCGGCTTCATCAATAAGTGCATCGATGACGTCGTCCCCACAGTGACCATACATACATATCCCAACCAGAAGCCATGGATTACAGGCAACATCTGCACCGAGCTAAAGGCTAGAGCTGCCACTTTCAAGGAGCGGGACACTAATCTGGACACTTATAAGAAATCCTGCTATGCCCTCAGACAAACCATCAAACAGGCAAAGCGTTGTCGTATGTGGCAGGGCTTGCAAACTAATATGGACTACAAAGGGAAACCAGCCGTGAGCTACCCAGTGACGCAAGTCTACCAGACGAGCTAAATGTCTTTTATGCTCGCTTCAAGGCAAGCAACAATGAAGCATGCATGAGAGCACCAGCTGTTCCGGATGACTGTGTGATCGCACTCTCCGTAGCCGATGTGAGAAAGACCTTAACAGGCCAACATTCACAAGGCCACAGGGCCCAGACGGATTACTAAGACATGTACTCGGAGCATGCGCGGACCAACTGGCAAGTGTCTTCACTGACATTTTCAACCTCTCCCTGACTGAGTCTGTAATACCTACATGCTTTAAGCAGACCACAATGGTCCCTGTGCCCAAGAAAGTGATGGTAACCACCCTAAATGACTATCGCCCCATAGCACTCACGTTGTTAGCCATGAAGTGCTTTGAAAGGCTGGTCCTTGCTCACATCAACACAATTATCCCGGAAACCCTAGACCCACTCTAATTTGAATACCGCCCCAACAGATCCACAGATGACACAGTCTCAATTGCACTCCATAATCCCACCTGGACAAAAGGAACACCTATGTGAGAATGCTGTTCATCGACTACAGCTCAATGTTCAACACCATAGTGCCCACAAAGCTCAACACTAAGCTAATGAACCTGGGACTAAACACCTCCCTCTGCAACTGGATCCTAGACTTCCTGAAGAGCCGGCCCCGGGTGGTAAGGGTAGGCAACAACACATCTGCCATGCTGATCCTCAACACTGGGGCCCCTCAGGGGTGCGTGCTTAGTCCCCTCCTGTACTCCCTGTTCACCCACGACTGTGTGGCCAAGCATGACTCCAACTGCATCATTAAGTTTGCTGATGACTCAACAGTGAACGATCACCGACAACGATGATATAGGGAGGAGGTCAGAGAACTGGCAGTGTGGTGCCAGGATAACAACCTCTCCCACAATGTGAGCAAGACAAAGGATGAAGATTTGGCATGGGACCCCAGATCCTCAGTTCTACAGCTGCACCATCGAGATCATCCTGATCGGTTGCATCACCGCATGGTATGGCAACTGCTCGGCATCCGACCGTAAGGCACAGAGGGTAGTGTGTAAGGCCCAGTACATCACTGGGGCTAAGCTTCCTGCCATCCAGGACCTATATACCTGGCAGGGTGTCAGAGGAAGGCCCACATTTTCTTTATTATCTATGGATAGTCACTTTACCCCTACCTTTATATACAGGATTTCCTTGACTAACCTGTACCCCCGAACATTGACTCGGTCCCGGTGCCCCCTGTATATAGCCTCGTTATTGTCATTTTATTGTGTTACTTTTTATTACATTTTTTACTGCATTTTATTTAGTCAATATTTTTTTTTAATTAACTCAATTTCTTGAACTGCATTGTTGGTTAGGGCTTGTAAGTAAGCATTTCATGGTAAGGTCTACAACACCTGTTGTATTCGGCGAATGTGACAAATAAAATTGGATATGGTTGATTTTTGTCTTTCAGTAGTCTACATCAGGGGTTTAATAAGAAGTTATTACGTCCTTATATCATATTGAGCACCTGTAAATCCATGCTGTATCACATCCGGACGTGATTGACGAGTCCAATAGGGCGGCACACAATTGTCCCAACTTCATCCGTGTTTGGCCAGGGTAGGCCGTCATTGTTAATAAGAATTTGTTCTCTAACTGACTTGCCTCGTTAAATAAAGGTATAAAAAAAAATACACAAAAAAAATCTGAAAACAAGTCTGTTATGTTATTTAGGGGAACCTCCAAAAAGGTTGAAAACATGAAACTTGTTAATCTGTGCTGTATCAGGTGAACTAGCTGTAGGCTATTCCAAGTCTAACCTGATTTTCATACTGAGCTCTGATGGGTGTTAGATTTCTTTGTGAAAACAGGGCACAAAGCCTACATTCACTTGCTTGCTTTAAAAAAAGGTAAGGAAGGAACACCCACTTTCACACAAAATACATTCTCTTTTTCTCCACTCCCTCTCTATCCCCGTTTCACCCCCTCTCTATTTTCTCCTACTAACACACATGCCTATTTTGAGGGCTCAGATGAACTGTAATGTTTCAGGTGCAGATAAAGTTCATTTCCTGAAATCTGATACGACTTAAATTGTCGTCATTAGTTAATTCCCCTCTTAGCCTAGCAGGAAGAGAAAAAACACTAAGTAGAATGTGAGCAAAACAACTTCAACCCAATAACAGCTCTAGGACCAGGCTATAGAGGCCCATGGAGATACATTCTACCGCCTCAGTGGTCTCCATGGAGACTGCAGGAGGATTGCTGAGTAGCACGGCACACTGTGACTTTCTTTTAATGAATGAAACACATTACATTTCATCTCCTGCCTCTGCTACTTCGCTAATTTTGAAGAGTAAACTAGTAGCCATGAGGATGTAACTTTATTTTGCCAGACTTTGAATTTGTTTTGCCGGAACAATTAGAATGCTACATACCAGAGACAGAAAAAGAGGCAAATAAACTTACACACGCAGAAAGAGCAAAATAAAGAAAAAATAACTAGAGAACTGGGTAAGGAGGTAGAGAGAGAGTGGGCAAAATCAACTGTAGGCTAGTCTCAATCATCTTATGAAGAACATGCAACAGGCAGTACTCTGACAAGAGCCACATGGCCTAATCAGTGAAGGTTTTTCAACAAGGGGCCTGCTATGTGGTCTTTATGTGACAATGTAAAAAGACTCCCTGAGATAAAATACCTGATTAGTAGCACTTAGAACACTTACAAATACTTTTAAAGTTCCCAGAAAAAGAGGGGGACTGATTTTTGTAGTTATTTTTGTGCACTTTTATTTTAATAAAACGTACTCTCGTCACTTGATTTTTTTGGTTGTTGCAACATCATATCTCGTTGCAGTAAAATGTAAACTGCTCTCTACTCTCCGTATGAATGGAATGTGAGGAGGTCCTTTGTAATTCAGTGGGTGTCACTCCCCTGCTGTTTGTGATTGGTCTGAACTGAGAGACACCTCTGTCTTGTGACCAATGGGAGTGTAGGAGGTTTATTTTCTGTTGTGAACTTTGGTGGTCATTGCTGGTCCAGCTGGCCCAATTAGATTGGATAAAGTCTCTGGTGGGTAGAACAACAGCAGGGCTGCTTTGCTTCCCACTGGGTTTGAACGAGTTCCACTTGTGGCCACTGATCCACTGTCCATGTTGTCAAATACCAAGCATCTGGACACTCACTGAGGAGCCTAAGGACAGAGAAAAGGGAACAGACAGCTAGTGTTACCATTGGCCTATAAGAAAATAATTTAATCACCATTCCTTGACAACCTCTCCAAATGAATATTTTTTTTCCTATTCTCCATGACCAGTTCTGTTTTGCAGTCTGTTTTTTTACACCGCATTTGACACCTACTTTACACTTGTCGTCTGTTTCTACAGCTGGAAACTAGCTGATATAACACTTGACAAGCCTTCCAGGCAGCAGCCAGCATGGGACTGTGTGTTTCTTTTTGCTTTCCAGACAGCATTTTCTCTCCTTTAATATGTTAAAATATACAGTAGTTGGGCTGAACAACTTCTTGTTTTGACTTCCTCCACTCTTGCTCCCAAACACAGACGCATATGATGTGTTTGTAGGTAAGTGTGTACAGTTGGAAACCCTAACATTGGAAAAGCTCAAATTGGATTCTGTCACGCGTGTGTTTTATCTTTTTCTTGTGGTATTATTTAATTTGGTATTTATTTAACCAGGCAAGTCAATTAAGGACAACGACGGCCTGGCAAAAGGTCTCCTGTGATGTCCTACATTTTAGGACCTAAAAGCAAGGGATGAGGAAAGCACATATTAAACCAATGCAGGCTGCCAAGTCATTTCTCCTGGCAAAGACTATACCTGATTTTGTATCTGTGCTTGAGAGTTTAAGTAAAAACACATGGCAAAGGAAATTATGAAGAGCTGTTTGGCTTTAAGGGTTGTCTATTTTAAGGTCTCAGGGCTGGGTTTCTACTAAACTAACATCTGGAATTGTTTTACGATTGTCATACCAAGGATCGTTTAGCTATTTTATTTTGAATTTTAGGACCCATGTAGGTATAACAAAAAAATAAATCTATATAAAAATGATTTGATGAAATATTGAATTTGGCCTATAAACTTATAGAAACGCATTGAATAACAGATTCATACATGGAAAAACAGTGTAAAAATAAAGGAAGTATGTTTTGAAGTGTCTGTCCAATATCTGAGAGATATAAGAAAGCCCAGAAAATAAAATAAAAGTTACATGTGGAATTATCTGTAAACCTTTAATGTGGAACTGCCCCATTCACTTCCATTCATTTTTCGGCCCGGTACCGGGTTAACTTTAGACGTGACCTCATATTCCAGCAGCAAGTGACCTCATACCTCATAGAGGGACACGCTCAGATAAGTTATACATGGTTAATTATGAGTTTATAAAGAATAAAGTAAAGTATTGGACTCCCTTTATCCCCTGCACACCCCTGTGACCCAAGAACGCATGGGACACACTCTTTTCACACCACTTCGATACAAAGAGCACTTTTGATATCCCTAACCATTTTCCTAACCTCAACCTCAGTCTCCTAACCTGCTGCTCAAGTTCCCCTAACCTTCAATGAAAAAGTCACTTCGGTATCGAAATGGCGTGAAGAGTGTTTCCCAAGAACAGTGAATCGAAGTGGCGTGAAAAGAGTGTTTCCCAAGAACACATTGTATTCATCCCTCTCTTTCTTCCTTGGCCTAATTGTTTCATCCTCTCTCTGCCTCTCTCATTGTTTTGTGTCTTGTTTCTCTGTCCTGCAGGGAGTGAAGAAGCCCTTCACTGAGGTCATCAAGGCCAATATCGGTGACGCCCATGCCATGGGCCAGCAGCCAATCACCTTCTTCCGCCAGGTCTGCTTTTATCCACTATGTTCCAAACCATTTATCTAAAACAACTCTCTTTTTGATTACAGGGTGTCTTTCATTCTCCTTTGTCATTTGAAACCGTTCTGTCTATGGCAAAATCACGTTGTGACATTTTCATGCAGATTCATGCAGCGTTTCATGCTGATTTGTGTACATTATCCTGCATCAATTCCTGTCTGTTCCTCACCTAGCTCTCGCTGTCCTCTCTTCCTCCTCAAGGTCTTGGCACTCTGCTCCTACCCGGAACTCTTGAAGGACAATATGTTTCCAGAGGATGCCAAAAGCAGAGCGCGCCGCATTCTGCAGGCTTGTGGAGGGAGTAGTTTGGGTATGTTGTTCAAATACTTGATTGATTGTGTATTGGAAGGATGTAAGTTAAGATAAAATACACAAAGGGGATATTTTAGCCAATAAGCCTGTGTCAGCCTGTTAGTGTCTGCATAAGCAATGAATGACCTTTCGCAGTCTAGGGTGGCCAACCCCGATCCTGGAGAGTTGCAGTGTATTGAGTCTCTCTCTCTCTCCCTCTCTCTCAGGTGCGTACAGTGCCAGTCAGGGTATAGACTGTGTGCGGCAGGACGTAGCTCGCTACATCGAGCGTCGGGACGGGGGTGTGCCCTGTGACCCAGACAACGTCTACCTCACCAGCGGCGCCAGCGACGGCATCGTGGTAAAAAATCCAAAATCAAACAATTCGATTTTTCAAGTAAACTTCTCACTGCAGATAAAGGGGAGGGCAGGAGGAGAGTGTTGAGGACTCTAAGACTTGAGATGCACCCATCGGTCCTCCTTTGCTCCCCTCTCTCTCCCAGACTATGCTGAAGCTGTTGGTGTGTGGTGAGGGTGCGTCGAAGACAGGGGTGATGATCTCCATCCCTCAGTACCCTCTGTACTCGGCTGCTCTGGCTGAGCTGGGTGCTGTGCAGGTCAACTATTACCTGAACGAGGAGAAGTGCTGGAGCATGGACCTCAGTGAGCTGGAGCGCTCCCTAGCGGAGGCCAGGAAGCACTGCAACCCCAAAGTCCTCTGCATCATCAACCCTGGAAACCCCACTGGTAAGTAGCCGAAGCTTAACACATACGGAATTCATGATGCGTCATGTACAGGTTGACATAGGGATTTCACAGCCCTCCCAGTCATGTCACTAGACGGCGCCAGAGGACAGAGATCCCACTTAGACATAAACCAAAATGTCCAGTTCTGCCAATATGAATCTGAACCTTTCCCTCTCCTCCTCTGTAATAGGTCAGGTCCAGAGTAGACAGTGCATTGAGGATGTGATCCGATTCGCTGCTAAGGAGCATCTCTTCCTGATGGCTGATGAGGTAAACTAATCAGGCAAGGTCAAGAACTGGGCCCTCGTTTATAAAGGTTGAGTACCCATAAAATATGCCCCGAAACATGCGTGTGCCAGTTGTCACGTAAAAGTTGGCATTTCTAAAAACTGAACTTGATGTAAGAATGTGCTTATCGTCCCGCCAACTTTAGACCACGCATACGCACAGTTTCTAATGGTTAAAGTATTGCTTTGCAAGAAGTCAAAAAGTTGCCTAGTAGCTTTCTGCAAATAGGGAATATATGGTGACTTATAACAAACAAAAAATCTGTTGCTAAATATAATAACGAGATGCAATCATATGCTGTTAGTGAGAAGTGCGAAAATGAATACATTTTATCGTTGCGTTCGAAAAAATAATTAGAAATCTATTCCCAATGATTTATTACATGTCCTTGATCATTGCAGAATACATTCTTCACCTTTTCTGACTGTGGCGGTTTAATACCAACAAAATAGCCTGTAGGCCGACAAAAAGTCAGGATAGGCCACCATTCATCCCATTTGATTGTACCCACTTTACTATTAAATAGATAAATAGAGTCTATTTGCCTTATGCGATCCGAGGCGAAGTTTAATGGTAGAACAGACTGTTCACATTTGTAGGCTATGTCTGTATACCGTAATGTCACATTTTTCCGAAAAGCCTAGACATTATTTAATTTATTAACATAATACATACAGTACCAGTCAAAATGTTTGGACACACCGACTCATTCAAGGGTTTTACTTTATTTTTACAATATTCTACATTGTAGAATAATAGTGAAGACATCATAACTATGAAATAACACATGTGTAATTCATGTGGTATTGCTGCAGAATGCTGTGGTAGCCATGCTGGTTAAGTGTGCCTTGAATTCTAAATAAATCACTGACAGTGTCACCAGCAAAGCACACCCACACCACCACACCAACTCCTCCATAATTCACGGTGGGAACCACACATGCGGAGATCATCCGTTCACCTACTCAGCATTTCACAAAGACACCAAAATTCTCGAATTTGGACTCATCGGACGAAGGATAGATTTCCACCGGTCTAATGTCCATTGCTTGTGTTTCTTGGTCCAAGCAAGTCTCTTCTTATTATTGGTGTTTTTTAGCAGTGGTTTCCTTGCAGCAATAAGACCACGAAAGCCTGATTCACACGGTCTCCTCTGAACAGTTGATGTTGAGATGAGTCTGTTACTTGAACTCTGTGAAGCATTTATTTGGTCTGCAATTTCTGAGGCTGGTAACTCTAATGAACCAATCCTCTGCAGCAGAGGTAACTCTGGGTCTTCCTTTCCTGTGGCGGTCCTCATGAGAGCCAGTTTCATCATAGCGCTTGATGGTTTTGCGCTGTTGGCTGGGCTCCTGCCTGTGCCATTAAAACTCCTACAACTCATCCAGAACCGCACTTAAATAAATGTTCCAGATTGACTGACCGTCATGTCTTAAAGTAATGATGGACTGTCGTTTCTCTTTGCTTATTTGAGCTGTTCTTGCCATAATATATACTTGGTCTTTTACCAAATAGGGCTATCTTCTGTATACCACCTCTACCTTGTCAAAACACAACTGATTGGCTCAAATGCATTAAGGAGGAAAGAAATTCCACAAATTAACTTTTAACAAGGCACCCTTGTAAACAAGGCACCCTTGAAATGCATTCCAGGTGAAGCTGGTTGAGATAATTCCAAGATTGTTCAAAGGGTGGCTACTTTGAAGAATGTAAAATATAAAATATATTTGGATTTGTTTAACACTTTTTTTGGTTACTACATGATTCCATATGTGTTATTTCATAGTGTGGCATTGACTGTGGCAAAAAAGCAAAGTAGATATCCACGTTTATAAACACAGGGTCGCTACAGTTAGTTATTTGTGATCATAAACATTATTTTGAGTTAATCCTATGAGGGGGGAGGTTGTTAAATAGATTTGACAGTACAAGGGGAGGGTCATGTGAAAAAAAATTGACTTTGAGGAAGGGGGCGCATTTTTTAAGGACAGCTTGAGTTGGACCAGCCTCTGCCTTCCCCCTGGTAAATTTAGATCTGTCCCTTACCAATACCATCCTGATCCTCCTTACAAACACAATTTCAACTGTGCTTACCTTTACGTATACCACTAACATCCCCTTCTCTCCTCTCCTGTCCCTCAGGTGTACCAGGATAATGTGTATGCGGAGGGTTGTCAGTTCCATTCCTTTAAGAAGGTGCTGTTTGAGTTGGGACCACAGTACTCAAACACTGTAGAGCTGGTGTCTTTCCACTCCACCTCCAAGTGCTACATGGGAGAGTAAGACATTTTCTCCCTCTCTCGCTCTTTCATGCTCATACCCTGAACCGTTCACAAACGATACACAAGCACGCCAAGAGGACTGGGTATGAATCTGCATTATTTTCTGTAGAAACCTCAAGAGCAATACTCAGTAACCTGACTTGACATATCAACCATCATATGGCTTCATTTAAACCAGTATATGCTGTATCGCCGATAGATATGGTACGGTGATGTGTTGCTTTAAGAACCACTGTGCTCTAACTGGTCTCCCCCTTTTGCTCCCCAGGTGTGGTTTCCGTGGGGGTTACATGGAGGTGATCAACATGGACCCAGAGGTGAAAGCCCAGCTCATTAAGCTGGTGTCGGTCAGACTGTGTCCCGCCGTCCCTGGTCAGGCTCTAATGGACCTGGTGGTCAACTCCCCACAGCCAGGAGAACCTTCGTACACCACCTTCATGAAGGTAATCATTTGGTTATATGGTTATTTAACAGACATTTTTTTTGATAGAAAATGACTTACCCGGCTGTTAACATTGACAGGGACACATATTTAACATACAGTACATTGGGGTTCCGAAATGATTGACATCCTTGATAAAGATGAGCAAAAATGTCTATGAATAAATAAAACAAATTCTGAGGAATATTGTGTGCTCCCCAAAAAAAATTGGGGAAATTATATTATTTTATACTAATACAATTGCTCAGAGACATAGATTTTGTTTAACAAGTTAAACTTTTTTTTCTCAAAAAAGGTAGGGGTAAAAATGATTGACACCCCTGTTTTCAAAATGGTTGCCTCCGCCTTGATACCCTTCGTCTACGCTTCTGGACTGCCCTCTTCAATTCAAACCACATAGCATCAAAGATGGACCGCCATAGTTTACAGTAGGTGTGGGGTTCTTTTCTGCTTGTGCATTCTCATTTAGATGCCAAACCCACTACTGCTGTGCGTGGCCTAAGAGCTCTATTTTCACGTCATCTAACAAATGTTAACGGCTGGAGTTTGCTAAATGGCATTGGCACTTGGATTGGAACGGGTGCTTTGGGCAAATAACATAAAAATAGAGCTCTTTGGCCACACACACCAGTGGTGGGTTTGGTGTCGAAATGAGAATGCATAAGAGCAAAATATCCCCATACCTACTGTAAAATATGGTGGTCGATCTGGAATATTTTGGGGCTATTTTGCTTCCACTGGTACTGTGGCCCTTGTTATGGTCAACGGCATCATGAACTTTACCCAGAACCAGGACATGTTATCCTAAAACCTGTTCGCCTCTGCCAGGAGGCTGAAACTTGGCCACAAGTGTATCTTACAGCAAAACAATATCCCCAAGCACACATTAAAATCCACAAATACATCGTTAATTGGCCACAAAGTTTACATTTTGCAATAGCCGTCTCAGTCTCCAGACTTGAAACCCATTGAAAACCTGTGGTTTGAATTGAAGAGGGCAGTCCTTAAGCACAGACGAAGGACATCAAGGATCTGGAAGGATTCTGTATGGAGGAATGAGCTAAGAACATTTTAGAAAAAGGCTCAGTGCCGTTTTCCTCGCAAGCTAATGCATTGGTAATGTATGAGAGTTCATTTTTGAGGGGGACAAAACATTACTTTATGCTTTCTCTAGGCAATTGTATAAATTTTTTTGCATACAATATACAATACCCGTCAAAAGTTTGGACACTCCTAGTCATTCAAGTATTTTTCATTATTTTTACAGTTTTCTACATTGTAGAATAATAGACATCAATACTATGAAATAAAACATATCGAATCATGTAGTAACCCAAAAAGTGTTAAACAAAGATAAAATATATTTTATATTTGAGGTTAAAGGTTAAATAAATAAAACATATATAATTCAATTCTTCAAAGATGCCACCATTTCCCTTGATGATAGCTTTGCACACTCTTGGCATTCTCACAACCAGCTTCACCTGGAATGCTTTTCCAACAGTCTTGAAGGAGTTCCAACATATGCTGAGCACTTGTTGGCTGCTTTTCCTTCACTCTGCATTCCAACTTATACCAAACCATCTCAATTGGGTTGAGGTAGGGTGATTGAGGAGGCCAGGTCATCTGATGCAGCATTCCATCACTCTCCTTCTTGGTCAAATAGCCCGTACACAGCCTGGAGGTGTGTTGGGTCATTGTTCTGTTGAAAAACAAATGATAGTCCCACTTAGCTCAAACCAGATGGGATGGCGTATCGCTGCAGAATGTTGTGGTAGCCATGCTGGCTAAGTGTGCCTTGAATTGGAAATAAATCACAGACAGTGTCACCAGCAAAGCATCCCCACACCCTCACACCTCCTCCATGCTTCATGGTGGGTACCACATTTGCAGAGATCATCCATTCACCTACTCAGCGTCTCACAAAGACACGACAGTTGGAACCAAAAATCTCATTTGTACTTATCTGACCTTATCTTATGTTTCCCAAGGAAGTCTCTTCTTATTATTTGTGTCCTTTAGTAGTGTTTTCTTTGCAGCAATTCGACCATGAAGGCCTGATTCACGTCGTCTCCTCTGAACAGTTGATGTTGAGATGTGTCTATTACTTGAACTCTGTGAAGCATTTATTTGGTCTGCAATTACTGAGGCTGGTAACTCTAATGAACTAATCCTCTGCAGCAGAGGTAACTCTGGGTCTTCCTTGCCTGTGGTGGTCCTCATGAGAGCCAGTTTCATCATAGCGCTTTTGCGACTGCATTTGAGGAAACTTTCAAAGTTCTTGAAATGTTCCGGATTGACTGACCTTCATTGGGCTCCCGAGTGGCGCAGCGGTCTAAGGCACTGCGTCTCAGTGCAAGAGGCGTCACTACAGTACCTGGTTTGAATCCAGGCTGAATCACATCCGGCCATGATTGGGAGTCCCATAGGGCGGCGCACAATTGGCCCAGTGTCGTCCAGGTTTGAGTGGAGTAGGCTGTCATTGTAAATAAGAATGAACTTAACTGACTTGCCTAGTTAAATAAAGGTAAAGAAAGAAAAAAAGGTCCTAAAATAATGATGCTTTTGTTTCTCTGTGCTTATTTGAGCTGTTCTTGCAATAATATGGACTTGGTCTTTTACCAAATAGGGTTATCTTCTGTTTACCACCCTTACGTTGTCACAAGACAATTGATTGGCTCAAATGCGTTAAGGAGGAAAGGAATTCCACAAATCAACTTTTAACAAGGCACACCTGTTAATTGAAATGCATTCCAGGGTGGCTACCTCATGAAGCTGGTTAAGAGAACGTCAAGAGTGTGCAAAGCTGTCATCAAGGCGAAGGGTGGCTACTCAAATACCAATATATGCAAGAGGCGTGATTTGTTTAACACTTTTTTGGTTACTACATGATTCAATATGTGTTATTTCATAGTTTTGATTTCTTCACTATAATTCCACAATGTAGAAATAGTAAAAATAAAGAAAAATCCTTGAATGAGTAGGTGTGTTCAAACCTTTGACTAGTACTGTAGATCAGTATTTGACCGTATAAAATGAATAATTCATTTTTGTTCATCTTTGTGAAGGGTGTCAATAATTTCGGACCTCACTGTATGTGGCCCATTCGCAAAATCAAACACACACACACACACACTCACGCACACACCGTCTTCCCTGTGTTCAGGAGCGAACAGCAACCCTCAGTCTGCTGGCAGAGAAGGCCAAGTTGACAGAGGAAATTTTGAACACTGTACCTGGGATCACCTGTAACCCTGTCCAGGGAGCCATGTACTCGTTCCCCAACATCAGCCTGCCTCAGAAAGCCATCAAAGAGGCGAAGGTTAGTCAGCCCAAATTACTTCTGCTCTGCTGTTAGGAACTGAAACAAGTCAAATTCAGGAAATTAATTTCCATTTTATTTTAATAATAAATTGCATTTGAAGAGCGCTTGTTCTTTACAGATCAAAATCACAAGGCTCTTTTACAGTGAACAACCGTTCGAAGAAAAGGCTTTCATAAAAGAGGGCTAAAAACATCAAGCAAGACATTTGAAACAAAACCCTTTTGTAAAAATCTGGTTGTGAAATACTTACTCTATGGACGTGTGAACCTACTGCAATACCGTAATTCACTTATGCTTCTGAGCCTGCTTTAATACTGTCATTTCTGCTTCTCTCTCCAGGCTCTGGGCCAGGCACCGGACATGTTCTACTGTATGAAGATGTTGGAGGAGACTGGCATCTGTCTGGTGCCGGGAAGTGGCTTTGGACAGAAAGACGGGACCTACCACTTCAGGTATGGCCATCGCAGTTTACTCAAACATGTTATCACAACCTATCTCAGCATAAAATGGGCATACATCCCAAAGTAGGAATGTGTGCAACATAAGTAACGTCTGTCATCCATCAAGTCCAAGCTGTTGTAGATTACCACGGTGTGGAGTATACTATTTATTTTACAGCTCTTTAATGATGTTCTCTTTCATTTTCTCCCTCCTTGTTCCAGGATGACCATTCTGCCGCCCACAGACAAGCTGAAGCTCTTACTGGCTAAAGTGAAGGAGTTCCACCAGAAATTCACTCGGCAGTACTCTTAATCATCCTCCTTAACTTCCTAACTTTCACCAAATCAGAAGAGAATAGGACACAGACCAATATGTGCACAATCTACCAACCAACCTATCAGAAATCATCTGTCAATAAGTGCCTACATCTTCGGTCACCATGACAATGCACTTTAGCTCCTAGGCCTACAAGATTCCAAGGAATGGTAGAATCCCAGACTGTACATGTAAAAATGTAGTGGTTGTGAACACCAAGGAGACTTAGTTTGGAGTTGTGTTTTTTTTTTATGTTGGGACATATCAAATTTATCTGACACACATAACTTGATTGAATTGATGTTCATTGTCACCTCGGTTGTGTGTCTGTGCACACACTTGTGTGGCATGATCACACAAGTCAAGGCCAGTATGACAGTATAATACATTTTAGTCATTTAGCACACACTCTTAACCAGAGCAACTTACAGTAGTGAGAGCATACATTTTCATACTGGTCCCCCATGGGAATCAAACCCACAACCCTGGCGTCGCAAGCACCATGCTCTACCAACTGAGCCACGCTGGACTAGTAGTAGTGTATGAAATGGAAAGAGCTACTAGATTATTTCCAGACTCTGTAGAAATTGTTTTGTCAGTATTGGTAGTAAGGTACTGTATAAGATAGTATTATGTAAGAGAAGCTTTCACATAATGATTTTAATTGAAATATGATTTTATTATATTTGCTACATAAATACAACATTTTTGCCTCTTTTTTTTGTGTGGAACTTTCTGTCATAGTGCTAGACTTCCACAAGAGGGCACACTTGTCACAACCCATACATCTACTACAAAGAATGTCCTTGACTTTCAATTGAGTAGCGTACTTTCGACCAAATTCATGGGAAAAAAACGGGACAAAGAGGAGACCGCAGGGAGAAGAATCAGAGACCAGTTTTTGAACAGCAGGAGAATGAAAATGAAAAGAAATGTGGTTAAGGATTTGTAGAATTATGAAGAAGAACAACAGCTCATGGCAGTTATCATGGGGAGTGAGTCAGGAGCCTACTGCGCGCACACACACACACACACACACACACACACACACACACACACGCTGGGAGAGGTTGTCCCCTGAGGTTGAGCTCTCCTTGAGGGCTGGCCTGCTTTCACAGGCTTTATTGAGAGATCAGTTCCTGTTAATATTATCTCTAATGATGTCACTTGAATGTATTTATTGAACTTGTCTGTCGGCCCTGCATTAAAGACCACAACTGTCATAAATAGAAAAGTATACCAGTTTCATTTAAGGACCAAAAACATTGACAGCCGTGCTTTGTATAACCCCCACTTCCATTTTATAGCTATAATCTACAATGATCAAGATATTGTTGGACATATACTTTATTTCTTGAGGGAGGGGGATAGCTTTTAGTCTGTAAAGCGCTTTCTCTCTCCTGTCCTCTACAGTGGCTGCCAACATTCATTATCCCTGACAAAGCAGAGCCCCTTTCCTAATTAACCACCTCTTCGTCTTTCTGTAGCTCTTTACAATCCCCCCTCACGGCTAGATACGTCCAGTCAGCCACATGTCCCTGTCCTCACTAATTGCACTGGGTGAACATGTTTTACACAGTCACCATCAACTCGTTTGATCTGACCTTGGTCAGAGTAGGACGACAAAAGGCAACCTGTATATTTGCAATTTCCATTGAATCCACCAGAAAATACAGAAAAATATTACAACAAATATTGTGGTTAAACTCAAATATACTAATTGATAAAAAAAACATTATTTTTAAAAGAATGTTTTAAAAAGAATGTATAATCTTCGTAAATTATATCATAAATAGGACTCGTGGGGTAATGTGACATGCGGCTAACAGAAACACATGGAAATGTCTGCTCACCCAAAATTACAAACAACTACTTGCAAAATTACAGCAAAAAATGGAAGAGGAAAGTGGAAGGGGGAAAAAGTAAGGAACTTGTCCGTCGGCCCTGCATTAAAGACCATAACTGTCATAAATAAAAAAGTATACCAGTTTCATTTAAGGACCAAAACATTGACAGCTGTGCTATATAGATTGCAAAATAGTTGGGAAGAGATTTTTGACGTAGCGATTCCATGGCACATGGTTAATGAACTGATACGCAAAACGACGGCGGATTCAAAACGTAGAATTTTTCAATTTAAATGATACAAAATTCTTGCAACCAATAGAATGTTATTGATATGGAGGGTACAACCTTCCAAGCTCTGCAGATTTTGCTGCGAAGAGACATAGTCATTAAGATCATTTGATTTGGTCCATATCTAGCTTGTTTTTGGTCACAGATCCAGGAATGGTTGAGGAATTGAAATATTTACCTGGAGCTAACCCTGCAGATAGCACTACTGGGTGATCTGAAAAGTCATAGTCAATCGATCAATAATATACTAATACTTTTAGCAAAAACAAGCATGGCTACCACAACATTCTGCAGCGATACGCATTCCAATCTGGTTTGCGCTTATTGGGACTATCATTTGTTTTTCAATAGGACAATGACCCAACACACCTCCAGGCTGTGTAAGGGCTATTTGACCAAGAAGGAGAGTGATGGAGTGCTGCATCAGATGACCTGGCCTCCTCAATCACCCTACCTCAACCCAATGAGATGGTTTGGTATAAGTTGGAATGCAGAGTGAAGGAAAAGCAGCCAACAAGTGCTGAGCATATGTGCATATGTCAAGACTGTTGGAAAAGCATTCCAGGTGAAGCTGGTTGAGAGAATGCCAAGAGTGTTACAAAGCTGTCATCAAGGCAAAGGGTGGCTACTTTGAAGAATCTAAAATATATTTGGATTTCTTTTAACACTATTTTGGTTACTACATGATTCCATATGTTTTACTTCATAGTTTTGATATCTTCACTATTGTTCTACAATGTAGAAAGAGTAAAAATCAAGAAAAACCCTTGAATTAGTAGGTGTGTCCAAACTTTGGACTGGTACTGTATGTAAATATACCTGCAAAAAAATATATGGGGGATTGGAAGGGATGCAGACAATTACATTGATGGAAGCTACAATCTATCTGCAATTTAAAAGCTGATCTACCCCCTAAACAAAATATTTGTGGAGGTCAAAGTCACCATAAAACGGGGTCAGCAGAGGGACAGTCAACATCAGGCTGCACCATTTTGCCAGCTCTTGAACAAAAGCCTAACTTGCAATTCTCATATTAATGATGACTTGCCGTGGCTCTGTCTCTGTTTCCCTGCCTCTCTACTGCTACAGTTCTCTTCCATGCATCTTCAAGGTCGCATGTGATGGATGATAGTGTAGTTTGCTAAGCGTGGCTACTTTCAGAGCTGGTACCCAACCCAAATGCAGCCACCACTCATGTTGAAATCAGAGGGTGTGGTGGAGCAATTGCTGAACTGAGCTGAGCCTGATTTAATGCTCAGTAGTTGGGTTTGAATGTAATTGCAGACTTGAAGAGTGAAGGAGAGGGGAAGGCAACTTACTTCTGTGTGGTTTTCCTATAATTGTCTGATTTGCCACTTGTCTAGCTCCCTGTAGCAAACTATTATAGGCTTCTATTATCCCCTTCTGTTTTCTACACCACTCCTTTTCCATCACACACTTCAATAATTTTTTTGCATCTTATTGTTTTTCTGTCTTTCCTCATCCCTCTCTCTCTCTCTTCTTTCCCACCGACCTCTGTTCGATCCCCAAACCCCACCTCTTTTCTCACCTCTCCCTCGGGCACCGTTTTCACCTACACTCTCATACTCATCCATAAACCTCTGCCATCACATTTCAACATGCCAGAGTCTGTATTTTACGTAACACATGTAGGCCTATGCCTAATGAAAGGAGTAAGAAATATTAAGAGCGAGTGAAAGCAAGTGGAGTAGGAGATTGCTAGGATGTGATCTGGTTTCTCTGTGGCTCCAACAGCACCTCAGAACCTCTTGCAGCCAGGGTAATTAGTTATTCCCAGGCTGGCCTGATCGATCGGTGTCCCTGTGTTCCCCTGGCATGTTGATAATCTTCCATCTAATTTGCCACTAAGCTCCTCGCCACCGGTCAATTGCTTTGGCAGAGAGTGTGACATACACCCCCCCCCCCCCCTTGATGTCATCAGCAAGTGGAACATTGATCGGTGCTCCTTTAAGAATCCATCCTCTCTTTTTCATTTGGGGGATTTGTTTTTGTCTAGTTTCTCTCTGTAATAATCCTTTGCAGTTTTCGCATGGCAGGTTCATTTTACTGTCTCAGGATGCTGAGCACTAAGTCCACGTAGCACCAAATGTTTGATGTCAAAAACACATAAGCAACTAAGAGCACCCCAAAAAATACATTCTGCGAAATATGAACTCAGATCACAGTCCTTTTGTGTTTGAGAGGTTTCTAGTTCAGAACCCAGAACCCTTTCCCTCAACATCAACAAAATGAAGGAGCTGATCGTGGACTTCAGGAGAAAGCAGAGGGAGCTCTCCCCTATCAACACCGACGGGACCGCAGTGGAGATGTTGGAAAGCTTCAAGTTCCTCGGCATACACATCACTAATGATCTGAAATGGTCCACCCACACAGACCGTGTGGAGAAGAAGGCGCAACAGCGCCTCTTCTACCTCAGGAGGCTGAAGAAATTTGGCTTGGCCCCTAAGACCCTCACAAACTTTTACAGATGCACAATCAAGAGCATCTTGTTGGGCTGTATCACCACCTGGTACGACAACCGCACCGCCCACAAACGCAGGGCTCTCCAGAAGGTGGTGCGGTATGCCCAATGCATCACCGGGCACACACTGCCTGCCCTCCAAGACACCTATAGCACCCGATGTCACAGGAAGGCCAAAAAGATCATAAAGGACATCAACCACCCGAGCCACGGCCTGTTCACCCCGCTATCATCCAGGAGGGGTCAGTACAGAAGTATCAAATCTTGGACGGAGAGACTGAAAAACAACTTCTATCTCAAGCCCATCGGACTGTTAAATAGCCATCACTAGCCGGCTACCACCCGGTTACTCAACCTGGCACCTTAGACATGGAATCACTGGTCACTTTAATAATGTTTACATACTGCTTTACTAATTGTATATACTGTATTCTATTCTACTGTGTTTTAGTCAATGCCACTCCGACATTGCTTGTCCTAATATTTATATATTTCTTAATTTCATTATTTTGCTTTTAGATTTGTGTGTATTGTTGTGAATTGTTAGACATTACTGTACTGTTGGAGCTAGGAACACAAGCATTTCGCTACACCTGCAATAACATCTGCTAAACATGTGCATGTGACAAATAACATTTGATTTGGTTTCTGTGCTGGTGGGGCAGCCAGCAGAAAATATGGAGCGTAGGGGTTGCTAATGTTCTCTAGTTGCACCGTGATTGGCTCACTGTTCCGTCACCCATGGGGACACAGAACTACATCATAACTGCAAAACCTACGGGTAGAGCTCGAAAATTCAAGCCTCTTGGGTGCTGCCATAGAGTTACATTAGAAGTGCCCATCCAAGAAGGCCCAAGGTCATTGGATACAGATAAAATGTCAAATCACGTTATATCTACTGTAGCTTTGACTGGACTGATCATATCAACATCATACTTTCAACATTTTTGCAAGCAAGAAAGCAGTCATAATCATGAATCAAGTCGACAATCTACTGCCAAATCCTTTTCCATCCTTGTCATATGGAGAGAAATGATCTAAAACATATCGGTGCTCATCGGCCATTGGACATAAACATTACAAAATAAGTTGGAAATCGCAAATTGAACAATGAGTGGTTTGGAAGGAATCCATGGCTAACTGCAAGCATTGCAAAGCAATCACTAGCCTGCTATTCCATGAAGTGGATGTTTGGTCCAAAGTCTGGGTTTAAGGGTCTCTTTTCCAAGCTTAATTGGGCCATAAAAGGTTGAATATTGGCCATACTGTCAATCCAGAATGACTTCTGCTGCGTTCAAAACAACTAGAAACTCGTAACTGGGAAACCTTAGACTTCAGTGACTTCAAGACAACTGGGAAAATACGTTTTGAACGGTCATCCAACTCGGAATTCAAAGTCGCGCCTCTTTCTAGAGCTCTGACCTGAAGATCACTGACGTCATAATTCGAGTTCCGAGTTCCCAGTTCTCTTGAAAGCACCATAAATCCAGAGAATGCCAGACTTTGATGACAAAGTTTCATGACAAAATTTGCCCACATGAAGGATCGCCGTGCCACCTTCCTATTCAAGTGAGCACAGCACCATGGTCCAAAAATGTATTGTATGCTGTTCCATAAATTATGTAATATTCCAGGGAGATATGTATACTGTAGCTAAGAAAGTAATACTAAGTGTATGTTGTGTAGTAAGTTGTTGTGCCCATGTGTCTCATCCTAAATATTTGTTCCCTTTCACACTCATAACTTAGCCTACTGTTCTGACTTGATGGTGCACATGTAGCCTATAATATGATCATCCAATATTGTAATAGCTTTCATTGTCTGCTTATTTGACCCCTTTATTTATCCTTGGTGTATAGGGAGAATACTGTAAGAACGGCCCATGTTCTGAATTCTCTCGCTGTACATCTCAAAAGTGCTGAACTACTGACGTCCGTCCTAGCTCACTCATTGTCTTAATCAAAATTACAGACAGCCTCGTCCCCTTATGTCATAGTTAGTACATATCAATTGTCAGTAGAAACCACATTTATTTAAGCAAGTCAGCCATATCGGACATGTTTTTTTTAAAGGCAGTAAATGAGGCTGAATGAACTGTTTCACTGCCAGACAAGGCTCTCCTGACAGCCAGGTGGTAAGGATTCACTCCATGGTGCTTAAAAGAAAGCTCTGCTGTTGGGACAGCTTTATGTAAGCCCTAACCGTTTCTGTCTGTTTAGTGTTGTGTTGTGGATTTGCTGGCATGCATCCCCCAAAAATGTGGGAGTTCACCTCACCAAGATTTACATGCTAAAATCGCCACTGCTAATGTGTATGGGGAAATATGCCCTACAACCAACTCCCACCTAATGCTCTCCCTCTGTGGCTTTATTGATTTTCTCCAGTGATTAATTGGACACAGGGGGAGCTGAGGTGTGGCCAGGTACCAAGAAAACATACTGCCCATGTCCTCTGTGGCCATCCAGAAACGCCATTCTACAAACAGCATGCCTCTTAGTGGATGTTCAAATATGAAATTGCAAAAAATCTCTCCTTTTGATGGAAGAGATCACATAATATATGAATTTGAGTACTTTTCCCTCAACATGCATCTAATATCAGAGCTATCACCATCTCTCCCTGCTCCCCTCTTCTCTCCAAACACTCATGCACAGGGAATTGCTGTGACCATTTTGAAGATATTGTAGCACGGTTCATCGCGCTCTAGCGACTCCATGTGGCGGGCCGGGTGCCTGCAGGCCGACTTCGGTTGTCAGTTGAACAGTGTTTCCTCCGACACGTTGGTGCAGCTGGCTTCTGGGTTAAGCTGGCGGGTGTTAAGAAGCACGGTTTGGCGTGTCAGAAGTGAACCTTTGAATTAACATTAAAATGGACATTTAGTTTTGTGCATAAAATCTCCAAATTATGCAATGTCCAATACAGAAACTTGGACACGTGGAAACAAGGAAGGTGACGAGTGAACGTTTCATCTGTATAAACCAATATTAATGGTTAAACAGGAATGGTGTTAATGCTTCATTGCTGTTCATGGCTTTTGACATTGGGTCAACTAATCAATTCATTTCAATTGGTCTTGTAACACATCTCAGTTCATGTTAGTCTATAGAATAGGAAATAATACTCAGAGGTGATTAAAACTATACTGTATGAAGTAATGTTTGGTGTGTTTCTGTCTGCATCTTACTGCAGTGCTGATCTATTACAAATGCTTTATAAGACTACTGCATTAAGTGTAAAAGAGCTATCATTATCATCATACACAGTCCAATTCAACTTTTTCCTGAAATGAATTAAGTGCTACTCCACTAAGATTAATTAGGTCTACAGCCAGTATTTGAAATGGAAACGATGCATTATATGGAAGAAAAACATTCCACTAGAGAAAATAAATCAAAACCAATTTTAATGACTTTGGTACAGTATTCATGTAAAAAAAATCAACAGGTCAGTTCTAATTTTAGCAGAGCATTAAAAATGGTAAGAAAATATTCCTGGGTCACATTTTCCTCTGAATGCCAGACTAACATGATGTTCAATTTGGTGATGTATCAGAAAGAAAAAAAATACACTCCTACTCCCTAACTTTTAAAATCCTATCACACACTGTCCTAAAGTGACACAATGGTTATGTATCGTCTGCTGTGATGTCGATGCTCATGTGGTGAAGTCCCTCTGTGATGCCACCTGTTCTCAGAAGGGAAGACCATGTCCTTCAGGATGACCTACCAGCCAACCAGCTCCCTCCCATAGGAACCCATTGGGTGACATCACAACCTACCAGCCAACCAGATCCCCTCCTATATCCACCCAGTCACAGTGTGACATCATGAAAACTCATCTAACAAGCATACTAATAAAGAAAACCTTTGGTACCCCAAAATCTTTTAGCAATAAAAAAAATAAAAATCTAAAATGGGAACAATGTTACTACTTTTCACAAAGAATCTTTGTTAAGCGTCATTACTACAAACAAAGCTCCTATGGCTTTCACTAAAACTAGTCAGAACGGAAAGCACCATATTTATGAGTAGAGCACCAGGTGCAGACGATGTGCAGTCCATGTCCTTGAGTTTGTTTGGGGCAGAAACTGTCGCTTTGTCTTGTTAAATGACATTTGGTTTCTGTGTATATTGGCACCACATTTAGATTTAGTCTACGACTTATTTTCTAGCTGGATGGTTTAATTTATTTGCTTACAGTATTAATAATTAATTACAAACATGAATTGAAGCTTTGATTCAGTCATGGCAAGTAATTGTGTGACAAATATATTTGATTTAACGTTACTCCTCACTCAGCTATCAGAATGTTGTTAGTGTTCAATCCAAGGTTTTTTTTCCTTGTTTACCTCTCAATAGAACACTTTGATTCAGTAAATCACAGACAAGTAGCAAGAATAAAAAATGTCAACTTCTGACATTAATTGCATTTGGTAATTTGCAAGTAATAAAACATTTCTAAACACTTTTTTTTACTGTGAGTTCAGTAGCTGTTGAAAAGGATAAAGGCCTATGGAGCAGCCTTTATCTTCTGGGTGATCTGATTCTGATCCTTCATTTGAACGTGAGCCAGCGTTTGGGGTTGTCTATGAGGATCTTGTCCACCTGGTTCTGGTTAATCCCTCTCCTCAGCATCTTGGGCACGATGTTCTTCAGTATGTGTGAGTAGCCGTGCCCTCCGTACTTGGTGAGACGGTTCTTGGTGTGGATGTCGTGGGCAATGACAATGTTGTCCTCATATCCCTCCTGGACCAGGAACGCCAAGCTAGAGAGGGTGGGAGACACACACACACACACGTCTAATGGCTGCCGTTTTACGCGCTCCTAACCAACTATGCTGTTTTATGAGATTTTTCGCATTGTTTGCAACTTATTTTGCATATAACGTTGCTGCTTCTGTCTCTTATGACCGAAAATAACTTTTGGACATCAGAACAGCGATTACGCACCTCGAACTGGACAAAGATGTTTTTCTTTAATGAGTCTGACATGAAAGATATACTGCTTTCTCGGGAACGGGCCCAAATCACTGTCATTTGAGTGAAGAAAAGACGGAGAAAAAGGGGGGCGAAGGTCAGGCTGCCGTCTGAGAATTCGTAGACGAGTGAGTAAACCTCCACTGCCATCCGTTCTATTGGCCAATGTGCAATCATTGGAAAACAAAATGGATGAAATACGATCAAGACTATCCTACCAACGGAACATTAAAAACTGTAATATCTTATGTTTAATCGAGTCGCGGCTGAACGGCGACACGGATAATATAGAGCTGGTGGGATTTTCCCTGCATCGGCAGGACAGAAAAGCTGCATCTGGTAAGACGAGGGGCAGGGGTGTGTGTCATATTTTGTCAATAACATCTGGTGGGTGATGTCTAATATTAAAGATGTTTCGAGGTATAACTCGCCTGAGGTAGAGTACCTCATGATAAGCTGTAGACCACACTATCTACCAACAGAGTTCTCATTTATATTATTCATAGCAGTCTATTTACCACCACAAACCGATGCTGGCACTAAGACAGCACTCAACCAGCTGTATAATGCCATAAGCAAACAAGAAAATGCTCATCAGGAAGCGGCGCTCCTAGAGGCCGGGGACTTTAATGCAGGCAAACTTAAATCCGTTTTACCTCATTTCCACCAGCATGTGCAACCAGAGAAAAATAAAATAATAATAACTCTGGACCACCTTTACGCCACACAGAGACACATACAAAGCTCTCCCCGGACCTCCATCTGGTAAAGTGACCATAATTCTATCCTCCTGATTCCTTCTTACAAGCAAAAACTAAAGCAGGAAGTACCAGTGACTTGATCAATATGGAAGTGGTCAGATGACGCGGATGCTACACTACAGGACTGTTCTGGTAGCACATACTGGAAAATGTTCCGGGATTAATCCAATGGCATTGAGGAGTATACCATCAATAAGTGCATTGACGACATCGTCCCCACAGTGACCGTACGTACATATCCCAACCAGAAGCCATGGATTACAGGCAACATCTGCATCGAGCTAAAGGCTAGAGCTGCCACTTTCAAGGAGTGGGACACTAATCCGGACGCTTACAAGAAATCCAGCTATGCCCTCAAACAGGCAAAACGTCAATGCAGGATTAAAATTGAATCCTACTATACCGGCTCTGACGCTCGCAGGATGTGACAGGACTTGTAAACTATTACAGACCACAAAAGGGAAAGCCAGCCGCGAGCTGCCCAGTAGCACTCACGTCGGTAGCCATGAAGTGCTTTGAAATGGATCACATCAATAGCATCATCCCAGATACCCTAGACCCACTCCAATTTGCATACCGCACGCTTACAAGAAATCCAGCTATGCCCTCAAACAGGCAAAACGTCAATGCAGGATTAAAATTGAATCCTACTATAGAATTCCGGAGCACCAACAAATCCACAGATGACGCAACCTCAATCGCACTCCATACTGTTCTTTGCCATCTGGACAAAAGGAACACCTATGTGAGAATGCTGTTAATTGACTACAGCTCAGCGTTCAACACCATAGTGCCCACAAAGCTCATCACTAAGCTAAGGACCCTGGGACTAAACATCTCCCTCTGCAACTGGATCCTGGACTTCCTGACTGGCCACCCCCAGGTGGTAAGAGTAGGCAACAACACATCTGCCACGCTCATCCTCAACACTGGGGCACCTCAGGGGTGAGTGCTTAGTCTCATCCTGTACTCCCTGTTCACCCACGACCGCGTGGCCAAACACAACTCCAACGCCATCATTAAGTTTGCAGATGACACAACAGTGGTAGGCCTGATTACCGACAATGATGAAACAGCCTATAGGAAGGAGGTCAGAGACCTGGCCGTGTGGTGCCAGGACAACAACCTCTCCCTCAATGTGTGCAAGACAAAGGAGATGATTGTGGACTACAGGAAAAGGCGGTCCGAACAGGCCCCCATTAACATCAACAGGGCTGTAGTGTAGCGGGTTGAGAGTTAAGTTCTTTGGTGTTCACATCACCATAGAACTATCATGAAGAGGGCACGACAACACCTTTTCCCCCTCAGGAGACTGAAAAGATTTGGCAATGGTCCCCAGATCCTCAAAAATGTCTACAGCTGCACCATCGAGAGCATCCTGACCGGTTGCATCACCGCCTGGTATGGCAACTGCTCAGCATCTGACCTTAAGGCACTACAGAGGGTAGTGCGAACGGCCCAGTACATCACTGGGGCCAAGCTTCCTGCCATACAGGACCTATTTACTAGGCGGTGTCAGAGGAAAGTAAAATAAATTGTCAAAGACTTCAGTCACCTAAGTCATAGACTGTTCTCTCTGCTACCACACGACAAGCAGTACCGGAGCGCCAAGTCTAGGTCCAGCTTCTACCCCCATGCCATAAGACTGATGAACAATTAATCAAATGGCATCCCTGACTATTTAGATTGCTGCCCCCCCCCCCCTCCCCAGTTTGTTTTTACACTGCTGCTACTCGCTGTTTACTATCTATGCATAGTCACTTGACCCCTACCTACATGTACAAATTACCTCGACTAACCTGTACCCCCGGAAAATTGACTCGGTACCGGTACCCTGTGTATATGGCCGGGTTATTGTTATTTTATTGTGTTACTTTTTATAATTTTTTAAACTTTAGTTTATTTGGTAAATATTGTCCTAACTCTTTGTTGAACTGCATTGCTGGTTAAGGGCTTGTAAGTAAGCATTTCACGGTAAGGTCTACACCTGTTGTATTCGGCGCATGTGACAAATAAAGTTTGATTTGATGCACGCACACACATCAAAAGAGATCCATGGGCGTTATTTAACTTTTTAGGTTTAGTAAAGTATTGTGAAGTAGATACACACAACCAAATTGACCTAGTTTAGCTGCAGTTGTCTAGTAGGTAGTTCGGTAGCAAAGAGCACTCACGCCTTGACTCTCTGGCTGTCACTGGGCATGTCCACCTCCATGTTATAGGCATAGTTCAGCATCTCTGTTCCAAACAGGTCGTATTCCAGGTAACTCCCCATCTTTGCAAACTCCAGCAGCTCTCCATTGTCAAATATGGTCCTGTGTTAGGAAAACAAACCATGAATAATTTAGTCACTCATCACTGAAGCAATCTTTGAGGCATCAGCAGATTAAAATTCTCCACAATACGCCTTAACACATTCCTGAACAATTACAGTGTATTCCGAAGGTATTCAGACACCTTCACCTTTTCCACATTTTGTTACAGCCTTATAAAAAAAAATCTATTTTAGAGTATTTAAAAAAAAAATTGAATCTACACACAATACCCCAAAATGACAAAGCGAAAACAGGTTTAGAAATGTTCACAAATGTATTAAAAAATAGAAACAGAAATACCTTAGAATTATTCAGACACTTTGCTATGAGACTTGAAATTTAACTCGGGAGCATCTTGTTTCTATTGATCATCCTTGAGATGTTTCTACAACTTCATTAGTGTCCACCTGTGGTAAATTAAATTGATTGGACATGATTTGGAAAGACACACACGTCTATATAAGATCCCACAGTTGACAGCGCATGTCAGAGCAAAAACCAAGCCGTGAGATCCAAGGAATTGTCCATAGAGCTCCGAGACAGGATTGTGTCGAGGCACAGGTTTAGGGAAGGGTACCAAAACATTTCTGTAGCATTGAAGCTCCCCAAGAATACAGTGCCTCCATCATTCTTAAATGGAATAAGTTTGGAACCACCAAGACTCTCCCTAGAGCTAGCCTCCCAGCCAAACTGAGCAATCGGGGGAGAAGGACCTTGGTCAGGGAGGTGACCAAGAACCCGATGGTCACTGTGACAGAGCTCCCGAGTTCCTCTGTAGAGATGGGAGAACCTTCCAAAAGGACACTCCACCAATTAGGCCTTTATGGTAGAGTGGCCAGACGGAAGTCACATCCTAAGCACACAGCCAAGACAACGCAGGAGTGGCTTCGGGACAAGAGCTTGAGAGGATCTGCAGAGAAGAATGGGAGAAACTCTCCAAATACAGGTGTGCCAAGCTTGTAGTGTCATAACCAAGAAGGTTCGAGGCTGTAATCGCTGCCAAAGGTGCTTCAACAAAGAACTGAGTAAAGAATCTCAATACTTATGAAAATGTGGTACTTGTGTTGTTGCTTTTAATGTAACAAAATGTGGAAAAAGTCAATAGGTCTGAATACTTTCAGAATGCACTTTAGAAGCTTGCTTTATAAGTATAATTGTTCATACTGTATTATAAACCCATGTAGGCCTCTGACCTTTTCCTGACTATGTGACTGACCAGGAAAAAAAGTCCTGCCACCCCTCCATTCCACTCTGGGCCCTGAATGAAAGCTCTCACCTATCCAGGTGTGACATAACAGTCTTGCTGATGTCACCTCCAGCTTCTTGCAGGAGACGCACTATCTCAGCCGGTGCACCAGGGTTCCGTCCTGGGTGGATGATGACTGGGCAGCCCAGCTCGGTCTGAGCATGTGCAGTGGCCTGCAGCACTTTCTTCTCACTGTCCGTGATTGGCCAGCTGCAGCCGATCTCTCCAATCACACCGCAGCGGATCTCGGTCCCATCCGCCCCGTGGAGAACCTCACTGATGATGATGTCTGTGAGCTGGAGAGAGAAGTCGAGTGTTAGTCAGGGGAAGTAGTGGCAGACAAGGGACACAAACTGGCCATAGCTCCCTCAGATGGGAGACAGCTGACCAAAGCCACTTGGATACATTTGACCGAGAGGGGGCTTCTACAAATGGGACAGTATACCTTCACACAGACACAAACTACCATAAACCTCCCCCACCTTCTCCACGGTCATCTTCCTGGTGGCCTCAGAGTGGGTGGCGTCCACATAGTACCCCGCCCCTCCTATGATGTGGACGCCCGTATTCTTGGCCAGCTGTTTGAGGCAGGGCAGATCCCGGGCGATACCCTGGGTAGTGTTTTCTACGATGGTACCCCCTCCTGCCTTTCGGTACTCATGCAGCTCTTCCCGCACAGCATTGGTCTCCTGCAGCAGCAGCAGGTTTTCATGGCTGAAGAAGATTGTTACAGGGACACAGAGATTTGTCTATTGGCTTCAGCCTGAACACGTTCTAGATTACCTGCTGTAAAGGTGCTAGACTACCTGCTGTATGGTTCTAGAAATCTGCCTGCTGTACGGGCTATATAGACTACTTGCTGTTAGGGTGCTAGACCACACTGAGCGTACAAAACATTAAAAAACACCTGCTCCACATACACATGGTTAGCAGATGTTATTGCGAGTGTAGCGAAATGCTTGTGCTTCTACTTCCAACAATGCCACAATATCTAACAAGTAATATCTAACAATTCCACAACCAATACCTAACACACAAATCTAAGTAAAGGAATGGAATAAGAATATATAAATGTAAATGCACTACTGTTTAAAAGTTTGGGGTCACGTAGAAATGTCCTTGTTTTTGAAAGAAAAGCACATTTTGTGTCCATTAAAATAACATCAAATTGATCAGAAATATAGTGTAGACATGGTTAATGTTGTAAATAACTATTGTAGCTGGAAACCCGCAAAACACCAGTCTCAACGTCAACAATGAAAAGGCGACTCTAGGATGCTGGCCTTCTAGGCAGAGTTGCAAAAAAAAAGCCATATCTCAGACAGTCCAATAAAAAGAAAAGATTAAGATGGGCAAAAGAACACAGACACTGGACAGAGGAACTCTGCCGAGAAGGCCAACATCCTGGAGTCGCCTCTTCACTGTCGACGTTGAGACAGGTGTTTTGCTGGTAATATTTAATGAAGCTGCCAGTTGAGGACTTGTGAGGCGTCTGCTTCTCAAACTAGAAACGCTTATGTACTTGTCCTCTTGCTCAGTTGTGCACGGGGCCTCCCACTCCTCTCTCTATTCTGATTAGAGCCAGTTTGCGTTGTTCTGTGAAGGAAGTAGTACACAGCGTTGTACAAGATCTTCAGTTTCTTGGCAATTTCTCACATGGAATAGCCTTCATTTATCAGAACAAAAATAGACAAGTTTCAGAAGAAAGTTATTTGTTTCTGCTATTTTGAGCCTGTAATGGAACCCACAAAGGCTGATGCTCCAGATACTCAACTAGTCTAAAGAAGGCCAGTTTTATTGCTTCTTTAATCACGACAACAGTTTTCAGCTGTGTTAACATAATTGCAAAAGGGATTTCTAATGATCATTTAGCCTTTTAAAATGATAAACTTGGATTAGCTAGGAGAGATGGTTGCTGATAATGGGCCTCGGTACGCCTATGTAAATATTCCATTAAATATCAGCCATTTCCAGCTACAATAGTCATTTACAACATTAACAATGTCTACACTGTATTTCTGATCAAGTTGATGTTCTTTTAAATGGACAAAATGAGCTTTTCTTTCAAAAACAAGGACATTTCTAAGTGACCCCAAACTTTTGAACGGTAGTGTATTTGTACAATCTGTGTGTCGCTTCTTTGGCCTAGGCTATTGTTTAAAAAAAAAATTCAAGACCAGATTGATCTCAGTTTGTCAGTCAGAGTAGCCACTCATTTTGGTCATTTGTGTGGTATTATTAAAGCTATTAAAAAAAATAAACGAAGTACCTATGATTTCTTAATCCAGCCCTGCTCAAAGGTATGCTTTCAGTTTTCAGAATTAGAAGTGTGTGTGCTGGGGATGAAAATGGGGCAGGGGGAGGTAGGTAGTGGTTAGAGCGTTGGGCCCATAAACAAAAGGATGCTAGACCGAATCCCCGAGCTGACAAGGTAAACATCTGTCGTTCTGCCCCTGAATAAGGCAGTTAAAACCTCTTAAGCCCACCCGACACGCATGCGTCCCATCTAGCCATCTGGAAATGCAAATGCGCTACGCTAAATGCTAATAGCACTCGTTAAAACTCAAACGTTCATTAAAACACACATGCAGGGTACTGAATTAAAGCTACACTCGTTGTGAATCCAGCCAACAAGTCAGATTTTTAAAATGCTTTTCGGCGAAAGCATGAGAAGCTATTATCTGATAGCATGCAACACCCCGAAATACCTGAAGGGGACGTAAACAAAATAATTAGCATAGCCGGCGCTACACAAAACGCAGAAATAAAATATAAAACATTCATTACCTTTGACGAGCTTCTTTGTTGGCACTCCTAGATGTCCCATAAACATCACTATTGGGTCTTTTTTTCGATTAAATCGGTCCATATATACCCTAAATATCGATCTATGAAAAGTGTGTGATCCAGGAAAAAACACTGTTTTAAAACGCAACGTCATTTTTTTAAATGAAAAAAGTCGACGATAAACTTTCACAAAACACTTCGAAATACTTTTGTAATCCTACTTTAGGTATTAGTAAACGTTAATAATCTATCAAATTGATCACGGGGCGATGTGTATTCAATAGCTCCACGTCTTCAAATCATGGTCGGAAATTTCTCTGCCAAAACATCCTGTCGGAGACCGGAAGGAATGGGCTCTCTCTTACTCGTTTGACCAAGAAACAAAGCCCAGGCAATTGACAAGACTGGCAACATCGTGTGGAAGCTGTAGGACTTGCAATCTCAGCCCCATGTAATTTGCTTTCCCATAGACAATACATGCAAGTGGCGCATTGATATTTTTTCCAGTTTTCGGTGATCAGTTTTTCTTGCGCTTTTCGATGAAACACATGTTCTGTTATAGTCACAGCCGTGATTTAACCAGTTTTAGAAACGTCAGAGTGTTTTCTATCCACACATACTAATCATATGCATATACTATATTCCTGGCATGAGTAGCAGGACGCTGAAATGTTGCGCGATTTTTAACAGAATGTTCGAAAAAGTAAGGGGTAGGCTTAAGTGGTTTTAACCCACTGTTCCTAGGCTGTCATTGTAAATAAGAATTTGTTCTTAACTGACTTGCCTAGTTAACCTTTATTTGTAAAAAAATTACATTTTAAATAACTCACAACCATTGAACTATGAGCCAAGTTGTCATGACCACCATTGTCATCTATTTCTTGTTAAGATTATGTAGCTACAAATATAAATTTATAATCCTCAGCCGACATTTTTTCTATTTCGGAAAAGCACATAAAGTGTATGAAACGTTGAATTTGGTCATATAAGGAAATGTGCCTTACTGCCTTTCGAATTTTGTGTAACTTCAATTGTCTATTCAAGAAAGCATCATGCAAAATATATTGGCACACTATACTTACCAAGACCATTGCCAAATAAGGCGTGCTGTCGCCTACTTTTATAGTAAGGCTTGAGGTGGTACCACCCAGCACATCTAGAAGGGAGTGTATTTCATTCCGAACCCCTCCCTTGAGATGACGTGGAGGCACCTTGCACCTTCTCAAGGTGCCTACACATCATGATGTCAATGGTAGAGTTGAACCGCTAGGGGCAAAAAGAGCTAGATTTATTACTGAAAGACCCAAATCTATCACTTTTGTAACGAACAGTCAAAATGAAGACCAGAATTGACTTGTTTCACTATAACTAAGACATCTGGTTTTCGATTATGTTATTTTTTTTCTTCATAAAAGTTACTCTTTAAAAAAGTGTAATTTTGAAATCGAAAACCTAAAAAACTGATGAACGGAAACCTGGAAAAACTCAATGGAGAAAACAGAATTTGGGGAAAATCAGAATCGGCAAAAATAAAAACAGATTTTATAGAGCCCTGTGACTGAAGTAATTTTCTTTCTAAATGAGATGTTTCTGAACACTTTAAATTAATCCTGATAATGCCATGGTTAAGAAAAATCATGAATAAATCAAAATGTATTTGCCACATGCGCTGAATACAACAAGAGTAGACTTTACCGTGAAATGCTTAATTACAAACCATTAACCAACAGTGCAGTTCAAGAAGAAGACAATAATTTACCAAGTAGGCTAAAATAAAAAGTAACACAATAAGAATAACGAGACTATATACAGGGTGCACCGGTACCGAGTCAGTGTGCGGGGGTACAGACTAGTTGAGGTAATCTGTACATGTAGGTGGAGGCGAAGTGACTATGCATAGGTAACAAACAAACAGCGAGTAGCAGCAGTGTTCAAAAGGGGGGGGGTCAATGTAAATTGTCCTGTGGCGATTTTTATGAGTTGTTCAGCAGTCTAATGGCTTGGGGGTAGAAGCTGTTAAGAAGGATTTTGGTACTAGACTTTGTGCTCCGGTACCGCTTGCCGTGCGGTAGCAGAGAAAACAGTCTATAACCTGGGTGACTGGAGTCTCTGACAATTTTATGGGCTTTCCTCTGACACCGCCTATTATATAGGTCCTGGATGGCAGCAAGCCTGGCCCCAGTGATGTACTGGGACGTTCGCACTACCCTCTGTAGCGCCTTATGGTCAGATGCCGAGCAGTGGCCATACCAGGCGGTAATGCAACCGGTCAAGATGTTCTCAATGGTGCAGCTGTAGAACCTTTGAGGATCTGGGGACCCATGCCAAATTTTGTCAGTCTCCTGAGGGGGGAAAAGTGTTGTCGTGCCCTCTTCACGACTGCAAGTTCTCTAACCTCCCTATAGGCAGTCTCATCGTTGTCGGTGATCAGGCCTACCACTGTTGTGTCGTCAGCAAACTTAATGATGGCGTTGGAGTCGTGTTTGGTCACGCAGTCGTGGGTGAACAGGGAATACAGAAGAGGACTAAGTACACACCCCTGAGGGGCCCCAGTGTTAAGGATCAACGTGGCAGACCTATTGTTGCCTACTCTTACCACCTGGGTGCGGAACGTCAGGAAGTCCAGGATCTAGTTGCAGAGAGGTGTTTAGTCCCAGAGTCCAGAGTCCTTAGCTTAGTGATGAGCTTCATGGGCACTATGGTGTTGAACGCTGAGCTGTAGTCAATTAACAGCATTCTCAAATAGGTGTTCCTTTTGTCCAGGTGAGAAAGGGAAGTGTGGAACGCGATTGAGATTGCGTCATCTGTGGATCTGTTGGGGCGGTATGCAAATTGGAGTGGGTCTAGGGTGTCCGGGAGGATGCTGTTGATGTGAGCCATGACCAGCCTTTCAAAGCAATTCATGACTACCGACGTGATTGCCACGGGGCGGTAATCATTTAGGCAGGTTACCTTCGCTTGGGCACAGGAACTATGGTGGTCTGCTTGAAACAGGTAGATATTACAGAGGTTGAAAATGTCAGTGAAAACATGACAGTTGGTCCGTGTATGCTTTGAGTACACATCCTGGTTATACGTCTGGCCCAGCGGCTTTGTGAATGTTGACCTGTTTAAAGGTTTTGTTCACGTCGGCTACCAAGAGCGTTATCACACATTTATGCAGAACAGCTTGTGCTCTCATGCATGCTTCAGTGTTGCTTGCCTCGAAGCGAGCATAAAATGGCATTTAGCTCATCTGGTAGGCTCGCATCACTGGGCAGCTCGCGTCTGGGTTTCCCTTTGCAGTCCGTAATAGTTTTCAAGCCCTGCCACATCCGACGAGCGTCAGAGCCAGTGTAGTAGGATTCAATCTTAATCCTGTATTGACGCTTTGCTTGTTTGATGGTTCGTCGGAGGGCATAGCGGGATTTCTTAAATGCGTTTAGTATCCAGCTCCTTGAAAGCGGCAGCTCTAGCATTTAGCTCGATGCGGACGTTGCCTGTAATCCATGGCTTCTGGTTGGGACATGTATGTACAATCACTGTGGGGACTACGTCATAGATGCACTTATTGATGAAGCCGGTGACTGAGGTGGTGTATTCCTCAATGACATTGGATGAATCCCGGAACATATTCCAGTCTGTGCTACCAAAACAGTCCTGTAGCGTAACATCCGCATAATCATATACGTTTTTCCTTGTAAACTGGAATCAGGAGGATATAATTATGGTCAGATTTGCCAAATGGAGGGCAGGGGAGAGCTGTGTATGCATCTCTGTGTGTGGAGTAAAGTTGGTCTAGGATTTATTTTTCCTGGTTGCACGTGATATGCTGGTAAAAATTTGGTAAAACTGATTTAAGTTCGCCTGCATTAAAGTCCGCGACCACTAGGAGCGCCACTTCTGGGTGAGCATTTTCTTCTTTGCTTATGGCCTTATAGAGTTGGTTGAGAGCGGTCTTAGCGCCAGCTTCGTTTTGCGATGGTAAATAGACGGCTATGAATAATACAGATGAGAACTCTCTTAGTAGATAATGTGGTCTGCAGCTTATCATAAGGTACTCTACCTCAGGTGAGAAATACCTCGAGACTTCTTTAATATTAGACATTGCGCACCAGCTGTTATTGACAAAAAGACACACACCCCCACCCCTCGTCTTACCTGAGGTAGCGTCTCTGTTCTGCCAGTGCATGGAAAATCCCGCTAGCTCTATGTTGTCCGTATCTTCGTTCAGCTACGTCTTGGTGAAACATAAGATGTTACAGTTTTTTATGTCCCGTTGGTAGGATAATCTTAATAGTAGGTCATCAATTTCATTTTCTAATGATTGCACGTTAGCAAGAAGAATGGAAGGCATTCGGAGTTCTCGCTCGCCTTTGGCGTGGATCTGGGCCTGTTCCAGTGAAAGCAGGATATCCTTCTCGCCGGACTTGTTAAAGGAAATAGTTTATTCCAGTCCGCGGTGAGTAATCTCTTTTCTGATGTCCAGAAGTTATTTTCGGTCGTAAGAGACAGTAGCAGCAACATTATGTACACAAATAAGTAAAAAAACAATTACACAAAACACAAAAAAATAAATTATAACAATTGGTTGGGAGAATGTAAAACGTCAGCCATGTTCTTCGGCACCATCTTTCACAAATCACAAATAATGAGTGAGATGTCGTTCAGAGGCTACAACAAAACATGCTAACCTCTCACCATTATCAATAACAGGCAAGGTTAGCATTTTGAGGGGTGGTATAATCTTTGTGCCTCTGTAACCTTCTCACTTATCATTATTCACTCATCATTCATGACTATCCATAATCATGTGTGGAAGGACCACCAGAGGGCAGGCTGGGCTCATGGATAGTAGCCCAACAAGGCATGGGAGACAAGGTAACCAGAGGCAATTAAGCACAGCTGACGGTACTAATGACATACTCTCCTTCCCCTATAAGAGAGAGAATGGAACCAGCAGAGAGGGGGGAAACTATCTCTGGAAGATGGCCACCGAGAGAGAGGAGCTATCCAGGAAGAACCACTAAGACGGTGACAATCCTGTGACTTTTTGTTGTAGTTTAAAGATAAGCCTATTGTGTTCCTGTTTCATCTGGAGAAGAAGATGTATGTTGTTCCTTGGAAGATTTTCATTGATTATGTTGGAGTGTTTGTGTTGACCAAATGCCCTCAATAGAGAACTGTGTTCAATCAAGAAAACCTACTCCTGACTCGTTTATTTCACCTTCCCGCTTTAGAGTGACGCCCAATTACTTGGTCCGCTCACATTGGTGGAGAATGCGGGCATTAGGTGGACGAGTGACACAAGGATAAGGGAGTAAATCAAGATTCTTCCAGTAGACCCGGAGGAACCATTCAAGAACGATGGATAACGCCCTACTACAACAATTGATCACGGCACAGCAGACAACCATAGAACTCCTGCAACAACAGCTGAGCCGACGAGAAGAACCTAGAGTTAAGCAAAGAGCGGCTGCTCACGCCATCTTACCTCGTCTCTCCAAGGAGGATGATATTGAGGCCTTCCTCATGACCTTCGAAAGGACGGCCACCTTGGAAGAGTTGCCACCCACAGAATGGGCGAGCGCATTAGCCCCTCTTTTGACCGGGGTGGCTCAGGAAGCCTATTTTGACCTGGATTCCCGCGAAGCTGCGGACTATGGGCGACTAAAAACCGAGATCCTGTCCCGGTACCAGCTGACTGCCAGAGATAGGGCTGTAAAGTTCCATCAATGGACCTATACAGCTGATCAACCCGTCCGTGCCCAGATCTTCGCATTAATACGACTGACAAAACAGTGGCTAGAACCTGGAAAGGGAGTAGGACATGTGATAGAGACTCTCGTAGTGGACAAGATATTGAGAGAATTACCCAGTGACTTAAAAAGGGTTGTGGGGCAAGCCAACCCGTTGTCAGCCGACGACATAGCCCAGGCGATGGAAACATATCGGTCTACAGGGGAGTTGTTAAAAAGTGACAAGGAGGAACGGAAGGAGTCTTCCAATCCCGTACCACGACTCACCCCAGAGCGCCCGCCACCGAAACGTCCAAGCCCCCCCCGGAGATGGGAGAAGTCAGCCACCACACAGCAGGGTCGGTGTTATAAATGTCAGTCTCCCAACCATTATGCCCCACAATGTCCTAGCAAGGATGAGCCCATGGTCACGGAGTCATCACTGCCTACCCCCACACATCCCGTTTTGAGGGGGCAGGATCAACACTGTTGGTTAGCAGAGATAGCCCCAGCCTCAGAGATTCCGGTGCGAGTCGAAGGACAAGATGTGGTAGCTATTCTCGACTCTGGAAGTATGGTTACGTTAGTAGAGGAGCGGATGGTGACCTCCGCAACACTGCTACCAGACAAAGTAGCCATATCCTGTATCCATGGAGACACCCACTATTACCCCACTGTGAATCTGCCTATTCTCACTCCAAAAGGAAGGTGTACAGTCAGGGCAGGGAAAGTGCCGCAGCTGAAGGTGCCATTAATGATCGGGAGAGACTGTCCCCTATATAAGGAGCTTCGGCAGATGACATTATGCACGGGAAGAAGGGGGACAGGAAAGAGAAAATCCAAGCCTGAGGTAGTAGTCCTACAAGGGGACGTAGCCGCGTCCTCGTCCTCTGCAGCAGAGGAAGAAATAGCGACCCAACGTTTACGACAGATATTCCAGGAAACCACCGATGAAGACACATGTGAAGGGTTATACACAACGCAGGAAGGAAGGAGCAACCAGGCGCTAAGGGATATATTTGAAGCTCCATCCGAGGAGGGAACCTGGAAGGGATTCTCCTCGGTCACCCCTGATGGGGATGTGGAACAACCTCCACATCCCTCTACCGAGGTCGACCTGCCCCAGGAATTAAAGGGACAGTTCGGCACCTCGCAGCATAGAGACCCAGACCTAAGGGAGGCCATGAGGAAGGTGAAGGTGATCGACGGGAGGAACGTCGACGGATCAGGTGAGCCCCCTCTTCCTTACTATGCAATCAGGCGGGGTCCCTTATACTGGGTCGTATGACGAAGGGGGGAAAACCAGGAATTACTAATGGTGCCTAGGCCATACAGGGATACAGTTCTACAGTTAGCCCATTCCCACGTCCTAGGAGGACACCTGGCACGAGACAAGACTATTGACAGAATCATGCAGAGATTCTATTGGCCCCGGGTCACCCGGGATGTGGCCAGGTATTGTAGGACGTGTGATCAATGTCAACGTACAGCCCCACGGCCACACCTACGTAACCCTTTGATTCCTCTCCCCATCATAGAGACTCCCTTTGAACGCATAGCTATGGACCTCGTAGGACCCCTCCCAAAATCCGCCAGAGGACACGAGTACATCCTAGTGGTTATAGATTACACTACCAAGTTCCCGGAGGCCATACCCCTGCGTAACATGTCGTCAAAGGGAATTGCCAAGGAGTTATTCCTGATGTTCTCTCGTGTGGGCCTCCCCAAGACTATCTTAACCGATCAAGGAACCCCGTTCATGTCCCGGTTGATGAAGGACTTGTGTCGGTTATATCAGGTTCAACAGATACGTACAAGCATATTCCACCCTCAAACAGACGGGTTGTGTGAACGCTTGAACAAAACGATTAAAAGCATGTTGAGAAGAGTGGTGTCCCGAGACTGGAAAAACTGGGACATGCTTCTCCCACACTTAATGTTTGCCCTGTGAGAAGTACCCCAGGCATCCACTGGATTCTCTCCGTTTGAATTGCTCTATGGCAGACCCTGTCGAGGAATCCTCGACTTAGCCAAGGAGACCTGGGAGACCCAACCATGCCCCTTTCGATCCACAATAGAACACGTTACCCTGATGAGAGACCGCCTGTCAGCAGTGTGGCCCATAGTCAAGGAGCATATGGAGAAGGCCCAAAGGACCCAAGGCCGGGCCTATGATAAGTCCGCGACCCCCCGTGAGTTCACCGTGGGAGAGAAAGTGATGGTGCTTGTGTCCACGGCCGAACATCGCTTGCTGGCGCAGTGGAGGGGGCCCTATGAGGTAATGAAAAGGGTCTCACCGGTCAATTACCTCATCAAGCAACCTGACAGGAGGAAGAAGGTCCAACTCTATCACATAAACCTGCTGAAGACGTACCATGGACGAGAGGAGGAGGTGGCTTTGATGGCCCTGGAGGGCAAAGGAAAAGAGGAGGCTCTACCACAGGTGCGCCGTGGCCAAACTCTCCTACCGGAGCAGTCAAGACAGCTAGAGAAGCTGATTATGAACTTCGGTCTAATATTCTCTCCATTCCCAGGACAAACAGATGTCCTGTTCCACCATATCCACACTGAACCCGGCAAGAAGGTGCATATCCACCGTTACAGGATTCCTGAGGCTCGCCGAGTCATCGCTAAGAAAGAGATGAGGGAGATGTTGAGGATGGGCGTGATCGAGCCCTCGGCGAGTGAGTGGTCCAGTCCCATAGTCCTGGTCCCCAAATCCGATGGTAGTATGAGACTCTGCAACGACTTTAGGGGTGTGAATGCCATCTCTACATTCGATGCATATCCCATGCCCCGCGTGGATGAACTCTTGGAGCGCTTAGGAAAGGCCAAGTTCATCACTACCCTGGATTTGACGAAGGGATATTGGCAAGTGCCGGTGGCTCCGGAGGATCGCCCAAAGACTGCCTTCGCCACCCCAGAGGGGCTTTTCCAGTATGTGAGGATGCCCTTCGGACTGCACGGTGCCGCTGCAACCTTCCAACGCCTCATGGATGCCATTCTACGGCCCCATCAAGAGTATGCAGCGGCGTACATAGACGATGTGGTCATCCACAGCGAGGACTGGGATAGTCACCTCCTGCGATTACGGGCGGTGCTCAAGAGTTTGGAAGCCACAGGGTTGACAGCCAATCCAAATAAATGCTGCCTGGGCTTGTCCGAAGCGGAATACCTGGGGTACACCGTGGGGAATGGGAAAATACGCCCACAGGCAGAGAAGACCAGGGCAATTCGTGACTGGCCTCGACCCCGGACCAAGCGAGACGTTCGGGCCTTCTTAGGGATAACAGGATATTATCGCTGTTTTATCCCGGGATATGCAACCATTGCCAACCCCCTCACAAACCCCATCAGGAAAAACCTGCCAAACCAGGTAGAGTGGAAAGACGAGACGGAAAAGGTATTTTAATTGCTAAAAGATGGCCTGTGTTCTGATCCCGTTCTACAGGCTCCGGACTTCTCACAAGAGTTCATTGTGCAGGTCGACGACTCGGATACAGGGCTCGGGGCCATACTAGCTCAGGGTAAAGGTGAAGCAGAGAAGCCGATTCTCTTCATTCGTAGGAAGCTCAGCGATCGGGAACAGAGGTATGCGACCGTAGAGAAAGAAGCCTTAGCCATCAAGTGGGCCCTCGATTATCTCCGGTACTACGTACTGGGTCAGAGGTTTGCATTAGTTACTGACCATGCGCCCCTCACGTGGATGGCTGGTAAGAGAAACAATAACAACAGAATAGCCAGATGGTTTTTGTCTTTACAACCGTTCTCTTTCCATGTCATCCACAGGGCCGGATCGAGAAACGGGAATGCAGACGCGCTGTCCCGACGCGACCAAGACGGTGCATCTGGCGCCCGACCCTCCGGTTCGGTCCTGGGGGGGAAGGTATGTGGAAGGACCACCAGAGGGCAGGCTGGGCTCATGGATAGTATCCCAACAAGGCATGGGAGACAAGGTAACCAGAGGCAATTAAGCACAGCTGACGGTACTAATGACATACTCTCCTTCCCCTATAAGAGAGAGAATGGAACCAGCAGGGGGGGGGGGGAAACTATCTCTGGAAGATGGCCACCGAGAGAGAGGAGCTATCCAGGAAGAACCACTAAGACGGTGACAATCACGTGACTTTTTGTTGTAGTTTAAAGATAAGCCTATTGTGTTCCTGTTTCATCTGGAGAAGAAGATGTATGTTGTTCCTTGGAAGATTTTCATTGATTATGTTGGAGTGTTTGTGTTGACCAAATGCCCTCAATAGAGAACTGTGTTCAATCAAGAAAACCTACTCCTGACTCGTTTATTCCACCTTCCCGCTTTAGAGTGACGCCCAATTACTTGGTCCGCTCACACATGGTAGCATCCACATGAATGTAGAAGTGTTCAGAAACATCTCTCCTTACTTACAATAGAAGTGACTCCCAAATGGCAGAAGTCATTATTCATCATTCAGTTCCTATTGGGCAAAACATAATCCAAAACACAACCATAACAAACCGCAAATGCATCCAACAAGTTTGTAGATGTAGTCATTGTGTGCAAGGAATATGGGACCAAATACTAAACTTTTGACTACATTTTTAAACTAAGTAAATTTGTCCAAAAAATGATGACTTCTTCAAATGGTGAGAATAGAAATTAAAGGACTTTATGCATCTAAACAGTAAAACAGATATGTATGAAAATACCCTCAAATAAAAGCTCACATGATGTACTTTCGCCTAATATAAAACATTCTATCTCAAATCTAAAATGCTGGAGTATAGACCCAAATTAAATAAAATGTGCACTGTCGAAATACATATGGAGGGGAGTTTACCTGCTGTAAGGGTTCTGCTTCAGCCAGAATAGATTCTTCATCTGGATGGGGGCCTGGGCAACAGTCTCGTCCCCCGGGGCCGGAGAGAAGTAGCAGCACTCAAAGGTCATGGTCAGGTGCTCGTGGGTCATGGTTCTACCCAGCTGGTCGGGTTCTATCGGACCCAACACCGTCTGGACCTTACCGCTCAGTGCTGACATGGTGAAATGGTTGGGTCTCTAGGGGTTTTAATCCTGCAGAATATAATATTTTATAATTACTACATTACACATAACTTATTAGTTATGAGATATTCCAGTACTAGAAAAACATTCCTTAGTAAAAAAGATGGTAGTCAGAGTGCAGTATAACTGCATTATGCTGCATCCAGAATAACCTTTTTTTTACTGCTGTAATTTTGCAGAGTAACTGCAGTTATTCTAAAATGACCGTGTCCAAAATACCACAGTCGACTGCAGTTACTACACTTCTACAGCAGTTTCAAAACGGCAATCTTTTTTTTAAAGGGAAAACTATTTGGTTGATGGATAGTTCCATGGATTATTGGATTGATTGAGACCAGCAGCAAAACACAGAGAGAGAAAGCAACTGGACACACTTCTTTCACATGAATAGATATGACTAGACAGGTGCCCACTCAAGCAGGGTTGCCATGTTTGTGGTTTTCCGGTCAAATTGGGCTACTTTGAAAACGATGTCGCGGGTGAAAATGTATTGTTCGTGGGTTTCAGGTTTTTGGCCTACTTCTAAATTGCACCGCGGCCGCCATGGCATTTCTCTCTCTTTAAAAAAAATATATATATATTTCACTGTGACCTGCTGTTGCTGACTATCAGGCAGTGAGCAGGCTGTTACTGAGTGAGGAGGGGAAGAGCCGGAGGGGTGTGTGCGTTAAGGGGATTGGTTGTTAGAGCGGTGCAGTCACTGAGACAGAGCAGTATGCGCGCACATCGTGACAACTTTTTACCAGTTGTTGGTAGGCTATTTAGATTGGCCATTACGGAGACACCTATTTCATATTCATATTTCATATTAACGCGCTAAAACTGACATAGCGTCGACAAAGCATTGGAAAACTAGAGCTCTTTAGATAAATTCGTTCAGAGGTGGTTTAAAGTAAACCGCATTCTAATGTCGACTTTTCCTTTGGGAAAGCGAAGGTTTTCACGCATGCTCAGTTCTAGGGTCTGAAGCACTGAGCGAGTGGATATTTGAAATGGTAGTTACGGAACTCCCTCGCGTGAAACTGACATTAAAATGTGTAGAATGATACATTTGCATCTGTTGGCCATCAAATAGGCTATTCGTGTATATGCCACTGTAGACTACTGTAGCCTACCATTTGATACAATAAACATGTTGAAATTAAGATATCACTGGAGTCAATGCAAATCAATGTGCCACTTGTGTAGCCTACCTGGAGCTGGAAAACATATTTAATAAATAGCCTATTATTTCAGTTTGCTGTTGTAGCCTTGTGTATCTATGCAATTAGTAATGGCCACGTTTAGTTAAATAAATTGGAAGTGATCAATTGTGATCATGGTCACATCTCTGTCCTTAATATATCACCCTCACATTTAATGTCAGTTTCATTGTGGACTTCGGCATGTTGGCCAATTAGGGCCTATAGGCTACCTGCATCTAGCTCAGCAAACCATGGCAAAGTTTAATTACAATTATAAACCCAGATTTTAGTCAGTAGCCTACCCTATTGAAATGACAAGTACATCTTGCAAATAGGATATTTTGTATTTAACCTTTATTTAACTAGGCAAGTCAGTTAAGAACAAATTATTATTTACAATTGTTCTAGTCGCTAGCTGCAGCGAACTGAAAAGATGAGCGACCCAGGGATGTGTATGCTTTGAGGACCTTTAACAGAACGGGTGTTTTATGTGGAGGATGAGGGCTGCAGTAGATATCTCAGACAGGGGGAGCGAGGCCTAAGAGGGTTGTTTATAATGATTTGTTGTCTTAACATCTGGCACATAATAACAGCACCTTTTGACAGAAATTAGCCCAAAATACTTTTTTGAAGTTTGTCCAAGTGTTTCTTGACCAGAGGTTTTGAGATCCTCTGTTACAACTTAGATCATTCAAACTCTCCTATCATATTTATCTATAGTTATGCACATGCGCAAACAGGATTTATTAATAATTATAAACTTGGTGGTTTGAGCCCTGAATGCTGATTGGTTGAAAGCCGTGGTATATCAGGTCGTGTAGCACGGGAATGACAGAAAATAAAGTCCTAAGAACAACTCTTAGCTGTGGTAAATTGGCCATATACCATACCACACCTCCTTGGGTTCGTATTGCTTAATCATAGCAGTCAAAACAAGTTAAATCAACATCCATTGATGGAAAATTACCTGGCAAGTTTAATAAGGGTGATTTATATTCTCTTGCGACATTCTTAATTAAACTCGCAATAATTATTATTTTGATGGAAAACCAAATGTTGCTTCTTAGCCTGTCGTTAAATGACGTCGATATTTGTTCTTAATTCGCTCAATAACATTATGGAAAAAGGGTTTATTGGATAAATCTGGCAACTCTCTTCCCGTGAAAAAATATTCGGCTAGTTTTCACACCTGCGGGCACATTTTAGCTAGACCTGGCAAACCTGCACTGAAGAGCCCTTTAGACCTATGGTTGTATACGAGAGGTCAAGTGCCCCCATTTTAACTCACATGACCTGCTAACTATAGAATAAATATCATTTAATTGTTCCCAGTGTTATTTTCTCACAAAAATAATGCATTCTTGCACCGTTAGTTTTAGATTTTGTATCACACTTGTGATCTCGAATAATTTAACATGCAATCAACTGGATGTAGTAGTAACTGAGCCTAGCAAATACAGCGGGCTGAAAGCATGCAACTGCGATTTCTGCAAATGCAACAGCTTTTCATTTCATTAGTGAAAAATATACATGCATTGTTCATGACACTACGATGTAGCAAAAATGATATAAGACCTGGAAATCTTGCTTCGATTCAGTAGTCCAAACGTTCTTCTTAATCGTTTTAACTTGCAAACAAGAGGAAGACCCAGGAAGCAACAAGTTGTGCGATTAGGAAGTCCTAACTATCGCGAGAATTTGACTGATACGAAGTATGTTACTGTAACCTGCCGGAAGGTATCGAGGCCATTGGCTGTGTTCTGAGAGAACTGATGATGGATCGACAACATTGTAGTAATGCCACAATACTAACTAACATAATTGACAGAGTGAAAAGAAGGAAGCCTGTACAGAATAACAAATAGCAGGACAATAACCTAAAACACTGGAGTTGCTTACCTGAGTGACCGAGTAACAGTTTTGACTTAAAACTACTTGAAAATCTATGGTAATAGATTGAAAATGGTTGTCCAACAATGATCAACAACCAATTTGACAGGGTTTGATGAGTGTCTTAACGAATAATAGGCAAATGTTGCACAATCCAGGTGTGGAAAGCTCTTAAAGACTCACAGCTGTAATAGATGCCAAAGCTGCTTCTACAAAGAATTGATTCAGGGGTGTGAATACTTATGTAAATTGTATATTTCTGTATTTCATTTGAAATACATTTGCAAAAATGTCTAAAAACATGTTTTCAATTTGTCATTATTGGGTATTGTGTGTAAAAAAACAACAACAACAATGATATAATCCATTTTAAATTCAGGCTTTAACACAACAAAATGTGGAATAAGTCGAGGGGTATGTACTTTCTGAAGGCACTGTATAACATGATTGATTGCAATTTGGACATGTTATCACATCCCCTTTGTTCATCTCTATCTTTCTCTGTCATCCTCTATTCTCTCTAAATTCCATATTTTCTATTTCCTTTGCATAGCTCCCATTCCTTGACCAGGTTCACTGATGGTGACAGATGGATCAGGTAACCTCAGTGTATCATTCTCACTCAGTGACCGGCCCAGTGGATACAGAACTCATACAGCATGTGAGATCATTGCAGAGAGCCTGATATAGGCTACAGTTTGAGTTAGGGCCAACGTATGTGCTCTCTTCGAGCAAGTTTGAGCAGAATCTGTTACATTTTATGTTCTCCAGCATTCAGTTATGAGAAATGAGTTCAGAGTGAAGTAAACCATCTCTGCCAATGGTTGAGTGAATGACAGAGAGGGCTGTTCTCCATCTGTAAGCAAGAGCATGACCTCTCAACCGTGTCACGTGGGACAGAAAGAGAGAGAGAGAGGCAATGACAACAAAAAAATTAAACAATGTTTTTCCCTAGTTATTGTCTTTAACTGGGGCCCAGAGCTTTTCCAGCTCAGATCGTATGATCAGAAAAAAACTCAAGCCCCTAAAGATGACTGAGGCATAAAACTAGAGTTCACTGCCCTCAGTGACGGACTTACCATTAAGCAGAAAAGGCAATTGCCTCAGACCTCACATCATCAAGGGGGCTCGTGAGCTGGGCATAAGAAAAAAATACTAATAATACATTTTTTTTTTTTATTCTCCACTTGAGGCCCCCCAACCCCTCCTCCCACGACAAACGACCCGTTGTCATGGGCTGCTTAGCTCATCGCTATCATAACCCTTGGTTCAACAGGTTGGTTCAGCAGCAGCAAAAAACATTTTACAAAGGACATGGGGAGGGAGGGTGTGTTTGCCTAGCCAGTGTGCTAAAAAAAAAAAAAAATCATAGACCTGTTGTCTGAAAATTTCACGAAAATAATTATCGTGCATGAATGTGGCCGGAAGCTGTGCTTTGTTATGATTCTGAACGGTTAGAACCAGTAGCTAGCAGTAATGACAAGAAACTGCCATGCGGGGAATTGTAGGTGGCTCGTTTCAGCTAGTTTTATCTTGTTCTTGATGTTTCAGCTAGTTTTATCTTGTTCTTGATATCATCTCCTGTTTTGAGGTGCTTTGGCTGATTTCATGTCAATGCTAATATGGCAAAACAAATCCCTAGCTAGCTAACCAACAACTGTAACAATGTATTTAAGAGACAACAAGTGTTCATTGTGCAAATGTGTTTATGTTTTCAATAAACATTTTGAGACTAAATCTAGTTTACATGTTATCAACAATGTAAGCCAACCTCCTTATCTTTTGCCCCATCGTTGCGCATGTGTCTGTTTTGTTGCTAAACAACCATCCCGTCTATACAGCCGCATAATTATTCATAATATATCAATCATTTCCACACAGAGTATACATATATTTAATATCAATATAATCCACATTTTTCTCATAATATTAGAAACAAGTGTCTTTCATCACCCATGGACTGGTTCATAATAATGGACTAATCCACCCTGACAGAGTTCCCATGCATTGTTTCACGCGACATGATGGCAATTCAATGAAATTAAGCTGCAACAATGAGGTGCTTTAAAAGTGGGGCAGAGAAAAGAAAAAGAAGGAAGGATGATTTAATTTTTACGGAAAAAATGTCCTTAGTTAACGCATTTCTTTAGTAAAAAGACAGGTGCTGTTGTGGTGATAATTCCTTCATCATCCAGACAGCATCAAATACATGGGCTACATATAGTAAAACAGAGAGGCCCTGTTTCGCTCGCTCTGGTGCTTTCTCCAGGTGAGATACATGTCCTTTTAGCACCTTGCAAATTGATGAAATGTTGGCATGTGCACAGTGCACTGTTCGGATGCTGGAATTATTTTGGATAAACCGTGCAAACTTTTTGAAGTGATTTGTTTGACAATCAGATGAAAACATCATGACAGTTTGTGTTCATGGCACATTAAATTCCATCTTTACTATAAAACACATAAAAACATTTGTGCACTGTCATCAGTCACCCTGACTCTGTTGCACGCACGTATACACACACACACACACACACACACACACACACACACACACACACACACACACACAGAGGCATGGCATGGGGGGAGTGTGGCAAAGAGATAAGACTGAAGCAAGGCCTGATGTCCACAGAGACCTCTGAGGATACAACTAATTTATTTAGGATGAATATCAGTGGGATAGAGAGTCGAGGGTGGGAGGTGATTTCATGCATGGTTCTGCTGTTCTTTGATAGTGGTCGTTGTTTATTGTCATTTGTTAATCATTGTGAGTTAGGGGTAGGCTGTTGCTACCCACGATGTCTTGGTTTTCACAAACAAAAAGAGGGCAAAAAATATAAACTCATGTTAATGTTTTACTATCACTTTATATAGCATTGGGATTATATTCCTGAATTTATAAATCAGTAAATTAAATCACAAATTGGCAATCGGCAATCAATTACTACTGTTCATAACGTTTTGAAGGCTCTCCTGTCATGCTGGAAGGGAGGTTACTGTGTTTACCATTAGATCACAAGGCCCTCTGTGGGTGGAAAATGAGAGCTGCATGCAAACGGACAATTCAATTATCCAATTGGCAATGAATAGACTGCAAGGATGATCCTAGACAGGAGGATATGAATATCACTTTGATTCCCGCATATCTCCCACCCCCCACCCCCATTCGAACCATCCCCACATTTCTTTTCCAGATTAGTACAGCAGCTGCCGGTTAGTTGTAGATTTTTTTTAGAACAAAGGAAGCACTGTAATAGTGGACCAGTCCACTGATCCATCTAAGAGGTTTAAACATCTTATAAAGATCATCATGATAATCAATAGGCATGCTCCGGCCAATGATTAGTGTTGCTGTAGCTGATCAGTGGAGAAACATTACGTTACAGGGTTGCAGTTAATTCCACAAATTCAATTATAATTCAATTCCCTCTCCCTGTACATTCCATTTAATTCCATTCAAAAACCTGATCAGGTCTTTGAATTCAGAGATAATTCAATTCCTCTCAATTCAAATGTTAGGTTAATTCCAATCATTCAATTCCCACTTCATTATTATCACCAACAATGCCACAAATTCCAATTCAATTCCCTTGGGCTTTCAGGTGGATCATGTCACTGGAGTACTAAGCTAACATATGGAATTGTTTTAAGATGATCATACTATGGATCATTTAGCTATTTTATTTTGAATTTTAGGTATAAAATAAATCCCCCCCCAAAATATTTGATAAAATATTGAATTTGGCCTTTACTACAATAGCCCATAGAATCGCATGAATGTCAAAAAAGACCGTCAAAAATAAATCATAAGGAATAAAGTTTTAAAGTGTCTGTCCTACATCTAGGAGATATAAGAAAGCTCAGGAAATATATTCGGTTTTTTTGGACACATATTTAACCTCTTATTTTAGTTGGCACAGAACTACCTCCATACTTCCACTCGTTTGTATAGGGTACCTTCAGATGAGCGTGGGAAAAAAGTAGCGGCTTATAGTCCGGAAATTACGGTAATATATATTTATTCTCATTAATCTATTTAAAAAAGAGTTATTAGTGCTTTTTGTTGTGATTTTCAACAGGGTTCGTCAAAAACTCATCTCTTGGTTCAGTCTTCTGGACAATGGAACCAACTACTGCAACCTCTACAACCTGCTGCAGGGTAAGGCCCAGTTTTCTATTGTAGAGTAGTTCTCTACATTATTATGACATGCTACTGCTCATTAAGTCTTATAACCGATACCGGGTCCGACGAGTTTGGGGGGTACCTCCCCCCACAATTTTTGGGGTCAGAAAATAGAAAGTGACATATCATTTGAAGGCTACAGCCCTTGTCTTTTTGGAAATGAAACTCAAGTCTTACTGCAGGCAAAGAATGTTCCTGTAAGACCAAAAATTACATTGCACAATCCCTGCACATTTAAAATGGCTGTGTTCCTATGGGAATTTGTCCATGCTTGGAGCGTCACAATTAGGTAAAAATCCTTTTGGAACAGTAATTGGTGACATTTTTTCCCCCCAACATTTAAACATTGTGGGGCCTGCTGTATCTCAGGCTCTGTAATCGTCACATTGTTTCTGACACTTTTATCCACATTTCTTACCTTTCTAACAGTGAGTAGCATGTGTTTGTCGGGCTTAGAGTTTTGAAACCTAAATGTACTTTAGAGGGTAGTATACAATATTATGCATCGCTTAGAAAATGCCACCAGAGGGCATCAGAGTTTAACAGGTTAACTATTTTCATGTCTGTTTCCCTGTCTTTACATGAAGTGGACTCCTCTTTGTCCAGACTACTGTATGTTGAGATTTTTTTTTAAATAATAAATTAACTAGGCAAGTCAGTTAAGAACAAATTCTTATTTACAATGACTGCCTAAGCGGGGACCGAGAGACTGAAAAACAGCTTCTATCTCAAGGCAATCAGACTCTTAAACAGCCATCACTAACATTGAGTGGCTGCTGCCAACATACTGACTCATCTCTAGCCACTTTAAAAATGAAATATTGATGTAATAAATGTATCACTAGCCACTTTAAACAATGCCACTTTATATAATGTTTACATACCCTACATTACTCATCTCATATGTATATACTGTACTCTATACCATCTACTGCATCCTGCCATCGCTCATTCATATATTTTTATGTACATATTCTTATTCATTCATTTACACTTGTGTGTGTATAAGGTAGTTGTTGTGAAATTGTTAGGTTAGATTACTTGTTAGATATTACTGCATGGTCGGAAATAGAAGCACAAGCATTTCGTGACACTCGCACTAACATCTGCTAACCATGTGTATGTGACAAATGTGATTTGATTTACCCAGGTGACGCTGGGCCAATTGTGCACCGCCATATGGGACTCCCAATCATGGCCAGATGTGATTCAGCCTGGATTTTAACCAGGGACTGTAGTGACGCTTCTTGCACTGAGATCCAGTGCCTTAGACCGATGTGCCACTTGATTGGTCCAATGATTGGTCCTGTCTTGGATACTCATTGGTCACCTGTAAATGTTTGACCAATGACATTGTGGGGCTGACATGTACCTGATAATTGTCTGTTGAGAAAGAGAGATGGGCAATTTGGATATTTTCTGAATAAATATTTAACATTTTCCTCAAAGCAATATCATAAAATATTGTTATTATTTTTTATCAGGAAAGCTATATTAACCTACTATGTATTGTCTATAATTATTTCAGAAAATACTGTAGATTTCTCAGACCGTTTCATCCTGAATGATTTTCTGATGGCTCTCAGATAGCTGTAGATCCCTACAGAAAGTTTATTTTACTGATCCACCTCTCTGAAGTGGTCAGGATATTCTCCATTCATACATAAAGTAGATAATCATTCACAAATTGGATGATATGCCAATTGAGGAGTCTCACCTGGTATGACCAGGTATGACCATTTCCATGGAGTATTATCATGCACTATGTTGTGTGGTCAAGGGAAGAAACATCTGTGACATTAATAATGTGTCCCATGCAGAACAATAATTAATTGTTTCTGTGAGAATGTTATTATCCTCTTATAAGTCTCTGTCCCATGATGCATGTCAAGTTACCCCAGCCGTTCTGGGAAGCTCGGGATGAGAGCTTCAAGTTCCTTAGTGTCCACATCACCAACGAACTGTCATGGTCCAAACACACCAAGACAGTCGTGACGAGGGCATGACAATGACTATTCACCCTCAGAAGACTGAAGATTTGGCATGGGCCCAAAATCAAAAAGTTCTACAGCTGCACCATTGAGAGCACTGGTTGCATCACTGCCTGGTATGGCAACTGCACGCCCTCCGACTGCAAGGCACTACAGAGGGTAGTGCATACGGCCCAGTAAATCACTGGGGCCAAGGTTCCTGCCATCCAGGACCTATATACCAGGCGGTGTCAGAGGAAGGCCCTACAAATTGCCAAAGACTCCAGTGACCTTAGTCATAGACTGTTCTCTCTGCTACTGCACAGCAAGCTGTCATGCCCTGACCTTAGATATCCTTTAAATTCTTTATTTGTTAGGTCAGGGTTAGGGTGGGAAATCTATGTTTATATTTCTTTGTTGGCAGAGTATGGTTCCCAATCAGAAGCAGCTGTCCACCTTCAGTTGGCGGGATCTTGTCTTTGTGTGTTGCATGTGTTGCACTCCTAGCTTTACGTTTGTTGAGTTGTTTATTGTTTTTTGGTGGAACATTTCAAATTAAAGAAAATGTACACCTACCACGCTGCACCTTGGTCTTAATTTAACGACGGACGTTACAGAAGATTCCACCACCAACAGACCAAGCAGCGTGGTCATGAGGACTGGACCTGGGAGGAAATCCTGGATGGAGCAGGACCCTGGACAAGGGTCGGGGAGTATCGCCGTCCGAAGGAGGAGATAGAGGCAGTGAAAGCGGAATGGCTATACGAGGAGATAGCTCAACAAAGCAAGCACGAGAGGCAGCGGGGTGGCACACGGAGACATTGGCGGAGTCAGGGTTCAGACCTGAGCCAACTCCCCGTGCTTACCGCGGGAGCGTGTGACTGGTCAGGCACCGTGTTATGCGGTGATGCGCACGGTGTCTCCAGAGAGCATTCACAGGCCGGTGCGCTCTGTGCCAGTGCCCTGCATTTGCCGGGCGGAAGTTGGCATCCAGCCAGGATGGGTTGTACCAGCTCGATGCTCGAGACCTCCAGTGCGCCTCCACGGCCCAGTGTATCCGGTGCCTGCTCCACGCACCAGGCTTCCAGTCGATCTCCCCAGTCCGGTGAGACCTGTACCGGTTCCACGTACCAGGCCTCCAGTATGTCTCCCCAGCCTGGTAAGCCCTGTGGCAGATCCACGCACCAGGCTTCCAGTACGTCTCCTCAGTCTGGTGAGACCTGTTCCGGCTCCACGTATGAAGCCTCTAGTGATGATCCATGGCACGAAGCCTCCAGTGATGATCCATGGCCCGGAGCCTCCAGCGACAGTCCCCAGTCCAGAGTCTCCAGCGACGGTCTGCAGTCCAGAGCCTCCAGCGACGATCCGCAGTCCAGAGTATTCAGCGACGAGCTGCAGTCCAGAGCCTCCAGCGGGGGTTCCCAGTCCGGAGCCTCCGGCGACGATCTGCAGTCCGGAGCCTCCAGCGGTGGTTCCCAGTTTAGAGCCTCCGGCGATGATCTCCGGTCCGGTTCCTCCGGCAACGATTCACGGTCCGGAGTCTCCGGCGACAATCCACGGTCCGGTTCCACAGAAGTGGATGGATCAGTGTAGGGAGCGGGGTCTACGTCCCGAACCGGAGCCGCCACAGAGGGTAGATGCCCACCCGGACCCTCCCCTATAGGTTCAGGTTTGCGGCCGGGAGGTTTGGGGACGTTCAGGTTTGCGGCCGCACCTTTGGGGAGGGTGGGTGGGGGGGGGGTGGGGGGGTACTGTCACGCCCTGACCTTAGAGATCCTTTAAATTCTCTATTTGGTAGGTCAGGGTGTGACTAGGGTGGGAAATCTATGTTTATATTTCTTTGTTGGCCGGGTATGGTTCCCAATCAGAGGCATCGTTGTCTCTAATTGAGGATCATACTTAGGCAGCCCTTTTCCCACCTTCAGTTGTGGGATCTTGTCTTTGTGTATTGCATGTGTTGCACTCCTAGCTTTACGTTCGCTGAGTTGATCGTTTTCTGGTGGAACATTTCAAATGAAAGAAAATGTACGCCTACCACGCTGCACCTTGGTCTACATTTTACACAAGCGGTACCGGAGCACCAAGTCTAGTTCCAAAAGGCTTCTTAAAAGCGTCTACCCCCAAGCCAAATACTCCAGAACAACTAACTAAATGGCTACCCTACATGCACATACTACCTGAATCACCTCGACTAACCTGTGCCCCTGCACATTGACTCGGTACCGGTACCCCCTGTATATAGCCTCGTTACTGTTTTTTATTGTTGCTCTTTAATTATTTGTTATTTTTCCATTTTCCTTTTCTTTTCTTTTTTCTTTGTATTTATTTATTGTTTACTTTATTTAGTAAATACTTTATTAACACTTGTTTTTTTCTTAAAAACTACATTGTTGGTTAAGGGCTAAGGGCTTGTAAGTAAGCATTTCACTGTAAGGTCTACATTTGTTGTATTCGGCGCATGTGACAAACACAATTTCATTTGATTTGATTAATCTCCTCCCTGTCACTGTTAATCAAAGATGTAGTACCTACCGTGGTGCTGCCGTACTGCTGTAACTCTCCTGGATAGTACATATTTCAAACCTTCACCATCTTTGACTTTATCTTCATTAGCATATGTTGTTTCTGTAATCATCCCATCACACGACACACTGCTTTCACAGTGTGTTTTTAGTATTTTTGATTTGTTGAATGTCATTAATTGCCGAGGACAAAACAGATGGATATGAATATATGGGTCTGTGCTGTGGGAGTGTGCACCCCCCCCCCCCTTCTCTTTCTCTCTCTCTCTCTCTCTCCAAAATGTCACGTCTCTTGTATCGACTGCTGTGTAATGGCCTCTTCCCACTTCCATTAATAGCACTCCAAATTATCCCTAATGGCTTAACAGCATGTGTCAAAGCATCAGAGAGAGAGGCACTCAAGAGCCTGGTAAAGGCAACACTTATCTACTTCCAGAGGACAGACAGCTGGTTACTATGCCAGACAATTTGAACATTTAATGCTCCTGGTTTTTCTGACGTTCCCTTTTGCCCTTAGTGGAGAAGATCTCATGTTAGTTGACTATAGAATTATAGCGTTTTGGATTGTTATGGCGTTGATGCTGATCCTTTGTACACACAGGTGGAATTCTCTATACAACCCAAAATGATGAAATGGCAAAGTCTTTTTTAAGCGTATTCATCCTTTTGGTTTAGCCTCTTTTCTCATTTTCTCTTTCCATCTCTTTGCTTTCAAACTTCAATCATCACCTCTGTTGGCGACGATACTACTACCACTGTATTTAATTTGATGATAACTTACATCATTTTCTTAGATTTAAACACTTAAAAGGAAAATCACATTTACACAAATGTACAATGACAAAAAGCAACCAGCAACAATCAAAGCATCAGGATGCCCAAAAAAGCTGCACTGCATTTTAAAATACACTTTATTGACAGACTTTATCTTGCCCTCAGAACAGTGCAACGAGACTGAGGTGCTGATGAGCACAGGGGAATAAATGCAGCAATACAGTACTGACTGAACTGAACTAGCCTGACTGGCTCTGCTTCAGAGTTGGGTTCCATTTCAATTCAATTCAGTCAATTCAGGAAGTACACCAACTGAATTCCAAATCCTCGTTAGGGAAAATTTGACTTTCAGCATACTTCACGAATTGACATGGAATACTAAGCTACTAAGCCATATGGAATTGTTTTAAGAAACCCCACCTCTTTCAGGAATACCTAGGATAGGATAAAGTAATCCCTCTCACCCCCCCCCCCCTTAAAAGATTTAGATGCACTACTGTTCCACTGGATGTCATAAGGTGAATGCACCAATTTGTAAGTCGCTCTGGATAAGAGCGTCTGCTAAATGACTTAAATGTAAATGTAAATGTAAACATAATTTTGCTATTTGATTTTTAACTTTAAGACCCCTTGTATAAATAATATATCTATATTTTATGACCATTTTTATTTGGTCTTACTGCTATGAATAACAGATTCACATTGAACAACCGAGTCCCCCCCAAAAAAATCGAAAGGAAGTTTGTTCTGAAGCATCTGTCTGATATCGGAGAGATATAAAAAAGATCAGATAACATTTGTTATTTTTTTGTTATGTATTTAACCCGTTTTTGGCAGGTACACTTCCATTTTTTTTTTTTTTCGAACTGGTACCTGGGGACATTCAGACGAGTCTTGTGAGGCCTGTGGGTGTCCTAGAGCAACAACCAACATGTACCTGTTTGTGAGAGTCTCACATTTCCATAGAGTTTTGTAGGCCAAACTGTTCGATGTTACAGATGATTTTGTGAGAAGACCGATTTTCGGGATGTGTCCATGGTCTGCCAAAAACCGCTCTAGCTCTGTTACCTTTCAGCGCAGATGCAGAAGTGCGACATTCGATTTCTACGGGGGCAAGGACATCGACTCTAGATTAAATGAACAACAATGAGAAATGAATGGCTTGATGAGAACCCTTTTGTTTTATGATTTCTAAGGGTTACGATACAGTGTCTAGTGAAAGTCTACATACCCCTAGCACAGTTTTCACATTTTTCTGCCTTAAATTTAAATCATATTTTTTGTTTTGAAAGCACTGAGGTCGGAAGTCTGAGATTTCTGAGTTTCCAGTTCCGAGTTCCCAGTTGTTTTGAACGTGGGAACAGTTGTCTTGAAAGCACCATAAATCTCATGGTACCCTTCGCCAGCTCATATCTGTGTGAAGCTGGTTTCAGTGCTCTCATCTGCATTAAAACCAAATGTCGATCGAGGTTGGAAGTGACAGCAGAGATGAGGTGTGCACTGTTCGACCGCGCCCCCTGAATTTAAGATCCTCCGACGCAACATGAATCAAGCACACCCATCTCATTAGTGGTGGCGAGATTAGGTCAATTATGTCTGACTAATTTGCAATTGATTGTCATAGCCCCACATTAAAATGATGTGACAATCAGAAATAATTGACTGCCATAGCCCCAAATAAAAGCGTTTACATTGGCTTTTAATTGTCAGATATAAAAATGGTGTCGTGGGGCAAAAATATTTGGGAATCTCTTTTTTAGGGAAACATACACTGAGTGTACAAAACATTAAGGACAGCTTCCAATTCACCGGGGAATGGACTCTACAAGGTGTCGAAAGCATTCGACAGGGATGACGGCCCATGTTCACTCCAAAGCTTCCCACAGTTGTGTCAAATTGGCTGGATGTCCTTTGGGTGGTGGACAATGTGGACAATTCTTGATACACATGGGAAACTTTTGAGTGTGTAAAACCCAGCCGCGTTGCAGTTCTTGACACAAATCAGTGCGCCTGGCACCTGCTACCATGCCCCGTTCAAAGGCTCTTTTGTCTTAACCATTCATCCTCTGAATGGCACACATACACAATCCATGTCTCAATTGTCTCAAGGCTTAAAAATCATTATTTAACCTGTCTTCTCCCCTTCATCTACACTGATTGAAGGGAATTCAACAAGTGACATCAATGAAGGATCATAGCTTTCACCTGGATTCACCTGGTCAGTCTATGTCATGGAGAGAGCAGGTGTCCTTAATGTTCTGTATATCCATTGTTTTTGTCAAAATTGCTCAAACTCAGTGAATTTTGTTCGAAATGATTGATTAGTAGAAATATTCAAACCGTGTCTCTGTTTTTCAAGGAGATTTAAGTCAGGACTGAGACTGGACCACTAAGGAATACTAAACACATCTTCGAAAGCCATTCTGGAGTGTATTTCGGCTTAAAATGTGTTTATTTGTCCCACTGAAAAATACAATTATATTGCAGTGTTAGGTCTTCAGAGGACTGAGGCAGGTTTTCCTCAACATTTTTACATTGGCTTTGTTCCTTTCATATTTTTTGGATCTGGACCAACTCCCCAGTTCTTGCCGATGACATGCATACCCAAAACATGATATTGCCCCCACAATACTTGGAAAAACACTTTTTCACTCTGTGATGTGTTGGATTTGCCCCGAACCTTCTTTTTTTCATTGAGGCCAAAAAGTGTATTTCTTTGCCATGTTATTTCGCTGTGGAGTAGATTGTGTACACAAAAAAAATCCCAATTTAATCTCTTTTTAACACGAAATGTTAAACTTTTACAAGGGTGTGTAGACTTTCACAAGGCACTGTATGGTATTGATATAGCTGTTGATATGGAGTTCATTATCCTGATTCTATCAAATATTTTTAAGTAAAAACTAAAAAAATAAGTACCACAAATGTGGACAACTCAAATCCCTAAAAATGTAAAAATAAGTTTCTTCACGTTCACCGGGAATCTCACATACCGAGTCATCTCACACACGTCGAGAGGAACGTGACATCACACAACCACATTGATTTTAATATCATGGAGGGCAACCATGGGCAATTCAGAGACAATATACTGTAACATGTTTCTTGGGACCTACTGTATATTTTATTCACATTGACTGTACGTACTGTATATGTCTTCAGATCACAGCCAGGATTTTGCCACTTTTTTCTTTCACTTTTTTTTTATCACACCATGTAAAAGAATACATGAAAAACCAACTGCTGTCACTGCCAGTCAGAAGAACAACATGTCAAAAGATGTTAATAAGAAATGGACACAGTAAACCCCACTACCACTATCTTCATACAGATTTGGGAGCCTACATACAGTAGATATGTTAACGCACACGTGCACACACACACACACACACACACACACACACACACACACACACACACACACACACACACACACACACACACACACACACACACACACACACACACACACACACACTCACACTCACACACACACACAGACAGACAGAGTCACGCAAACACACACACACCAACAAAGAAACATAACAAAAGTAAGCTATGATTAAGGCAGTCTCCAAAATATTGCAGAGATGGTTTTGGCCCCCTGTGTTAGAGACAGACTGCCACAACAGTCTTATTCGGTTCTCAGCTCTGTTCCTAGCTGCTGCTGCTTCCCGTAGACCACAGACAGACAGAGAGCACACCAGACCAGACGGATGGCCATGGGCAGATATGGAAAAGACATGGCCAAAGAAAACGTAAGCGTGATGGATGTCATGTCATGATGATGTTAGATCCATAGATTAGAATTAAACATCCCAACAAAGACTCTCGGAGTCGTAATCCGCACTAGGAAGGGAAGATAGGTCAAAGGTCATATTTGGTTTGGGTATCAGACAGTCCACCTCACAAGTACTAATATTTGAAAGAGAATTAAATCAAAAAGTACAGAGTCTGGGCAACATGAACTTTACTAGGACATGAAAATAAAAAGTAGTAGCCTATTACTAAATGGTCCACTGTACTGTAGATAGTAAGGGCTTGTTAGGGGCGTGCAGAGACAGAGAAAGACATGGGTCCCACACAGCTTTCCTTTTTCTCCAATAACTACTGAGTGCACCCAATGATAGTCAAGAGTTAAATCAGACACATCTTCGTTGGAATTGGCAGCCACAGTCCATTATAGTCTTGAATGAAGACGTCTCGCTTCGCTCCACCTTGCATGTCACAAAGAGGGCAAAGCACAGTTTGGAACATGTTAGGAGGACTCCTCTACTGTACTGCATATACTGTCCATCCACAGAGGGAGTTAGTTTAACAACTAGAGAGCAATAGGAGTTTGATAGCTCTTCCCACAGTCCCTAGTGGAAGTTCCATACACCTCCCCTACAGTTCCAGTCCCCTCTCAGGTTTGGCTCAGACCCACTCCTGCATGGAGCGCTTGCAGTACAGTATGTGTCTCTGCGTGCTCTTCCTCCTGAACTGGAACACGGTGTAGAGCAGGACCATCATGCACAGCGCCAGGACGCAGGGGATGGCGATAGCCACGGCATTCTCTGTGCCCCCTGTGCTGTCCAGCTTGATGACGACGTCCACATCACCGTTGCTGCTGTCGGAGTGGCGTTCCTCCACCTCCGGGGGGCTCCAGTCCCAGTCGGGGTCGGCCGGTGGGCCGTCGCAGCCCATGAAGTCCCTCAGGATAGAGCGGGGGTAGCCCGGCTCCACACGCAACCGCTGGTTGTTGAACTTCCAGTACTCCTTCCCCTTGTAGAAGTAGGTGAATCCTGTTCACAGGAGGACAAAACTCAATATTTAAACATTCATACAAGTTCATAAAATGACTTGTGCCAAAAAAGTTGATCCTAAAATGTGTTTTAGAACACAATCAAAAACGTCCTGTACTGAGAAGCAAGGCATAAATAGGCTATATAGTGCAAAGAGGCCAATTTGAGTCATTAGAAAGAGATGCGATGCAGAGATAGAGGATGATATAGAGGGAGAAATGGGATGGCCTACCGTTGGCCTTGTCCACAAACGCCCCCTGAGGGGAGTCAGGGATGCCCTTCCAAACCGTGATGGGTTTGGGGTAACCAGGGTCCATGTTCCTCATGTCTTCGTTGTACCTCCAGTATCTAAAGCCGGGTAGGAAGGAAACAGTGCGGTCAATATCCAGAAATGCAGATGTAGGATCTTCATTTGAGCCAGTTTGCTAAAGGAGGGAAATCATCCTGCAGCAATAGTTAATTAGAATTATTATGTGGATTATAATTAATGACGTTTTTATAGGGGTTGATAATTTTTTTTTGTTAGGGCAACTTAAGTCGGACAAGTCGGACAAGTGGAAATTCCAAACTTTAGAAGCTTTTTTGAAAACCCAAATACACTACAAGTTTGCATTTCCTTGCACACTCACTCACACACCAGCATTATAATCTCATGATCTTCTACACGCACACACAACTTTTAAGGCTCAGGATAATGTTACGCTGTCATACACAGAGGGATGATGTCGTGGTCTTAAAAACAAAACTTCCTAGTGAACAAGGTGCTGCGGCATGATGACAGCGCCATGACAAATAATTTGATCTGCTCTCGCACCCGGGTCAGCGCCTTCATATGATTTAATCTATCATGACAGCTTCACAAAATATCTGAGTCATATTGGTAAACACCATGTACTAAGTATAGCATCTTATTCTCTTATAGTCCACATACATAGATGGTCTCCTTACGAGACAAGTCCCTCAACATGGGGCAGCAGGGTAGCCTAGTGTTTAGAGAGTTGGACTAGTAACCGAAAGGTTGCAAGTTTCAAATCCCCGAGCTGACAAGGTACAAATCTGTCGTTCTGCCCCTGAACAGGTAGGTAACCCACTGTTCCTAGGCCGTCATTGAAAATAAGAATGTGTTCTTAACTGACTTGCCTAGTTAAATAAAGGTAAAAATAAATAAATAATAATAATATAATAAAAACATTCGTGCCAATATCAGTCCATTCTATATCAGCTAGCCTGTATCATTGTCATTGATAAAAACTAATACAATATAAGGTATAACCTAATTCACAATCTAACAAATCTAGTGTAACGCACAGACGGTCTCAAAGCCTCCATAACATGCAGGCCCCATTGTCATCAATGCCTGCCAGTCAATTCTATCATCAGCTACAATCTATGGTCACTATGAATCAAACCAATGTGGTGTCATGGAGAAAGGAAAAGGTAAAACAGACCTGTCTCCCTTGAAGAAGTATGTCTTGGCCACATCCTCCCACCACACGGCGGTCTCTATACTCTGGGTGGGCATCCCGCTCCCAAACAGAGAGATATCCTGAGGGTAGGTGGGCTGCAGAGTAGTGTCCTTGACCACCCAGAAGCGGTTCCCTAAAAAGAAAAAATAGACACAAATGGATCAGTGGTCATAATTATCCAGTAATCACAAACAGAGCCTGGGTCCAAACATGATGTTTTACACTGTTGCTATGTAACACTGTGAGCAGTATTGGCGCTATTGTGACTTTGAATTGATTCCAATAACGAGGGCTTATTACACTGGCGTACCGGGAACCCCCGCAGCCCCCGGAAGGCGGAAGGCCCACACTCTGGAGGCCCATCCGCAAGTCCTCGATGTCTATTTTATTTACTTATTTAATCATTTTTACAGAAACCCTCCAAAAAGTAATTAAAAATAAACAAATAAAAATAAACCTTTTTTTCATTTCAATACGTGCTAGGAAGTTAAGTGTTTGTTTCTTGGGCTTCAGGAATGTGTCTGAAGAAGTGCCTCATGCCTTGAAAAAAAGAAACTGATTGAAAGAAACGGGATATCAGTGAACAAAGGCCATGGTCCAGGCTACGACGCAGCTAGTGCAATGAGTGGAGCTTATCAGACCTAGAGAGTTTTTGTTCAGAAAACGATCTCTCCGCAAAAGCGACAGTTACAGGGGTGGTTAAAAAAAGAAGAAGAAGCTTGATTGCCGTAGCAACATCAAGGAAACTGGGCAGAAGGGAGTGGTGCTTTAAATACAGTAGTTATGTAACATCTTTAAATAAACCTCTCATTCTTCTTATTTGCTGGCCTCAACACTGTTACGGAAAGAGAGGAACTGTATAGGAAGCTCTGGGGACAGGTCGTCTAGATACTGGACAGTCAATAAATGTGGCATTTAATAGATTGGTTTTACGCACAACAACTTTCTATCCAAGCTGGGAGAAAGAGTGAGAGCTCATGTCATGGAGGTTCAGGTAGGCTACACAGGACCTCTGTATATTCAAAAAAAAAAATCAATTGGGAGCTGATTAGTATGCTGTTGCATCGAAAATTAATTTTACAATCTGCAATGTTTGAATCTCCTACTTTAATTACCGAACAAGTAATTACATTATTGCCGCCAGCCAGCAGACACTGTGCATAGCTTCGTGAAATGTTAGGATTAACATGAGAAAAGGACGACCAAATAGGCCTAGTAATAAACATTTATCCAATCCATTAGCTAAAGCAAAGCTACAGGCTACATGCGCTGGCATCATCAGTTCTATAAACAGCCACATAGACATGAAGGGGGGGGGGGACACTGCATTACACCAGTGACTTATTTGCATAGTTCAGGAAGAGGTAAAGAGCTACTATAGTGTTGTGAGTTTATTTAAGAGCTTTTGAAAACGAGTGTAATTATAATGAGTACAATAAGGGGCTACTGAAGTGTTGTTTTATTGTGAACGCAGTACAATAAGGGGCTACTGAAGTGTTGTTTTATTGTGAATGCAGTACAATAAGGGGCTACTGAAGTGTTGTTTTATTGTGAACGCAGGACAATAAGGGGCTACTGAAGTGTTGTTTTATTGTGAACGCAGTACAATAAGGGGCTACTGAAGTGTTGTTTTATTGTGAACGCAGTACAATAAGGGGCTACTGAAGTGTTGTTTTATTGTGAACGCAGGACAATAAGGGGCTAATGACGTGTTGTTTTATTGTGAACGCAGTACAATAAGGGGCTACTAAAATGTTGTTTTATTGTGAACGCAGTAGAATAAGGGGCTACTGAAGTGTTGTTTTATTGTGAACGCAGAATAAAAAGGGGCTACTGAAGTGTTGTTTTATTGTGAACGCAGGACAATAAGGGGCTACTGAAGTGTTGTTTTATTGTGAACGCAGGACATAAAGGGGCTACTGAAGTGTTGTTTTATTGTGAACGCAGTACAATAAGGGGCTACTGAAGTGTTGTTTTATTGTGAACGCAGTACAATAAGGGGCTACTGAAGTGTTGTTTTATTGTGAATGCAGGACAATAAGAGGCTACTGAAGTGTTGTTTTATTGTGAATGCAGGACAATAAGGGGCTACTGAAGTGTTGTTTTATTGTGAATGCAGTACAATAAGGGGCTACTGAAGTGTTGTTTTATTGTGAAGGCAGTACAATAAGGGGCTACTGAAGTGTTGTTTTATTGTGAATGCAGGACAATAAGGGGCTACTGAAGTGTTGTTTTATTGTGAATGCAATACAATAAGGGGCTACTGATGTGTTGTTTTATTGTGAACGCAGTACAATAAGGAGCTACTGAAGTGTTGTTTTATTGTGAACGCAGTACAATAAGGGGCTACTGAAGTGTTGTTTTATTGTGAATGCAGTACAATAAGAAGCTACTGAAGTGTTGTTTTATTGTGAATGCAGTACAATAAGGGGCTACTGACGTGTTGTTTTATTGTGAATGCAGTACAATAAGGGGCTACTGACGTGTTGTTTCATTGTGAACGCAGTACAATAAGGGGCTACTGACGTGTTGTTTTATTGTGAACGCAGTACAATAAGGGGCTACTGAAGTGTTGTTTTATTGTGAACGCAGTACAATAAGGGGCTACTGAAGTGTTGTTTTATTGTGAATGCAATACAATAAGGGGCTACTGATGTGTTGTTTATTGTGAACGCAGGACAATAAGGGGCTACTGAAGTGTTGTTTTATTGTGAACGCAGGACAATAAGGGGCTAACGAAGTGTTGTTTTATTGTGAACGCAGTACAATAAGGGGCTACTGAAGTGTTGTTTTATTGTGAACGCAGGACAATAAGGGGCTAATGACGTGTTGTTTTATTGTGAACGCAGTACAATAAGGGGCTACTAAAATGTTGTTTTATTGTGAACGCAGTAGAATAAGGGGCTACTGAAGTGTTGTTTTATTGTGAACGCAGGATAAAAAGGGGCTACTGAAGTGTTGTTTTATTGTGAACGCAGTACAATAAGGGGCTACTGAAGGGGCTACTAAAATGTTGTTTTATTGTGAACGCAGTACAATAAGGGGCTACTGAAGTGTTGTTTTATTGTGAACGCAGAATAAAAAGGGGCTACTGAAGTGTTGTTTTATTGTGAACGCTGAAGTGTTGGACAATAAGGGGCTACTGAAGTGTTGTTTTATTGTGAACGCAGTACAATAAAGGGGCTACTGAAGTGTTGTTTTATTGTGAATGCAGTACAATAAGGGGCTACTGAAGTGTTGTTTTATTGTGAACGCAGTACAATAAGGGGCTACTGAAGTGTTGTTTTATTGTGAATGCAGGACAATAAGAGGCTACAAGTGTTGTTTTATTGTGAATGCAGGACAATAAGGGGCTACTGAAGTGTTGTTTTATTGTGAATGCAGTACAATAAGGGGCTACTGAAGTGTTGTTTTATTGTGAATGCAGTACAATAAGGGGCTACTGAAGTGTTGTTTTATTGTGAATGCAGGACAATAAGGGGCTACTGAAGTGTTGTTTTATTGTGAATGCAGGACAATAAGGGGCTACTGAAGTGTTGTTTTATTGTGAACGCAGTACAATAAGGGGCTACTGAAGTGTTGTTTTATTGTGAACGCAGTACAATAAGGGCTACTGAAGTGTTGTTTTATTGTGAACGCAGTACAATAAGGGGCTACTGAAGTGTTGTTTTATTGTGAATGCAGTACAATAAGGGGCTACTGACGTGTTGTTTTATTGTGAATGCAGTACAATAAGGGGCTACTGAAGTGTTGTTTTATTGTGAATGCAGTACAATAAGGGGCTACTGAAGTGTTGTTTTATTGTGAACGCAGTACAATAAGGGGCTACTGAAGTGTTGTTTTTTTATTGTGACAATAAGGGGCTACTGAAGTGTTATTGTGATTGTGAACGCAGTACAATAAGGGGCTACTGAAGTGTTGTTTTATTGTGAATGCAATACAATAAGGGGCTACTGATGTGTTGTTTATTGTGAACGCAGGACAATAAGGGGCTACTGAAGTGTTGTTTTATTGTGAACGCAGGACAATAAGGGGCTACTGAAGTGTTGTTTTATTGTGAACGCAGTACAATAAGGGGCTACTGAAGTGTTGTTTTATTGTGAACGCAGGACAATAAGGGGCTAATGACGTGTTGTTTTATTGTGAACGCAGTACAATAAGGGGCTACTAAAATGTTGTTTTATTGTGAACGCAGTAGAATAAGGGGCTACTGAAGTGTTGTTTTATTGTGAACGCAGGATAAAAAGGGGCTACTGAAGTGTTGTTTTATTGTGAACGCAGTACAATAAGGGGCTACTGAAGTGTTGTTTTATTGTGAACGCAGTACAATAAGGGGCTACTGAAGTGTTGTTTTATTGTGAACGCAGTACAATAAGGGGCTACTGAAGTGTTGTTTTATTGTGAACGCAGGACAATAAGGGGCTACTGAAGTGTTGTTTTATTGTGAACGCAGGACAATAAGAAGCTACTGAAGTGTTGTTTTATTGTGAATGCAGTACAATAAGGGGCTACTGACGTGTTGTTTTATTGTGAATGCAGTACAATAAGGAGCTACTGAAGTGTTGTTTTATTGTGAATGCAGTACTACTGAAGTGTTGTTTTATTGTGAATGCAGTACAATAAGGGGCTACTGACGTGTTGTTTTATTGTGAATGCAGTACAATAAGGGGCTACTGAAGTGTTGTTTTATTGTGAACGCAGTACAATAAGGGGCTACTGAAGTGTTGTTTTATTGTGAACGCAGTACAATAAGGGGCTACTGAAGTGTTGTTTTATTGTGAACGCAGTACAATAAGGGGCTACTGAAGTGTTGTTTTATTGTGAACGCAGTACAATAAGGAGCTACTGAAGTGTTGTTTTATTGTCAACGCAGTACAATAAGGGGTTACTAAAATGTTGTTTTATTGTGAACGCAGTAGAATAAGGGGCTACTGAAGTGTTGTTTTATTGTGAACGCAGTACAATAAGGGGCTACTGAAGTGTTGTTTTATTGTGAACGCAGTACAATAAGGGGCTACTGAAGTGTTGTTTTATTGTGAACGCAGTACAATAAGGGGCTACTGAAGTGTTGTTTTATTGTGAATGCAGTACAATAAGGGGCTACTGAAGTGTTGTTTTATTGTGAATGCAGTACAATAAGGAGCTACTGAAGTGTTGTTTTATTGTCAACGCAGTACAATAAGGGGTTACTAAAATGTTGTTTTATTGTGAACGCAGTAGAATAAGGGGCTACTGAAGTGTTGTTTTATTGTGAACGCAGTACAATAAGGGGCTACTGAAGTGTTGTTTTATTGTGAACGCAGTACAATAAGGGGCTACTGAAGTGTTGTTTTATTGTTTACTGAAGTGTTGTTTTATTGTGAACGCAGTACAATAAGGGGTTACCGAAGTGTTGTTTTATTGTGAATGCAGGACATAAAGGGGCTACTGAAGTGTTGTTTTATTACATTTACATTTACATTAAGGGGCTACTGAAGTGTTGTTTTATTGTGAATGCAGGACAAAAAGGGGCTACTGAAGTGTTGTTTTATTGTGAACGCAGGACAATAAGGGGCTACTGAAGTGTTGTTTTATTGTGAACGCAGGACAATAAGGAGCTACTGACGTGTTGTTTTATTGTGAACGCAGTTAAGGGGCTACTGAAGTGTTGTTTTATTGTGAACGCAGGACAAAAGGGGCTACTGAAGTGTTGTTTTATTGTGAACGCAGGACAATAAGGGGCTACTGAAGTGTTGTTTTATTGTGAACGCAGGACAAAAGGGGCTACTGAAGTGTTGTTTTATTGTGAACGCAGTACAATAAGGGGCTACTGAAGTGTTGTTTTATTGTGAACGCAGTACAATAAGGGGCTACTGAAGTGTTGTTTTATTGTGAATGCAGGACAATAAGGGGCTACTGAAGTGTTGTTTTATTGTGAATGCAGTACAATAAGGGGCTACAAGTGTTGTTTTATTGTGAATGCTACAATGGGGCTACTGAAGTGTTGTTTTATTGTGAATGCAGTACAATAAGGGGCTACTGAAGTGTTGTTTTATTGTGAACGCAGGACAATAAGGGGCTACTGAAGTGTTGTTTTATTGTGAACGCAGGACAATAAGGGGCTACTGAAGTGTTGTTTTATTGTGACAATACAATAGGGGCAATACTGAAGTGTTGTTTTATTGTGAACGCAGAAGTGTTGTTTTATTGTGAACGCAGTACAATAAGGGGCTACTGAAGTGTTGTTTTATTGTGAACGCAGGACAATAAGGGGCTACTGAAGTGTTGTTTTATTGTGAACGCAGTACAATAAGGGGTTACTGAAGTGTTGTTTTATTGTGAATGCAGGACATAAAGGGGCTACTGAAGTGTTGTTTTATTACATTTACATTTACATTAAGGGGCTACTGAAGTGTTGTTTTATTGTGAATGCAGGACAAAAAGGGGCTACTGAAGTGTTGTTTTATTGTGAACGCAGGACAATAAGGGGCTACTGAAGTGTTGTTTTATTGTGAACGCAGGACAATAAGGAGCTACTGACGTGTTGTTTTATTGTGAACGCAGTACAATAAGGGGCTACTGAAGTGTTGTTTTATTGTGAACGCAGGATAAAAAGGGGCTACTGAAGTGTTGTTTTATTGTGAACGCAGGACAATAAGGGGCTACTGAAGTGTTGTTTTATTGTGAACGCAGGACATAAAGGGGCTACTGAAGTGTTGTTTTATTGTGAACGCAGTACAATAAGGGGCTACTGAAGTGTTGTTTTATTGTGAACGCAGGACAATAAGGGGCTACTGAAGTGTTGTTTTATTGTGAACGCAGGACAATAAGGGGCTACTGAAGTGTTGTTTTATTGTGAATGCAGGACAATAAGGGGCTACTGAAGTGTTGTTTTATTGTGAATGCAGTACAATAAGGGGCTACTGAAGTGTTGTTTTATTGTGAATGCAGGACAATAAGGGGCTACTGAAGTGTTGTTTTATTGTGAATGCAGTACAATAAGGGGCTACTGAAGTGTTGTTTTATTGTGAATGCAGGACAATAAGGGGCTACTGAAGTGTTGTTTTATTGTGAATGCAATACAATAAGGGGCTACTGATGTGTTGTTTATTGTGAACGCAGGACAATAAGGGGCTACTGAAGTGTTGTTTTATTGTGAACGCAGGACAATAAGGGGCTACTGAAGTGTTGTTTTATTGTGAACGCAGTACAATAAGGGGCTACTGAAGTGTTGTTTTATTGTGAACGCAGTACAATAAGGGGCTACTGAAGTGTTGTTTTATTGTGAACGCAGTACAATAAGGGGTACTGAAGTGTTGTTTTATTGTGAATGCAGGACATAAAGGGGCTACTGAAGTGTTGTTTTATTACATTTACATTTACATTAAGGGGCTACTGAAGTGTTGTTTTATTGTGAATGCAGGACAAAAAGGGGCTACTGAAGTGTTGTTTTATTGTGAACGCAGGACAATAAGGGGCTACTGAAGTGTTGTTTTATTGTGAACGCAGGACAATAAGGGCTACTGAAGTGTTGTTTTATTGTGAACGCAGGACAATAAGGGGCTACTGAAGTGTTGTTTTATTGTGAACGCAGGACAATAAGGGGCTACTGAAGTGTTGTTTTATTGTGAACGCAGGACAATAAGGGGCTACTGAAGTGTTGTTTTATTGTGAACGCAGGACATTGTTTTATTGTGAACGCAGGACAAAGGGGCTACTGAAGTGTTGTTTTATTGTGAACGCAGTACAATAAGGGGCTACTGAAGTGTTGTTTTATTGTGAACGCAGTACAATAAGGGGCTACTGAAGTGTTGTTTTATTGTGAACGCAGGACAATAAGGGGCTACTGAAGTGTTGTTTTATTGTGAATGCAGGACAATAAGGGGCTACTGAAGTGTTGTTTTATTGTGAATGCAGTGGGGCTACTGAAGTGTTGTTTTATTGTGAATGCAGGACAATAAGGGGCTACTGAAGTGTTGTTTTATTGTGAATGCAGTACAATAAGGGGCTACTGAAGTGTTGTTTTATTGTGAATGCAGGACAATAAGGGGCTACTGAAGTGTTGTTTTATTGTGAATGCAGGACAATAAGGGGCTACTGAAGTGTTGTTTTATTGTGAACGCAGGACAATAAGGGGCTACTGAAGTGTTGTTTTATTGTGAACGCAGGACAATAAGGGGCTACTGAAGTGTTGTTTTATTGTGAACGCAGTACAATAAGGGGCTACTGAAGTGTTGTTTTATTGTGAACGCAGTACAATAAGGGGCTACTGAAGTGTTGTTTTATTGTGAACGCAGTACAATAAGGGGTTACTGAAGTGTTGTTTTATTGTGAATGCAGGACAAAAGGGGCTACTGAAGTGTTGTTTTATTACATTTACATTTACATTAAGGGGCTACTGAAGTGTTGTTTTATTGTGAATGCAGGACAAAAGGACAATAAGGGGCTACTGAAGTGTTGTTTTATTGTGAACGCAGGACAATAAGGGGCTACTGAAGTGTTGTTTTATTGTGAAACGCAGGACAATAAGGGCTACTGAAGTGTTGTTTTATTGTGAACGCAGTACAATAAGGGGCTACTGAAGTGTTGTTTTATTGTGAACGCAGGACAATAAGGGGCTACTGAAGTGTTGTTTTATTGTGAACGCAGGACAATAAGGGGCTACTGAAGTGTTGTTTTATTGTGAACGCAGGACATAAAGGGGCTACTGAAGTGTTGTTTTATTGTGAACGCAGTACAATAAGGGGCTACTGAAGTGTTGTTTTATTGTGAACGCAGTACAATAAGGGGCTACTGAAGTGTTGTTTTATTGTGAACGCAGGACAATAAGGGGCTACTGAAGTGTTGTTTTATTGTGAACGCAGTACAATAAGGGGCTACTGAAGTGTTGTTTTATTGTGAACGCAGTACAATAAGGGGTTACTGAAGTGTTGTTTTATTGTGAATGCAGGACATAAAGGGGCTACTGAAGTGTTGTTTTATTACATTTACATTTACATTAAGGGGCTACTGAAGTGTTGTTTTATTGTGAATGCAGGACAAAAAGGGGCTACTGAAGTGTTGTTTTATTGTGAACGCAGGACAATAAGGGGCTACTGAAGTGTTGTTTTATTGTGAACGCAGGACAATAAGGAGCTACTGACGTGTTGTTTTATTGTGAACGCAGTACAATAAGGGGCTACTGAAGTGTTGTTTTATTGTGAACGCAGGATAAAAGGGGCTATAAAAAGGGGCTACTGAAGTGTTGTTTTATTGTGAACGCAGGACAATAAGGGGCTACTGAAGTGTTGTTTTATTGTGAACGCAGGACAATAAGGGGCTACTGAAGTGGGGCTACTGAAGTGTTGTTTTATTGTGAACGCAGTACAATAAGGGGCTACTGAAGTGTTGTTTTATTGTGAACGCAGTACAATAAGGGGCTACTGAAGTGTTGTTTTATTGTGAACGCAGGGGGCTACTGAAGTGTTGTTTTATTGTGAACGCAGGACAATAAGGGCTACTGAAGTGTTGTTTTATTGTGAATGCAGGACAATAAGGGGCTACTGAAGTGTTGTTTTATTGTGAATGCAGTACAATAAGGGGCTACTGAAGTGTTGTTTTATTGTGAATGCAGGACAATAAGGGGCTACTGAAGTGTTGTTTTATTGTGAATGCAGTACAATAAGGGGCTACTGAAGTGTTGTTTTATTGTGAATGCAGGACAATAAGGGGCTACTGAAGTGTTGTTTTATTGTGAATGCAATACAATAAGGGGCTACTGATGTGTTGTTTATTGTGAACGCAGGACAATAAGGGGCTACTGAAGTGTTGTTTTATTGTGAACGCAGGACAATAAGGGGCTACTGAAGTGGGGCTACTGTGTTGTTTTATTGTGAACGCAGTACAATAAGGGGCTACTGAAGTGTTGTTTTATTGTGAAGGGGGCTACTGAAGTGTTGTTTTATTGTGAACGCAGTACAATAAGGGGCTACTGAAGTGTTGTTTTATTGTGAATGCAGGACAATAAGGGGCTACTGAAGTGTTGTTTTATTACATTTACATTTACATTAAGGGGCTACTGAAGTGTTGTTTTATTGTGAATGCAGGACAAAAAGGGGCTACTGAAGTGTTTTTTTATTGTGAACGCAGGACAATAAGGGGCTACTGAAGTGTTGTTTTATTGTGAACGCAGGACAATAAGGAGCTACTGACGTGTTGTTTTATTGTGAACGCAGTACAATAAGGGGCTACTGAAGTGTTGTTTTATTGTGAACGCAGGATAAAAAGGGGCTACTGAAGTGTTGTTTTATTGTGAACGCAGGACAATAAGGGGCTACTGAAGTGTTGTTTTATTGTGAACGCAGGACATAAAGGGGCTACTGAAGTGTTGTTTTATTGTGAACGCAGGGGCTACAATAAGGGGCTACTGAAGTGTTGTTTTATTGTGAACGCAGGACAATAAGGGGCTACTGAAGTGTTGTTTTATTGTGAACGCAGTACAATAAGGGGCTACTGAAGTGTTGTTTTATTGTGAACGCAGTACAATAAGGGGCTACTGAAGTGTTGTTTTATTGTGAACGCAGTACAATAAGGGGTTACTGAAGTGTTGTTTTATTGTGAATGCAGGACATAAAGGGGCTACTGAAGTGTTGTTTTATTACATTTACATTTACATTAAGGGGCTACTGAAGTGTTGTTTTATTGTGAATGCAGGACAAAAAGGGGCTACTGAAGTGTTGTTTTATTGTGAACGCAGGACAATAAGGGGCTACTGAAGTGTTGTTTTATTGTAAACGCAGGACAATAAGGAGCTACTGTGTTGTTTTAGGACAATAAGGAGCTACTGACGTGTTGTTTTATTGTGAACGCAGTACAATAAGGGGCTACTGAAGTGTTGTTTTATTGTGAACGCAGGACTAAAAAGGGGCTACTGAAGTGTTGTTTTATTGTGAACGCAGGACAATAAAGGGGCTACTGAAGTGTTGTTTTATTGTGAACGCAGGACAATAAAGGGGCTACTGAAGTGTTGTTTTATTGTGAACGCAGGACAATAAGGGGCTACTGAAGTGTTGTTTTATTGTGAACGCAGTACAATAAGGGGCTACTGAAGTGTTGTTTTATTGTGAACGCAGGACAATAAGGGGCTACTGAAGTGTTGTTTTATTGTGAACGCAGGACAATAAGGGGCTACTGAAGTGTTGTTTTATTGTGAATGCAGTACAATAAGGGGCTACTGAAGTGTTGTTTTATTGTGAATGCAGTACAATAAGGGGCTACTGAAGTGTTGTTTTATTGTGAATGCAGTACAATAAGGGGCTACTGAAGTGTTGTTTTATTGTGAATGCAGGACAATAAGGGGCTACTGAAGTGTTGTTTTATTGTGAATGCAGTACAATAAGGGGCTACTGAAGTGTTGTTTTATTGTGAATGCAGGACAATAAGGGGCTACTGAAGTGTTGTTTTATTGTGAATGCAGTACAATAAGGGGCTACTGAAGTGTTGTTTTATTGTGAACGCAGGACAATAAGGGGCTACTGAAGTGTTGTTTTATTGTGAACGCAGGACAATAAGGGGCTACTGAAGTGTTGTTTTATTGTGAACGCAGTACAATAAGGGGCTACTGAAGTGTTGTTTTATTGTGAACGCAGGACAATAAGGGGCTACTGAAGTGTTGTTTTATTGTGAACGCAGTACAATAAGGGGTTACTGAAGTGTTGTTTTATTGTGAATGCAGGACATAAAGGGGCTACTGAAGTGTTGTTTTATTACATTTACATTTACATTAAGGGGCTACTGAAGTGTTGTTTTATTGTGAATGCAGGACAAAAGGGGCTACTGAAGTGTTGTTTTATTGTGAACGCAGTACAATAAGGGGCTACTGAAGTGTTGTTTTTGTGAATGTGAACGCAGTACAATAAGGGGCTACTGAAGTGTTGTTTTATTGTGAACGCAGGACAATAAATGGGGCTACTGAAGTGTTGTTTTATTGTGAATGCAGGACAATAAGGGGCTACTGAAGTGTTGTTTTATTGTGAATGCAGGACAATAAGGGGCTACTGAAGTGTTGTTTTATTGTGAATGCAGTACAATAAGGGGCTACTGAAGTGTTGTTTTATTGTGAATGCAGGACAATAAGGGGCTACTGAAGTGTTGTTTTATTGTGAATGCAGTACAATAAGGGGCTACTGAAGTGTTGTTTTATTGTGAACGCAGGACAATAAGGGGCTACTGAAGTGTTGTTTTATTGTGAACTACAACAATAAGGGGCTACTGAAGTGTTGTTTTATTGTGAACGCAGTACAATAAGGGGCTACTGAAGTGTTGTTTTATTGTGAACGCAGTACAATAAGGGGCTACTGAAGTGTTGTTTTATTGTGAACGCAGTACAATAAGGGGTTACTGAAGTGTTGTTTTATTGTGAATGCAGGACATAAAGGGGCTACTGAAGTGTTGTTTTATTACATTTACATTTACATTAAGGGGCTACTGAAGTGTTGTTTTATTGTGAATGCAGGACAAAAAGGGGCTACTGAAGTGTTGTTTTATTGTGAACGCAGGACAATAAGGGGCTACTGAAGTGTTGTTTTATTGTGAACGCAGGACAATAAGGGGCTACTGAAATGTTGTTTTATTGTGAACGCAGTACAATAAGGGGCTACTGGGGATAAGTGTTGTTTTATTGTGAACGCAGGGGGGCTACTGAAGTGTTGTTTTATTGTGAACGCAGTACAATAAATAAGGGGCTACTGAAGTGTTGTTTTATTGTGAACGCAGGACAATAAGGGGCTACTGAAGTGTTGTTTTATTGTGAACGCAGTACAATAAGGGGCTACTGAAGTGTTGTTTTATTGTGAACGCAGGACAATAAGGGGCTACTGAAGTGTTGTTTTATTGTGACAATAAGGGGCTACTGAAGGACAATAAGGGGCTACTGAAGTGTTGTTTTTTTATTGTGAATGCAGTACAATAAGGGGCTACTGAAGTGTTGTTTTATTGTGAATGCAGTACAATAAGGGGCTACTGAAGTGTTGTTTTATTGTGAATGCAGGACAATAAGGGGCTACTGAAGTGTTGTTTTATTGTGAATGCAGGACAATAAGGGGCTACTGAAGTGTTGTTTTATTGTGAATGCAATACAATAAGGGGCTACTGATGTGTTGTTTATTGTGAACGCAGGACAATAAGGGGCTACTGAAGTGTTGTTTTATTGTGAACGCAGGACAATAAGGGGCTACTGAAGTGTTGTTTTATTGTGAACGCAGTACAATAAGGGGCTACTGAAGTGTTGTTTTATTGTGAACGCAGTACAATAAGGGGCTACTGAAGTGTTGTTTTATTGTGAACGCAGTACAATAAGGGGTTACTGAAGTGTTGTTTTATTGTGAATGCAGGACATAAAGGGGCTACTGAAGTGTTGTTTTATTACATTTACATTTACATTAAGGGGCTACTGAAGTGTTGTTTTATTGTGAATGCAGGACAAAAAGGGGCTACTGAAGTGTTGTTTTATTGTGAACGCAGGACAATAAGGGGCTACTGAAGTGTTGTTTTATTGTGAACGCAGGACAATAAGGAGCTACTGACGTGTTGTTTTATTGTGAACGCAGTACAATAAGGGGCTACTGAAGTGTTGTTTTATTGTGAACGCAGGATAAAAAGGGGCTACTGAAGTGTTGTTTTATTGTGAACGCAGGACAATAAGGGGCTACTGAAGTGTTGTTTTATTGTGAACGCAGGACATAAAGGGGCTACTGAAGTGTTGTTTTATTGTGAACGCAGTACAATAAGGGGCTACTGAAGTGTTGTTTTATTGTGAACGCAGTACAATAAGGGGCTACTGAAGTGTTGTTTTATTGTGAACGCAGGACAATAAGGGGCTACTGAAGTGTTGTTTTATTGTGAATGCAGTACAATAAGGGGCTACTGAAGTGTTGTTTTATTGTGAATGCAGGACAATAAGGGGCTACTGAAGTGTTGTTTTATTGTGAATGCAGTACAATAAGGGGCTACTGAAGTGTTGTTTTATTGTGAATGCAGTACAATAAGGGGCTACTGAAGTGTTGTTTTATTGTGAATGCAGGACAATAAGGGGCTACTGAAGTGTTGTTTTATTGTGAATGCAGTACAATAAGGGGCTACTGAAGTGTTGTTTTATTGTGAACGCAGGACAATAAGGGGCTACTGAAGTGTTGTTTTATTGTGAACGCAGGACAATAAGGGGCTACTGAAGTGTTGTTTTATTGTGAACGCAGTACAATAAGGGGCTACTGAAGTGTTGTTTTATTGTGAACTACAGTACAATAAGGGGCTACTGAAGTGTTGTTTTATTGTGAACGCAGTACAATAAGGGTTTTACTGTGAATGCAGTACAATAAGGGGCTACTGAAGTGTTGTTTTATTGTGAATGCAGGACATAAAGGGGCTACTGAAGTGTTGTTTTATTACATTTACATTTACATTAAGGGGCTACTGAAGTGTTGTTTTATTGTGAATGCAGGACAAAAAGGGGCTACTGAAGTGTTTTTTTATTGTGAACGCAGGACAATAAGGGGCTACTGAAGTGTTGTTTTATTGTGAACGCAGGACAAATGCAGGACAATAAGGACTGCTTGTTTTATTGTGAACGCAGGACAATAAGGTTGTGTTGTTTTATTGTGAACGCAGTACAATAAGGGGCTACTGAAGTGTTGTTTTATTGTGAACGCAGGATAAAAAGGGGCTACTGAAGTGTTGTTTTATTGTGAACGCAGGACATAAAGGGGCTACTGAAGTGTTGTTTTATTGTGAACGCAGGACAATAAGGGGCTACTGAAGTGTTGTTTTATTGTGAACGCAGGACAATAAGGGGCTACTGAAATGTTGTTTTATTGTGAACGCAGTACAATAAGGGGCTACTGAAGTGTTGTTTTATTGTGAACGCAGTACAATAAGGGGCTACTGAAGTGTTGTTTTATTGTGAACGCAGTACAATAAGGGGCTTACTGAAGTGTTGTTTTATTGTGAATGCAGGACATAAAGGGGCTACTAAGAAGTGTTGTTTTATTACATTTACATTTACATTAAGGGGCTACTGAAGTGTTGTTTTATTGTGAATGCAGGACAAAAGGGGCTACTGAAGTGTTGTTTTATTGTGAACGCAGGACAATAAGGGGCTACTGAAGTGTTGTTTTATTGTGAACGCAGGACAATAAGGGGCTACTGAAGTGTTGTTTTATTGTGAACGCAGTACAATAAGGGGCTACTGAAGTGTTGTTTTATTGTGAACGCAGGACAAAAAGGGGCTACTGAAGTGTTGTTTTATTGTGAACGCAGGACAATAAGGGGCTACTGAAGTGTTGTTTTATTGTTGTTGAAGTGTTGTTTTATTGTGAACGCAGTACAATACTGGGGCTTTATTGTGAACGCAGTACAATAAGGGGCTACTGAAGTGTTGTTTTATTGTGAACGCAGTACAATAAGGGGCTACTGAAGGTTGTTTTATTGTGAACTACTGAAGTGTTGTTTTATTGTGAACGCAGGACAATAAGGGGCTACTGAAGTGTTGTTTTATTGTGAACGCAGGACAATAAGGGGCTACTGAAGTGTTGTTTTATTGTGAATGCAGTACAATAAGGGGCTACTGAAGTGTTGTTTTATTGTGAATGCAGGACAATAAGGGGCTACTGAAGTGTTGTTTTATTGTGAATGCAGGACAATAAGGGGCTACTGAAGTGTTGTTTTATTGTGAATGCAGTACAATAAGGGGCTACTGAAGTGTTGTTTTATTGTGAATACTGGGCTACAATAAGGGGCTACTGAAGTGTTGTTTTATTGTGAATGCAGTACAATAAGGGGCTACTGAAGTGTTGTTTTATTGTGAATGCAGGACAATAAGGGGCTACTGAAGTGTTGTTTTATTGTGAATGCAGTACAATAAGGGGCTACTGAAGTGTTGTTTTATTGTGAACGCAGGACAATAAGGGGCTACTGAAGTGTTGTTTTATTGTGAACGCAGGACAATAAGGGGCTACTGAAGTGTTGTTTTATTGTGAACGCAGTACAATAAGGGGCTACTGAAGTGTTGTTTTATTGTGAACGCAGGACAATAAGGGGCTACTGAAGTGTTGTTTTATTGTGAACGCAGTACAATAAGGGGCTACTGAAGTGTTGTTTTATTGTGAATGCAGTACAATAAGGGGCTACTGAAGTGTTGTTTTATTGTGAATGCAGGACAATAAGGGGCTACTGAAGTGTTGTTTTATTGTGAATGCAATACAATAAGGGGCTACTGATGTGTTGTTTATTGTGAACGCAGGACAATAAGGGGCTACTGAAGTGTTGTTTTATTGTGAACGCAGGACAATAAGGGGCTACTGAAGTGTTGTTTTATTGTGAACGCAGTACAATAAGGGGCTACTGAAGTGTTGTTTTATTGTGAACGCAGGACAATAAGGGGCTAATGACGTGTTGTTTTATTGTGAACGCAGTACAATAAGGGGCTACTAAAATGTTGTTTTATTGTGAACGCAGTAGAATAAGGGGCTACTGAAGTGTTGTTTTATTGTGAACGCAGGATAAAAAGGGGCTACTGAAGTCCACTGGATGTCATAAGGTGAATGCACTGAATTTGTTTTATTGTGAAGGGGTGTTGTTTTATTGTGAAGAGCTAAATGACTTTTATTGTGAATGAAATTAAGTGTTGTTTTATTGTGAACGCAGGACAATAAGGGGCTACTTAAGTGTTGTTTTATTGTGAATGCAGTACAATAAGGGGCTACTGACGTGTTGTTTTATTGTGAATGCAGTACAATAAGGGGCTACTGAAGTGTTGTTTTATTGTGAATGAGGTACAATAAGGGGCTACTGAATTGTGAACGCAGTGGGGCTACTGAAGTGTTGTTTTATTGTGAACGCAGTACAATAAGGGGCTACTGACGTGTTGTTTTATTGTGAACGCAGTACAATAAAGGGCTACTGAAGTGTTGTTTTATTGTGAACGCAGTACAATAAGGGGCTACTGAAGTGTTGTTTTATTGTGAACGCAGTACAATAAGGGGCTACTGAAGTGTTGTTTTATTGTGAACGCAGTACAATAAGGGGCTACTGAAGTGTTGTTTTATTGTGAATGCAGTACAATAAGGGGCTACTGAAGTGTTGTTTTATTGTGAATGCAGTACAATAAGGGGCTACTGACGTGTTGTTTTATTGTGAATGGGGCTACTGAAGTGTTGTTTTATTGTGAACAAGGACAATAAGGGGCTACTGAAGTGTTGTTTTATTGTGAACGCAGTACAATAAGGGGCTACTGAAGTGTTGTTTTATTGTGAATGCAGTACAATAAGGAGCTACTGAAGTGTTGTTTTATTGTGAATGCAGTACAATAAGGGGCTACTGACGTGTTGTTTTATTGTGAATGCAGTACAATAAGGGGCTACTGAAGTGTTGTTTTATTGTGAACGCAGGACAATAAGGGGCTACTGAAGTGTTGTTTTATTGTGAATGCAGTACAATAAGGGGCTACTGAAGTGTTGTTTTATTGTGAACGCAGTACAACAAGGAGCTACTGAAGTGTTGTTTTATTGTGAACGCAGTACCATAAGGGGTTACTGAAGTGTTGTTTTATTGTGAATGCAGGACATAAAGGGGCTACTGAAGTGTTGTTTTATTGTGAACGCAGGACAATAAGGGGCTACTGAAGTGTTGTTTTATTGTGAACGCAGTACAATAAGGGGCTACTGACGTGTTGTTTTATTGTGAACGCAGTACAATAAGGGGCTACTGAAGTGTTGTTTTATTGTGAACGCAGGACAATAAGGGGCTACTGAAGTGTTGTTTTATTGTGAACGCAGGACAATAAGGGGCTACTGAAGTGTTGTTTTATTGTGAACGCAGGACAATAAGGGGCTACAGAAGTGTTGTTTTATTGTGAATGCAGGACAATAAGGAGCTACTGAAGTGTTGTTTTATTGTGAACGCAGGACAACAAGGGGCTACTGAAGTGTTGTTTTATTGTGAACGCAGTACAATAAGGGGCTACAGAAGTGTTGTTTTGTTGTGAACGCAGTACAATAAGGGGCTACTGAAGTGTTGTTTTATTGTGAATGCAGGACTACTGAAGTGTTGTTTTATTGTGAACGGGGCTACTGAAGTGTTGTTTTATTGTGAACGCAGTACAATAAGGGGCTACTGAAGTGTTGTTTTATTGTGAACGCAGGACAATAAGGGGCTACTGAAGTGTTGTTTTATTGTGAACGCAGTACAATAAGCGGCTCCTGAAGTGTTGTTTTATTGTGAACGCAGGACAACAAGGGGCTACAAAAATGTTGTTTTATTGTGAATGGAGTACAATAGGGGGCTACTGAAGTGTTGTTTTACTGTGAATGCAGTACAACAAGGGGCTACTGAAGTGTTGTTTTATTGTGAATGCAGGACATAAAGGGGCTACTGAAGTGTTGTTTTATTGTGAATGCAGGACAATAAGGGGCTACTGAAGTGTTGTTTTATTGTGAACGCAGGACAATAAGGGGCTACTGAAGTGTTGTTTTATTGTGAACGCAGGACAATAAGGGGCTACTGAAGTGTTGTTTTATTGTGAACGCAGGACAATAAGGGGCTACTGAAGTGTTGTTTTATTGTGAACGCAGGACAATAAGGGGCTACTGAAGTGTTGTTTTATTGTGAACGCAGTACAATAAGGAGCTACTGAAGTGTTGTTTTATTGTGAACGCAGTACAATAAGGGGCTACTGAAGTGTTGTTTTATTGTGAATGCAGTACAATAAGAAGCTACTGAAGTGTTGTTTTATTGTGAATGCAGTACAATAAGGGGCTACTGAAGTGTTGTTTTATTGTGAATGCAGTACAATAAGGAGCTACTGAAGTGTTGTTTTATTGTGAATGCAGTACAATAAGGGGCTACTGACGTGTTGTTTTATTGTGAATGCAGTACAATAAGGGGCTACTGAAGTGTGGTTTTATTGTGAACGCAGTACAATAAGGGGCTACTGAAGTGTTGTTTTATTGTGAATGCAGTACAATAAGGGGCTACTGAAGTGTTGTTTTATTGTGAATGCAGTACAATAAAGGGGCTACTGAAGTGTTGTTTTATTGTGAACGCAGTACAACAAGGAGCTACTGAAGTGTTGTTTTATTGTGAACGCAGTACCATAAGGGGTTACTGAAGTGTTGTTTTATTGTGAATGCAGGACATAAAGGGGCTACTGAAGTGTTGTTTTATTGTGAACGCAGGACAATAAGGGGCTACTGACGTGTTGTTTTATTGTGAACGCAGTACAATAAGGGGCTACTGACGTGTTGTTTTATTGTGAACGCAGTACAATAAGGGGCTACTGAAGTGTTGTTTTATTGTGAACGCAGGACAATAAGGGGCTACTGAAGTGTTTTTTTATTGTGAACGCAGTACAATAAGGGGCTACTGACGTGTTGTTTTATTGTCAACGCAGTACAATAAGGTGCTACTGAAGCGTTGTTTTATTGTGAATGCAGTACAATAAGGAGCTACTGAAGTGTTGTTTTATTGTGAATGCAGTACAATAAGGGGCTACTGACGTGTTGTTTTATTGTGAATGCAGGACAATAAGGAGCTACTGAAGTGTTGTTTTATTGTGAACACAGTACATTAAGGGGCTACTGAAGTGTTGTTTTATTGTGAACGCAGGACAATAAGGGGCTACTGAAGTGTTGTTTTATTGTGAACGCAGGACAATAAGGGGCTACTGAAGTGTTGTTTTATTGTGAACGCAGTACAATAAGGGGCTACAGAAGTGTTGTTTTGTTGTGAACGCAGTACAATAAGGGGCTACTGAAGTGTTGTTTTATTGTGAATGCAGGACAATAAGGGGCTACTGACGTGTTGTTTTATTGTGAACGCAGTACAATAAGGGGCTACTGAAGTGTTGTTTTATTGTGAACGCAGGACAATAAGGGGCTACTGAAGTGTTGTTTTATTGTGAACGCAGTACAATAAGCGGCTCCTGAAGTGTTGTTTTATTGTGAACGCAGGACAACAAGGGGCTACAAAAATGTTGTTTTATTGTGAATGGAGTACAATAGGGGGCTACTGAAGTGTTGTTTTACTGTGAATGCAGTACAACAAGGGGCTACTGAAGTGTTGTTTTATTGTGAATGCAGGACATAAAGGGGCTACTGAAGTGTTGTTTTATTGTGAATGCAGGACAATAAGGGGCTACTGAAGTGTTGTTTTATTGTGAACACAGTACAATAAGGGGCTACTGACGTGTTGTTTTATTGTGAACACAGTACAATAAGGGGCTACTGACCTGTTGTTTTATTGTGAACGCAGTACAATAAGGGTCTACTGAAGTGTTGTTTTATTGTGAATGCGGGGCTACTGAAGTGTTGTTTTATTGTGAACGCAGTACAATAAGGGGCTACTGACCTGTTGTTTTATTATGAATGCGGGGCTACTGAAGTGTTGTTTTATTGTGAACGCAGTACAATAAGGGGCTACTGACGTGTTGTTTTATTGTGAATGCAGGACAATAAGATGCTACTGACGTGTTGTTTTATTGTGAATGCAGGACAATAAGATGCTACTGAAGTGTTGTTTTATTGTGAATGCAGTACAATAAGATGCTACTGAAGTGTTATTTTATTGTGAATGCAGTACAATAAGGGGCTACTGAAGTGTTGTTTTATTGTGAACGCAGGACAATAAGGGGCTACTGAAGTGTTGTTTTATTGTGAATGCAGTACAATAAGGAGCTACTGACGTGTTGTTTTATTGTGTATGCAGTACAATAAGGGGCTACTGAAGTGTTGTTTTATTGTGAATGCAGTACAATAAGGGGCTACTGAAGTGTTGTTTTATTGTGAACGCAGGACAATAAGGAGCTACTGACGTGTTGTTTTATTGTGAATGCAGTACAATAAGGGGCTACTGAAGTGTTGTTTTATTGTGAATGCAGTACAATAAGATGCTACTGACGTGTTGTTTTATTGTGAACGCAGGACAATAACGGGCTACTAAAGTGTTGGGAGTCCAGTCCAGTAAGTAGCTCCTCCACGAGGGAATAAATAAAGCATGATGCTCTCTGTGATCCTGCTGGGTGACAGATGTCATGTTAATCTGCCTGATGGAGGGATGCAGGGATGGAGGAGGGGCTGAACTCTCACCCGTTGTCATACAGTACAAAATGTATGCTATTTAGAACATATTTCTACTAATTGCATTGGCATTCTCTTGTACTTATCAATATGACATTGTGATGACCACAAACTGCTTTGCTCTGTCTTTTTCCCTCAATTGCTCTCCTCAAACTACCCTTCAAACGTAATGCTACCTTCTGCTGATACAAGAGTAAAGTAAGCTCCCTTTCATCTCCTCCATCTCTCTCCCATCCTGTCCTTTTTTCCTCTCTATCTCTCATTCCTCTCTTTCTCTCACCTTTGAAGAAGACAAACTTCCCTTCGCTGTTTTCATAGACGGCGTCGATCTTGGCAGGCAGGCCTTTCCAGAAGTAGTTGATCTGCATGGGGTAGCCAGGGACCACTGAGTTGTCCCTCACCCTCCAGAACCACTGGTCCTACACACGGTGCAGACAAAAACACATGATCTTCACATCCTTCTCTGTGGTAGCATAAACCCAAACTCTGAAACCTGCTTCGTCGCATTCCCTAAAACCAGCAGCGATCGATTCCACTGAAAGCCTTCAGTGAACACTTCCACATGTAAACATATCTTTTAACATCTCTCCATCCAAAGTCAGGGGACATGTTCAACAGTGGAAGTGTAATAATAACCATCAAATCTAGCGGTCAAACAGACATGGTTCCAATCATTTCCCCACCATTCATTTTCCCCATAGGAAATGTTAGAAGCACTTACAATAAGGGCTGCGTTTCGTGTAGGCTTACCCGGCGTGACGTTTTGATAACCTTTCGGACAAGGTGACTTTTATCAATATTAGTAGGTTTTATTTACTCTCAAATTCGAAAATGCTAGTTAGCATGGCTAACAGGTATTGTGTCAATTTAAAACTTGCACAAGACAGTTCACAGAATTTTAAATTTACATTTAACATTTAAGTCATTTAGCATTTTTTTGGAAAATAATTGAATATCTGTGTTTATCAAAGATAGAAGGTAGTGAGAGCACTGGGTGGAGTCCTTACCTTTTTAAAAATAAAAGCTAAATTAGCGCTGTATTTACATCCCTTCAAAACAAACCTTTGTGAGCGGCTTTGTTAATCATTTCAAGTAGCAGTGGACCTAATTGGTTCCAGAATAAATTATAGACCTCAGGAGGAATACCATCACAACCAGGTGATTTGTCTTTATTCATGTTATCCAATGTCCATTTGATGTCATGAAGGGAGATGTGGGCTCCCTGGAAGCTGGCTTCTTCAGTTGAAAAAAGACGAGTTCTTCTAGCTTTTTAAAATGATTCAATCTGGTTTTGTGTGGATGTACAATCAGAGGTGTACAATTATTTTATAGAAACGGGGAGTCATTAGCAAATCACCTGATTCAGATTCTATAGTTGCAATATACTCTAATCGATCATTACTACAAAGCCTGTTAGACAGTAGACGACTGGATCGATTACCACGGAAGTAAAGGTTGAGTCTAACTTGATGGATGTCAAATTCTGCTCTCTGTCGTATAGATTTAGATCTGTCTTGACTTTGAAAAGAGTAGTCGCTACCTAGTCTGATAAAAGTGTTGGTTGAAACCGCTCTAACGTCGTTAACAACTTTTCCAATTCTGATATCTTCATTAATTGTGATTCATTCAGCCCAGATGCAAATGCAGTTGCATTGTTTTTAATAAAACCTTCAATGACATCCCATAAAATCGGATGATCATCGACTTAATTTTTGTTAATCATTATCAATTAATTTAATTCAGTTTGAAATTGTTCACAGAAAGTATGATTTTGTAGTAAGGAATCATTAAAACATGTGGTTCTTTTAGGAGGTTCTGGCATTTGTATCTGGCAATAATAAGCATGGTGATCAGATATGCTCATATGCCGAATTTCTATTTTCATGATTAAAGAAAATAGAGGAGTAGATAATGGCACGAAATCAATATGGGAGAATGTTTTGTGCCTGTTTTAATAGATAGTGTACTTCTTTGCTTTAGGGTTATGAGCTAGTCAGGCATCAATAAGGTTGTAATCAGAGAGTATATGTTGGAAAGCCTTGACTGCCTCTGGATTGGATTTGGTCTCATTAGTTTTGTCCCGCATGTCCAAAATGGCATTCATGTTTGTCCCAATAACCAGTTGGAATTCACTCTAACAATATGTTGCTCAGAGAATCAAAAAACATAGGATTATATGAATTTGGAGCATACACATTAATAAAGGCAATTTTCTTTCCATTATGGATACATTTATGGAAAGTGATTCTGCCTTCTTGGTCTTTGCCTTTACCCAAGATGGTACTTTTTTATTTCTTATGTGTCGCAATGATTACCCAAGCAAAAAAAAGTATATTACAAGTATACTGAAATATACAAAATAATCAAATAATATACTTCAAATTCGAGATTCATTTTTCTAGTATATATTAAGTAGACTATAATATATTATATTAATTGTTTTTTCAGTCTTGTAGTATACTATACATATGCTATCATCAACCTTCAATACACTTATTAAGAGTACACTTTAAATGAATCATTTTTCAGTCTTTAAGTATACTATATTGGGGCGGCAGCGTAGCCTAGTTGTTAGAGTGTTGGACTAGTAACCTAAAAGGTTGCAAGATCAAATCCCCTAGCTGACAAGGTACACATCTGTCATTCTGCCCCCGAACAAGGCAGTTTATCCACTGTTCCTAGGCCGTCATTGAAAATAGGAATTTGTTCTTAACCGACTTGCCTAGTTAAATAAAGGTAAAATAAAAATATGCTTACTATCATTAAACTTAAACACATTAAAACTGTACTTCAATTTCAATCGCTTGAATTGCAATTTAATATATTCATTCAAAATACAGGAGTTGTTTTGAATAAGTTGAAGCATAATTCTTTCTTTTTTTTTTATAAAACTCTTGTGAGTGATCAAGTGCACTATAAGTATACAGTGCCTTGCAAAAGTATTCTTACCTCTGGTATTCAAATTTGATTGTGTTAAAAAGTGGGATTAAAATTGATTTCATTGTCATTTGTTGTCAACAATGAACTCAAAATACTCTGTAATATCAAAGTAAAAAAATTATATTACAAATTAGATCACTCAAATATAGCCATTGCATAAATATTCAGCCCCTTTGTTTAGGCAAGCCTAAATTAGTTCAGGAGTAGAATTTGGCTTAACAATTCACAGAATATGTTTCATGGATCTGTGTGAAGTAACAGGGGTCGACATATATATTTTTTGTGACCAACCCTTCCTCTGTCCCCCATACAACATATGTAAGGTCCCTCAGTCAGGTATTGAATATCAAGCACAGATTCAACTACAAAGACGAGGGAGCCTTTCGAAAGTCTCATAAAAAGGGCAATGATTGATAGATCGGTAACAATACAAAAATCAGACATCGAATATCTCTTTAAGCATGTTCAAGTTAATAATTATGCTGTGGATTATGAATTAAACCACCCAGACATAGCAAAGGTAACAGTCGTTCTTCTGAACTGAGCTGCAGGACAGGAGTGAAACTGCTAAGTGATGTTACCATGAGGCCATTGGTGATTGATTGTAAAAACAATTACATAGTTCAATGGCTGTGATGGGAGAAAGCGGAGGATAGATCAACAACGTTGCAGTGACTCCACAATAATGATGTAAATGACAGAGTGAAAAGAATAATACAAATATACAGAGGAAAAATATTCCACTTTTGAGAAATACATATAAATATATTTAAGGTGTATTCAAAGTATATTAGAATACACATTAGTATCTAATATACTAAGAACATGCCCCAATTTAGATAATTTTGTATGTATTTAATATACTTAAATGGTTATAAAATACAAATAAATTTACATTAAATGTATTTAAAATTGTTCCAATTTAGATAATTTTAAATACACTTAAATACATATACTTAAAATATGTTAATGGAGTATGATTTAAGGATATTTAAATATTATTTTTCGCTTGTGTGCGTGCACCTTTAGTTTTGTTTGGGGCTGGTGAAAAAGCAGCCAGTTTGTACAAGTAGTTCTCTATTCTGTGTGTGTCCTTTTGGAGCAGGTCCTTGGGACATTGCTATTTTTTTTTATTTTAATTTTACCTTTATTTAACCAGGCAAGTCAGTTAAGAACACATTCTTATTTTCAATGACGGCCTGGGAACAGTGGGTTAACTGCCTGTTCAGGGGCAGAACGACAGATTTGTACCTTGTCAGCTCGGGGGTCTGAACTCGCAACCTTCCGGTTACTAGTCCAACGCTCTAACCACTAGGCTACGCTGCCGCCCCATATCAATATGGTTTCTTGCTAGAATATCAAGACAGCTGGAACGTTTGATTGGTGGGTTTAGGCCTCTCACATTCCATGAGAGAATAGCTAGCGTTGCCATTGTACCCCCCCTTATTACAGATGTAATTATTATATTTGGTGTTAATAAGCCCATGGCTGTAAAACAAAAAGCAGGAGCCACAGGAAAAACCACTCATGTTCCCTCCCTCACGAACAATATGATATTGAGAGATGCCATATTCCCACAGTCGAATTGTGGACAGACAAATTCTAGCTGCTGGAGCGCAATAGACCTACTAGTTATTCCTTGTCACACAATGAATGTTCCACACCTTAATATGGTGTTAATTATTGACAGGTTTGAGGAAATAAGTCCATCAATTTATAGTAATTTGCAAAAGAAAGCAGCGAAAAGCCACATGTTGCAATTAATGCCACCTTAACCGGAAGGAAAAATCTATTACCTTTTAACACTTTGTAGATTTTATAGGGTAGACAAGTGTACATTACACAGTATTTGTGCATGCCGACCTACCTTGAATACGAACAGCTCCTGTCTGAGGATGGCCAGGGTGTTGAAGCCTCCGTCGCAGATGTTGGGCGTGGCGTAGGGGTTGGAGGGTTTGGCGCCCTGAGGCGGGCGGTGGGGCCGTACCTGGCGGTCGTGCTTGCGGGGCTCCGAGGGGGAGTGGAAGCGTGGGGGAGGGGCCGTGGGTGGGGCCCTGGTGGGCTGGAGAGCCCTGTCTGGTGGACCTGGAGATGAATGGGAAACATTAGCCAAACCAACTAACTAGCTAAGGGCATAAAAAATATACATATTGTCATTGAACATTATCATTGAACATTTATTCCTTCAATGAAAACAATAAAACAAATGTTTTTTAAATTATATACACAATACTATTACTATACTACTTTGCGTAGATTTAGTGTACTAAACAGATTGAGGGCATTACTATAATATAATATTATGTGGGAAATTAAATGCAGTACAATAGATACAGGTAAATGCCCAAATAAAGGAAACACTTGAGTAAATTAAGGATACAAAGTATATTGAAAGCAGGTGCTCCACACAGGAGTGGTTCCTGAGTTAATTAAGCAATTAACATCCCATCATGCTTAGGGTCATGTATAAAAATGCCCAGTTGCCCATTATTTTGGCTACCATGGCAAGAAGAAAAGATCTCAGTGACTTTGAAAGAGAGGTCTCAAATGAGCATATGGGGTTTAAAGGGTGTGTGTGTGTCAGTTATAAGATCACAACCCAATTGAACACTTGTGGGAGATTCTGGAGCGTTCCCTTTCAGTCAGTCAACTTCAGTACAACCTACTATGGGTAGTTGCACTCTAGTTGAAGGATCTACAATCACGCCTGACAAGGCAAATTAAATCCATGCCTCACTAGAAGCCCAGTGTGAGGCTCGGATTCTTTCAATTATTCCACTCTTCACCTCATGTGGTCCCGTGTGGCTCAGTTGGTAGAGCATGGTATGATTCCCACGGGGGACCAGTATGGAAATGTACTACTGTAAGTTGCTCTGGATAAGAGCGTCTGCTAAATGACTAAAATGTCAAAACAGGAACGATTCACGCTACTAACACAAACAATTAGAAAAGGAGACTGTCTTACGTTGCGCTAACTAAACTGTGATAGAGTGGGCTCACCACCTGTACGCTGTACTAGTTATCATACGTTTTCTAATCACAAACAAAGTTATTAGTTATTCTTCAATTTGCTGGTGCAATGAGTAAGATGGTCAACAAAACGACTGAGACGGCGATGCATAAGTGTGTGTTTGGTTTGGGGTCGAGAACATGCCCCCAGTCATGAGGTTATAGCATTTCTCTGAAAGATACTCACAATCTATGTATAGTTTGTCTCGGGTTTGGAGCATGCTTAGGCGGCCCTCAATCAAACCAGTTTGGGTACGCATTGCCACGTACTGTGTACAGAGTCCCTGGAAAGAGATGTGTAGCATTCTTGAGGAAGCTTGGAATTACTGATGGTGACTTTCCTTTCCCGAATGCTGGAAGCGGAGATGGATTGGGTGGTCTGCCTGGGCGTGGGGTATGTAATGGCTGCCTGTGCCCAACTCGGCTCCTGTGCACTCTGTCATCGGTTACGGGAGGCTACTCGAAGAGAAGGGGCATCCTGGTTCGGTAGGCACCTCACAGGCTGCCTCAGGCAAGCACTGCTTGCCTCTCTTCCCAGACTTGTTGATGAAGGGTCCGGTCCCACCCCAGTGATCCGTTCCTATGTGGACTTTCGAGACCGGGCTAGCTAAACAAGTGCTGCATAGCGTGCTAGCCAGGTTGGCTAACTCACTAAGGCGAGCTAGGTATTACTAGCTATTCCCGCCTCCTCACGATGGAGTTTCTGGAGTAGCTCTCTTGTTTAGTATATGTATCATTAAGTCGCTTGGTTATTCTAAACGGACCGGGCTGCGGTCAAAGAGGCTAGCCTAGTGTCATGACGTGGCCCTTTTTGGGTGTGGATCGTCCCCCCCCCCCCCCCTCTTGTTCCTCGTTCCTCACTCTCTCTCCTAAACCCAGGTTTTGTTATCTCAGGTCATACATTCTTGGCAGAGGCTCTCTCCCCCTGGTCATGCAGAAAGAGAGGGAGAGAGTACAGAGAGAGAACAAAGGGCTTCACCGGACCAAACTCCTAAATCCCCAAAATGGGAGAATTAAACCATTTCTACTTTTGAGAATGTGGGAATGGTCCATGGACACTAAAGGGACAGTTATGATGAGTGTGTTTCATTTGGTGATCTCATGAAGGACAGGAAACACACATAATGTTATCTCTTAAAGTGGACATTTCCCAGCTGTTTGTGAAACGATGTAACGTGATATTAACATTCTAAATGAGAGTATGGATTTTCATATAAAGATTAACTAGTCAGTGGCCACACTCCCGTGAGCCCAGACATCACATTAGACGTCACGGCCCTTTTCCACTGAACGGTATCTCTTAATGTGTACATTTCCCAGCTGTCTGAAACATATAAAACCCACTCCTGATGAAATTCACACCAGACCACGTAAACCCCAGTGTAAACTAAGGTTGCAAATGGTTGAATTTCTAAGACCAAAACATGCCGTGTGACGCTGGTGTGTGAAGTGGATTAAACTACAACTCTACCAAAGGACAATACTATACTACGTGGAGCATTGGCCACACGGCTGGAAATTAAACTACAGAATTTAATGGAGCATTGGCTACACGGCTGGAGTTAAACTCTGAAACTATCAATCTCCACAGAATAAGTGAGAAATTCTAGACGACACAAATTACTAGTCTTCAGCTAGAAATGACGTAAACCTAGGACAAGAATACAGACAACCGCCGAAACACCTATTCTATGGCAACATCTCCAAATGGTATTCTGAAGTATCCATCTAACAACATCAAAATACTTTAATCTTCGGGGGAAACGCAACCAGAGAGACTCTGATGAACTCTCCAGCAGACAGACCAGATTCCAACAGAGAAGACAACGACATACGGGCGTAAATATGAATTGCAATTTATTTTTGAATGAGTGGTCATTCATGTAAAGTATTAGTAATTTCTATGAGTGTAGTAATCCTCTGAGTTTCCCGCTCTTTATCGGTCCACACCCCCTTTCTTTTGTCTACCAAGCCATCATATCGGCTTTGCCAGCTAGGGAGTCTTTTCTTTGTATCATGTAGCAACCCAATGTATAATATCTACTGTTTGTTTGTTATGTATTTATGTGATTTGATTAGTTAGTAAATAAATAATTAAGCCAATTTGTATAACGCTGATTCATAATTTATGCTAGGTTTCGTGCATAATTTTGTAAGACGTTCCGATGAGACTAATAGAAGGTAAAGAATAATTAATTATGGACTGCTATTGATATAAAAGATCTTCAGATCTTTAAGAGTGGATTTGGGAGATAGCCGCTCCATATAAACTAATGCTTCCGTGGTGCCATCCTCTTCCTAATGAGTTAGTTATTGCCTGATTAATTTATTCAAAAATTAAACGTTAGGTAATCAATTTGAAAATAGCCTGTCATCACATTAAGGATAATAGAGACACGACACTATCTTATGCTAAAAAGCCTCCCGGTTAACATTGGCTAGCATACTTAACCTCCGGCGAGTAAAACTGACTAGCTTTCCCCTGGCGTTATGGCAACCCTCTTCCTATTTTCAGTTCCTGGAGTTGGAGGGAGTGAAAGAAATGGAGTTTGTGTGCACCGCTGATGAAGAAGCAGCCCCCCGGGCACTTGTCTGGGGTAACGCCCGGAGCGAGGGGCTTTGGCAAGGGCCTGTGAAAACAGTGCCCCTACTTTAGCTAAAACTGTTACTACGTCAGCCATTGCCAGAGTGCCTGTAAAGGGGCCGGGCTTCATGCAGGCTATACAGTCTCATGGAAGCACAACGTATGTTGGAAGCTTGGCCATGTTTAATGCTGCTCCCTCTGTTACCCCACGTTCCACGTTGTTCACAGGGTTCAAGGGGTATATCAGTGTCCCCAGGTTGAGAGTGACAAGTTGGGTCACTGTCCGCAAGGAGGCATCCCTCCCCCATAGGTAGGATCCATTGCTGATTCCTGCCTGAAGCTCACTAGTCCCTTTAAGGTGTCTAGTGATACAGGTTATGGGCTCTTTAGGCAATGAATTGTTGGTAGCGGAGTCGAGGGAACCAGCAGGGTTGGACATGACAACGCTATTATCCCACACGCAGTCTCTGTGGTTAATATGAATGAGCCCCCAAATGAGCTATCTGTCTCCAGCTCAACGCTTTTCATTCCTAATATTTTTTCCCTGGGTCTATTTTTAATGCGTCCAGTCCAGCTCTGGGTGCAAGCAGGTTACTGGAACACATTTTACCGCCAAAACCGAGTGAGGCTCATTGTGGCACGGCCAATCGGGGTACATCACTGGCTGCGTTTCAAACTCATAAAAGACACATACTCGTCCACTTACCCCCTCGCCTTATGCCCTTGGGAGAATCCCCACAGCCATATTTGTCATCGGTCCAAATGATTAGCCAAGCAAGGGAAGTTTGCAACGAAAGCACCTCCACCCTCGATTTTAATGGAGTTTGAGAGTGTACATTTATGTTCACCTCGGGGCTGAAACGCCCCATAATTCAATTCGCGATGATTGTACATCCACTAAGAAAAGTCCACCAAAACTTAAAACCTCAACATCAATATGGAGTCAACATAAATAAGTAAAAAAGAATGTAAATAAGTTAGAAATGGTGCTACTAATGCACATGACGGCACAAACACGTCTCGTAAAATGAATGATGTTTTTGTTAGGTTAGCTTTTGGAAATGACAGAAATAAAACATTTTCCTTTTTCAGAAGTAGCTAGGCAGGCTAACGTTATTTAGATAAATCATTCGCTAGCTATCATACAGTAGGTGTATATTAATAATTATATATTTAATGTAAGTAGAAATGCAATCATAATTGACAGTAGCGAATGTAAAGCACCCACAAGCTACCGGTGGCTGAAAACACAATCATCGCGGGTTGAATGTGACGAATGTTCGGGCCCAAATGGCTTGTCCTCGGGGTTTCACCTGGTACATAAGTTCTGTTATACACACAGATATGATTCAAACCATTTTAGAAACTTCAGAGTGTTTTCTATCCAAATCTACTAATAATATGCATATCTTATCTTCTCGGGATGAGTAGCAGGCAATTGAATTTGGGCATGCTTTTCATCCAAAATTCCAAATGCTGCCCCCTATCCTAGAGAAGTTAAACAACATCTTCCGTGGTGCCCCAAATTCCTAATGAGTTAATTGTTACATTATTCATTTAATCAGGTAACAATTAAACACAGTTAGTGGATTAAATAAATAACAGTCATCAGATTAATGAAAGTCACAAAAAGGTTTTGTTTGCATCACGCATTTTGACATTTGAGTGAGGGGCCCCTCCAGCGGTCAGGCGCATCCCCCTCAGTCCTCTGGCCTTGCAAATTCTTTCCCCACTTTAATTTACTTTTTTATTGTTCTTGTTTTTTCTGTGTTTTTAGGTTGTTGCTAAGCAGGCTGTTATGGTGCACAGGTTTTTTGGTTTATATCGATGCATCATGGGGAATTTAAGGTCATAAATCTCATTGTAAACAGATTGGGGAGTGCCATCAAGAGAAGTGAGGTAAAAGCAAAGATGAAACGGGAGAGAGTTGACATATTATTCTGTCAGGAAACTCACTTATCCCATCCTGATCACGAGAACTCAAGATTATGGGATATAGGAATACCATTTTCTCTTCTTATAAAATGGGTAGAAGGGGCGTTGCAATTTTGAGCTTATATCAGAAATAAAAGGAAAGGAGGGAACAAGGAAATAAAAGGAAAGGAGGGTAGATGTATCTTTGTTAAACATAAACTGGATCACAAGGAAGTTTCATCATTTAATGTTTACGCTCCACCGGGGAATGTGTTCTTTAGGAATGTGTTTGATTTAACTGCCACAGAAACCTCTGGCACGCTTATCAGTGGAGGGGATTTTAACATGATTTTAATCTCACAATTGGACAGTACAAATCAAAATAGGAAAATGAGCTCGGTTGCTAAAAAGATCAATAGGATTTTACAGGATTTAGGACTGTTTGATGTTTGGCGCGACTTTCATAGGTCATATAGGGGATGCACTTTTTACTCAGCCCGCCACACTGAATACTCCAGGTTAGACTACTTTTTCATGTACAGTGCAGATGGACACAGGCTTAAGGATTGTAAGGTTAGGCAGAACGACTTATTAGATCATAATGGAGTTGACCTAACTCTACATCTTGATAGCAAACCAAGAAATACTCTATGGAGGCTTAATACACGCATGCTGAATGATCCAGCATTTAAGGAGTCAATAAAGACAGAATTGAACGTCTATCTGGAGAATAATGATAACGGGGAAGTATCCCCTGCTACATTGTGGGATACACTAAGCTGGTTAATAGAGGGAAGATCCTAGCCACATCATCTCTCAAGAAAAAGATAAATGCACAGAAACTGCTGAAATTACAGGAAACATTAGGAAGCTTAGAACGATCTCATAGTCATTTCAAAGACCCTTTTATATTACGTGAGATTCAAAGGGTAAGACAGGAAATTGACCAGATTTATATTGAAGAAGTAGAGAAAAAAAGCTTAGGTTCCTGAAAGAACGATATAACGAAGCAGACTCAAATGACTAGCATGGGGACTCAGAAAACAATAAGCACAGAATACAATTTTCTAAAAAATGAAGACCGCAAAACAAAGCAGATGAAATGCAAATTGGATGAAATACAGAATGCGTTTGAATCATACTATACAAATCTGTGCAAGCAACCAGAGAAGGCAGATGCACAGACAACAGGGCATTTTTTTTTACTCACTTGATCTCCCTTCAATTGGAACAGAGCAAAATGATAAACTTACTTCAGAAATAACTACTGAAGAAATGAATAATGCAATATTTAATCTAAAAGCAAAAAGATCTCCAGGCCCTGATGGCATGACTGGTTCAAAGCCTTCAGAGAACAACTAACACCTCTACTTCGGGCCTCTTTGAACTGGAATCTACGAGAGGGAGATCTACCACCATGGAGAGAAGCCATCACATCTGTAATTCCAAAAAGCGGGTAAAGATAAGAAGGAATGCAGTTCCTATAGACATATCGCAATTCTTAATGGATCATAAATGGTATGCATCACTAATAACCAAAAGAATGGAGGACATAATCCCAGAATTGATAGGAATTGAGAGTTGGAAATTGGCACTGGTTTTGGAGGCACTGAGCCTCTGGAGTCGGTGGATCTGAAGATCCTCTCCTACAAAACCTCCCTTTGGCCTCAGCTAAACATGTTGGGGACCTCCACGCGTTATCCGTACACCCTTCCTGTATTCAGCTCTAAGGTGACATTGTGTCTAAATGCGGCCTTCGCTCCAAAAGTCATGGCTATGTCCTACAGGTACTTAGCTTTTGAACTAGTTCCCTTTTTGTGTCCTCTTTTTTTGCGTCTGAAGAGAAACAGAGGTTACATGCCCTGTGCTCCGTGAGGGCTTTACGCACATACATTAAACTTACCCAAGACATCTGGTTATGTGATCAACTTTTTATCTGTTTTGCTAATCCAGCTCGCGGCAGGGCGCTCTCTATGCAGCGTTTCTCCCATTGGATTGTGGAGACTTTCTCCCTGGCATATAGCAGTATGGGGCAAGGGTCACCTAGCGGTGTACATGTCCACTCCACCAGGAGTCTGGTGGCTTCTTGGGCGTTGTTTAAAGGGTTGACTATAGGAGATATTTGTGCTGCGGTGAGTTAGGCATCACCACACACTTTTGTGAGGTTTTATTGCTTGGATGTCACTGCTCCCAGTATAGTACACAGAGTACTTATGGCTGGGACAGGGGAAAGTTACTAGCCAACACGTTGTGTGTGCAATACCCAGACTGACGCATCTGGTGAGATCAGGTCTGGGTGGTTTGCCATGGGCCGTTTCCTTTACTATCCGTTGGGGTCGGCTTGGGGCGTGATTATATTTCCCCATTGTATGTTGTACCGAAGTTGACTGACTGAAAGGGAATGTAACGTTATGACTATAACTACTGTTCCCTGAAGGAGGGAAACGCACCATCCATTCCTGGGCTCGGTTAATAGTGGTATTAAATTGAAGGAGTGAATCCGAGCCGCATGCTTATCACCTGTGGAAGACGTGATTGTAGATCCTTCAACCGAAGTCGCAAGAGTGTGACTCCCCATAATATGGTGTACCTTGTTGCCCTCATTCAGGGAACAGTAGTTATAGTCATAACGTTATGTTTTCCACCACCATCAACAAAACACTGAATTGTGGAATTTGTTGTGGAAGAATCGTGTCGCATTCCTCCAGTAGAGTTTCAGACACTTGTAGAATCTATGCCAAGGTGCATGGAAGCTGTTCTGGTGGCTCGTGGTGGTTGGCCCAACTCCCTATTAAGTCACTTTATTTTGGTGTTTCCTATAATTTGGCAGTTACCTGTTGGTACAGTACCATAGATTTTCTGGATGCCCTGAAGGTCGTCGTGAGGAAGTTTGAAGCTCTCTGTGTCCATGTACTGGTAGAATGGAGCCATGATGGCTGTGGGGTCATTGGAGTGTTCCAGACCCAGGGCGTGGCCCAGCTCATGGACTGCCACCAGGAACAGGTCATTACCTGGGAAGGGAGAGAGAGACTAGGGATTAGAATCACACACACAGAAACACACACGTACTGTGACTACACACACACACGCACACACACAGACCCCAGCTAGCACATTTGGTTCCTTGGAAGTTGTGGGAATGTACACTACCGTTCAAAAGTTTGGGGTCACTTAGAAATGTCCTTGATTTTGAAAGAAAATCATTTTTTTGTCCATTAAAATAACATGAAATTGATCAGAAATACAGTGTAGACATTGTTAATGTTGTAAATGACCATTGTAGCTGGAAACGGCAGATTTTTTATGGGATATCTACATAGGCGTACAGAGGCCCATTATCAGCAACCATCCCTCCTGTGTTCCAATGGCACGTTGTGTTAGCTAATCCAAGTTTATCATTTTGAAAGGCTAATTGGATCATTAGAAAACCCTTTTGCAATTATGTTAGCACAGCTGAAAACGGTTGTTCTGATTAAAGAAGCAATACAATTGTCCTTCTTTAGACTAGTTGAGTATCTGGAGCATCAGCATTTTGGGGTTCGATTACAGGCTCAAAATGGCCAGAAACAAAAACTTTCTTCTGAAACGCATCAGTCTATTTCTGTTCTGAGAATTGAAGGCTATTCCATGCAAGAAATTGCCAAGAAACAAGATCTCGTACAACGCTGTGTACTACTTCCTTCACAGAACAGTGCAAACTGCCTCTAACCAGAATAGAAAGAGGAGACGGAGGCCCCGGTGCAAACTGAGCACTGAAGGGGAGTAGACAGTTTAAGGGGAAAAACTGAAGGGGAATAGACAGTTTAAATAATCTGTTTTAAGCCTTGAGACAATTGAGACAGGGATTGTGTATGTGTGCCATTCAGAGGGTGAATGGGCAAGACAAAGGATTTAAGTGCATTTGAACGTGATATGGTAAGGTACCAGGCGCACCGGTTTGAGTTTGTTAAGAACTGCAACACTGCTGGGATTTTCACACTCAACAGTTTCCCGTATGTATCAAGAATGGTCCACCACCCAAAGGACATCCATCCAACTTCACACAAGCATTGGAGTCAACATGGGCCAGCATCCCTGTGGAACGCTTTCGACACCTTGTAGAGTCCATGCCCCGAATAATTGAGGCTGTTCTGAGGGCAAAAGGGGGTGCAGCTCAATATTAGGAAGGTGTTCCTAATATTTTGTACACTCAGTGCATATGGTTTTAAATAACATTGTTAGAAAGTTCCTTGAACTCTACTAATGTTCTTGTGGGTTTTATGGAAAGTTATCTTAATGTTCATGAACATGACATTAAATAGAACTATGAGGAAACCTGGAGAAAACATTCTTCTGAAGTACTGAAATTCCCACAGAAGAATGTTGTTTCTTAACGTTCTCTGAATGTTCTGAGAGCATGACTTTAAATTGAACCGTGAGGAAACCTGTTGAAAACATTATGTTTAAAAATATTGACATTCCCACCTGAGAAACTGAAAAAGAAAAGTAAAAGCTGGGTATCCTGCACCATTCTCAGAACTTTGTGGGAAAGTTGCATGCAAAATAACCATAGGACAACCAAATTCTCACCAAGCTCTTTGAAACATATGGTTCTCAGAACGTTATGTTCTAGCTACGATACACACACACACCTACAAAACTGGCTCATATCCAGTTGAATTCTACAGAAGTGTATCAACATGTTAATCACACTGCTGACATTTACTATAGTCTATAGGGCTATAATTCATACGGTTTCGTGTTTTTCACCTGGGGATTCAACTCTATTATGAACGGCAAGGTTAGAATGAGGCTATTAAGGCTGGGAAACGTGAAGGGCATATTATGTGTCTATAGGGAGCCATAGCTTACAGAGAAAAGAGTGTCCCTGCCCAAGGCATTGGAACATTCATGTCCTGTTACACAACACACCGGTGCGCGCGCACGTGCACACGCACACACACACACACACACACAGCAGCAGGACCACAGATATACGTGCTTGACTCCACGTTACTCGTCATGGGTCTGGAGTATGTGTAATTTTAACTGACTTGTCCGGAAGGGCCCGTACAGATCCGAACGCAACTGCTGCAGTAGAGAGAGAGAAATGCTCAAATTTATTCTGTAGCACTCGCTCTTCACAAGAGTGGAGCGTGACGCATGTAGCTTGTTGTTGGCCAATCACAAGTCATTACAAGTGACAATAGGCAATTGCCTCCTTGTGGAAAAAGTTAGGATATTTAATCAACGGAAGATGGAATTAAGGAGAAGGATAGGCTACAACCACCAAAAGCCAACAACTAGCCTGCTATTTAGCTAATATTCTGAACGGAGTTGTTGTTATTTGTAGCTGTAGGATGAGAACTCATGCACAGCAGCGTCAATTAGCCAAGCTAGCTGGTTTAGCTAGCTTCTCCCGGTTTGATGCAGTCAAGACAGGTACCACTTAATTTTTATTTTTTAACCTTTATTTAACTAGGCAAGTCAGTTAAGAACAAATTCTTATTTTCAATGACGGCCTAGGAACGGTGGGTTAACTGCCTTGTTCAGGGGCAGAACGACAGATTTGTACCTTGTCAGCTCGGGGATTCGAACTTGCAACCTTTCGGTTACTAGTCCAACACTAACCACTAGGCTACCCTGCCTTTATTTATCACATTTGAGGATAAATAACCTAACTATGGAAGCTATTAATCTACTATAGCACGAGTCGGCTTGGTTGGTTGGTTGCTGTCACTCGTCTCTTTCCTCCCTTCTCCCTGTTTCACTCGTTCACAGTATGGCCCCTCCCCCACCTGCTAGAGCGGCACCACTCTTCTTCTTCGATGGGGTTTTTGCAGCAATTCAACCAGGAAATCCTGATTCACACAGTCTCATCTGAACAGTTGATGTGTCTGTTACTTGAACTCTGTGAAGCATTTATTTTGGTTGCAGTTTCTGAGGCTGGTAACTCTAATGAACTTATCCTCTGCAGCAGAGGTAACATTGGGTCTTCCTTTCCTGTGGCGGTCCTCGTGAGCTCATGAGAGCCAGTTTCATCATAGCGCTTGTTAGTTTTTGCGACTGCACTTGAAGAAAGTTCTTGAAATTCTCCGGATTGACTGACCTTCATGTCTTAAAGTAATGATGGACTGTAATTTCTCTTTGGTTATTTGAGCTGTTCTTGCCATAATATGGACTTGGTCTTTTACCAAATAGGGCTATCTTCTGTACACCACCCCTACATGTCACGGATCCCTCCGGAACTGTCATGACGCACACCTGGTCCCTATTTCCAGTGATTAGTATTGAATAATTGTGCCCTTTGTTCACCATTATCCTGTCGATTATTGTTACAATGTCCGTTGGTCGTGTGAGCACCTGTGCTGTGTTGCTTTGGCTTTTATGCCACTTGTACTGCGTAGATGATTAAGGGTCTTGTCCCGTGTAATAATCATTGTGCGCTTGTGTATGTTCGGGTCTCGTCCCGTGTATTTATTAGAGGTACTCCTCACTCTTCTGTTTGGGTTTCAACCCTGTCTTTTCTATACGTGTTTGTTTGGTCTTCGTCCCCGTGTTTTTACACGGAATGCTGTAATTTAGGGGAGAAAAAAACCTATTACGCATTTCTGCGCCTGTCTCCTGACCATTTATGCCAACGTGACACTACCTTGTCACAACACAACTGATTGGCTCAAATAACAAGGTACACCTGTTACATGCATTAAACGCTTTTCCAGTTCTGCCCACAAATGTTCTATGGGATTGAGATCAGAGCTATGTGATGGCCACTCCAATACCTTGACTTCTTTGCCCTTAAGCCATTTTGCCACAGCTTTGGAATTATTCTTGGGGTCAATGTCCATTTGGAAGAACCATTTGCGACCAAGCTTTAACTTCTTGACTGATGTCTTGAGATATTGCTTCAATATATCCACATAAGTTTCCTACCTCATGTTGCCATCTATTTTGTGAAGTGCACCAGTCCCTCCTGCAGCAAAGCACCCCCACAACATGATGCTGCCAACCCCGTGCTTCACGATTGGGATGGTGTTCTTCGGCTTGCAAGCATTTGGCTCCAAACATAACGATGGTCATTATGGCCAAACAGTTCTATTTTTGTTTCATCAGACCAGAGGACATTTCTCCAAAAAGTACGATCATTGTCCCCATGTGCAGTTTCAAACCGTAGTCTGGCTTTTTTATTGCGGTTTTGGAGCAGTGGCTTCTTCCTTGCTGAGCGGACTTTCAGGTTATATCGATATAGGACTCATTTTACTGTGGATATAGATACTTTTGTACCTGTTTCCTTCAGCATCTTCACAAGGTCCTTTGCTGTTGTTCTGGGATTGACTGAACTTTTCACACCAAAGTATGTCCATCTCCAGGAGACAGAACGTGTTATGACGGCTCTGTGGTCCCATTGGGTTTATACTTGCGTATTATTGTTTGTACAGATGAACATGGTACCTTCAAGCATTTGGAAATTGCTCCCAAGGATGAACCAGACTTGTGGAGGTCTACAATTTGTTTTCTGAGGTCTTGGCTGATTTCTTTTGATTTTTCCATGATGTCAAGCAAAGAGGCACTGAGTTTGAAGGTAGGCCTTGAAATACATCCACAGGTACTCCTCCAATTTACTCAAATTATGTCAATTAGCCTATCAGAAGCTTCTAAAGCCATGACAGAATTTTCTGGAATTTTCCAAGCTGTTTAAAGGCACAGTCAACTTAGTGTATGTAAACTTCTGACACACTGGAATTGTGATACAATGAACTATAAGTGAAATAATCTGTCTGTAACCAATTGTTGGAAAAATTACTTATGTCAAGCACAAAGTAGATGTCCTAACCGACTTGCCAAAACTATAGTTTGTTAACAAGAAATGTGTGGAGTGGTTGAAAAACAAGTTTTAACTTCTCCAACCTAAGTGTATGCAAACTTCCGACTTCAACTGTATATTCAGGAAGCAAGGTTATTCTTGTATGATGGATATAAAAGAAGCTTCAGCGTTCACACTGAACTGGCGGGGAAGATTGAATGGTTAGAGCTTCTCTGGTGTGATACGATCACATTGGCTGGTGGTAAAAATGCAATAAACGGAGATCCTCTGTTCTCCCCACGCCCTGTGTTTATGTTTGCAATGAAATGTATTACCTCAGAATGCCCAATGCTAAAATGTTTGCAATCAAATTCAAGGAATTAAGTTTTCCTATCAATCTAATTTGCATACACATTGTGATTGGAGTATAGCTGTGACGGTTATCGAATCAGGATCAAATCCTCTGATTTCCTCGAGCTCATTAATGATAGAATGTTCATATTTGAAGATTACCGAAAGGGTCAGTCTCTTTGGCAATGACAAGGAGTGGCAAGGAGTGGAATGTTAGCTAAAGAGACTGGTACTAATGCTAATGCTATACTAATGCTATAGATACATTTTTTTTATTTATTATGGCACGGCATCAACACGCACTCAGGTGTGACCAATTAGTGGGCACTGCCAACCAGTGCTGGAAAAAGTACCCAAAGTAAAGATATCTTAATAGAACATGACTTAAGTAAAAGTGAAAGTTACCCAGTAAAATACTACTTGTGTAAAAGTCTAAAAGTATTTGGTTTGAAATATACTTAAGTATCAAAAGTAAATGTATTTGCTAAAATATACTTAAGTATCAAAACTAAAAGTATAACTCATTTCAAATTCCTCATATTAAGAAAACCAGATGGCACCATTTCCAGGGGCTACCTCCAACACTCAGACATAATTGACAAATAAAGCATTTGTGTTTTGTGAGTACGCCAGATCAGAGGCAGTAGAGATCACCAAGGATGTTCAATTCACAGTTTTCAGCTGTGCTAACATCATTGCAAAAGGGTTTTCTAATTATCAATTAGCCTTTTAAAATGATAAACTAGGATTAGCTAACACAACGTGCCATTGAAACACAGGAGGGATGGTTGCTGATAATGGGCCTCTGTACGCCTATGTAGATATCCCATAAAAAAATCTGCTTTTTCCAGCTACAATAGTCATTTACAACATTAACAATGTCTATACTGTATTTCTGATCAATTTTATGTTATTTTAATGGACAAAAAAACGTGTTTTTCTTTCATAAACAAGGAAATTCTAAGTGACCCCAAACTTTTGAACGGTAGTGTACACTTATCTCCCTCACCAGCTTTAAGCACCAGCTGTCAGAGCAGCTCACAGATCACTGCACCTGTACATAGCTCATCTATAAATAGCCCAAACAATTACCTTATTCCCTACTGTATTTATTTATTTATTTATTTTGCTCCCTTGCACCCCATTATTTCTACTTTGCACATTCACCTACTGTAAATGTACAATTCCAGTGCTTTTACTTTTAATTGCTATATTGTATTTACTTCACCACCATGGCCTTTTTATTGCCTTTTACCTCCCTTATCTCACCTCAATTGCTCACATTGTATATTGACTTGTTTTTGTACTGTATTATTGACTGTATGATTGTTTTACTCCATGTGTAACTCTGTGTTGTTGTATGTGTCGAACTGCTTTGCTTTATCTTGGCCAGGTCGCAGTTGTAAATGAGAACTTGTTCTCAACTTGCCTACCTGGTTAAACAAAGGTAAAATAAAAAATTTAAAATGAGATGAATAATGCAGTATATGTAAACATTATTAAAGTGCCATTATTAAAGTGACGAGTGATCCATTTATTAAAGTGGCCAATGATTTCAAGTCTGTATGTAGGCAGCATCCTCTCTGTGTTAGTGATGGCTATTTAACAGTCTGAGTGCCTTGAGATAGAAGCTGTTTTTCAGTCTCTTTGATTCAGTCTCTTTGATGCTGTCACGAATCCCGTTTCCTGAGTCTGTTTTTTGACTGTGTTCTGTCCTGGAGTGTTTTTTCCGGCGTCCTGGAACGCACCCTGTCTGGTTGCCGGGCAATGTAGCCAGTTGGGAGTTCTGATTACCCACACCTGTATCCCATCAGCTATCTGCACACCTGGTCCTGATCATCATCTCTCCTCTTCATAAGCCCGGACCTGACATCCATTCCCTGCCGGATCGTTAGCCATGAACAGTATGTTGTGCCAGAGTATCAGCCTCAAGTTGGATAGAATTTGTTTTGTTGTTTGTTACGTATTGCTTGCCCTAAACTTACCTCCGTTTGTTCTGTCTTCAGTTACTCACCCGGATCATTTACCCCATTCCTGCCTGGTCGTCGGAGGATTCCGCTACCCCAGTGGATCCACCTATTTACTCCCATCAACTCACCACCGCTGCCCGCTACGCCACCTGGATATATCTACCCATTCACATTCACTTGTAAATAAATACTCACCTTCTTCCTACTCTCCTTGTCCTGGCCTGCTTCTGGGTTCGATTTTGAAAGAACGTGACAGAACGATCCGGCCAAGGATGAACCCAGCGGACCTGGACTCCGTTTGCCATGCCATTACCCAGCAGGAGAAGATGTTGGGACAACACAACACGGCGCTACACGAGATAGCAGATTCAATCCGGAACTTATCGGATCGATTAACGAGTATCCAGGATCAGCTCAGGTTGCCGGCGGATCATCCACCACCTGTTTCACCCATATCACCTGCCGATTCGGGAGCGGGTTCCTTCCGTGAGCCCAAGGTTCCGACACCGGAGAAGTACGAGGGAGATCTGGGAGGATGCCGTTCATTTCTTTTACAGTGTGGGTTAGTTTTTGATCTGCAGCCCTACTCTTACGCCACAGATAAGGCTAGGATAGCTTTTGTTATTGAGCTGCTGCGTGGTAGAGCTCTGAAATGGGCTTCAGCTGTTTGGGAACGATGGGACACATGCACGATGTCATACCAGGGTTTCACGGCAGAGATGAGAAAGCTTTTTGACCATCCAGTCCGAGGTAAGGACGCAGCTAAACGTTTGTTCTCTCTTCGCCAAGGAGCTCGCAGTGTGGCAGACTTTGTGATAGAATTCAGGACATTGGCTGTGGAGAGTGGTTGGAATGAGGAATCACTACAAGCGTTTTTTTTACCAGGGGTTGTCGGAGCAACTCAAGGACGAGCTGATCTCCTATCCAGAGCCTAGTGACCTAGATAGTTTGGTCACTTTATCTATTCGGGTAGATAATAGAGTCCGAAAGAGAAGGAGGGAGAAGCAGTGGGGCCCATCCAATCAATCAGCAACTCGGTTACCATTCGGTTCAGGAAGTGAACCAGAACGTATTGATCATTATTTCCCACACGGGATTAGTAGAGGGGTCTTGCCACCAGATCCTGAACCAATGCAAGTGGGGCGACACGGGCTAACTAAGGAGGAGCGCCAACGTAGACGTGAGACCAACAGCTGTCTCTACTGTGGTAGCTCGGGACATTACATCTCCGCTTGTCCACAGCGCCCGTTAAACTGCCCGGCTCGCTAGTTTTGGGAGGAATTTTAGCGAGCCAGTTTCAACCTCTCAAGAATCCTGTCAGACCCCGTTTTCCTGCGACCCTTATGAATAAGGATCAGAGCTTAGAGATGAACGCTTTTATCGATTCAGGTGCTGATGGCAGCTTTATTGATGCCGACTTGGTGGAACAGCTGGGGCTTTCCAAGGAGCAATTGCCGGAAGCCATTGAAGCAACCACTCTGAACGGCAGTAGTCTGGCACGGATCACTATGAGGACTGAACCGGTTAAGATGTTGTTGTCGGGGAATCATTCAGAGTTTATATCCTTCTTCATTCTGTCCTTGCCCCATGTTCCTCTGGTTCTTGGTTACCCCTGGCTGAAGGAACACAATCCCTTGTTTGATTGGGTGACGGGTAAGGTAACTAGTTGGAGCATTGATTGTCATGCTAACTGCCTTAGGACTGCCTGTTCTCCTGACGTTTCCAGTCAGGTCAGTGACTCTGCTCCTCCTGATTTGTCTCTGGTTCCAGAAACATATCACGAGTTGGGTGAAGTATTCAGTAAACAGAAGGCTCTGTCCCTTCCTCCCCACCGACCTTATGACTGTGCGATTAATCTGTTTCCTGGAGCCGCCTTTCCCAAGGGACGGTTATACAGTATCTCTCAACCTGAACGTGAGGCCTTGGAGACCTACATCAAGGAGTCTCTAGCTACAGGTCTCATTCGGCCCTCGTCATCACCTCTGGGAGCAGGAATGCTTATCATTTGGTTCGGATCAAAGAGGGGGACGAGTGGTTGACTGGGTTCAATACTCCGATGGGACATTTCGAGTACCAGGTGATGCCGTTTGGACTGACCAACGCTCCTGCTGTGTTCCAAAGTATGGTGAATGACGTTCTGAGAGATATGATTGGTATTTTTGTGTTCGTTTACCTGGATGATATCCTCATCTTCTCGAAGGAGCTTTCTAGCCACGTTCAGCATGTCAAGCAGGTCCTGCAGCGGTTATTGGAGAACCGTCTGTTCGTGAAGGCTGAGAAGTGCGATTTTTCACGCCCACACGACGTCCTTCCTCGGGTACATCATCTCCAGGGGAGAGATCAAGATGGACCAAGAGAAGGTTCGGGCGGTTCGGGATTGGGTCCAGCCCGGTACGAGATTGCAGCTCCAGAGATTCCTGGGGTTTGCGAATTTTTATCGGAAGTTTATCCGTGATTACAGCCGGGTGGCCGCCCCTTTAACTGTACTGATGTCTTGCACCAGAAAGTTCTGTTGGTCTCCTGAGGCAGACCGAGCATTTCTAGATTTGAAGAACCGATTCACCAACGCCCCGATTCTCTCTCAACCTGACACTTCCCGTCAGTTCGTTGTGGAGGTGGATGCGTCTGATGTGGGGGTGGGCGCCATCCTGTCCCAGCGTAGCTCCACTGACGGTGAACTCCATCCCTGCGCCTTCTACTCTTGTCGTCTTTCTCCAGCTGAAAGAAACTACGATGTGGGTAACCGGGAGCTTCTCGCTGTGAAGCTTGCCTTGGAGGAGTGGCGTCACTGGTTGGAGGGAGCGGAGCAACCGTTTGTGGTCTGGACTGACCACAAGAATCTGGCTTACGTGCAATCGGCTAAACGTCTCAACTCCCGTCAGGCCCGGTGGGCTTTGTTTTTTGGACGCTTCAATTTTTCCATGACGTTCCGACCTGGGTCGAAGAACGGGAAGGCGGACGCCCTGTCCCGGATGTTCTCCAAGACGGAGGAGAGTGGGACCAAGACTGAGACGATTCTTCCCCAGAACGTTGTCGTGGGAGCCGTTACATGGAAGATTGAGGAGGATGTGATGGCGGCTCTTCGGACACAGCCCGGGCCCGATAACGGTCCACCCGGTCGGTTGTTCGTGCCTGAGTCGGTTCGTTCTGCTGTCCTTCAGTGGTCCCACGCCAGCAAGATAGCTTGTCACCCTGGTGTTGCTCGGACTATGGCGCTACTGCGCAGACGATTTTGGTGGCCTGCCATGGGAGAAGATACCCGGAGGTTTGTTGCCGCTTGTCCTGTTTGTGCGCAGAATAAGAGCACCAATCGGGCCAGCTCTGGGCTTCTTCACCCCCTACCTATTCCCCGGCGACCTTGGTCGCATCTGGCCCTGGATTTTGTCACGGGGTTGCCCTCTTCTGTTGGTAACACGGTTATTCTGACCATTGTGGATAGATTCAGCAAGTTTGCCCACTTTGTTCCCCTCTCCAAGCTGCCTTCTGCCACTGAGACGTCCGAGATCCTGGTTAGGGAGGTGTTCAGGGTCCACGGGTTGCCCTGTGACATTGTTTCTGACCGTGGTCCTCAGTTTACCTCTGCTGTCTGGAAATCCTTCTGTTTGGCCATTGGAGCTACAGTCAGTCTCACATCTGGATTTCACCCCCAATCTAATGGTCAGGCGGAGAGAGCCAACCAGAAGATGGAGTCCACCCTGCGCTGTCTTGTTTCCTCTGATCCCACCTCTTGGTCCTCTCAATTACCCTGGGTCGAGTATGCTCATAATACTCTCCCTTCATCTGCCACTGGGATGTCTCCCTTTCAGTGCCTGTACGGTTACCAACCTCCCTTTTTTCCTTCTCAGGAGCGGGATCTCTCGGTTCCTTCTGTCCAGACCCACATTCGTCGTTGCCACCGCACCTGGCATCGGGCCAGGAAGGCCCTCCTTAAGGTTTCTGACCGGTATCAGATCCAGGCGAATCGTCGCCGTATTCCTGCCCCCGCTTATACCGTCGGCGATAGGGTTTGGTTGGCTACACGGGATCTTCCTCTACGGACTGAGTCGAGGAAACTGTCACCGAAGTTCATTGGTCCGTTTGTAGTGGAGAAGATCATTAATCCTGTTGTGGTCCGACTCAAGTTGCCTGCTACACTAAGAGTACATCCCACCTTTCATGTCTCCTGCCTCAAGCCGGTTCTCCTCAGTCCTCTGTTGCCCCCTCCTCCTCCTCGGATGATCGGAGGTGGTCCTGTCTACACGGTGCGCCGCATCATGGACTCCAGATGGCGGGGTCGAGGTTTCCAGTATTTAGTGGATTGGGAAGGATATGGTCCTGAGGAGAGGAGTTGGATTCCTCGGCGTCAGATCCTTGACGATGACCTGCTTCGTGACTTTTACCGCCTCCACCCTGGCGCTCCGGGTAGTCCGCCCGGTGGCGTTCGTCGGAGGGGGGGTACTGTCACGAATCCCGTTTCCTGAGTCTGTTTTTTGACTGTGTTCTGTCCTGGAGTGTTTTTTCCGGCGTCCTGGAACGCACCCTGTCTGGTTGCCGGGCAATGTAGCCAGTTGGGAGTTCTGATTACCCGCACCTGTATCCCATCAGCTATCTGCACACCTGGTCCTGATCATCATCTCGCCTCTTCATAAGCCCGGACCTGACATCCATTCCCTGTCGGATCGTTAGCCATGAACAGTATGTTGTGCCAGAGTATCAGCCTCAAGTTCGATAGAATTTGTTTTGTTTGTTACGTATTGCTTGCCTTAAACTTACCTCCGTTTGTTCTGTCTTCAGTTACTCACCCGGATCATTTACCCCATTCCCGCCTGGTCGTCGGAGGATTCCGCTACCCCAGTGGATCCACCTATTTACTCCCATCAACTCACCACCGCTGCCCGCTACGCCACCTGGATATATCTACCCATTCACATTCACTTGTAAATACTCACCTTCTTCCTACTCTCCTTGTCCTGGTCTGCTTCTGGGTTCGATTTTGAAAGAACGTGACAGATGCAGCTGTACTGACCTCGCCTTCTTGATGGTAGCGGGGTGAACAGGCAGTGGCTTGGATGGTTTTTGTCCTTGATGATCTTTTTTGCCTTCCTGTGACATCGGGTGCTGTAGGGGTCCTGGAGGGCAAGTAGTTTACCCCCTTGTGATGCGTTGTGCAGACTGCACCACCCTCTGGAGAGCCTTGCGGTTGTGGGCGGTGCAGTTGTCGTACCATGCGGTGATGCAGCCCGACAGGTGGCTCTCAATTGTGCATCTGTAAAAGTTTGTGAGGGTTTTAGGTGACAAGCCAAATTTCTTCAGCCTCCTGAGGTTGAAGAGGTGCTGTTGCGGTACTGTCTGTGTGGGTGGGCCATTTCAGTTTGTCCGTGATGTGTACGCCGAGGAACTTAAAACTTTCCACTTCTCCACTGTGGTCCCGTCGATGTTGATAGGGGGGTTCTCCCTCTGCTGTTTCCTGAAGACCACAATCATCTCCATTGTTTTGTTGAGGGAGAGGTTGTTTTGCTTCCACCACACTCTGTTACCCAGGAATGATTTGATATTGATATAAAAACGCCTGCACTGGGCCTTTAACTTTCTTGGAACAATTTGAGCAACTATCCTGCACCATTCCCAGAAACTTGTGGGAAGGTTGTATGCAAAATAACCATAGGACAACCATGCTCTCACCAAGCTCTAAAAAACATATGGTTCTCAGAACATTATGTGCTAGCTGGGTGAAGATGTCCCATGGGGATGGCTGCTCTTTACACCATTATATCTACTCCAGCCAGGAGCACAAAGAGCCAGGAGCACAGGCAACACATTAGCAACAGCAACAGCTGACCCTCCTATCTACACAACTAGCTGAGAAAGAGACATTATATAGAAATAAGATCCAAGCCCTCAAAATGCAAGATCCCGCCCAGTGGCACAAGAACATCAATGGCTTAACCAACCTCTCAGAAGTCAGGCAACCTTCCACATAGAAGGTCTTAGACCAGGTGACAGAAAACAAACATCAAATGAAATCAACAAAGCACTATCAAAATTAGCACAGTCCTGACCACCCATCAACTCAGCACTGCTGCCCTCCTTTTAACCAGCACACCCTGCTCCAACGGTCCAACACTGGGAAGTCTACAGAAAATATCAGAAAACCAAGCCACTAACCTCTCTAGTGAGCAAAGTAGCTGAGAGCCTTATCACTGAAGGGGCTCTCAGTGACATCCTACCCCAAATTGACACCCAACAGTATGGATGTCTACAAAGCCAATCAACCACACTGTCTGGTGGATCTAACCAATGAGCTATTCAAGTCCCAGGATAAGAATGGTTCCATCTGCTCCCTGGTGACCACCGACTTCAGCAAAGTCTTCAACCATGTCTGCCACAACCTCATCATCACCAGGATGTAATACAGAACTTGGGCTTTAGCCCATCACCCGTCAGATGGATAGGCAACTTCCTCTCGAATAGACACCAGGTGGTGAGGTATCATGGTGTGCTGTCGGACAGTGTTAGGCCTAACTCTGCTAGGCCCGCTGATTGTTATTGAATATATCAACAGTGCACACAGGCAAACTGCAGTTTTTGGATGACCTTAATTTATTAGATACCAGAAGAACTGGTTGACCTGGAGAAGTAGTCATACCAGACCCGCTCCTCAGCTAAACTGGAACTGATCCACTGCAGGACTGAGCATTTCTGTTGCAGCGCCATCCCAGCCATGGTTCGCCTGCTGATCAGTTGATGATGAACATGATTTTTGTTGCCTATAACTGTTGTTTATTGTATTTTAGTTTGTATTGCCAATTTGAATATTAAAATGTAAGTTGTACACACAATTCAGCATGTTGCTGCCATTTGTACAATGTTCTGTTCTGTTCTCTCTCACTCTCTCCCTCTCTATCTATCCTATCTAAACAACTAGCCACCCTAACCCCCCCACACACTCCATCTATCATAGCTACAGAACAACATGACAACAACGGAAATTTAAGCAACACTAAATATCTTATATTGAGTGATAATTATATATTTTTTACCAAGCTAATTTATGTAACTTCATAAGCAGATCATTTAGCTTATTTTAATCAGCAACAAAAAGGCTTAATATAAGTCATTTGTCTTATTTCAAGATATTTCACTAATCGTCTGATTAAGATAAAATATCTAGAAAAATATATTGAAATAAGATAAATGATTTGTATTAAGCATTTTTCGGGGGTAAAATAAGCAACCCTACAGGCATACACTCTGCCTCCTCCCATTTCACCCCCAACCCACTCCATCTCTCCTACAGAACTAGCCACCACAAGACATGGCCTCCTCCTCCTCCATTAACTACAGCCCATAATAATACCCAAGGGACAGACCAGGCCACCATTAGCACACATCAACATACAACATTCACGATTACATACACCACTGTGAAAACCCATTAACCAATTCTTAACATGCAGCTAAACCCATAGTTGGCAGCTCTGTTTTACAGTCATTGATTTACACACACAAGCTGAGGCAAAGGATTGAACCAGAGTCTATTCTGTATGGGTAGCCATGATTTTAAACAACATGTAGAGAGAAATCTGAATCAGAGATAATAACAAGAAGCAACTGAGGAGAAGTGATAGGGGGCTACAGGACAAAAAGCTGAACCAAGAAACAAACAAAACATTGGCTGCTATTGCCCTTTGCACACTGACAGGCAGGCGGCCTAGGAGGGGACTGCCTATCTAAGTGGCAGTGTTGTGCCAGTTAATGCTGCCTGACAGCCCTCTAGATGTGCTGTTCGCAGGCAGTACTAACGGCAGCCAGAGCAGAGCAGGCTGGCAGCAGGGTAATTAAAGTAAAGTGCTGCCTGACGGTGGATGGATGGAGGCTGACAGGGCTGAGAGAGGGATCTGATTACCCTCTTCAAGCTACAGCTCTCTAGGGCTGCAGGCTGGATCCCCACTCCACCCTGCCCTGCAGCTACAGTACAATACACTCCCTGAGCATAACAGAATCAAAATGTGAGGGTTTATATCTGATAACAGCAGGGTGTGGTGCAATACAATGCAGCCTGTTGAAATGCAGACTGTATCAGTGACGTGCAGTCAGGGTAGGCAGTCTAATCAAATTAAATATGTTATGAAAAGCCTAATAAAAAATACAATTATATAAAAAATGGTCATTCTATTTTTATTTTATTTTTATCAAATGTCTTTTCTCGGTGATTCTGGCGGTTTTTAAGCTCAAAATCCCAAAATGTGCAGGAACTGCATCAAAACCTCAGGAAAGACACCACGGTATGCATTCCTTCTTTCCCATCCTTTAAAATCCATTCTATTCGTTGATGCACATGGCCGTTCATGATTCCAGTCACTGTTAAAGGACAGGGTCAGGGTAGGACTCACTGCTTTGCCTAGCTGACATTTGTTGCATTGAGTGGATTTCATATTTTGCATGTTGCCTAAACATGTTTTGTGGGAAAGCTCTGCACATTTGGGCATGTCTACATAATGTTGACGCGTGCATCCCTTAAACTGAACAAAGCTTGCTAGCAAAAACAACATGACGAAATGGACACTATTGTAAAAATCCAAGTTACTGTATGTATTAGGTATTTTATTAGGATCCCCATTAGCTGTTGCGAAAGTAGCAGCTACTCTTCCTGGCGTCCACACCAAACATTAATACAGAACATTGATAGACAAGACCAACTCAAGGACAGAACTACATACTATACATTTAAAAATGTCACTCATAACTATATATCAATACATACACAGTACACACAAAATATCGAGGCGAAAAAGGGGAGAGGAGTTGTGCCGTGTGTTGTTTATAACATTTTTTCAACCAGGTTTGCTGTTCATTTGAGCAATATGAAATCGAAGGGAGTTCCATGCAATAATGGCTCTATATAATACTGTACGCTTCCTTGAAAAAAAATTCTGGATTTGGGGACTATGAAAAGCCTTAGATTTCCAAAGAAAACTTGATAAAATTCAGAGAGGGAGACCAACACCTGCACTTACTGAATTTCATCAGAGGAAGGGACAGAAAATCATACGACCGTTTAAACAAAAGTGGTGTGAAATAAAAGAGTGGCTGTGTGACTGCGCTACTAGAAGCCGCCTGTACTCTTTCTTCTGCCTGCTCTTCTCAACCGGGGACAACGTTTGGGTGGAAGGCAGGCTACTGCAATCTCAACAACCTGACCAATGCCCTCAACAAACACGAAAAGTCTGCATCGCACATTCAACACCAGATCACCCTAAAAACTTTTGAGAACACTTGATCGATCTGGCGTTAAATGATGGGCAAAAACAACAAGTGACAATCCACAATGCTAGTGACCATCCACAATGCTAAGGTTAAGGAAAACTGTGAGATTTTGAAGGACCTTATTAGAGCAACATGCTACCTAGGGAAACAAGAGTTAACATTTTGCAGTAATAATGGCGCCGGAGAGAATGGATGCCATTTTACAGTCTCCTAACCAATTGTGCTATTGTGTGTGTTTTCTCCCGTTATTTGTAACTTATTTTGCACATAATGTTTCTACCACAATCTCTTCTGACCGAAAAGAGCTTCAAGAAATCAGGACAACGATTACTCACGTGTTGAAAGATTATTTTTTTTCAATGAGTTGGACGAGAGGGATTTACTCCAGACACCCGAGAAGGCCCTCATCTCCGTCATTCCCAGGAGAAAGAGACGGAGATATCGAGGACGAAGGTCCGACCACGAGTGTGTAATTTGCCTTTACCTTCGGTCCTATTAGCCAACATACAATCATTGGATAATAAAATAGACGAACTACAAGCACGTATATCCTACCAATGGGACATTCAAAACTGTAATATCTTATGTTTCACCGAGTCGTGACTGAACGACAACATGAATAACATACAGCTGGCAGGTTATACACTATCAGCAGGAAAGAACAGTAGCCTCTGGTAAAGACAAGGGGTGCCGGTCTATGTATATTTGTAAACAACAGCTGGTGCACGATATCTAAGGAAGTCTCAAGGTTTTGCTCGCCTGAGGTAGAGTATCTCATGATAAGCTGTAGACCACACTATTTACCAAGAGAGTTTTCATCTATGTTCTTCGTAGCTGTCTATTTACCACCACAAACCGATGCTGGCACTAAGACCGCACTCAATGAGCTGTATACGGCTATAAGCCGCTCATCCAGAGGCGGCGCTCCTATTGGCCGGGGTTAATGCAGGGAAACTTAAATCTGTTTTACCTCATTTCTACCAGCATGTTAAATGTGCAACCAGAGGGGAAAAAACTATAGACCACCTTTACTCCACACACAGACACGCGTACAAAGCCTCTCCCTCGCCCTCCATTTGGCAAATCTGACCATAATTCTATGCTCCTGATTCCGGCTGACAAGCAAAAACAAAAGAACAAAATTGCACTCCACACTGCCCTTTCCCACCTGTACAAAAGGAATACCTATGTGAGAATGCTTTTCATTGAATAAAGCTCAGCGTTCAACACCATAGTGCCCTCAAAGCTCATCACTAAGCTAAGGAACCTGGGATTTAAACCTCCCTCTGCAACTGGATCCTGGACTTCCTGACGGGCCGTCCCCAGGTGGTAAGGGTAGGTAACAACACATTTGCCACGCTGATCCTCAACACAGGGGCCCCTCAGATGTGCATGCTCAGTCCCCTCCTGTACTCCCTGTTCACTCATGACTGCATGGCCAGGCACGACTCCAACACCATCATTACGTTTGCTGATGATACAACAGTGCCTGATCACATATAGGGAGGAGGTCAGAGACCTGGCCGTGTGGTGCCAGGACAACCTCTCCCACAATGTGATCAAGACAAAGGAGATGATTATGGACTACAGGAAAAGGAGGACCGAGCACACCCCCATTCTCATCGACGTGGCTGTAGTGGAGAGCTTCAAGGCAGTCGTGAAGAGGGCATGACAAAACCTATTCCCCCTTGGGAGACTGAAAAGATTTGGCATGGGTCCTCAGATCCTCAAAACGTTCTACAGCTGCACCATCGAGAGCATCCTGACTGGTTGCATCACTGCCTGGTATGGCAACTGCTCGGCCTACGGCCAAGTACATCACTGGGGCCAAGCTTCCTGTCATCCAGGATCTCTATACCAGGCGGTGTCAGAGGAAGGCCCGAAAAATTGTCAAAGACTCCAGCCAACCTAGTCATAGACTGTTCTCTCTGTTACCGCACGACAAGCATTACCGTAGCGCCAAGTCTAGGTCCAAAAGGCTTCTCAACAGCTTCTACCCCCAAGCCATAAGGCTCCTCTTTTACACTGCTGTTATTCTCTGTTTATTATCTATGCATAGTCACTTTAACTCTACATACATGTATGTACATATTACCTCAATTACCTCGACTAACCGGTGCCCCCGCACATTAACACATTGTACCGGTACCCCCTGTATATAGCCTCGCTATTGTTATTTTATTGCTGCTCTTTAATTATTTGTTACTTTTATTTCTTATAATACTTAACACATATTTTTCGTAAAACTGCATTGTTGGATATGGGCTTGTAAGTAAGCATTTCACTGTAAGGTCTACACCTGTTGTAAAATTTGATTTGATTTGAGTACAAGCTTGCAAAAAAAAACTTCCACTGTGTTTTCGGTTATCAAACAGAATACAGAATGATTTGATTGAAGCAGTTTTTGATATGATTCGAAAGGACATTGAAGATGAGATTAATGTAGCCCCATTTGTTGCAGTAGAAGTAGATGAAACCACAGATGTTACAAACAAAGCCCAGACCTCTGTGATTTTTCATTATGTGGCTAAAAGCTAAATCAAGGAGGCGTTTTGGGAATTGAATGATGTGAGGGATAGTGCCTAGCGATTAGTGCTTTTTCGAGGTCGTTTCGGTTTCAGCTCGATTATTAGTTCGGAAAACTACCATTTTCGTCCTTATGCTAGCTAGCAGTAGCCACAGCAGCCATTTTGGAATGTCATTCTCAGCCAATTAGCTTCTTTGTTGTTATTATTATTTCAATCTTCTCAATGTATCAGTGTGGATAAAGGTACAATTTGGAGTACAGTGGCATATCACACCCCTACATTGAGGTACATTTTCCGACCCATATATCGTGCTGGCTCCACAGTGTCTTAAAGTAACCATGATTGTGTTCCGACCCCAGTGCAGCTCAGTGTAAACAACTATAAAGGTAGGTTCGGTATCTTCTAGTAAACACCCATATAAATTATTTCAGTAGCAATAGCAGCCAGCCAGACCATCTAACGTTATCTCTGTCCTCCTTATACTGTACTGTCTTCAGTCATCCTATTTATCTAGGCTAACCTGCCTAAGTATGCTGCAGAGCTGTTTGACTAAATCATTTTACTAGCTCTTCAAAGTAGATAAGGCATACTTTCACAAACTGTCTCTATCCCTCTCGTCACTGTTGTGTACATTCCTCTTTCATGTGGTCTATGTGGTCTGTGTGTATCTAACCTAATGTAGCAGGTGTAAAAGTGTATCTATCTCTGTCCGAGCCAGAAAGAACAGGCACAATGGATTATGGTCATTGTAGTTAATTACCATGTTTATGCACTGAACTAGGTTGAATATTTGCTTCATGAAAATTCCAACTCCATTCAGCCCAGCGTCCCACATAGTTCTTGACTTTATTTCTCACGTGAATGTTTTGATTTCTCTCTAGAGAAATGGTGCATCGGTCAAAATTTTGGTTAATCATTCTGCACTAGTGAGTGATGGCAAACGAGCTGCGGCCTTGGCGGGTTATGTATTGGGAGTGTTGGGGAAGTACAACTGAGTTGAAAAGCTGGTTAGCTCAAACATACAATGGGTCCTCAGTGATGGCATCCCAGCTTAATGGGGTGCAGGCCAAGATGAGAGAAAAAGTGCCCGAAGTTCCATTTATTCACTGTTAAACTTGGTGATCTCACAGTCAGTGAAATGCAGCCCAGAGTGTAAAATCATTTTCAAAACAGTGGAAGGACTCACTTTGACTTTCAAACTCAAAAGGAATGAATAAGACTTCCACAACACTACCACGGAGAGGTTCACCCTGACGGACAGACGAATGGACTTCATTTCCAAGCCAAGGTAGGTCTAAATGCATTTTCCCCCCCAGTTAGGTTACTGTTGACTGAACATGAGAATAGTGCTGCTTACCATTCAGCACAAAGCAGTTAACCTGTAGGCTATCACATTAGTTGCCTACAAGGCGCTGTCCATTCAGCACAAAGGAGTTAACCTGTAGGCTATCACATTAGTTGCCTACAAGGCGCTGTCCATTCAGCACAAAGGAGTTAACCTGTAGGCTATCACATTAGTTGCCTACAAGGCGCTGTCCATTCAGCACAAAGGAGTTAACCTGTAGGCTATCACATTAGTTGCCTACAAGGCGCTGTCCATTCAGCACAAAGGAGTTAACCTGTAGGCTATCACATTAGTTGCCTACAAGGCGCTGTCCATTCAGCAGTGCTGAATCCTGGCCACAGCCTCAGATACCTTTAATAAAAGATTTTCCTTTGTAGCTTACTTCCTCATTTTCACCATTGTCTATACTTTAGTGGCTTTAATATGTATTTCATTTCCTAAAGGTGTCTAGCTTGTTTATGGTTTTGATTAACGGACAACATCCCTTTGATGCATTTGATTTATCAAGCTAGAATTCCGTTTTGATGAGACACTTTTCAGTCATTTCGATTGTTGATATGGACATTTTGTTAACACCTTATTTATTATATACAGTATTAGTGTGTAATAATATTTCACCTAATAATATTATTATGTGTGTGTGTGTGTGTTGCAAATTATTCGGATTAAATGTGTCCATACATTGGTATTTTAGTGACATCAGTAACTGTGGACGCTACATCGGCCTACGGCTGAGTTGAACAGTGTGTCATTTTGTTGGATTATATGAAATATGCTGCCATAGGAGGCTATCGCTTGTGTATCTTAGCTACATTGGTATTTACATTGGGTGATATTTTTTGTTCATTTCGGTTAATAGCTTATGTCACTGGTTCTTAGAGCTATCTGTTATATGGAGAATTTGGGCTTCATCGATGTCTATTTGTGAGTAAATCTGGCATTGATAATAGCCAGTGCCTACCCAGCCACCGACCTCACCGCACGTCACTGGACTGTATCCATTTTTGGACTTGTTAGTCTTTGATATGATTCTCTCACAACTATATTCCTTTAATCTTTCTCTCTGAACCTCCCCACCCCCTCTCCACTCCCTCTTTCTCCTTCCCCCTTTCTCTCCCTCTCCCTCTTTCCATCTCTCACCATCGTGGTTGGGGTTCCCCAGAGTCCAGGGTTCGTCTGAGTCGAAGTGGGTGTCCCCTCCGATCCCAGGGCCCGGAAAGTAGGCGTGAGCTAGGAACCCGCCCTCACCGTCGAAGGGTGAGCTGTCGCCATGGAAACCTGAGGTGAGATCAATTTAATTTAACTTCAAAGTTTACATGGGGAGAACGGGATTAGGCCGACATTGACATAGTTTCAGTTTTCCTCTCCCAGGCACCATTCAATACAATTCTCACCTGAGGCGAAGATGATGGTGATGTCCACATCACGCCTGCCGCTCTCCAGGGCGCTGTAAGGGACGGCCTCAAAGTGAAGCGGCGTCACCCCCTGCCACACGTCAAACGCACGCCGGATGGCATCGTGGGTCTCCCTGGAGCCCACTTTGGGCGTGACGTTCTTTATGCTGAGGGAGGAAGAGAGGGTGAGTCAATTAAGAACATATTCTTCTTTACATTGACAACATGTTTTACAAGAAAGACCTGATGTTAGGAGAGAAAGGGATAGGGGATATGATAAAAGTGGGAAACAGATTGTGTGATCCATCCTGGATGGGGGGTTATTGGGAGGTTGGATGGTACCACCAGCTAGATGAGAGCAACATTTTACCGGCCATTTTTTTTTATGAGACATTGACAGTAATATAAATAAAATATTTTACTCCTTAAAAAGATTTAACTCCTATTCTGATCTAACCGGAACAATTATACACACATTCATTCATAATTGTTACTGCAGTGAGCTAAATCAAGGTCGCAGTCTTAAACAAATCTACTTTGAAACAAAAGTATGCACCTCACACACATGGTTATGGGCTTTAAAAAAAGAAGACACCTGTACCATGTCAGATATGTATTAAATGTTGAGTTTACATCCCAATATTACACTTTATATACATCACAGAAGACTAAAACATAACAAACCATTTGACATAGAAACACTGAATTTTCAGCATTTAAAAAAAAGAATGTTGATTAATTATGACATTCAAAAATATATTAATAACATTCCACCCAGGAGGCCACTAGAGGGTGATTTGGTGATTCAATTGCAGGAATGGAGGCTATAACAAAGCTTTAACACAAGGCAGCCACGCATTTTAAAGCATTTTAAATAAATAAAGAAACAGATAGCTACAGCGTCACATACAGCACCACATATCAGATACTGTAAGTCCAAATCTGAACCCCCCCCTCCCACTATTGCTTGGGGAGAATATTCTCTAAAATGGTTGACGAGACGCTCTAAAAAGTTTCAGTGTTAAACTATTCCAACAAACCCGGCAGCTTTCACTGCACTTTTAACACAGCTGTCGTTATCAGTCGCTCGCAGACACAGAGAGAGAGAGAGAGAGAGAGAGAGGGAGAGGGGGAGAGGGAGAGAGAGAGAGAGAGAGAGAGGGAGAGGGGGAGAGAGAGAGATAGATAGAGAGAGAGAGAGAGAGAGAGAGAGAGAGAGAGAGAGAGAGAGAGAACGAGAGGAATTTTCTTCCCCGTTTTCTCTCCCCAACTCATTTTCATGTAGAGAGTGCAGTCAGCAGCGACAGCCAGGCTGACTGACATTCCATTAGAAGAGGTGCCTCATCAATTCACATGCAGCAAGGAAGGAAGGATTTAAATAAATTGACAGTGTTATCGTCTATTACGGCTGTAACCTGTCAATTTCCCACAGCGCCGAGCAGCACCCCTTATCCCGCTCTCTCAGACCCCATTAACAGTGGAAACTTAATCACGCGTGATAAGATGGGGAATTTGAATATTTTTGTTGCGATTATTGGATGATTTACATAGAGGTATTTGGAGAGAAATGGATGAAGTAAAAGTTGTCCTCGTCCTCGAATTTCCTTGCTATTAAAATTTGGCAGTTTGTCTTCTGGTACTCTTAAAAGGAGTAATGAAAGATAACTGCAAAGGAATGCAATGGAATGCAAAGAAGAAGAAAGTTGAAAACCATTACATCACTTTATTCTGTCCTCTGACTTGACTTCTATTCACACACAAACAACTCTTCCTCTATGTATGTCAATGTGTGTGTGTGTGTGTGTGTGTGTGTGTGTGTGTGTGTGTGTGTGTGTGTGTGTGTGTGTGTGTGTGTGTGTGTGTGTGTGTGTGTGTGTGTGCAGGTGTGCGCGTGTGGGTGGCTGTGTGGGTGTGTGTACGTGTGGGTGGGTGGGTGGGTGTGGGTGGGTTTGTGTGTGTGCATGTGTGCGCGTGTGTGCGTGTGTGCCCATATGTGCTATCTCTAAGGCAACGCTGAGGGAATGTGACACCAAGGAGGAAGAGAGAGCACAAATTAATAACTACACTGACAAACACAGAACCCTATAATAACCCTTGGCTAATCTGACTAACGGCTGGTTGTCATGGTAACCATCAAGGCTGCTGGAATGAGTCTCTCACCTGTAGGTGATGCGTATGTGCGTGCATGTGCCGGCCTACATTTCTCACCTGTAAGTGATGTGTGTTCGCTGCCACTTCTGCCCCGTCAGTGCGTACCTCCGCTTCCGCGACCTTGAAATGCCCTTTAGTTTGTCTGGATTTCCACACCTCGGCCTCTTCATCCAACTAAGAACAAAGGAAGTAGTGGAGGTCGAAGAAGAGAACAATGGAGGGAAGAGGAGGACAACAGTTTGGGTTTGGCGGATTCCAGGAGAACGCTAATTGCCCCAATACTTAGTGCCAACTGTAAAGTTTGGTGGAGGAGGAATAATGGTCTGGGGTTGTTTTGCATGATTCGGGCTAGGCCCGTTAGTTCCAGTGAAGGGAAATCTTAACACTACAGTATACAATGACATTCTAGACAATTCTGTGCTTCCAACTTTTGGGGAAGGCCCTTTCCTGTTTCAGCATGACAATGTCCCCATGCACAAAGCGAGGTCCATACAGAAATGGTTTGTCGAGATCGTTGTGAAAGAACTTGCCTGGCCTGCACAGAGCCCTGAGCTCAACCCCATCGAAAACCTTTGGGATGAATTGGAACGCCCACGGCGAGCCAGGTCTTATCGCCCAACATCAGTGCCCGACCTCACTAATGCTCTTGTGGCTGAATGGAAGCAAGTCCCCTAGTGGAAATACTTCCCGTAAGAGTGGAGGCTATTATAGCAACAAAGGGGGGACCAACTCCATATTAATGCCCATGATTTTGGAATGAGACGTTCGACGAGCAAGTGACCACATACTTTTAGTCATGTAGTGAACCTACAGGATGTTTGACTGGTTATATCTGATGCCACATCAAGAACTACTCTGAACTAGAATACCAAACACACGGTCTTACATACTGCAGTGAAGTGGACAATGGGACTAGTACTTCCCACTATAATATACACTGAGTGTACAAAACATTAGGAACACCTTCCTAATATTGAGTTGCACTCCCTTTTGCCCTCAGAACAGCCTGTATTCCTCGGAGCATGGACTCTACAAGTTGTTGAAAGCATTGTCCTATGGGTGGTGGACCATTCTTGATACATGCGGGAAACTGTTGAGCGTGAAAAACCCAGCAGCGTTGCAGTTCTTCACACACTCTAACCAGTGTGCCTGACACCTACTACCATACCCGTTCAAAGGCACTTAAACATTTTTCTTGCCGATTCACCTTCTGAATGGCACACATACACAATCCATGTCTCAATTGTCTCAAAGCATAAAAATCCTTCTTTAACCTGTCTCCTCCCCTTCATCTACACTGATTGAACTGGATTGAACAAGTTACATCAATAAGGGCTCATAACTTTCACCTGGATTCACTTGGTCAGTCTGTGTCATGAAAAGTTCCTAATGTTTTGTGCACTCGTTGTAGAGTTGCCTCTTACATCCCCTAATAATCCTACTAACACTGGCCTTAAACATCAACCCAAACTAAATACATCATCATAAGCCTTAAAACAGTAACTGCAAGACTGCACAGAGATGGTGTGACAAAAAAAGTTATTCAAGTATATATACAGTCAATCGGAAAGTATTCAGACCCCTTGACTTTTCTCACATTTTGTTGCGTTACAGCCTTAATTCTAAAATGTATGATTTTTTTTTTTTCCTGCATCAAAAAAAAAGGAAATATTACATTTACATAAGTATTCACACCCTTTATTCAGTACTTTGTTGAAGCACCTTTGGCAGCGATTACAGCCTTGAGTCTTCTTGGTTATGGTGCTACAAGCTTGGCACACCTGTATCCAGGCTATATCACATCCAGCCGTGATTGGGGAGTCCCATAGGGCGGCACACAATTGGCCCAGCGTTGGCCGGGTTTGGCCGGGGTAGGCCATCATTGTAAATAAGAATTTGTTCTTAACTGACTTGCCTAGTTAAATAAAGGTTCAATTTTAAAAAATAAACAATTACAATGTTGGTGAGTTTCTCCCATTCTTCTCTGCAGATCCTCTCAAGCTCTGTCAGGTTGGATGGGGAGTGTTGCTGCACAGATATTTTCATGTCTCTCCAGAGATGTATCGATCCGGTTCAAGTCCGGGCTCTGGCTGGGCCATTCAAGGACATTCAGAGACTTCTCCTGAAGCCACTCCTGCGTCGTCTTGGCTGTGTACTTAGGGTCATTGTCCTGTTGGAAGGTGAACCTTTAACCCAGTCTGAGGTCCTGAGCACTCTGGAGCAGGTTTTCATCAAGGATCTCTCTGTACTTTCCGTTCATCTTTCCCTCAAACCTGATTAGTCTCCCAGTCCCTACTGTTGAAAAACATCCCCACAGCATGATCTTGCCACCACCATGCTTCACCGTAGGGATGGTGCCAGGTTTCCTCCAGACGTGACACTTGGCATTCAGGCCAAAGAGTTCAATCTTGGTTTCATTAGACCAGAGAATCTTGTTTCTCATGGTGCCTCTTGACAAACTCCAAGCTGGCTGTCATGTGCCTTTTACTGAAGAGTGGCTTCCGTCTGGCCACTCTACCGTAAAGGCCTGATTGGTGGAGTGCTGCAGAGATGGTTGTCTGGAAGGCTCTCCCATCTTCACAGAGGAACTCTAGAACTCTGTCAGAGTGACCATTGGGTTCTTGGCCACCTCCCTGACCAAGGCCCTTCTCCACCGATTGCTCAGTTTGGCCGGGGGGCCAGCTCTAGGAAGAGTCTTGGTGGTTCAGACAGGGTCTGAATACTTATGTAAATAAGGTATTTCTGTTTTGTTTTTTTATATACATTTGCAAAAATGTTTAAAAAAAAATGTTTTCACCTTGTCATTTGTCGTGGAAATTCAAATCAATAATGAGGAGAGACAAGATCAATCACCAATCAGGATTTTACTTTATTCAAAAAGTATTAATAACATTGATTCATTTTTGCAATAATAAAGCTGGTCGACGAACCACCCTTAGATGATTCGTTGAGAGCCCAACGAGCGGATTTGAGCCACAGCATTTTATAACAAAGTACATCCTCCTGAATGTTCATGACAAACAACAGATGTGTGAAATGGGTTAGGATTTGTTAGGATTTTATATGAAATAAATTAATAATTCACAGCAGACATTATCTGCTGTATAGACTGTTCTCATTGTGTGAAAACCAGGGTCTGACCCCCAAAACAAGGTTCCTCTCATAATTATCCATACCCGAGCCATCTCCACCCTGGGACCTCCCAGAACACAAACACTAACTCATGCTATGGGATGCTTTCTTTAGATTTTATCACCAAATGCATCGTAAATCCACTGTCAGCATTAAGCCCCCGATGCCCAACTCAGAAGAACACACACAGATGACAGTGTTCTAAGAACCTATTCCATAAAACAACACTTTGATGCAATAACAGCATAATAACATAATCTTGTAATTTCGCTCTCACACATTATGGGGTATTATGTGTAGATTGCTGAGGAAAATGTTTTCTTATATCAATTTTAGAATAAGGCTGTAATGTAACAAAACGTGGAAAAAGTCAAGGGGTCTGAATACTTTCCGAAAGCACCGTATATTGCTTCTGGGAGCGAAACAAATATTATAGTACAAAACAAAGTAAATATATGACCATAAAAACGTGACATCGAGTTGACTGAAATGGTTCTTTCCATTCTGAGAAAAAGTGGTGAGACTGTGTTGGCCAGGTTAGAGCTTCAATGACTGATCTAGTTACATTCAAACCCATGTAACACATATGGAATACTGTGCTCAGAGATAATATGTAAAAGATAGAGCCTCACCTTAGTGTGATATCACTTCATCAATTTAAGCAAGAAAGAGAAGAATGAAAAGTGTTATGATCTCAATGGGCTGCTAGTTAGAGATGCTGGAGCTAATAAGTCCATGTAGGCTACATACATTTATCATTGGTGATAATTACGTTTTTGTGTTCCTATTTTCACTGATACATCAGTGCCATTCTGTGTTTGTGTGTGTGTGTGTGTGTGTGTTTGTGTGTTGTGTGTGTGTGTGTGTGTGTGTGTGTGTGTGTGTGTGTGTGTGTGTGTGTGTGTGTGCGTCTGCGTGCGTGCGTGTAAGTGTGCGTGTATCTACTCACTATGTGGTCCTCTCATCCAGTGTCCCTGTGACATTGAGGCCGTAGACGCGCTGCATTGCTGCTATGGCTTGCTGCATGGTCTGGGCTGAGCGCAGGACAGCCATTCTGGGGTCTGTGTGGGGCAGGTAGCCGTACTTCTGTAGCCATCCCTACAGGAGAGAGCGAGAGAGAGAGGAGAGAGGGAGAGAGAGAGAGTCATGACAAATGCTGCTATTACTTTGTTGTTCCGTGAGTTATAAATGACAGCGTGAAACGGACGCAGGTCTGTCCTTGTTCATAACGTCTCGAGTGTGAGTCAAACTGATCGTACAGTCCAGGTTCATAACTCTCGGGATGGAAGTGTAGCCTGTAAGCCACGTCCTACGGGCTACAGTATACCTCCATGCCTTCCAGAGTTACAGGAACACTCAGGGCTGTCTATCACCACCACCGCTCAAAGCTTCCACCCCACACACAGTGACACTGACAGAGAAAATGCCTAGTTCAGGTTCAGATCTTCTGCATATTAGGATGGACCGAAGTCCAGTATTCAAGGCTGAACATTGTAACCCACATGGCTATGCCCAGTTACCCGAATCAGTTCCCAATAACATTCACTAGGTGTTTCTACCTCTAACCACCACTGGTCAAAGCTGCCACCCACACAGAGTGACACTGCCACCACTGCACTCCTGAGTAAAGCAGAGATTCAGTGTCGTCCAGGGGTCATTGTCAGACCCAATCCCCCGTTTACCGTAGCCAAGAGCCATGAGTTGGCGGCTAGGCAGGCAGCCACGCTCCACCACAGCTGTCCACACTGCCAACCAACTGCTGCCGCCGCGCAATCGCCATCATTACCTAGCCTATGAGACGCTCCCGCTAATCCTTCATCTATCTCTCCCTCATCCCTCCCTCTATCCCTGTATCTCCATCGCTTGCTCTCCGCTGCTCACTGAGCCAAATGCCTTGTTGTTGTTTGTCCATCTTTCCACCATCCCTCAATCAGATGTAGCCAATTGTTTGTTTGTTTGCTTGTTTGTTTTGTCTGTGTGCAGCTAAGGCCCAGGTTCTGGTTCACAGCACAAAGGAATGAATGAGGATCCGATGCCAGAACGTGGCATTTAACAGTGTCATTTGACTTGAGGGATGAGAGAGAATAGCCTACAGTAGACTAGGCCTATACAGATAATATGACAGAAGCAATTAATATGGTACAATATATTCAACCCGATCTATCCTATTACGCAACTTGGATCACATCTTAATCTGCACAACCATAAACCCACCCAGTTGCGTAGGTAATTTATATGATACTAGTATATACAGTATACTACATATATATTTACAGATGTATGATAACAAATATTACAGACGGTGTCAGCTCATGAGCTGACTGAGCGGAAGGGCGCTGGACCATCTCGTTCAAAACAATGCCAACAGCATCCGATGTTGTTTTTGTGATTGTAAAAATAAAAAGAATAGAACGCATAATAATTTCGATGTTCCGCGCGTCTTGAAACATCCATCCGAATCAGATACATTTGCCATGCCATCCACCATACTTCAGTGATGATGTAGCAGACAAATAACAACCCTCGTCTACAGTTAATGTTGTTTTTCGCGCAAAGCGCTGCCACCCGAGCAGAGGAGAGTGCACAGTAATTTATGATGAGCAGCGGCGAAGCACTAGCAGGCCAGTTATCTTACCTCAACGCTGAACTGATGATGCTCTTCTCTGGACACAGCGCATACAATCCACAGCAAGAAATGCAAGCAGAACGCTGCTGCGGAAAAACAATCCAATGGTTTTCTTTTAGATGAGGATACTAAGGTCATAATGACCCGTTTTTCCCAAGTGGGTTATTAGATAAAACCGCCCGTCGTGTGATTAGGTTCGTGCGTCAAATTAAGAAAACCATCCGGTGAGCTGTCAAAGCCAAATTCGGAGACGCGCATAAAAGGACGGCCGCGGTGGTTTTGCCAAGGGGATAAACCCAGATGCCATGTATTATTTTCTCAAGTCAAGCTGTGATAGAATTAGGCATGTTAGATCCACCGCCTCCGTCGCTGTTATTTACATCGCTGGTTTGGTTTATCCAGCGGCATCGATGGCCATGTACAGTAATCATACCTCCAGAGTCTACGCCTGCGCTTTGATGTTTCCAGCAGCGCAACACACCCCAGAAGGCGTAAAGACCAGCGTCATGTAATGTTTGCCTGGCTACCCAAACTCCTTGCTTCCAAACGCAACGTGATGTACGCCCACGGCGGTTTTATAGTTTATCGCATGCTATTTTACACATTTTGCCAAAATGTCGCCGTTTTAGAGGGATCCTTGAAAGACAGGACAATCTAAACTTTTTCCCCCCAAAATATGTATCTTAATATTAACACAATGTTAATCCCTGAGCCAATTTCCTGCTATTCTACACATTTTTCCACGAGTCTGGGAGAAAATGTTGCAGTTTTAAAACAAATTACCTGTCATTTAAAAAGAATATCATGGTTTATGACGTGCTATATGCTATCTGGTGGACCCGAACTCCGGGTGGACCCCAACCTACATTTTATTTGATATATTTCGTTTTTAGGGAGGGTTGGGGGTTGCAGCGGGGGTAAACTAGTTTCTTCTCCCCAGTGAATATAGAGCAGAGGAAGAATTCCTTTTCAGTCGTCAGGCAAATGTAATGTACCCTGGTATGAAATATGTATACTGGGAATTAGAAATAGCCCGAGACAGATGGAGCAATCATCCTTCAATATGCACTGATATCATTCAAGTACAGACTATTACACGGTTATAACAATGTAATGTAATACAGGGTATATTAACAGTTTTAATCATATGGCCTATTCCCTGATGAGATACATACAAAGATACACATATGATATTCAGCGAAGACAAGCATTTTAATATCAATAACCATTCAGTTAGATAAGCCTATCCCAACACCACTCTTGGAAATACTCCATTAGCAGGTTCATGGTGATTGGTGAATGAATGCATGGAGACAAGAAACCTCATCTGGGTACCAATGTCAGGAATCTGCACGAGACAGAGATACTGTACTTGAACCACAAGCTGGCAGTGTTGTGTTGAGAAACAGGGTCCCTACTACTACTTCAATGGGGTCAAGATGGATCGGAATTAAATAATGATATGGTGTACGCTACACCCTACTCAATGGATATGAAAGATTAAAGAGACATTGTTTCATTTGTTGGATAGAATACGCCTCTGTCTCTCAGTGTCTTGCTCTTGATAGCAGACCTAGGGTGCACTGCAGTGTAGGAGGGAGTCAGGGGGAGCCAAAAATGAGGCTATTTTAAACTGTCACACTCCATGGAATATCGCCACAGATCTGTCTCACCTTTTCATGATGATTGATTACTCAGTGCATTCGGAAAGTATTCAGACCCCTTGACTCTTCCCCACATTTTGTAACGTTACGTTTGGTGGTTACAGCCTTTTTCTAAAAATCAATTTAATATATTTTTCCCCTTATCAATCTACGCACAATACCCCATAATGATGAAGCGAAAACGTTTTTTTTTAAATTGTAGCAATACCTTATTTACATAAGTATTCAGACCCTTTGCTATGAGACCTGAAATTGAACTCTGGTGCATCGATCATCTTGAGATGTTTCTACAACTTGATTGGAGTCCACCTGTGGTAAATTTGATTGGACATGATTTGGAAATGCACACACCTGTCTATATAAGATCCCGCAGTTGACAGCACATGTCAGAGCAAAAACCAAGCCATGAGGTTGAAGGAATTTTCCGTAGAGCTCCGAGACAGGATTGTGTCGAGGCACAGATCTGGGGAAGGGTACCAAAACATTTCTGCAGCATTGAAGGTCCCCAAGAACACAGTGGCCTCCATCATTCTTTAATGGAAGAAGTTTGGAACCACCAAGACTCTTCCTAGAGCGCGCCACCCGGCCAAACTGAGCAATCGAGGGGAGAACCAAAATTGAACTATTTGGCCTGAATGCCAAGCATCACGTCTGGAGGAAACCTGGCACCCGCAGCATCATGCTGTGGGACTGGGAGACTAGTCAGGACCTTCCAAAAGGAAACCGACCCTAAGCACACAGCCAAGACAATGCAGGAGTGGCTTCGGGGCAAGTCTCTGAATGCCTTGAGTGGCCCAGCCAGAGCCCGGACTTGAACCCGATCGAACATCTCTGGAGAGACCTGAAAAAAGCTGTGCAGCAACACTCCCCATCCAACCTGACAGAGCATGAGAGGATCTGCAGTGAAGAATGGGAGAAACTCCCCAAATACAGGTGTCCCAAGCTTGTAGATTCAAGGCTGTGTTCACTGCCAAAGGTGCTTCAACAAAGTACTGAGTAAAGGGTCTGAATACTTATGTAAATGTGATATTAAATTCCTTATTTTTTGCAAAAAAATCTAAAACCTGTTTTTGCTTTGTCATTATGGGCTATTGTTCGTAGATTGATGTGGGGGAAAAAACTATTGAATACATTTTAGATGACGGCTGTAACGTAACAAAATGTGGGAAAAGTCACTGTATGTACTGTACAATGAACACTCTGATACTGTACTTTCCTTAAGGGTTGAAATAGGACAAGATGACTAGTCTACCACTTGTGGAAAGATTCCTTTTGGATTAAAGTAACCATGTTCATTCATATACTCTGCGTGTTTACTGTATAAGCCAATGGGATGCTATGGAGACCACATGCTCTGACAAGCACTGTACTTCCCCGGGGAGATCATTGGGAAACGGTAAACCATCACCAATGAGACAAGTCCTGTTTCACTGTGTCAGTACAAAAATGTGTGTGCGTTTCTTTGTTTTTCTGTACACATAGCAGACTATATGGGGACAGCCAGGACTGAAATAATTGTTTTTTTGTCACATCAGTCTGCCCTTGAACAAGGCAGTTAACCCCCAACAACAACTGATGATATCGATTAAGACAGCCCCCCACATGTCTCTAATTCAAATTGTTTTGGTGAAATGCAGAATACACATGTCGTTTGAATGCATTCAGTTGTTTGTACCCTCTTCCCCTTTCAGTCGTTATCACATTATGTTGGAGCAGGGGAGAACGACTGTCCCCTCTCATTGAGGATTTCAGTTCAAGGCTGACTGGAGTACTGCAGGCAATGTTTTTAGAAAACAGAAGACCACATTATAGTCAATCAAAGTATGGCGATCTTTGTGGTCAATATCCGTGAATATTTAAAAAAGAAAAATCGAACACAATAATAGTACCAATACGTGCTTCTGTTTCACCAGATGTATGTCCTTGAACCGATTGTTTTAGTATCGCACACAGAATAAGTTATAAAGATCATTTAGTGGCTACAGCAGTCTGCAGTATCCCAGTCGACTTTCAACTTGAGTTACTCAGTGAGAGGGGGCAGCACTGACCTTGCCTGCAACATCACTTCCTAGTAGCTCAAACTGCGCCTGCAATGTTTCCATAAACTCCTCCATGAAGCAAGATGGTGACACAGTAAAATGACATTTTCTGATCTTCAAATGATTTTTAGCATGTGGATGTGTTGCAACTAGTTTGCCGTCTTAGAAAAGATTAAGGTAACACTTGACACCCAGTGTAATAACACATTATGACACTGTCATTACCATATCATAATGTCTTAACAGCTGACATAACTTTCATAATGTGGTCATAACACTGTCTTGACACATATATTTAGACCTGTTGTGACATATTGTACTATTTTATGGCTGGTTATGACACCTTCATAAGAGTGTCAAAACCCACGAAACCTACCACACAAGGCAGCACATTCCATTACGCCATAGCCTACTTGTCAATATTATGTTCATGTTACATAACATTTTCAGAAATTTACCATATTCAATTATCATTGTAATTGTAATTGCGCACAAGTTGATGTCAGACATGCATCTACCCCAATGCTCTGTTGCTGATGACCGGGATGAATGCAGGAGCAGATTTCAGGAGCAGGACAAGACACCCTCTTTTTAACGGATGACTGACATAAGGGCATGTACTTGATAGGCCTATCTGGCTTACATGATTATGATGTTCATAATGCTTCTTGACAATGTCATAAAGTGTATTTTCGTAGTCCAAATAAAGTGACACAGGATGGTCCTAATGCTTCATGACAGTGTCATAAAGTGCATTTTCTGAAAGATATTTTAAATAGGATGAGAGAAAAAAAATATGACTGTAATGAATTCATTATGACAACAACAAAGCAAACTTTCAAATGAAAGGAAACTTCTTGGCAGGGATTTTTAATTTTTTTAAATAAATGTTGGTTTTGACACTCTTATGTAGGTGTCATAAACAGCCATAAAATAACACAACAGGTGTAGATAGATGGGTCATGACAGTGTTATGACTATATTATGACATGGTTATGACTGTGTGTCAGGTAAATTGTTACCAAAATGGGCATGTCTGTCTCGGTGTTTGCAAAAATAAGTAAGAAGAAAATATGTGTGCATTGTGCAAGTGTGTGCACCAATTAGTAAGGAACTCCCCACACCTGGTTGTCTTGGGCTTAATTGAAAGGGAAAAAACAAAACCTGCAGACACTAGGCCCTCCATGGAATGAGTTTGGCCCTCCATGGAATGAATGACACTAGGCCCTCCATGGAATGAGTTTGACACACCTGCTGTAAGCAGTCTATGGACAAGGTATGACAGCAATCCATGCTTTGGTTTAGTTTCCTTGGCACTATTTCCACATGCTAACGTTTTAGCATTTGTGCCACAAATCCAGTTCATGTCATGGGACCGATATTATAATTTTTCATGCATCATGTTCAAAATATGTAGAAGTGGCTTTGTTGGGTTTCACAATCACTTTAAGATACTTTCGGATGATTTGGGCATGATGCGCGAAAAATGCTAATATCGGTCCCATGGCTTGAATGGGATTTGTGCCACATGCTAAAACCCACAAATGTACCACAATTCATAAACTTAATCTCCCCTGGTAAAAAAGCATCTACACAATATTTCTACTAGCCTAACATTTGGTTTGCAACAGTTGCTGTTTGTCTAAACCTTGCTGCCTGCCTCCAACCTGTGCAACAACGTTGCTGTTTATTTTTTGAAATCACCAACGTGACGAGACTGACAGCTTCTCTGAGCCAGGCAAATTAATTTCTCCGTAATTTTGCAACTTCAAGCTTTTTTGTGTCTCGGGTTCTATTTTTAAGAAAAACATGTATTGTGATTTTTATTTGACATATATTAAGTAAACACAAAAATAACCTAAAATGTTTTTTTTCTTCAGCTTTCAATATGTTTTGCCCTGTTTTAGCAATGTCTCACACCCAGACTTGTTACATTCTGCTATGTATTACACTTTATATTTAATGCACCTGGTTAGGAAATGTCACACTCTGACCATGATTTGCGTTGTTTGTTTCTACGTTTTGTTTGGTCAGGGTGTGATAGGAGTGGGCATTCTATGTTGTATGTCTAGTTTGTCTATTTCTATGTGTTTTGGCCTGATATGGTTCTCAATCAGTGGCAGGTGTTTGTCGTTGTCTCTGATTGGGAACCATATTTAGGTAGTCTGTTTTGTATTGTGGTTCGTGGGTTATTGTCTATGTGATGTTGCATGTTTGCGCTCAGTATTGATAACGGTCACGTTCGTCTTGTTATTTTGTTTGTTTGTTTGTTTGTTTAGTGTACTTCGTGTTTTTTCGTCTATCATTAAAAGGATGTATTCACATCACTCTGCGCTTTGGTCTACTCACTACGACGATCGTGACAGAAAAATAATATTGTTTTGCTATATATATTTTTTATGCACTAAATATATTATTTTCTAAGAAATACAGTTGTCTCACAGTATTGCGCCATTACCATCACATCACTGAACAAAGTAATCAATAATTTTCAATATCAAGTCACACAAGAACTGGGAAGTGGAGAACATGGCTATGACAGTGTTTGAAATTATATCTCAATCTCCAAGAATGTATAAAAATATAGCATTATTTTTATTCTGCGTCATTACTGCAATGGCTATAACTCGTCTGGATTGTCCTCTATTTGAAAAAATAAACCTCATTCTGTTGTGGTTGGAGTTTATCAAATGATAGCTGATCCTATTAATGAAGTAAACCTTATGGCCTGGCAGTTAAATCCCAAAACGAGCAAATTGTCATTACCAACACTGTCATTACCATCACGAAGTAGAACAAAATGTAGAACATTTGCATAAAAAAAGGGTATACCCCTGCTCAATACTGCTTATTACTTAATCTTTCACCGTCTTTATAACAATCACTCATATTTTCAATATACTTTTACACCAAGCTATTTTTAACAAGTAATGCATTTTACCGTTACTCTAGTCATAATCTTGGTTACCCAGAAGTAATATTCTCAAAAAAGTTGTCACTTCCCGTTCTTGAGAGATTGCCCTAGTCATTACCGCCACACAGTAATTACCACCACAATCTACACATATTTGTTAATTAAGAAAGAATATAAGTACACATTAAATATCATACTCCTGTCTTCTTCAGCTGTAAAGCACCTACTTGTTCTCAATATAGCTACTTAGAAATTCTAAATACATAACAATTTCAACACGTAATTGCATATTTATGCAATAAGGAATAAAAATGATTATTTATAAATGTGGTAGTACCAAATCCTACAGACAGATAAAGCCAAAAATCCCAAACCTCATTGTGTTTGTTATTCAATTTGAAACAAAAATGTAATGTTTATGATGTGAAAGTAATGACACCCGCACAAGATGTATTGGGGACATTTTTTATTCAATAAAATGGTCACAGCCAATACCAGTTTATTATTCCTGATAAAATGAGAAAAGTATTTATGTTGATGAAAGTATTTTTCAAGAAACATTTTTTCCAAAATAGGACATGCCGTAGTATATCCATCGTAGTTAATGGATATATGCAAAGAAATGGCAATAGAAACAAAGGTTTAACAAAGGAAAATGCAGATTTGCTGCAGTTTGCTGTCATTTCAGCTGCTTGATGTGATTGTGTTAGCTAGCCTCCATGGCAACCTTATTTACTTAATCAGTCCATGCCAATAGAATAGATGACCAGCCCATTTTGGCTAACAACTTCAGAATCTCAGCACTAACAACTGTCTTTTTCCCGGACCATATTGAATGGTGGAAGGATGGAATAAAATAAATGTACTCATTCAAATAATGTTTTTAGTGAAAACATGTCGTTAATCTTTTTTTAATACGTTGGCAACAGTTTTATAAAAGCAATAAGGCATGAGAACCCAGGAATGATTGTGAATAACAACCTACGGGCTGTTTCCCGGCCCTTAGCTTCGCGTAGGGCCTAAGAACAGCCCTTAGTCAGGAGTTATTCAGACAATAAATCCCAGGTTCTCGTGCCTTATTGCTTCAAGGTTTACAACACTTCTGAAAACAAGAGAACAGCATGGCATTTCAGATCTGCATTTACACAAGAAAAGGAAATGACATGTTTTGGTCCATGAGGATGTTGACCCAAATATAAATGAATGGCCATATTAAAAACATGTTGTTGTGACACACCCTGCTAATCAACCTGTCCCCATAACTCCCCTTTAACCCTGTATCAGAGCACGCACCAGCCATGACTATCTGGTACTCTCCACTGCTCTCTCCCTCCCTCGGGCTGTTTGTGTAGACCCTAACCTACTCAGAGCCCCAGCCCCATACCACAGCTGTCAGCCAAGCAGAAACTCTAAACAAACACAACATAATGACCAGCTAGCCTACTGGGGATTCCTCTGAAAAGGGAGAGTGGTGGCTGAATGAAGGTAGTGGTTGGTCATCCCTCCTTTCGTTCCCTCATCACCTTTCAATTTAGCCCCTCTTAGTGTATTTAAGACCTGTTCCTCAGGGAAAGACCTATTGTAGGAGAAAACACGCTCTTCACACAAAGAAGGAAAATATTGGTAGGAAGCAGGTGTATAGTCTACTCACAGTTGACCGAAGAAGGTGTTAGGAGCATCTATAGTAACTAAAAGAAAAGAAACCCAACTATGATGGCTACATGTCCATCATTATTCAACAACAACTGGACAAAGCGGTCAAACCAATTAAGTGGTTAATTGAAGCAGAGAGATGGGGGATGCTCCCGTGACTGTGGTGTGAGGGAGGTGCCCTCCAGGTCTCAGGGCTCTGCTCTGGTTTGATCTGCATGAGAGGCACCAGCTGGACCAGGGTCCTCTCATTTAACTAAGTTATTAATTGAACGTAGGAAGAAGAAAAAACTTGAAACCAAATGATACACAGAGAGACCCCTCCCCAATACTCCTCAGAGAGAGAAGTATCTTGGAGGTGGGTGGAGACAGGCACACAGAGGAGGAGGGGGAGGTACTGTACAGTACTGTAAACACCATATGGCATATCATATAGGAGGATCCTGTGTCAGTTTGAGGCTATATACCATCTGCCAGAGAGACCCATCACTCCATTAGAGGTGCTGTTATGGCTTTGGATTGGTATATCAGCATTTTATAAGAAGATGGCAGTTCTTGTTCCTACCTATAGGCTTTGTTGCTCCAGCAGTTTTTAGTTCTGGTCAACAGACTTGGCCCCCTTTCAGAACTGTAGGATAACACTAAAATGTGGAGAACACACACATCAGACTTGAAATGTTGAAAGGGATAACTGAATCCTATTGTCAATGGTAGCCTGGAAATGGTTTGTTCACATCATTCAGTCTGCATTAACCAGGCTATGTCAACGGTTCAGTGATATAAGAAAGCTCCAGGCACTGTGAACAAACAGCCTAACACCAATTAATTAAGAGTTCATTAGCAGAGCTGCAGAGATTACAGAACACCACCTGATATCTGTAAAGCGTCTGCTTTCCTCCAGGCAGTTTTCACTCTGTTCACACAGCTAAAACTAGCTAATATTTGAATGCGCAATGGGGACTTCACAAGATGGACAATATTTTCACTGGTCGATTCCCCTACTGTTAATGTCAACAACATTGTTTTGTGATGGATGAGATAGCATATGTACTGTATAAACAGTGAAACTCATATCCACAAACGCATGCATGTACACAGGTACACACACACACACACACACACACACATACATTTTTGTGCTGACACAGTGAAACATAACTTCTCTCATTGCATGGTGATGGTTTTAACATTTCCCAACAATCTCCCCTGGCCAATACAGTTCTTGTCAGAACATGTGGTCTCCATAGCAGCCCATTGGGTAATGCAGTAAACACTCAGAATATATGAATGAACCTGGTTACTTTAATCCATTAGGAATCTTTCCACAAGTGGCAGACGAGTCATCCTGTCCTGTTTTAACCCTTAAGGAAAGTATTGTACAGAGTGTGCATTGTACAGTACATTTAAGTGATAATGCCTGAGAAGCCGGTGTTTGGAGGATATATTGGCACGAGACAAAGTCAGCCGGCTTGATGACCAGCTGGCTTGATGAATTTATTCATACTATTTCATCCTTCCACAAGATAGAGACGCAAATCTTGGGTTGCTACCCAAGCCGGCTGGTCGTTCGTTCTATCGGTTCAGTTGCCAGCAACGAGACCCAGTCATTCTGTCTTTTTGTTCTGTATCTATGGACGCGACCCAGTTGTTTGTTCTAAATGTTCTTATCCCTTGCCTGCTACAGTAGCTAGCCAACTACGGCTAGCTCACAGTCACATCAAAGAGTGCAGTCAGAATGAAAAGCAAAGTAGCTGCATTTGCATTTGTTTAAGTTGTTTTCTAGTTACATTTATTTGGATACATCCATAACTGTAAGGGTTGCGAAACTAGTGGCAGTGAAGTCAGATGCAGGAGAGCAGAACTAGGTAATAGCCGGAGCAGTTTCATTTCAAAACCAACGGCATAAAGAAATAATCAACATGGGTGCAAAACCCGACGCGCACCAGTCAGCATGTGCACAAGCACTTACAACAAACAATACCACACAAAGACATGGGGGGAACAGAGGGTTAAATACACAACACTTAATGAGGGAAATGAGAACCAGGTGTGTAGGAAAACAAGACAAAACAAATGGAAAATGAAAAATGGATCGACGATGGCTAGAAGACCGGTGACGCCGACCGCCGTACGCCGCCAGAACAAGGAGAGGAACCGACTTCGGTGGAAGTTGTGACAATAACAATGAGCTAATGAGGCACGATTTCGCCTGGCATAGAACATGTGCTCACTTGTCAGGACACTGTTGTTCAGAGAATCTAGCCAACACACACAGCTAACACAATAACTTCAAATTAAAGCTGGAACAACTGCAAACTAGCTGCACTTTGTTTCATTTGACCTTTTTTCAAATTACATTTCTTTGTATATATCCATAAAAATTATGCCAGCTGATTCATGATTTCGACTGGCTGAGAAACGCTACCCGTCTCTCTCGTCCCGACACCTGACACGTTCATTAATATGGAGATCGAATTTGAATATTGAAACAATGTTGAAAATGTCAGAGAGACAGACAGCATGGTTAATACAAATCTTTGCTGTTGAAAATGAAATGTTAGTCTAAAAGAAATGTGAGATAATGTATAGATGCTTTTCATAGCCGTTGTGGAGATCAAGTTTATAAATTGCTTGGCTGAGCTGATGAGACAGTGGATTGCGCAGTCAGATTGAACAGAGGGAATAGGCATTTTAACCTCATAGATTTAGCCGGTGGTAACTTGTGGAATAGACACTGGTTGGAATGCGATTTTAACCAATCAGCATTCAGAATTAGACCCACCCGTTATAATAATAATCAATCCAATTTCATCATGAAAAGGGGAGACAGATCAGATCTTTTCCATGGAGTGTGTCGGTTTAAAATAGCATCATTAGGCTCCCCCTGACTCCCTCCTACACTGCTGTGCACCCTTGGTCTGCTTTCCAGTGCAAGACATTTCCTCTGATACACTGCCCTTGAGACATTATGTTACCTGGCTGAGAGAGAGAGGTGTATTCTATCAAACAAATGTAACAATGCCTCTTTAATCTTTCATATCTAGGGAGTAGGGTATAGCGTACACACCATACAATGATTTAATGTTGAAAAAGCAACTATAATTGATTACTTTGTTCAGTGTGATGGTAATGGCGCAATAGTGTGAGTCAACTGTATTTCCTAGAAAATAATATATTTAGTGCTTCTAAAACAAAATGTATATAGAAAAATACATAGCAGAATATTAAACGTCTGGGTGTGAGACAATGCTACAGTGCAATACAGTGAAATCCAGACAATTCAGAGCTGAAGAAAAAATATATGTCAAATAAAACTCAAAACTCAAAACAGAGACACAAAAGCTTGTAGTTGCAAAATCACAGATAAATGAATTTGCCTGGCTCAGAGAAGCTGTCAGTCTCGTCAAGTTCTTTCTCACATGGCACATTGGAGATTTAAAAAAAAGACACAGAAACATTGTTGCACAGGTTGGAGAGGCAGGCAGCAAGGTTTAGACAAACAACAACTGTTGCAAACCAAATGCTATGGGGGAAATATTGTCTAGACACTTTTTTTCCAGGGGAGATGAAGTTTATGAATTGTGGTACATTTATGGTTTAGCGTGTGGCACAAAACCCATTAAAGTCATGGGACCAATATTAGCATTTTTCGCGATACATGACCAAATCATCCGAAAGTATCTCAAAGTGATTGTGAAACCCAACAAAGTCACTTCTACATATTTTGAACATGATGCAAGTATAATATCGGTCCCATGACTTGAACTGGATTTGTGGCACAAATGCTAAAATGTTAGCATGTGGAAATAGTGCCAAGGAAACTAAACCAAAGCATGGATTGCTGTCACACCTTGTCCATAGACTGCTTACAGGTGTGTCAAACTCATTCCATGGAGGGCCTAGTGTCATTCATTCCACGGAGGGCCAAACTCATTCCATGGAGGGCCTAGTGTCTGCATGTTTTTGGTTTTTCCCTTTCAATTAAGCCCTAGACAACCAGGTGGGGGGTTCCTTACTAATTAGAGCACACACTTGCACAATGCACACACTCTGTCTACATATTTTCCACTCATCTTGGCAAACACAGAGACAGATTTCATTTTAGCGTGCCACCATCTTGCTTCATGGAGGAGTTTTTGGAAACATTGCATGCGCAGTTTGAGCTACTCTAGGAAGTGATGTTGCAGGCAAGGTCAGTGCTGCCCCCTCTCACTGAGAATCTCAAGTTGAAGGCAGACCGGGATACTGCAGGCTGCCGGTAGCCACTAAATTATCCGTATACCTTCTCCTGTGTGCGATTCTAAAATAATTGGTTTCAAGGACATACATCTGGTGAAATAGAATCAAGGATTGGTACCATTATTGATTTAGATTGCAGAACTCCAGTTAGCCTTGAACTGAAATCCTCAATGAGAGGGGGCAGTCATTCTCCCCTGCTCCAACATAATGTGATGAAGACTGAAAGGGAAAGGGGATACCTAGTCAGTTGCACAACTGAATGCATTCAACCAAAATGTGTCTTCCGCATTTAACCAAACATATTTGAATCAGAGAGGTGCGGGGGGCTGCCTTAATCGATGTCATTGGCGCTGTTGTTGGGGGTTAACTGCCTTGCTTAAGGGCAGACTGATGTGACCAAAACAATAATAACACACACACACATCTCTGGCTCTGCGGCTATTTACATCATTATTTACAGCACCTCTGACTGTTTTATGTCCACAAAATAGGTGAGAAATGCCTCTAGACCAGACCCAAGGTATGACATTAGAGAGAGGGTGATAAGATTGCAATATATTGTTGCTATGATTTTAGCATATACTTTAGCCTATACTTTTTATAGCCTATAAATACCCTCTTCAAAATACATTGGAAGCACGTTTATAACGTCTCTATAGTCTGACTTAACGGACAAGTTCACTGCTTTTGTTTTAACAATTTTTATATATATTTTTTTACATAAATGGAATGTTATAGAAGTGTACTGTAAAGACATTTTTTTTGTGATACTCCCCATGCTCATTCTGCAGTTGCAGGGGCACCCAAAACACTCAACTAAGTTGTTTTAGAAACGGCAATGCTCTCAGTATAGTGACGCAGGTCTTTGGATGTTGTACACATGAAATTGTCTCATTCCGAACTTTCTCCACAACGTTGTATTCCATTTTGTTGGACTCCAGCGATAATTCTCTGTGCTGGACTCGATCGATAATTCTCGTTCGAGTCGAACAACATGGAATGTTTAACTAATAAAGTCTGGGAGGGGGGTATATGGCCAATATACCACGGCTAAGGGCTGTTCTTATGCACAAAGCAATGCCGAGTGCCTGGACACAGCCCTTAGCCGTGGTATATTAGCCATATATCACAACCCCCTGAGGTGTCTTATTGCTATTATAAACTGGTTACCAATGTAATTAGAGCAGTGGAAATAAATGTTTTGTCATAACCGTGGTATACGATCTGACATAACACGGCTGTCAGCCAATCAGCATTCAGGGCTCAAATGTTACATTTCGCAACAACAAAAAGAAAATCTTCTTCTGTATTTTTCTTTCCTTAATTGTAAATAACATCATGAGAATGTGTAGCGTCATACAGAAAATGTTGAGAGAGACCCATTGGAACGTCAAACCTGGTGACCCGCTTACCTGAGAGAATACATGAGAATATACACTAATGGTCCTCCCTACGGATGACGTCGGAAATCCCTTCCATTTCTCTTGCTTTCCTTCGAGCGCCTCTTATTGTGGAGATACACAGTCTGGAGAGGAGGAGCTGTCAAACTTACAAGCAAAGGAAAAGTCCTTCAGTAGACGCCAGCTCACAGTTTCACTGTAAAGTTAGTTGAATTGTAGACCTAATTAGTATGGACTGACACAGTTTTCATTCGGAGAGGAAGAATGAAGACGAGTTTAAAAAATACCATGGCTACACAGTTTCAAATCTGGATAGTTTTCACCTCTTTAGTCTCCTTGGTCTCGTGTGCTTTACCGGAAAAGAAAGGTAAGACAACGAACTTTGATGTGCTTATGTTAGCATATTTTACGGAACATTTTTTGGTATCCGAATTGCTTTTCTTTAAATTATCAACGAACGTTTAGGTATTTCACTGCCGTGAGCTCCATACAAACTCTCAACGATGTAGAAACTCCAGACAGCCTGCGTGGGAAAGAATCCAGGAGAGAATAACTCTTCCTGGTTATTACTTGTCTGAGACTATGTAGGACACTTGTGAAAAATAGTTAACTCACAGTGTATTATTCTCGTATATATCGATGATATACTTTCATAGTAAGGTAGGTCCAGTTTGATGTGCCAAGTAACACAGGAATGGACCAATAGCCCACTACAGCGCGAACTACAGTACGCCTTCCATGCGAAACGCAGCCGTAGCCAACGCACCAGAATATTCACTCCATTGATGATGCCCGGGAATGGAGGAGAGTTGTTTCGTAATGGCTTCCACGGTACCAGACTTTGAATTGCAACATACACTGAGTGTACAACACATTAGTAACACCTTCATAATATTGAGTTGCACTTCCTTTTCCCTCAGAACAGCCTCAATTCGTTGGGGGCATAGACACTCTAAAAGGTGTGGAAAGCTTTCCACAGGGATGCTGGCCCATGTTGACTAACTGCATTGCTTCCCACAGTTGGCTGGATGACCTTTGGTTGGTGGACCATTCATGATATGCACTGGAAACTGTTGAGCATGAAAAAAATCCAGCAGCGTTGCAGTTCTTGAGACACTCAAAGTGGTCTGCCTGGCGCCCCCTACTACCATACCTTTAAAGGCACTTAAATATTTTGTCTTTTTCATTCACCCTCTGAATGGCACCCATACACAATCCATGTCTCAATTGTCTCAAGGCTTAAAAATCCTTCTTTAACCTGTCACCTCCCCTTCATCGACACTGATTGAAGTGGATGTAACAAGTGACATCAATAAGGGATCATAGCTTTCACCTGGTCAGTCTATGGCTTGGAAAGAGCAGGCGTTCCTATTGTTTTGTAACCTCAGTGTACAAGTTGTAGAACATCATTTTGCACAGTATACATAATTTATGTACGTAAAGGACAAATCCAATTCCACTTTAAAATGTATGTACAAAAAAAGTTCAACCATACAACTCATGCACAAGACAAGGCCTGCCTTTAACAACAGACATTTGTACAAGAAACAGTGCAGATCCAAAATTTGGCAACAGAATGACGGCACAAACAGCACAAACCATCATTCTGTTACCAGACGTATAATCAACAAATCATCTGTTTAATTGATGTATGAAGCAGGTTTGCTGTAGAGAAAACAGTGAAGGTCTTTCTCATGGCCTTGTTCTAATGTATTGAATGTACAGGGTTATTGTTAACTAGACACAAGTGGAGCTATTATGTCTGCTACTCTTAACTATTTCAATTGTCTGTGTTCTTCAACCATTGTAGATTGTATTTTAACCACAGTACAATTGTAATGATTCTAAAGTAGACAAATGAGTTTAGTTGCATGGCTCATTGAAGGTGGACCTCGAAGCCAGTTCCACTGCTTTAAAAAAAATGGTCCCCCTCTAATCAGGTTTAGACCTTGGACACCAGGTAGGTGCAATTAATTATCAGGTAAAAAATCATTTAGCTCCGGACCTCGTAGGGTAAGAGTTAAATAACCCTGCCCTACAACATGTACGACTTCTGACACCAATTTAGTTTGCCTCCTCAGTAAGCATGAATAAACGAAGTAAACAGAAGCTTTGAGAGGCAGAGTAAACCAGGAGGCGATAGGACAAGCACCCAGTGAACTGTATGTCATCCCTCAGCTGACAAGAAGGCCAATGTAGTCTTTTGTGGTGGCAATGTCGTGGGAAAAATCTTTACGGAGTTCAAAACATTTATGTTTCATTTTTAGTAATGTAGGCTAGCTGGCAGATGTTATTATTTAGAGTGATTTACAATAAGTGGCATTCAAACCTAGAGGACAAAACCAACAACATCAATAACGCAGACATGCTAATCACAGTGCTTGGATAAAAGAGTAAGATTCAATGTTCAAAAACATTATCATCCAAAAAGTGTGTCCTAATATACAGAATTCAAGTCTATTATATTTGTACAACACTGGTTTGTTTACTCACATCAAGCCAGTTAGAACAGAAGAGAATGGTGGAATGACTCCATATATCCCAGGAGAGGCAGGTGGAAGAAGGTGGAAGCCTCTTTAAGCCTTCATAACCTTTAGATCCATTGTTCATCCATCATCATCAAGTCTTATTATCCTGTCCCCCAACACCACTGTAGCAGATAACAATCACAGCTTTCCAACCCATGCTCCCTACAGAGTGCCTACAAACCGTGGTCCCTGACTAGAACCAACAACCCATGCTCCCTACAGAGTGCCTACAAACCGTGGTCCCTGACTAGAACCAACAACCCATGCTCCCTACAGAGTGCCTACAAACCGTGGTCCCTGACTAGAACCAACAACCCATGCTCCCTACAGAGTGCCTACAAACCGTGGTCCCTGACTAGAACCAACAACCCATGCTCCCTACAGAGTGCCTACAAACCGTGGTTCCTGACTAGAACCAACAACCCATGCTCCCTACAGAGTGCCTACAAACCGTGGTCCCTGACTAGAACCAACAACCCATGCTCCCTACAGAGTGCCTACAAACCGTGGTTCCTGACTAGAACCAACAACCCATGCTCCCTACAGAGTGCCTACAAACCGTGGTCCCTGACTAGAACCAACAACCCCATGCTCCCTACAGAGTGCCTACAAACCGTCGTCCCTACTGAGTCCCTATAGAGTTAACAAGTGCAACAGGTTTTATCAGCCCGTTCTAGCAAGTTCTTCTCCCAGTCCCAGCCGGTGTTCACAGAATCATAACAAGTCAGGCGTGTTTGTGAGCCAAAAGACAGATTTCCTAAATATTTCAGAGCAGCTAAACAAACTGGAAAGCGCACATTGGCACCCTGTTGTAGAAGAAGTGAAACGACCCTAAATAAGGCTTTTAGAGAGTCAGTAGTTGCCTGACTGGAGAGTTAGTCTTTTTAAGGTTCAGTACACAGAACGTTAGTTTAGAAAGCTGGCGATGCATAGAATTTTGCAGAATTTCAAGTCCTGCCATAGAGTGATTCCTCCTAAAACCAGACACACAAACATTGACCATGATTTGGGGTATTTTCACAAAATGTAATCCATAGAATCGTCCTTTGGCGGAAGGATTGTTGACATATGCTGCATTCGGAAAGTACCAAACATTGTGAGAAATTACCGTATGATATAGTCTGTTCATTTAACATCATTCTCCTCATTTTGGCTGATTTCAAAACAGCCATCTTAAATGTTACAGCTATGTCTCATAAAAGAAACTGAGAGGTTCGGATCGGAAAGGGATTTGGTATTTCGTTAGGATCCCCATTAGCATGTTGCGATAGGCAGCAGCTACTCTTCCTGGGGTCCACACGAAACATGAAACGTGTAATAATACAGAACATTAATAGATGAGCACAGCTCAAGGACAGAACTGAATATATTTTACACGTCAGACACAACCTACATATTATCAGTACATCCACTTAGGGGAGAGGCATCGTGCCGTGAGGTATCGCTTCATCTGTTTTTTTAAACCAGGTTTGCTGTTCACTGTGTGTTGGAGGTTAACACTTTGAAGTGATATGAGTTACTCAGTAGAGAGAGAAGATGCCAAGAAAGTCGCATTATGTTAATGATGTTGTGGCTTGTCTTCCACATCAAGTCATAAAAAGAAATAAATGCAGCCTACTCAAAACGAAAAACTTCTGTGTCAGCATTTTCCTAGAATTTCTCTAGAGTTCTAGATAGACTATTATTTTTCTGTCCTGGGGCTAAATGTCAGTGTTGAACTTTTTCAGCAGTGGTGGCAAAGTTAGCATGGGATGTGGCCAATGTATGTATTTATATTTCTTCTTATCTTGGCCACAGAGACAAACTTTTGCTGTGAACATTGTACCGTTTTAAAGTTATTTTCCTGCAATTCTACAGATTTTGTCATGGGGCTGAGAGAAAATGTGCAGTTTGAAAGCTAATTTTATGCAATTCTACACATCTTGCCATAGCTTAATGCTGTGTTCTTATGCTATCTAGGTGACTCAACATTATAACAAAACCAATGTGGGCCCCGTACCATGATATTTTTGCAATCTTAGAGATGATCTTATATAAAAATACTTTATATGACTCCATTATATTTTCTATATACTTTATCTGGTTTTAAGTTAACACTGAACTTTTTACCATCCCCTCCAAAAATTGTCACACAAAAATACGTGCCGGCCCGCAACTGCTAAATGGGTATAGGGGAAACACTGGGTGGGAGAAAACCACTAACACAACCCCACAGTACTGTTCTTCATGCATAAGTGACAATAAGAAGGACTGAAAGTCCTGCCAGAGTTTGCTCTGGGGATGTGAATGCATTTAGTAGATGTTGTTATCCTGTATGCATGGGGAAGACATCAAGGCAAGGCAGTGGGCTACTGGGCTCCCTCTGTCCTTGTTGAGCAGAATTGGAGATTTGATAATGCACTTAGCAGCGATTAACCATCTCCCACAGGAAGTAGGGCCTGTCAGCTCTGTCAGTCCTACTGTGACATCCAAGCGGCCTGGCTACCCGCTTAGTGGTTGTGGCGGGATTTAGGTATAACTCGTGTTGAGAGAGATCTTCTAGTTTTCCTCCCTGCAAGTTGCACCAGCTTGGTTCCAGATAAGTTTGTACTGTCTTTCCGACTTTATTGCTGTCCTTGTCACGCCAAACAGGCTACTTTTGGCGTGGCCTTTCCCCTAATCAACATCCATGGCATCTAGCCAAGGTCTTTCCTAATACAATATTTGGTGAAAAATATCTTCTGGATGATCTGAGATATCTTCTGATGTTCCTTCCTGCACTTCATTGGTATTAATGATGATAAACTGTCGTCTTCTGTGAGAGGACGTCAATAGAACCCATATAATTATCATCATCCACCCGGAAGCAATCATTTCAGCAATTATACATTACCGGGCTCGGATGCATTTCAGTCAGTGTGTCTTCCAGTGGATCTATATTTGGAGAATTCCATACTGGTTAAGATGACTATTTTTGCAGTCATTTACAGTTTTCGATCGGTAGAAAGGAAACATTGAAAGACATAGGCATTTTCAGATGGTTGACATTTTCTTATTGCAGGCAGTCCTAAACACTCCTATATTGTCAATGTGTCATTTCATCGCCCCTCCCCACCCCAAGCTGTCAGAGAGAGAAGAGATATGGAGGGTAGTAGAGTTCCCCTCAGCAATATTCTGCTATTCCCAGTTAATAGGTGACTGGAGCTCTTGTATGGCTGTCGGTCTAGGCTGTGAGTGAGTGCAAGTGAGATGTGTAAGTATACATCCAGTTGAAGGGCAACAAACTAAACTGCTATCTTTCAATTAATCTGTGTGAGTGGTATAGTCAGACTGTAATGTATCTCCCCTGTTCTTGTATAAGAAAATATGACATAAAGGCACAGCAGGCGCTGCAGGTGAAAGATTATGTTCCGGTCTGACCTGAGGAAGACCTAAGGGTCGACATATTGTCAATAAAGCATAGATTGCGTGGTGCTTACTACTAGCCTATTTATTTTTTTGCCACTTAACTCCTATACTATTCTTCCACACCTTCTATGATCTTATCTCAGTGCCACTGCACCGTACCAGAATCCTTAGAATCCAGCCATCATCCATTGTTTTCCATCATTTCACAAAACGCATTCCTTTTCTTTTAATATCATCGTTGTGAGTGAAATATAGATTACAACACTTTAGTAACCACAGAAACAGCCTGGTTGTTCATTAGAATCAAAGAGGTGCTTGCCTGGCCATTGTAGCCGCTCTGACAGACCTGGGTTCAAACAGTATTGGTTGTCTTTCAAATATTTTGTGTGTTTGATCCATTTGAGTGTTTGATCAGTGCCAGATTTAAAGGGTTTGCACTTTTGGGACAATCCCGTTGTTTCCATTGTGCCGGGCGAGCTCGGTCAAGTGCAGCTAAAGTGCTTGAAAGAAAACAAATACTATTTGAACCCAGGTGTGCTCTCTGATGACCTTCCCAGATTTCTCATCTGCTCAAGCCATTGTTGTGTATATGGCTTCTGGAGCATGGCCATGAGAGCTAACTGCTGCCTGGAGGGAAACCAACTCTCCCTCTCTGCTTCTCTCTTTGATAATCTGCTCTACCTCAGAGTGGCAGAGAGAGATTTCATTTGGTGAGACGAGTACAGTTTCACAGAGGGACAATGGTGGCTTTGTAGATTGCAGGTATCCAGGAAGGAACACTGATACCTCTGCTGAGGACTCTGATCTATGGCCGACATGAGCAGGGGCACCAAGCTGTGGTTCAAGGCCATATCTGGTCTTGAAGTGCTGTTAGAAATATCACTATATGTGTCACGATAAGCAGGTCCAGAGCTGTTAGGCATACCAGATGGTAGGGGTGTGAACTAACGTTTAAATTAAATTCGGACCCTTAAAGGTCATGAACAGTCAATCATGTTTTTCATTAAATTGGTTGATATTGAGATGAAACCAGATCAAAGTATGATGAAAAATGACTGTTGCTTCTACATTGATGAAGTTTGATCATAAAGTTGCTGGTTCCCTCTGTAACTGACAATTAACCTGTCAGGGAGCTGGAGGGAGATACACCCTCCTCCATGTCAAACACTTGGATTCAGGAGGCGGGATTATTAAGGGGATAGGGTGACATCACCCTAACTCTCATTTTAATACACCAATGGTAACACAATATTCTCTTATCTAATTTAAATAAATACTGCCAACATCGGAGAAGGCATGTTTGCAGAGGGGTATTGTATATATAGCTAGATGGCTACTCTACTGGTGCCTAAATTTGACTGTAGGGTGTCATCAAATTCAATAAAAAATGTACACTATTCATCTCTGGCAAAGATACTTATGTCTCCCCTTTCATCTGTGTCTGGTGTTACTAGTTACTGGCTAGCTAGTTCTTCAGCCGGCATGGAACAAAAGGGGGGGAAGGGTTGTTCAAAACTCTGACACAGTTGTCATGTCAACACATCCGTCAGTGCTCCTGTGAACCGCATCACAAGAGACATGCCGAACGGGAGACGTACAGTACCAGTCAACAGTTTGGACACACCTACTCATTCAAAGGTTTTTCTTTATTTATACTAGTTTCTACATTGTAGAATAATAGTTAAGACATCAAAACTATGAAAAAGCACATGGAATCATGTAGTAACCAAAAAAGTGTTGAACAAATCAAAATATATTTTATATTGTTCAAAGTAGCCACCCGTTGCCTTGATGACAGTTTAGTACATTCTTGACATTCTCTCAACCGGCTTAATGAGGTAGTCATGCATTTCAGTTAATGGGTGTGCCTTGTTAAAAGTTAATTTGTGGAATTTCTTTCCTTCTTAGTGCATTTTAGCCAATCAGTTGTGTTGTGACAAGGTATGGGTGGTGTACAGAAGATAGCCCATTTGGTAAAAGACCAAGTCCATATTATGGCAAGAACAGCTCAAATAAGCAAAGAAAAATTACAGTCCATCGTTACTTTAAGACATGAAGGTCATCAATCCGGAACATTTCAAGAACTTTCTTCAAGTGCAGTCGCAAAAACCACCAAGCGCTATGACAAAACTGTCTCTCATGATGACCGCCACAGGAAAGGAAGACCCAGAGGACAAGTTCATTAGAGTTAACTGTACCTCAGATTGCAGCCCAAATAAATGCTTCACAGAGTACAAGTAACAGACACATCTCAACATCAAGTGTTCAGAGGAGACTGCGTGAATCAGGCCTTCATGGTCGAACGGGTGATCTCGGGGAGGGGCCAACCTGAATTTGTCAAATAGAAACTAATTTTAGTTCTTTTGTACAATTGTTTGGACTAATGATTCCACCCCTGCTCTTTCTCTTCGCTAATGATGCGAGTGTGTTCAGTCTTTGGTCTGTTGCATGTAGAATATCTTAGCCTATTCATTGATCATAGGCTCTGCTTTACTGAAGTTGCGAGACATTGCAAGCCAAGAAATTGCAAGATACATCGTTCCATTGGGACATACAGTTTTTGATTGCCAATAGATAGGCCTAGTGCGAGGGTTTGTGTTCTTGGATGTACGGCAACTAATAAATCTCCATTCCAAAAATACTGAATCTTAACCTAGTGGAATCGAATCTTGACACTCAGAAATGGGAGTCGACACCAGGAGTTGACTTACAAGGAGTCGAAGAATTAACAGTTGGAAAAATGGCAGAGAAAGGCAAGCGACAACAATGAAATCCTGTATGGCAATACTTTGAGAAGTTCAATGAGAAGGAAATGCAGACTTTGCCAGGTGGAATTGAGGTTGGCCTAAAGTAATGGTAGTACAGGTCCAATGCTTAACCATCTGAAAGGGACGCACCGTGAGACCCAAACCATTGCTGGAAGCAGAACAGCTGCATTGTGAATTCACATGGAATTTAATGTATTTTTCTTATAGTTCAACGGGAAACCGATAAAACAATGGCAGTTTAAACGTCAAGAAATGTTTTCCATCCCCTACCAGATGGTCAGCAGTGATTTCAGTGATATATTATTCAGTTCTTATAAGGAAATCAGTCAAGAAATAAATTCTATGGATTTCACATGACTGGGAATACAGATATGCATCTGTTGGTCACAGATACCTTTTAAAAAATAGGTAGGGACGTGGATCAGAAAACCAGTCAGCATCTGCTGGGACCACAATTTGCCTCATGCAGCGTAACACATCTCCTTCTCATAGAGTTGATCAGGCTGTTGATTGTGGCCTGTGAAAAGTTGCCCCACTCTTCTTCAATGGCTGTGCGAAGTTGGTGGATAGGAACTGGAACACGCTGTCATACACGTCGATCCACGTCGATCCAGAGCATCCCAAACATGCTCAATGGGTGACATGTCTGGTGAGTATGCAGGCACATGGAAGAACTGGGACATTTTCAGCTTCCAGGAATTGTGTACAGATCCATGTGAAACGCGGCCGTGCATTATCATGCTGAAACATAGTGATGATTGAGGATGAATGGCACGACAATGGGTTTTAGGATCTCGTCACGGTATCTCTGTGAATTCAAATGGCCATTGATAAAATGTAATTAAGTTCATTGTCCGTAGCTTATGCCTGCCTGCCCATACCATAACCCCACCACCATGGGGCACTCTGTTCCCAACATTGACATCAGCAAACCGCTCGCCCACACGACGACATACACACTGTCTGCCATCTGCCCGGTACAGTTGACACTGGAATTCATCCGTGAAGAGCACACTTCTCCAGCGTACCAGTGGCCATCGAAGGTGAGCATTTGCCCCCTGAAGTCAGTTACGACGCCGAACTGCAGTCAAGTCAAGATTCTGGTGAGGACAACAAGCACGCAGATGGGCTTCCCTGAGATGGTTTCTGAGTTTGTGCAGAAATTCTTTGGTTGTGCAAACCCACAGTAATCATCAGCTGTCCGGGTGGCTGTTCTCAGATGATCCCGCAGGTGAAGAAACCAGATGTGGGCTGGCTTAGTTACACATGGTCTGCGGTTGTGAGGCCGGTTGGGCGTACTGCCAAATTCTCTAAAATGACATTGGAGGCAGCTTATGCTTTATTACAGACAGAAATATTTCTCAGCGCCAAAACTTGAGACATATGTGACATTGTGCTGTGTGACAAAACTGCACATTATAGAGTGGCCTTTTATTGTCCCCAGCACAAGGTGCACCTGTGTAATGATCATGTTGTTTAATCAGATTCTTGATATGCCACACCTGTTAGGTAGATGGATAATCTTGGCAAAGGAGAAATGCTCACCAAAAGGGATGTAAAGACATTTGAGAGAAATAAGCTTTTTGTGGATATGGAACATTTCTGGCGTCTTTTATTTCAGCTCATAAAACATGGGACCAACACTTTACATGTTGGTTTATATTTTTGTTCAGTGTAGATATGCTTTGGAGAAGGGGCTTTGTCTACATGTAGTTACTAGAGTTGGGCGATATGGACAAAAATACATATCGCGATAAATTGTCTGAATTGATGCGATAACGATAAATGGAACAATAAGTTTATAACATTAATGTGCATCAAATTAATTGTTTTATTATCCTTTAAACTACTACTACTAGTTTTATGGTTGTAGCCATCAATTGTCTCATTAATCATCATCCATATTACAAAACATATTTCATTTTAATCTTCACATCTCTCTAGTATAGGCTACTTATCGCATTGAAGGATATCAGCAAAATGCCTGGGATAAGTGATCGGTATGGTCGGTGTCGATCATTTTTGGTTTATTGTCCCAGCACGAGTAGTTATTAATTGAGGTGATTTCAGTCCTTTGTATGTACATGGTAACAGAGTAATGGAGTGCTTTTATAGCCTTTCCATGATCCAGTGGGTCATCTGTGGCTGTGTGAGAGGCTCCAGTGGAAAGAGACGCAGAAAGTTAGGCTGGAAAAACGAGCTAAAGGCCCTGCTGCTATCTTACCATCTCAACAGGTACAGGCAGTATCGTGTACCAGGAAAACAGCCCATTGCTCACTTGAGTTCTGCGACCCCTTATACTGTGGCCTAGGTCTATCCTGTGGGTCCTTCTCTCTCTCTCTCTCTCTCTCTCTCTCTCTCTCTCTCACACACACTTTCACTCTTTCACACCCTCTCTCTCTCACACGCTCTCTCCTCTTGTCTCCTCTCAACTAAACCCGGCTCTTCAACAGATGAAACAGTGACTGGAATCTTTCTTCTGTATCAACCAAAAAAAGGATGATTTTAACACCTGAAAACCAAAGATATACAAACAACCTTCAGAAAAAGAGGGTCAGATTCTTGACATTTGGTTTGGAATATTGCCACATTTCCGTGCTATCCCTCAGTTGCCTATCATAGTCTTTTCTTTAATCTTCATACACTCCCTAACACATTGCATCATATTTAGATACCAGAGCCTGGAATTTCTCATTTTCTCATCATTCAAGGTGTGGTAACTTCAGTAACAAGCCTACCCTTGGGTCTTTAAGCAGAACATTTCTGTGGAATATGGCTTGCACAAAAAGGATTCCCCCATTAGGAAGAGAACAATAGCTCCACAAACAAAACAAGTTGCCTTTGCTTCCCCAAACCGTCCTTGGGGCTGGATCAAGGGAGGTGGCTGTCTGATTTCAATAATGGGTGCGCTTTCCTAATACCAATACCTACATTTTAGCCTCTTCCTGTGTGGTCCTCCCATCGGTCTAATAAACAACATGGTTATATTCAAGCTCTATATGAGTCATGTGTTTGTTTCAGACCCCTTGACTTTTTCCACATTTCGTTACGTTACGCCTTATTCTAAAATTGATTCAACAAAATATGGTCCTCATCAATCTACACACAATACACCATAATTACAAAGCTAAAACAGTTTTTCAAACATTTTTGCAAATGTATTAGAAATAACATACAGAAATACTTTTTACATAAGTATTCAGACCCTTTGCTATGTGACTGGAAATTGAGCTCAGGTGCATCCTGTTTCCACTGATCATCCTTGAGATGTTTCTACAACTTGATTGGAGTCCATCTGTTTTAAATTCAATTGATTGGGCGTGATTTGGGGAGGCATACACCTGTCTATATAAGATCCCACAGTTGACAGTGCATGTCAGAGCAAAAACCAAGCCATGAGGTTGAAGAAATTGTCCGTAGAGCTCTGAAACAGGATTGTGTCAAGGCACAGATCTGGGGAAGGGTACCAAGGTCCCCAATAACACAATGGCCTCCCTCATTCTTAAATGGAAGACATTTGGAGCCACCAATACTCTTCCAAGAGCTTGCCTCCTGGCCAAACTGAGCTATAGGGGGAGAAGGGCCTTGGTCAGGGAGGTAAGAACCCGATGGTCACTCTGACAGAGCTCCAGAGTTCCTCTGTGAAGATGGGATATCCTTCCAGAAGGACAAACATCTCGGCAGCACTTCACCAATCAGGCTTTTATGGTAGAGTGGCCAGACGGGAGCTTGGAGTTTGCCAAAAAGCACCTAAAGGACTCAGACCATGAGAAAGAAGATTCTCTGGTCTGATGAAACCAAGATTGAACTCTTTTGCATGAATGGCAAGCATCATGTCTGGAGGAAACCCACCACCATCCCAGGAAGAAAACCTGATGGAGTCTGCAAAAGACCTGAGACTGGGACGGAGATTTGTCTTCCAACAAGACAATGATCCAAAACATAAAGCAAAATCTACAATGGAATGGTTCAAAAATAAACATATCCAGGTGTTAGAATGGCCAAGTCAAAGTCCAGACCTGAATCCAATCGAGAATCTGTGGAAAGAACTGAAAACTGCTGTTCACAAATGCTCTCCATCCAACCTCACTGAGCTCGAGCTGTTTTGCAAGGAGGAATGGGAAAAATGTTCAGTCTCTCGATGTGCAAAACTGATAGAGACATACCCCAAGCGACTTACAGCTGTAATCACAGCAAAAGGTGGCGCTACAAAGTATTAACTTAAGGGGGCTGAATAATTTTGCACGCCCAATTTTTCAGTTTTTGATTTGTTAAAAAAGTTTGAAATATCCAATAAATGTCGTTCCACTTCATGATTGTGTCCCACTTGTTGTTGATTCTTCACAAAAAAATACAGTTTTATATCTTTATGTTTGAAGCCTGAAATGTGGCAAAAGGTCGCAAAGTTCAAGGGGGCCGAATACTTTCGCAAGGCACTGTATATTAATGGGGCGCCAGGGAGCCTAGTGGTTAGAGCATTGGACTCTAGGTTGCAAGTTCAAATCCCCAAGCTGACAAGGTAAAGGTAAAAATCTTGTCATTCTGCCCCTGAACAAGGCAGTTAACCCACTGTTCCTAGGCCGACATTGAAAAATAAGAACTGACTTGCCTAGTTAAATAATGGTAAAAATATATATATTTTTGCTAATATATAAAAAAAATGTTATAACTTTTTCATTATGGGGTATTATCTGTAGATTGATGAGGGAAACAAATGATTTAATCCATTATAGAATAAGGCTTTAATGTAACAAAATTCAGTCTAGGTGTCGTAATACTTTCCGAAAGCACTGTATATAGTTAATTTGTCCATTTGTACATGCACACTCTTATTCTCCATATGTTCTGAATCTATAATTGTTGAGGTTCGGCATGTTTGCCTTCTAATTTCCCTCTGAGTTGTAGATCGAGGCTTGTTTTATGATATCCTGATTTTGAGGAATTCCTATTCACTGTATAATGCACTACTTTTGGGTAGAACCCCGTCTGTCTGTCCGTCTGTCTGTCTGTGTGGTTCAATTTCTGCCCCCCAAAAATGCCCTCCTGGAAATATTTTATGTAGTAATTTGAGATTTTCCCCTGGTGTCAGACAGATACCTGTTGGTCTCTGTTGTAATGTGTATATCTGACGTGTGACCTCTGATTTGTCAGCCTGACAAGCCAGTCTGACTGCTGTAAAGCAGATGTGATTTTCCACACCTGAGGCACTTTCACGCTTACACTGTCTCTCGGAGAGAAAACATTTCCTCAAAACCTCATGTAAGGCTAGACTCTAAACCTCATGTAAGGCTAGACTAAACCTCATGTAAGGCTAGACTAAACCTCATGTAAGGCTAGACTCTGAACCTCATGTAAGGCTAGACTCTAAACCTCATGTAAGGCTAGACTCTAAACCTCATGTAAGACTAGACTCTAAACCTCATGTAAGGCTAGACTCTAAACCTCATGTAAGGCTAGACTCTAAACCTCATGTAAGGCTAGACTCTAAACCTCATGTAAGACTAGACTCTAAACCTCATGTAAGACTAGACTCTAAACCTCATGTCAGGCTAGACTCTAAACCTCATGTAAGACTAGACTCTAAACCTCATGTCAGGCTAGACTCTAAACCTCATGTAAGACTAGACTCTAAACCTCATGTAAGACTAGACTCTAAACCTCATGTCAGGCTAGACTCTAAACCACATGTAAGACTAGACTCTAAACCTCATGTAAGACTGGACTCTAAACCTCATGTAAGGCTAGACTCTAAACCTCATGTAAGACTCTAAACCTCATGTAAGACTAGACTCTAAACCTCTTGTCAGGCTAGACTCTAAACCTCATGTAAGGCTAGACTCTAAACCTCATGTAAGACTCTAAACCTCATGTAAGGCTAGACTCTAAACCTCATGTAAGGCTAGACTCTGAACCTCATGTAAGGCTAGACTCTAAACCTCATGTAAGGCTAGACTCTAAACCTCATGTAGACTAGACTCTAAACCTCATGTAAGGCTAGACTCTAAACCTCATGTAAGGCTAGACTCTAAACCTCATGTAAGGCTAGACTCTAAACCTCATGTAAGACTAGACTCTAAACCTCATGTAAGACTAGACTCTAAACCTCATGTCAGGCTAGACTCTAAACCTCATGTAAGACTAGACTCTAAACCTCATGTCAGGCTAGACTCTAAACCTCATGTAAGACTAGACTCTAAACCTCATGTCAGGCTAGACTCTAAACCTCATGTAAGGCTAGACTCTAAACCTCATGTAAGACTGGACTCTAAACCTCATGTAAGGCTAGACTCTAAACCTCATGTAAGACTCTAAACCTCATGTAAGACTAGACTCTAAACCTCATGTAAGACTAGACTCTAAACCTCATGTCAGGCTAGACTCTAAACCTCATGTCAGGCTAGACTCTAAACCTCATGTAAGACTCTAAACCTCATGTAAGACTAGACTCTAAACCTCATGTCAGACTAGACTCTAAACCTCATGTCAGGCTAGACTCTAAACCTCATGTCAGGCTAGACATAAAACACATCGTAGATGATTTATGTGAAGGCGCCTGTGTATGTATTTTAGATAGAAGTACGGGGCAATTCCACGGTAAGATGATGCTGAATGATGCTGAGACTTAGGTGTTTCACTTTAAAGTATATGTCAAACACAAATCTATGTTAAAAGGTTTTTAGAAGTCATCCTGGTGCATAGAGTTGTATGGTTTGTTTAACTTTAGTATTTTATAGTTTTTTGTTTGGCATACATTTTGAGTCTCGGCATCATTCTGTTACTGTGGAATTGCCGTACATCATTTAAAAGTATATACAAATGTACAGTACATACACTCACCGGCCAATTTATTAGGTACACGGCCACGTTCACGAAAATGGATCGTCCCTACAGACAGTGAGTCACGTGGCTGTGGCTTGCTATATAAAGCAGGCAGACTGGCACCGAGGCATTCAGTTACTGTTTGATTGAAAGTTAGAATGGTCAAAACGAGTGACCTAAGCAACTTTGAGCGTGGTATGATCATCGGTCCTAGGCACACCTGATCCAGTATCTCAGATACGACCGCCGTCCTGGGCTTTTCACGCACAGCTCAGTGTCTAGGGTTTCCCGAGAATGGTGTGATCAAACAAAACATGTACAACGTGCCTGCTAAAGGTAAAATTGTCTTGCCTCAACCCGGTAGAAAGAACTCAAATGTCTTACAAAACCAAGTGTACAAACAGTTGATTCAGGTGGAAATCCTGTCATGTCTTGTCAGTGAGTTTTCATCGCTTGACTACATGTAACTACAGAATGGCCTGTTTTCTTTCCCCATGATGGCAGTGCATGCTTTATTTCAATGGGTGTGGTAAAATAGTTGGTCAAGGCCTATATAACTTTAAATGTTCTACTAATGCTGCTTTCAGTGCATAGAGCCTGAAAATGTTTGCAGACGAATAGCCATTGTTTGGTCTAAACGTGACAGAATTTTAAACACAACTGATTGTGCTTCCCGCAAGGCCATGGCTGAAGATAAAACCTGAGTCAATAACGTGATATTATTGCCCCTAAGAATTCTATTGTTTCTACTGCAAATACATTTGTCTTCCCAGGATACCAACACTGACAGACTTTCAGCCCGGATAACGTTGCATTTTGTAACCCCATCTATCTGCCTGTAAACCGTCAGAAAACCACCACAGTACTATCACAGTCAAATCCAAATAAAACAAAATGTTAATTGCTTCGTTAACAACAGGTGTCGACTAACAGTAAAATGCTTACTTACGGATCCTTTCCTAACAACGCAGAGCTAAAGAAAAAATATAAATAACAACAATATAATGGTGACACAATGAATAAATACACAGTCAGTGTTCCTCTAAAAGTTCCTGTGATAGTTCCTGTGATAAGAAGAAAAGACGTGCTAGACAGAACAACTGTCAAGTGATACATTAACGCCTCCCACCCAGCTTCATTCTTCAAATCCCTTCTGTAAATAACTACAACATGTCTGAATAATGTTGACAAGGGAGCTAAAATCGAGAGAGAAAAAAAAAGCATGGGGCTACATCCTGAAGTCAGGCGTGCTTTAGGCCTACAGGCAGAGCACTGGCGATGTGCGTGCGTGTGTGTTATCCCGCTGGCTCCTGATCAACAGTTTCGTTGACACCACTCGTTCTGAAGGCTGGATTAACTAAACACACACAAGGTCCCAAGCTTTACCCAACGGGCCAGCTGAGCTGCCTGTAACATCAACAGACCGAGTGCTGTCCTGTTTGGTTGTTACATTTTCCCGATGCACTTATTATATATGCTAGAGGGAGAGGGGGGGATGAGAGACCGAGAGAGTTGTTTATTTATTAGCCATTCTTTTTCTTTTTATAATCTTATTTTTATTTAATGAAATGTATTGACTGAAGATTACAGCAGTACTGTTGTACCTGTATGCATGATTATACAGTATGTACTATTATTATTACTACTGAAATTAACTGTATTTTGCTATCGTCATTGCATTGTACTGTATTTACTGAAATGCTGTGCCAGTATACCGCTTTGGCAATATCTACAAATTGTAACTCATGCCAAGAAATCAATCTGAATCTGAATTTGAATTTGAGAAAGAAGAGAAAACAGAAAAGGGAGAAAAAGGGAGAGAGAGAAGAATAGGGAAATAGTGTGAACGAGCGAGCGCCGACAGAAACCGAGGGAGAGAGAGAAGAATAGGGAAATAGTGTGAACGAGCGAGCGCCGACAGAAACCGAGGGAGAGAGAGAAGAAGGGGGAGGAAAGAGAAATCTAAATGCACGTGCATTCAGCCACTGATCCAAACAGACCAAACCTGAATGTATTGCCCCATCTCCGTGGAAACCCCAACCCGGTAGGACAAAAGGTTCTTTCTCCAGGGATTTGGCGTCTGCTGTGACACTGGCTTATCTGTTTTCTGGGGTGTTAATGGGCTGTGCAGACATGACTTTTAGACACATTGTTATTTAACCCTTTGTCAACACTGGGAGAAAGGCCAGTTCCTTGGCTGATATTTATTGGCACGAGAGAATGCCCTTAGATGGGTCAATTATTTCAGATAATAAGGCTGGAATATCCTGAATTTAACTGATGTACCTTTCTGTTAAAAAAATATAGGCACAAAGCAACTGGTCCAACGTCACATTGTGTCATTAAAGATTTGTGTTAACGTATTATTTATGTAGGCAGTTAGTGTAAGCTAACTACTGTGCAGGTACGTGATAAAACTACAATACGAGTACTGAATAAGTTGGAGGGAATTGGTAAACCCTCTATTCACAAATGTCTACATTAGTACCTACTGTATGTTACTGGGGAGGAAATGATGACATAGGCTTATCCCTGTATGAGGTATAGACATGATGATAGGGCAGCAGGCAGCATTTCATAGCCAGGCCGGTTCAGGGTGTCTCACCCTCTAGTACAGCCTTTACAAGCTCAGACAAATCTCAGCTCTGAAACAATGTTCTATCATCTACAGTTCTTTACTGCAGGGAGGAGCTGCATGTTGATATCTAGTGGGTATCATCACTCACTATCAATAGCATAGAGATTATCTGTGATTTTGTATGTCGTTTGATTAACTTGAGATACTGGTCAGCAGGGCTGTGACTCTTCTTGACATTGTGTGTCAATATCGTGTTTGGCATCCCATATCCTATCAATAAGTTATTTGTTTATTCAACTTGATGTTTAAGATATTAATTACTGGTCTGCATGAGCGTGATGGCCCATCTCTCACCTTTGTAACTGCCTGGGCTTGTAGGTTCAACCAGCTGATGACTCATTGCACTTAAAATGTATTTCCTGGTGGGAGACAGTCTTTTTTAAAAGGCCGGACAACTTAATGGCCACATGTTGTCATAATAGGAGCCAGAAGGCTGCAAAAAAAGTTTCCCATCTGGAGAACAGGGCATGATTGATGTTCTCATTCCTTGTCCACAGAGACTGTACTATGTTACCTTACATTCAACCTTTTTATTTATAGAGGTTAGTCTTGTTGAGATAAAATCTCTGTCAAAAGAGACCTGGTTGACATTACCATATTAGGGCAAGTATTTCATAATATTCCCATACATTGCATGACATTATAGCATAATGAGTTGCCTAATCTAGAGCAGACGGCTGAAATATTATTGGGAATAAGTGATTTGTTCTCGGGAACAAATGGAGGTTTATGGGAGTTTCCATGATATAAATACCTAAGAGTGCAAAGTTGGACTGGTTCCAATAGGATTAGCCCAGTAGACCTGTATTCACTATATTATCAACCTCCCCTTCTGAGCTGATTATGGTAGAGCGAGAGAGTCAGAATTGTTCAAATGGATTCACTTGTCTGGGTATTATCAAAGCATAATCCACCGTGGGCATGGCATACACAGTAATAATCACCCGTGCAGAATATTGCCCCAAACATCAGAATATGTTTAAGAGCAACACAAGCACGTTAGATTGCTTTCAAATAGTCAAGCATGAGGTATGCAAAGAATGCCAAGCAGCTATCGCCATTGGCAGCGAACGGGGAACACCACTCTGTTGGGTCATTGTATATGGGTCATTTTCCCCCCGTTTCGTTTTCAAATGTCTTGTCTGTCTGAGGCAGACACTAAGTTTTGGGTGTCATCTTTAGATCTCAGGTGTTTATCTAAAGGATGTGAAGTTTTCCCAGGACAAATTACCAAAGTTCTGTTTCTTTGGCACCAACAGTACCTACAACTGAAAAGGCAATGGAAAGTTAGACATACGACATTTTTTACAGGAAACGTCATTGCATCTGCTGAGAGGAGTTTGATCCAAAGCTCACGTCTCTCAATAAGAATGCTGTGATGCCATTGGTTGGACTGTGTGATAGCTGTTTTAGCCAAACAATTGTAGGACCGTCCATGTTCCTCATACACTGTATATACAAAAGTATGTGGACACCACTTCAAAATAGTGGACTCTGCTATTTAAGCCACACCTGTTGCTGACAGGAATATAAAATTGAGCACACAGCCATGCAATCTCCATAGACAAACACTGGCAGTAGAATGGCCTTATTGGAGAGCTCAGTGACTTTCAACGCGGCACCGTCATAGGATGCCACCTTTCCAACAAGTCAGTTCTTAAAATGTCTGCCCAGCTAGAGAAATGGAAAGGTCTAGGAGCAACAATGGCTCAGCCGTGAAGTGGTAGGCCACACAAGCTCACAGAACTGGACCGAGTGCTTAGCGTGTAAAAATTGTCTGTCCTCGGTTGCAACACTCACTACCAAATTTCAAACTGCCTCTGGAAGCAACGTCAGCAAAATAACTGTTCGTCGGTAGCTTAATGAAATGGGTTTACATGACCGAGCAGCCTCACACCAGTCTAAGATCACCATGTGCAATTCCAAGCGTCAGCTGGAGTGGTGTAAAGCTTCACCATCTGGCAGTCCAACGGACAAATCTGGGTTTGGCAGACGTCAGGAGAACGCTACCTGCCCGAATGCATAGTGCCAACTGTAAAGTTTGGTGGAGGAGGAATAATGGTCTGAGGCTGTTTTTCATGGTTTGGGCTAGGCCCCTTAGTTCCAGGGAAGGGAAATCTTAACACTACAGCATACAATGACATTCTAAATGATTCTGTGCTTCCAACTTTTGGGAAAGGCCCTTTCCTGTTTCAGCATGGCAATGCCCCCATGCACGAAGTGAGGTCCATACAGAAATGGTTTGTTGGGATCGGTGTGGAAGAACTTGACTGGCCTGCACAGAGCCCTGACCTCAACCCCATCTAAAACCTTTGGGTTGAATTGGAACTCCAACTTCGAGCCAGGCCTAATCAACCAACATCAGTGCCCAACCTCACTAATGCTCTTGTGGCTGAATGGAAGTAACCGCAGCAATGTTCCAACATCTAGTGGAAAGCCTTCCCAGAAGAGTGGAGGCTGTTATAGCAGCAAAAGGGGGGACCAACTCCATATTAATGTCCATGATTTTGGAATGAGATGTTCGACAAGCAGGTGTCCGCATACTTTTGGTCATGCAGTGTATCTTCTCCCTAGCTACCCACTCCTGGTCTGTGTGTATGTAGTATAGAGTGTGTCTCACACATACTGACTCTGAGCAAGGGCCCTAGGGCTCAGAAGTGAGTGCATTGCACCCTGATAGGGGAACGATTCGCTGTCCGCCAAGACCCAGACCCTTTGATGAGTGACGCAAAACAGCCAGCGATCAGCACCGAGGTCCTGTGGTCCCTGCCAACAGCACTGCTTTGTATCCGGTGAGATGAGGGGGCGGCTTTAAAACAACTGTCCCCCGCTCCGCACTGCAACCATGATCACTTCAAACAACTAGCTTACAAAAACAAGTCATTGTTTTGGCTTCCGTTACCGACCATGTGTGATATGTCTTTTTGTCACACAGAACAAGGGTGATGCCAATCACACACCCCCAATCTAACATTAGAAGCCATATGAGCCTCTGTTTCTGTGTGAGATTTTACAGACAAGGGAAGTGTTACAGCGTTTTAATGTCAAGTTTCATATCATATTGTTTGCACAATTTCCAGAGAAGGGGATTGTTTTCTCAATACTCTGAAGATTATTACCGAGCTGAATACTTGTCGTTGTACCCCAAGCTCCAGCTCTTGGCACGTCTTTCACATTTTATGCATTGCAGTTTGATGTGTCATCTCCAAGTCATAACTAAATTCTGTTGAGTTCACGGTGAAAATGGAATTGGTCACACTTTGGGCCAATATAAGACACACTGTAACCAAATCCCCCTTTCGTTCTGTCAATAAGTCTGAGGGCTCCTTAGACAACTACGCAAGCTAAGACGGTTTAGTGTGAAGAAGCCAAGAAACTGCTTATCCAAAGGAAATTCCCGATCACACTTGTAGGCGATGTCATGACAACGTTAGCTAGCTAAACTCGTGCGCCGAAACACCTCGTTGGGTCTACTGGTCAAGTCGCGCCGAACTGTGCATATGCATGCCGTCAAATCAAAGGCACTCCTTCGATATGAAGATGAAAAAATGAAAATGTGTCAGTTTGTCACTCACAAGGTTGAAGTAACGACATGTTCAGCTGCTTAAGACATTGACTCGAATCTAGGTTTTGCCTTTATAGATCGAGAATAATTATAGAAGTCGAGTCTGCTCTGCGTTCCCGGAAGTGTCGCAAAGTTGGGCCTCTGTTGAATCACTTAGCTAGTAGCTAGCTACCCTCAGTGTGTGTGCGTGTGTGTGTGCGTCCACAAGAATCGTAAACGAACAAAAATCTGACCAACTGGGGACATTTTGTTAGTGGGTTTAAGGTTATAATTAGTGTTGGGGTTAGAATTACGTTAAGTTTCAGGGTTAGGAGCTAGGGTTAAGGTTAGGAGCTAAGGTTAGGGTTAAGGTTAGGTTTTGGGGTTAGGGTTAAGGTTAAGGTTAGGGAAATGGGTTAGGGTTAGGTTAATGGTTAGGGTTAGGGAAAATAGGAATTTGAATGGGACTGAATTGTGTGTCCCCACAAGGTTAGCTGTACAAGACTGTGTGTGTGTGTGTGTGTGTGTGTGTGTGTGTGTGTGTGTGTGTGTGTGTGTGTGTGTGTGTGTGTGACTGAATGAGGAGGAAACTATTCATCACTAGGAGGCTATAGTAAAGGCCTCCAGTCTCAGTCTGCCTAATGCGTAGACCAGGGGATGAAAGTGACGGTGAGTAAGAGCTGAGCAACACAATGCCGCTTACGGACTAAAACCTCAGTCTCTTTTAAAGTATGTATGCCTTTTTATGGGTCCAGAGAGGAAGAGGCTATTGAGTTAGTTAATAGGGATGTGACTAAGGCAGTAGCTGAGTTGGCACAAGTGGTTGGAATCACACAGGAACAGTACTAGGAGAAATTCAGTTTGATCCCTGATATCCCCTTCACGCTTCCCTAGTATGAACTGTTTTCAATCTGTCCCATTTAAAAGTTCAGAAAGATCAGGTTCAACTCACTACCCCTGACTACCATGACTTAACTGTAGCTTTCAGTGTAGGGTTGATAAGAGGCAGCCAGTGTCTTTATCTCCTGTGCCCTTAGATGACGTTAAGGACAGAGAGCTCAGCCTTCCTTATCTGTGCTGCGTGCTGCTCTGCTTGGCTCCGCTCGGACCCGGGATGGCTTTGGGAATTCTGCTGAAACCAAACCAATAGGGCATTCCCGAATTACAGCTGCTTTTTCTTGCTGGAATGATGTGTGAAATGTGTGGGTTTTTCTGCCTGTGGTTTTTGCCCCCTCCCCTCCATTGGTAAAGGAAATGGGAAATGCCTCCACAACCTTCTAGTACTTGTGGATATCCCTCACAGGATAGTTAAACAAGGAACATTTGGACAAGTGGGGACATTTTGCTTGTCCCCACAAATGTTTTTTTACATTTTTTATTTAGGCTTAGGGGTTCGGTTTAGGGTTAGGAATTTGGGGTGGTGGTTATGGTTAGGTTAAGGTTAGAGTTAGATTTAGGGTTAGGGGTTAGGGAAAATAGGATTTTGGTCCCCACAATTCTTTGGTCCCAACAAGTATAGCAATACAAAAGTGTGTGTGTGTGTGTGTGCGTGTGCGTCAGTGAGTTAGCAGGCAGCAGTGAGTTTGTCTTGCCGGCCTCTCTACCGCCCACTCTCTCTCTCTCTCTCTCTCTCTCTCTCTCTCTCTCTCTCTCTCTCTCCAGTCTTCCTCTCTCTGACTTCCTGTGGGATTGTTAAAGAGGAGGATAGTGTTTGCAGTGGAAGGGGGGAGACACTGGGAGAGGAGGGGGAGACGGGGTAGAATGTCTTGAGCCTAAAAGGGGACAATGGGGAGAATGTCTGGAGTGAAAGAAGGAAAGGAGGAAGTGGGCAGACTGAACGTTTAAGGAGGCTGGTGGGTAGATTCTTGGATTTTAAAAGGGATAGAGTTTTGAGTGTTGGGTGACTGGTGGGATGTAGTGTGATTTAAAAACAGAGAAGTGGATAGCACATACAAATGGTGCCAAGTATGTTTATGACCTGGGTGTCTAGTGATTATAAAAGCCCAGATTGAATTATGGTCTTCTATATGGGACAGCTGCGGGAAGTGATACTGGTGTAGATATTTTACTTGGTTATTTGCACATCTATAATATCTCTTTCTGTGGCCACAAAGGGGCATCATTAGGAGCAGTGAATGCGCCATTGATAGTTCAAGTAAATGAATGAAGAGTCTGTTGTGTGACCAGGGATCACTGTGTCAATTCAAGGGATCACTGACTTGAATGTCATGAAAAGAGCTTCTTGTATCAATATCAGTATCGAACAGCAGCTCTGTGTATGCCAAGCCTACATCCCAGCAAATAGGGATGTCCTGAGGAGATTCGGCGACGTTCCCATTAGCCCCCTTAAGAGTTTCGGCAGGACGTTATCCCTTTGACGTTCTGAGAACGTTGCGTGACGGTCCCAAGGGACCGTTCTCTGGGGAACCTTTTTCTAGTTTGTCTCAGGAACGTCCCCAAAGACATTTTTAGGACGTTCTTGGGACGTTATGTCATGGTCCCCTGGAGGTTTTGTCTAGTTCCAGGTTTATTCCGGGGACGTCCCTGAGCACATTTTTAGGACGTTCTTGGGACGTTGTGTCATGGTCCCCTGGAGGTTTTGTCTAGTTCCAGGTTTATCCCAGGGACGTCCCTGAGCACATTTTTAGGACGTTCTTGGGACGTTATGTCATGGTCCCCTGGAGGTTTTGTCTAGTTCCAGGTTTATCCCAGGGACGTCCCTGAGCACATTTTTAGGACGTTCTTTGGACGTTGTGTCATATCCCCCTGGAGGTTTTGTCTAAGTCCCGGTTTGTCCTAGGTTAAGGATCCCAACTTAATTCAAAGGTTTTAATGTTTAAACATTCACACCCCTATGCAGTACAGCAGAGTAGAGTACAGTACAGTAAATTATACTGTACTCTACGCTAGTGTGCTCTACAGGGTCATAGCTACAAATGAGGACACAGGTCCTCATATTTACTTGTTACTTCTGTGAACTTTCACTATTGAAAGTATCAAGACTAGGAAATGTTTCTTAAACGTACAGAAGGCACAATTTCCGCAAAACTAAATCTAAACGTTGATATTAGTCATTACTTCAACATGACCGTGTATATGTGTCATGTATTTCCAATACCTTATGACTTTTTCTGCTAGATGTATTCGCTAGATCCCTTTTCCGTCTGTTTAACCAGAAGTCAAAGCCCTTGCTTATTCCAAATATTTGGGATGCCATTTTTTTAGTCTTTTTTTTTTTTATAAACGCCTTCGTTTCTCAAACCAAATTTGAAGTGCTCCTATGAACTTCTCCATCCTTCTCAGTTATTGTTGCGATTTACACAAAACGGTGTGTGTGCTGTGCAACAGTGCAGAGTGACTGGGTCTATTCCAGCATTCCACCACAGGGTCACAGAGTAAACATACGACTGACCCTTCTGCTGCAGATATCTGGAGTGTCTCAGTGACTGCTAGAGAACACTATGTGTTTGTACAGGAACACTCTCTAACTGGGGTAAATATTAGCCTTTTGGCCTTTATTTGGTCTCTTTTCCCTCAGAGTTCTAAAGGACCAAACCGCTCCGAAAGACGACACTTTCAAAGCCGTTTACTTTCAGCTCAAACTGTAAGAGCTCTTCCAGTGAGAAGTCATGGAGTTGTGTTGTGCTTACAGAGGGCTCAATCTGCTCTCCAGATAGATTCACGTAAATGAAAGTGAACACAGTTAGAAGGGATCATCGGTCATTCACAGCATTCACTGGCGTTTACTTGCCCTGTGCTCCTTGTGCTCCACAGCTGGGCTGGTGTTTTTTCCTCTCTGCAACCCTGAGGGGTACGGGGAGGGGTATCCGCCACCCTCCACTCCCATTGTGGGCCACTTTTCTTCTGAGACGCCCCAAGTTGTTTTCTCAAAGGGATTGATGCTACATGCATCTCCCACGCAGAGGAAGATGAAGTCGTCCCCTGGCCTCGCAGTACAAAGGACAGGATATTAGGACGGGTTTCTTTAACTGCAGGTCCGTAGGCCTATTCTTGCACAGTAGCCCTAAACAGGGTACTTCTCAGAACGAATGTTTTCTATTAGGATAGGTACCTTGTGTATGTTAACTGCATTAGTATTCATTTTGAATCATATTGCGAAATCAGGACTTGATCCCTCACCCCCTCGTCAACATCAGCCAATCGGAAAGGAGGAGGGAGGAGGAAGTTTGTGCTCAATGCACAGGAAGTATGGGGGAAGTGCTTTATTTTCCTCCCTCAGATAGTGGGCCTTTGAGATTATGCTCCCGTCGAATCTGGGGGTGTGGATGGAAACTTGAGGCAGTCCACTGCACCCCCGAGGAGCCTGTACTTTGTACTGCATCCAAGGAAAGCAGAAGAAACTGCTACACGATGCATCTGTTTTTCCATTCAGAAGCGTGGTGTCGTCGCGTTTAGGAGATCGATGATTCTTCTTATTAAACTGTTCTGACTCGTACAATTGATTGCATGTATTTAATGTTCAATTGATGATACTATCATTCTGCATGAATAGAAATGTAGCTTAAGTCTTACTAAGGAAATGAGTGTTTGTATTGATTTGTATTAAAGAGAGGATAACACTGGCGGTTGGGTTACTCTGCTGTGATTCTTTCTTCGGGGGGAGGAATAAACAAGAATATCAATTAACATAGCCACTTCCCCATTAATTATAAGTCAAATTTCACTAATGGAATTCTCAGACTCTGGTGGCAGTGTAATTGAATTGCAGGTAGTGAATGAGGGGAAGGAAACAAGGTTGTTGGATCATTTCTGTTTCTCCCAGTAGAACGGGCTGTCAATCATCATTCCCTTTACTGAAGATAGGCTATAGACACATTAGTACAACCCAGTTGGCGTATGAATATTGTTTACCGTTTTGCTTTTGTGAAATTAGAGACAATTGTTGATTCAGAATTCAACTTGTCCAGATTCCTCACAGGGTAATAGACCTACAGAGGTTCCTTGCAAACACTCTTTTAGTAACAACTTTTTAGAACAACACAATGTTAATGCTGTAATAAACTTAACTTGTGGAGATGAAGTAGTTGCCTCATTACACGTCCCGCAGTTTAAAGATCTGATAGCCGCCAGAAACAGAAATCTGCTTTCACAACCTTGAGTTCTAACACTAGTCCAGCAAGAAGACATCAAAAGGCAGATGTGTGACTGCACATTGAAGCAAGCTCAGATGACTAATGATCAGGTTAGTCTAGGATGTGTGTGTGTGTGTGTGTGTGTGTGTGTGTGTGTGTGTGTGTGTGTGTGTGTGTGTGTGTGTGTGTGTGTGTGTGTGTGTGTGTGTGTGTGTGTGTGTGTGTGTGTGTGTGTGTGTGTGTGTGTGTGTGTGCGCGCGCGCACGAGTGTGAACACGTGTGTGTGTGTGCGTGCGTGTGTGTGTGCGCAGCGTTGTTAGGGCTGCAGCACAAGGCGATCCAGGGAATGTTCTGTACAACTGAGCCTCTCAAACAGGAAGTCGTTTACCTGATTACATAACACACACAAAGAGGTAGAGGTTCTGGAGACTTGCCAGAGCCGCCACTCCCTGCCTGCTCCTCCTCGACTCCTGGCATAGTAAGTGACGTCACCGCAGCTGGGCGGAAAGGAAGTGAAGCAATCAGCGAAGCATTTTAACAATATCACAAACTACCTCCTCACTCATCCCATTGACTTCATCAGAAACCACTCCCTCTGCATCTTATGTACATTGATGGTACTGTCATTCTCGATGAGTCAAATGTGCATCAGGTGTGACGGAATAAATGGCGCATCCGGTACGGTTTAGCTACTTCTGGGTTTTTGATGTAGTATTTCCACATTCAGGTCTCATGAAGGATTGTAATGTAATGATATCTAACTAGGGCCAACGTATTTTAATAGTTCTCAGATCCATGTAGAGGCAGATGATTGCATCACTTGCACCAAAGTTTGTTTTCAATTTGAACTATTCATCTGGTATTCGTTATAAATCCATGATTCTCTCTTAATCACGAACGTAGTGTTATTCTAACCGCTAGAGGCTGCATCTGAAATGGCGCACTTTATTTTTGGTTTCTTCTTGTCATGGCGTACACAGTAAGTCGTTTTATGGTGGTGTAATGTCAGGTCGTATAAGTATGATATCACTCCCTATGATGACCTATCTGTGATGTTAAATGATGGCAAATACTTTAATGCATTGCCTCTTACTACTGTATACTGTATGTAGACAGGTTGTGATGTTTTTGGTTTATTCCTCTTCGGCCTTTCCGTCAGTCATAATTGAGTTAATTACGTTTATTAAATCTCACGTCATGCCTCTCCTAATTAAAACAAAAGAGGCTGCTTTCTACAGTAGCATCCTAAGTCTGCCTTTGTTGCTAGGCGTTAGGGGGTTTGGGCCTGCCTCTGTTGCCACAGAGTTAGGTTGTTAGGATGCGTCCCAAATAGCACCCTGTTACCTGTGTGGTGCACCACTTTGGACCCGAGCAGTGCACTGTAAATGGAATAGGGTGCCATTTGGGACGCACCCTTAGGCCAGTGCAGTGGATGATAAGGGTTCATGTCAGGGTGTCCCCTCGGGGCCTTGTTAATGAGGACTAGAATGAAAGGACTTCACCGAGGAACACAGCTGTTCAAGGTCCTATACTCTCTCTCGGATTGGCCCCATCGCTAGCCTGGTCCCAGATCTGTTTGTGCTATATTGCCAGCTCCTTCATTTTCTGCGAGACAATGACCAGATAAATTGGCAAGACAGCACAAACAGATCAACTGATCACAAGAGCTAGTAATAACAAACAAGTGAAGTGTACAATAGAAGGAGTAAATAAATAGAGTAAGATATTGCTTTGACATTTGTGTTGCCAGTTCATTTATGAAGTTCCATATTGTATCATTTCAAGAGGACAAGCTTTGTTAGAATAATACTCCTTAGTAATGATATGTTTATTTCCTCCATTCTTGGAATTGAAAAGGCCAGTGTACGAGAGCATTGTGTTGTGTTATTAAGGTGTGTCTTATGCTGAGGCTGTCCCTTGAGTTCTGGTGCGTGTTCTGACTTTGCTGTCAGGACCAGGCATGTTTAGGACCAGGCATGTATTCCTAGGAACACTACAACTACAGAAGGTTCCCATCCAACCATTTAATGCGAGTAAAGAACATGTCTGATAAGAAAATGTCATGACAGGCCTGATGTAAACTTTCCAAATGTCAACAAAACAAAATACGCAAGGTGGGATCTTTTTGCGGATTTTAGAATCTTCGCAGGACAATCTGTCGCCAATTGGATGGAAACCTAACTACTGACTTGAATTTGAGGAAGGTAAATTCCCTGTTTGTCCAAAAGCTCTTACTCTGACTCCAGGGACACATTTACCAGAATGTGAAGTAGTGTCGCTCTTGCTCAACCACGACGATAGTTTTGTTCGAGCGATTGGTTAGAATGCTGCTTATTGAGTGTGAAGTGTTGTGTTGCGGATGTTCCCTGGTTCTAGCCAAGGCTACTCTGTTTGTTCAAATTTGATTTTATTCCACATTTAACTCTGTACTGTACAGTCGTCTATAGTTGATCACTTGTGGTCTTTAGTGTGTGATGGTGCTTGGGGAACCACGCATCTTTACTCATCTGGATCGAATCCCCAAGCTGACAAGGTAAAACTCTTGTCGTTCTGCCCCTGAACAAGGCAGTTAACCCACTGTTCCCCGGTAGACCGTCATTGTAAATAGAATTTGTTCTTAACCGACTTGCCTAGTTAAATAAAGGTTAAATCAAATCAAATGTGCCCCTGATTCACAGTGTCACAGTGTCAGTCTCAACAGCCTGTCAGACCAGCTCAAGGGACATACAGACAGAATGAACAGGAAGTCAGTAAGGTGACCTGTTTCCTCCAGACCCACATTCTCCTCAGTCAGTCTCTACTACTATGTAAAGGATTCTCTTGTCTTCCTCTGCATACTTATCTCTAGTACTGCCTCCTTGCCTTGACTTATCCGAACACGGGTTATGTAAGAGTAGATTACAGCATTATCAGCCTTTTATCTTAGGCGTTTGTTGTCCTGGCTCGCTCAATGGCTCTATTGTTGGTGCTAGAGCCTGTGTGTACATACACGTTATCAGCACTTGGAAGAGCCTGATACATTTTTTTAATTGTGCCAAGAATGGGAGTTGTATTCCAATATGGCTCCAGCTTTAATTTCCACAAAGTCTTAAAGGTCCTGAAAATAGCCTTTTGAGTGACTGAAATATCACCCATTACATATATTTTTTTTTTGGGGGGGGGGGGGGGGGGGTATAGAAATGCTATAAAACAGAACTTTTTCTCTCATAGCTAACAACCAATGAATTTTGAAAAGACAAGCTGAGTGGACAAAAAGTTTATTTTCATGAGCTGGCCTTGACTGAGAGCTCTTTGAAACACCTATGTCAAGAAACTTGGATGCAGAATTGAAGTAAAATCATCTCAATCAAATTTGGTGACACACAAAGCAAGTCAAACAACATTGAAATTGCATCAATTATGTATTTTTTTATATACAGTTGAAGTCGGAAGTTTACATACACCTTAGACAAATACATTTAAACTCAGTTTTTCACAATTCCTGACATTTAATCCTAGTACAAAATCACTGTCTCAGGTCAGTTAGGATCACCACTTTATTAAGAATGTGAACTGTCAGAATAATAGTAGAGAGAATGATTTATTTAAGCTTTTATTTCTTTCATCACATTCCCAGTGGGTCATAAATTTGCATACACTCAATTAGTATTTGTATTTGCCTTTAAATTGTATAACTTGGGTCAAACGTTTTGGGTAGCCCTCCACAAGCTTCCCACAATAAGTTGGGTGAATTTTGGCCCATTCCTCCTGACAGAGCTGGTGTAACTGAGTCAGGTTTGTAGGCCTCCTTGCTCGCACACGCTTTTTCAGTTCTGCCCACACATTTTCTAAAGGATTGAGGTCAGGGCTTTCTGATGGCCACTCCAATACCTTGACTTTGTTATCCTTAAGCCATTTTGCCACAACTTTGGAAGTATGTTTGGGGTCATTGTCCATTTGGAAGACCCATTTGTGACCAAGCTTTAACTTCCTGACTGATGTCTTGAGATGTTGCTTCAATATATCCACAATTTTCCTGCCTCATGACGCCATCTATTTTGTGAAGTGCACCAGTCCCTCCTGCAGCAAAGCACCCCCACAACATCATGCTGCCACCCCGTGCTTCACGGTTGGGATGGTGTTCTTCAGCTTGCGAGCATCCCCCTTTTTCCTCCAAACATAACGATGGTCATTATGGCCAAACATTTATATTTTTGTTTCATCATACCAGAGGACATTTTCTCCAAAAAGTACAATCTTTGTCCCCATGTGCAGTTGCAAACCGTAGTCTGGCTTTTTTATGGCGGTTTTGGAGCAGTGGCTTCTTCTTTGCTGAGCGTCCTTTCAGGTTATGTTGACATAGGACTCGTTCTACTGTGGATATCGATACTGTTGTACCTGTTTCTTCCAGCATCTTCACAAGGTCCTTTGCTGTTGTTCTGGGATTGATTAGCACTTTTCGCACCAAAGTACGTTAATCTCTAGGAGACAGAACGCGTCTCCTTCCTAAGCGGTATGATGGGTCCATGGTGTTTATTCTTGCGTACTATTGTTTGTACAGATGAACGTGGTACCTTCAGGCGTTTGGAAATTGCTCCCAAGGATAAACCAGACTTGTGGAGTTCTACATTTTTTGTCTAAGGTCTTGGCTGATTTCTTTTGATTTTCCCATGATGTCAAGCAAAGAGGCACTGAGTTTGAAGGTAGGCCTTGAAATACATCCACAGGTACACCTCCAACTGACTCAAATTATTTGAATTAGCCTATCAGAAGCTTCTAAAGCCATGACATCATTTTCTGGAATTTTCCAAGCTGTTTAAAGGCACAGTCAACATAGTTTATGCAAACTTCTGACCCACTGGAATTGTGATACAGTGAATTATAAGTTAAATAATCTCTGTTAACAATCCTTGGAAAAATGTATTGTCGTGCACAAGTAAATGTCCTAACCGACTTGCCAAAACTATAGTTTGTTAACAAGAAATTTGTGGAGTGGTTGAGAAACAAGTTTTAATGACTCCAACCTAAGTCCATGTAAACTTCTGACTTCAACTGTATGTATACATCTCCCGTTTGTCATATCTCTTGTGATATGGTTCACAGCTGCACTGACAGATGTGTTAACTATATATACAGTTGAAGTCGGAAGTTTACATGCACTTAGGTTGGAGTCATTAAAACTTGTTTTTTAACCACTCCACAAATTTCTTGTCTGCATTTTGAATGACCTTTCCCCCCCTTTTGACCATGCTGGCTGAAGACCTAGCCAGTAACTAGCTAACACCAGACACAGATGAAAGGGGAAACATGTAAATATCTTTGCCATAGATGAATATTGTAAACTTTTAATTATATTTGCTGACAGACACCATACAGTCAAATTTTAGCACCAGTAAAATAGCTACATAGCTCTTTAAACCACGCCCCTCCACAAACACACCTTCTCAGATGTTGTTTACAAGGCAGTACTTATTTAAATTAGGTAAGAGAATATCATGTTGCCATTGGTTTAATAAAATTAGTGTTAGGGTGATGTCACCCTATTCCTTTAGTAATCCCGCCTCCTGAATCCAAGTGTTTGACATGGAGGACGGTGTATCTCCCTCCAGATCCCTGACAAGTTCATTGAGAGGGGGACCAGTAACTTTATGATCAAACTTCATCAATGTAGAAGCATCAGTCATTTTTCATACTTTGGTCATCATACTTTGATCTGGTTTCATCTAAATACCAACCAATTTCATGAAAAACATGATTTTGACTGTTCAAGACCTTTAAATAATCATTGTTATCTAACTCCAAAACCCGCCGCTTCATAAACTCCCGAAGATGCTGCATTCATGGACCGATAACGTCCCTTTAATGTTACCAATATTCTTAGTTGTGACAGGGAGATGAGTGGAATAGATAATAATCCCCATGAAACGCCTGTTTGTAAAGAGTAACTCAAAATATTTCTGCACAGAGTTGACACGGTGCAGAAACTCAAGGCATTTGTTTTAACTAGCCAGAATAGCAGTGGAAAGAGTCTGGGCCAAGATAAATATGGTCGGCCAGCTCAGAGCACACAGCGACTCATGAGTAAGCGGCAGCATCGTAGGGATCAATTTCCCATTCTAGATTCAATCCAGCTCAGCTATTTAATGCTATTGAATGACTGTGCACAGCACAGCTCACACCTACAAACAAAGAAACAAGACAACTTAAGCTCCTCTGACACACGTGTGTAAAGAGAGGCAGAAGTGAATCAGAGAGTCGGTGTACTTTGTTGTCTTGGGTATGCCAGTGTACATTTTAACAGTGACTATGCATGATGAATATCACTATCCATGTAAGGGTGCTTGGTAGCTAAGATATTCCTGTCTGGATCAAGGCAGCAGTTTTTCCATGTTCATTGTGAAATTCAAGTATGGTCACTTTTCACTCAGGTGATCTGTCTTCTACTTTCCTGGATGATTTCTAATCATCTTCTCTCCCCCCCCAGTATGCCAGGGCATCACTAACCGGTTCAGCCTTCTGGGGTCAAAAGAGGGCCACTACTTGAACATGGTCAAGACCTACAGCAATTGTACCATTGTCCTGGAGAACCTGGAGGTCACACACATGGAAGACCACCATGATCTGTCTTTCCTCAGGGTAAGATAAAAGGAACGTTAGCCTGGTCCCAGATCTGTTTGCGCTGTCTTGTCAGCTCCCATGAACAATGACCATAGGAGATGTCAAGATGGCACAAACAGTTCTGGGACCAGGCTACAGGTAAGGAACCCCTTTGTTTGGAGAAAGCATTGGAGAAAGCATTACTGGATGAAAACATCACAGCCGCAAAACAAAATGTCTCACAAGCTTGTTTTAACCTCCGGGCATGGTCCAAAGCTATTTCAACGGGTAAGCTGTCCAAAACACCTCAATAGAGCCTTATAGCTTCAGTTGAGATAGTCTCTTAGGTTGCGCTCATACTTGAGACTAGGTTCAGTGGGTTACCGGTGGTATCCTTCTGTGAACCTTGTCTAGCTATGAAGTTATAGACAGGTGAAAACCAGTAGGACCTGAGCTGGAGCCTCTAGGTCTGAAGTTGTTCACCCCTGGCATAGTGTGTGAAGACAAGGCCTAACCCAAATCTTTCCTTGTTTGTCCACAGTCCATTCAGGAGGTGGGTGGCTATGTTCTGATCGCCCTCAACACAGCCAACAGGATTCCCCTGGACAACCTGCGCATCATCCGAGGCCACACTCTCTACAACGATGGCTTTGCCCTGGCTGTGTTGATGAACCATAATAAGTCAATGGGAGCAGGCACCACCGAGCTGCCTCTGACCAGCCTCACAGGTCAGTCTCTAGGCCTGTCCCTGCTCTGCCCAGGCAGTCGCTGTACCCAGCCGCATAATGACTGGTCACTGTGTGCCTTCTCACGTACTAGAACCTAACCAGGGAAACTCTGAGCCCTTGTTATAAGCTAGGGTCGGGTGGCAGTTGGAGCTAGGGTTAGGGTTGTGGTTGAGGGTTAGGGTTAGGGTTGAACCAGGATGTGGACATGAAGCTCGGGTTAGGGTTGAGGCTAGGGTTAGAGTTGGACCAGGATGTGAACATGAAGTTCGGGTTAGGGTTGAGGCTAGGGTTAGAGTTAGAATTGAACCAGGATGTGGACATGAAGCTCGGGTTATGGTTGAGGGTTAGAGTTGAACCAGGATGTGGACATGAAGCTAGGGTTAGGGTTGAGGCTAGGGTTAGAGTTGAACCAGGATGTGGACATGAAGCTAGGGTTAGGGTTGAGGCTAGGGTTAGAGTTGAACCAGGATGTGGATATGAAGCTAGGGTTAGGGTTGAGGCTAGGGTTAGAGTTGAACCAGGATGTGGACATGAAGCTAGGGTTAGGGTTGAGGCTAGGGTTAGAGTTGAACCAGGATGTGGACATGAATCTAGGGTTAGGGTTGAGGCTAGGGTTAGGTTTGAACCAGGATGTGGACATGAAGCTAGGGTTAGGGTTGAGGCTAGGGTTAGAGTTGAACCAGGATGTGGACATGAAGCTAGGGTTAGGGTTGAGGCTAGGGTTAGAGTTGAACCAGGATGTGGACATGAATCTAGGGTTAGGGTTGAGGCTAGGGTTAGGTTTGAACCAGGATGTGGACATGAAGCTAGGGTTAGGGTTGAGGCTAGGGTTAGAGTTGAACCAGGATGTGGACATGAAGCTAGGGTTAGGGTTGAGGCTAGGGTTAGGTTTGAACCAGGATGTGGACATGAAGCTAGGGTTGAGGCTAGGGTTAGGTTTGAACCACGATGTGGACATGAAGCTAGGGTTAGGGTTGGGGCTAGGGTTAGGGTTTAACCAGGATGTGGACATGAAGCTAGGGTTAGGGTTGAGGCTAGGGTTAGGGTTTAACCAGGATGTGGACATGAAGCTAGGGTTAGGGTTGAGGCTAGGGTTAGGGTTTAACCAGGATGTGGACATGAAGCTAGGGTTAGGGTTGAGGCTAGGGTTAGGGTTTAACCAGGATGTGGACATGAAGCTAGGGTTAGGGTTGAGGCTAGGGTTATGGTTTAACCAGGATGTGGACATGAAGCTAGGGTTAGGGTTGCTTTTGGAGCTGGATCTAGGTTATCTACACCGTTTTATTACATTGATTAATTCACATCAACATTCAACATCCATCTGAAAACAATCTCTCTCCATTTTCCAGAGATCCTGAAAGGAGGAGTGAAGTTCTCAGGCAACCAGCTGTGTAACGTGGAGACCATCCAGTGGCTGGACATCGTGGACATTGACAGCAAACCCAACATGCAGTTACCTGAACCCAACAGAAATCGTCTCTGTAAGGAGCTCCTGTTACAGCACATGAAACAATGCGTCACATAAATGCACCTACCATAATCCCATTCAATGTTTTGTGTTTTTATACACGCTTGAGGCTAGATTTGTTCATGTTGTTAGATATTAACAGGAAGCTGCTTCAACCAGCGCAGCCAACAGTTTAGTCATGTTTAACTTTCAACTAATCAAAAACTCCAACTTTGCTTTATTGAACATTAAAATACTGAAGTACACTATAAAGTATTAAAGTACACTGAAGTTGCAGAGTTCTTGAACAATTATTTTTATATATTTTCTGTAGGTAAAAAGTGTGATCCTGGATGCTTCAATGGTTCATGTTGGGCGCCCGGCCCAGAACACTGCCAGACATGTAAGTCTGTAAACCAGACTCTAATATTGTTGAAAGGTATACCGTAAGACAAAAACAAGGGCTTAGTTGTATGATATCATAACTGGCACTTGCACATTACTGATGCTGTTTTCCTTCCGTCTAGTGACGAAGTTGAACTGTGCCCAGCAGTGCTCTAAGAGGTGTAAGGGTCCGTCTCCCATCGACTGCTGCAACGAACACTGTGCTGCAGGCTGCACTGGACCCAGACCTACAGACTGTCTGGTGAGAGACCCTAACATTAACCCTAACCCATCTTCACACTGTATCTGACCCAGACCTAGAGCGGCTGGTGAGAGACAGACCGACAGACAGACACGCCACTTTCACAAGTGGCAGAGACAGATTCCACCTTCATATTGTACTGGTGTCATAGGGTGGGACAGGAGTGACCATGAACAATTCTGGGCTTCAGTTAGGCTTTAAGTAGGGTCCAGAGTTTCCCCTGGTCAGGTCACGTGGTCTGACAAAACCCTGGCTAGTCATAAGTCAAGAATGGCATCTCTCACATATACTACATATACTAGGCCGTCTTTGTAAATAAGAATTTGTTCTTAACTGACTAGCCTAGTTAAATAAAGGTTAAATAAAATAAATAAATAAAAACATTTTTTATTTTGTAGTTATTTCTTCACCCAATAAATGTGTTAGGAAACAGACACATTGCATTTCACATTTCACACATCATTATTTCTGTCTTATGATGCTCCCTTTTGTCTTATTGGCTGGTGACCAACATACTTTACACCAGTACCACTGTTTTCTATCCACTTTATGATTAAAACCACATTGTATTGCTTTTGTATCTGGTGACCCTTTCTATCGCTGATTAAACCCTGCTTTTTGACAGTGCCTTGAGAATCAGGCTTAGTCCCCAGCTGGGAAGCTAAGCCAGCGTCACCTATTCCTCTCTGGCTAAGCTGAGCCGTGAAATAGCAATGCAGTGTTATAATCTGTGCATACGGGTCTGTTATGGTCCTATTGCTCTGTCTATGATGGCTGGGCCGTATTTATTAGGACATGTAACATTTTAAAACATTTTGCAGCGGAAAGTGAAAACAAGCGTTTCTTATTGGACAGGTTCAGGTAGTCCATTTCCTGTTTGTCTGTTGTCTTTGGTTTGCTGCTTAATGAACATAGCCCTGTTTGGTGCCGTAGGCCTGCCGGGACTTTCAGGATGACGGGACGTGTAAAGACTCGTGTCCGCGCCTCCTGCTCTACGACCGCAACCTTCACCAACTAGTCAACAACCCAGACGGGAAGTACAACTTCGGGGCCACCTGCGTCAAGACCTGCCCTCGTAAGAAAACCCACATGTTCCATCCATGTCCCCTTATGACCTCTTCTATGAGGCTACTGTATATGATAAAAGATATAAGGATTCATTAGAAGCTTTGGGAGGGGGGGGGGGGGGGGGGTCAGGGACTGGAGTTGGAAAACGCTGGCCTATAGGCTGGTGTATTACTCTAAGTCAGTCAGTCTGTGCCAGTCTCTCTGAGTTGAATCATAAACGAGGGGGGAAAAGGATTTAGGTTCAGGGAGTGCTAATACTATAGACGCCTCTACTTTCTCCAGGCTGTTAGAATCAGCTCTCAGACACTGCCATGCATACAATACTGTCCTATACACAGTACACAATGCATTACATAGATTTGTTATATATTCTGTTTTTTCCCCCTCAGATAACTATGTGGTGACAGACCATGGAGCGTGCGTTCGGACATGCAGTGGTGACACGTACGAAGTGGACGAGGGAGGAGTCAGGAAGTGCAAGAAGTGTGATGGACTGTGCCCCAAAGGTACAGTTGATACTGCCACAACAAAACTGCACAGCGTTCGTTTTCTGTCTCGTGATTTCTCAAATATTTTAGTGTGACAAAGAAATTAGATGCCGGGCCTCCCGGGTGGCGCAGTGGTTAAGGGTGCTGTACTGCAGCGCCAGCTGTGCCATCAGAGACGCTGGGTTCGCGCCCAGGCTCTGTCGTACCGGGAGGTCTGTGGTACGACGCACAATTGGCCTAGCGTTGTCCGGGTTAGGGAGGGCTTGGGTGGTAGGGATGTCCTTGTCTCATCGCGCACCAGCGACTCCTGTGGCGGGCCGGGTGCAGTGCGCGCTAACCAAGGTTGCCAGGTGCACGGTGTTTCCTCCGACACATTGGCTTCCGGGTTGGATGCGTGCTGTGTTAAGAAGCAGTGTGGCTTGGTTGGGTTGGGTATTGAAGGACGCATGACTTTCAACCGTCTCTCCCGAGAGCCTGTACGAGAGTTGTAGCGATGAGACAAGATAGTAGCTACTAAAACAATTGGATACCATGAAATTGGGGAGAAAAGGGGGTAAAATAAAAAATAAAATAAAAAAAGAAATTAGATGCCATGTTTGTTTTTATTAACATATTACTAATTTTCACAGTTTGCAATGGACTTGGAATGGGGAAACTTGACAAAATTCTGTCAATCAACGCCACCAACATTGACACGTTCAAAAACTGCACCAAAATCAATGGGAACATTGCTATTATCTACACATCTATCCATGGGTAAGTGTTAAGAACATATAGAATAAGACCTAAGAGCCTGTTGAGTAAGACTTGACTCGTTTTTTACATCACACTTAATGTGTTGTATTTTGTATTTGTGAATATGGCAGATACATTTCACAGTTCTTGCTATTCACAGGGACCCATTTACCAAAGCACCAAAGATGGATCCTGCCAAGCTAGACGTTTTCAAGACGGTCAGAGAAATCACTGGTAAGAGGCAGTGCAGACTAGTCTATTAACTATACTAAAAGGTTACCAAAAGAGCCATGTTGTTGATTATTTTACATTCATATGTATTTGAATTGTCTTTTTTTCCTTCCCGTTCTATAAAAACAAACATCCAGGCTATCTGCTGATTCAGAACTGGCCCGAGAACATGACATCCCTCAGTCCCTTTGAAAACCTGGAGATTATTAGAGGACGGACCAAACAGTAAGTCACAGTAACAGTTCAGTCTCCGCATCTATTATATTATAGAGTGGCAGTAGTGAGCTGGTCAAGCCCTTAATAGCCACCTGGAACTTCAAAAAAAATGAAGTGTCTCCCTCTCACTCCCCTCTCCTCTCTCTCCTTCCTCAAGTGGTACGGTGAGCTTGGCCATAACCCAGCTAACCATCACCCACCTGGGCCTTCGCTCGCTGAAGGAGATCAGCGATGGAGACGTAGTCATCACCAGGAACTCCAACCTCTGCTACACCAAGAAGCGCCACTGGAAGCAGCTGTTCAAGTCCGACAGGCAGACCATACAGCTGGAGAGCAATGCCCACGCAGCCGCATGCGGTAAATCATAAAGTCATTATATTGACGTGTGTGGTCACATAACACCAACAAAAAAAAAGGAACAGCAGCAAACAAGAGCAGTCGCAACAAACACCAACAGTCAACACCATAATGTCACATAAACAACTCGAGCCCGTAATAAAAGGCTGATAACACAACGCTCTGTGTTTACTAAAACAAAGGTCACATCGGGGTATGTGGCTCTGAGATTAATATTGGCCAATCTCTATTGTTGTGGCCATAAAACTGTGAAAGTGTGGGAGAACTAGGAAATGGACGCTAGCTTGTTACTTGTTACAGGGTTGTGTGAAAAGTGAAAAGGATATTTTGAATACTATATATACTTTATGTCTTGGTTAAAACAATGATTTTGTGTCGATATGTATGTGTTTGTGCATGTGTGTTTGCAGGGCTGCAGAACAACACATGTGACACAATGTGTACCAGATATGGCTGCTGGGGACCTGGACCCACCATGTGTTTCGCCTGTCAGGACTACAGCCGAACAGGAAGCTGTGTAGACTCCTGTAACCTGCTAGAGGGGTGAGGGAGGATCCCTTGTCTGTTCCCCATTTATACAATTAAAGGGACCTGATTCTGCAAAGCTGAAGCAGTGAAGAAGCGTGAAATGAACTTTTTGTACACTTGGCAAAGAAAACTATTGGCAACTCAAGCTATCAATTGAACATGGGTATTTTGCAAGATGCAGTTTTGCATGGAATGAAATAGTAAAACCAGACAGAAGACTTGCCATCAGGAGTACATGTAAGCAGTTCTTAAGGCAGTAAGGCGGCAATTAACCCAATTCATGAGAAGACAGTCCTCTCAGCTGGAATGGGAGCACTTAACTCATAGATATTTAACTTCGGGGTCTCCTCTGTCAAACATTGAGCGTCACCTTGCTTACAATGGAACTCTTGCTATGAGGAAAGGGATCAATGCAACCATCTGCAAATGGAACCACCTAAAATCAAATGTTGAACAAGTAGGAAGTATGGCCTGCTCCCAGATCAGTTTGTGCTGTCTTAGCAACTCCTATGGGACGATGACAATAAAGGTCGGCAAGACAGCGCAAACAGATCTGGGACTAGGGTAGTGGAAATATGCTACATGCTGACGTTTTTTCCTCATTCTGCAGGGAGCCACGTGAGACTGAGGTGAATAAGACGTGTGTCGAATGTCATCCTGAGTGTCAGCTCCTCAATGGAACCCAGACCTGCACTGGACCAGTATGTGTGTCTCTTATATGTATTCTATGTCTAAGTATTTGTCTCTATATTATAAACTGGGTGGTTCGAGCCGTGAATGCTGATTGGCTGAGAGCCGCGGTATATCAGGTATGCTGCTCTAATTACATTGGTAACCAGTTTATAATAGCAATAAGGCACCTCGGGTTTGTGATATATGGCATCAATATGGAGTTGGTCCCCCCTTTTGCTGCTATAACAGCCTCCATCCACTCTTCTGGGAAGGCTTTCCACTAGATGTTGGAACACTGCTGCATGGACTTGCTTCCATTCAGCCACAAGAGCATTTGTGAGGTCGGGCACTGATGTTTGGCGATTAGGCCTGGTTCGCAGTCGGCGTTCCAATTCATCCCAAAGATGTTTGATGGGATTGAGGTCAGGGCTCTGTGCAGGCCAGTCAAGTTCTTCCACACCAATCTCAACAAACCATTTCTGTATGGACCTCGCTTTGTGCCAGGGGGCATTGTCATACTGAAACAGGAAAGGGCCTTCCCCAAACTGTTGCCACAAAGTTGGAAGCACAAAATAATTTAGAATGTCATTGTATGTTGTAGCGTTAAGATTTCCTTTCACTGGAACTACGGGGCCTAGTCCAAACCATGAGAAACAGCCCCAGACCATGGTCAACTGTAAGTGCTGAAATTTTGAAGAGGAAAGGTCAACTGTAAGTGCTGTTATTTTGAAGAGGAAAAGTAAACTGTAGGTGCTGTTATTTTGAAGTGGAAATGTCTAGGAGCAACAACGGCTCAGCTGCGAAGTGGTAGGCCACACAAACTCACAGAACGAGACCACCGAGTGTTGCAACTGAGGACAGACAATTTTTTGACCTACGCGCCTATGCACTCAGTGGTCCCATTCTGTGAGCTCGTGTGGCCTACCACTTTGCGGCTGAGCCGTTGTTGCTCCTAGATATTTCCACTTCAAAATAACATCACTTACAGTTGACTGAGGAAGCTCTAGCAAGACAGAAATTTGACAAACTGACTTGTAAAGGTGGCATCCTATGATGGTGCCACGTTGAAAGTCGCTGAGCTCTTCTGTAAGTAATTTCTGGAGATTGCATGACTATTTGCTCGATTTTATACACCTTTTATACACCTGTCGGCAATGGGTGTGGCTGAAACAGCCTAATCCACAAATTTGAAGGGGTGTCCACATACTTTTGTATGTATAGTGTACCACGGCTAATGGCTGTATCCAGGCACTCCGCGTTGCGTCGTGCGTAAGAACAGCCCTTAGCCGTGGTATATTGACCATATAGGGGCGGCAGATAGCCTAGTGGGGAGGAGCGTTGGGCCAGTAACTGAAAAGTTGTCGAATCGAATCCCAGAGCTGACAAGGTTCTGCTCCTGAACAAGGTAGTTAACCCACTGTTCCCCGGGCGCTGATGACGGTGATGTCGATTAAGGCAGCCCCTCCGGACCGCTCTGATTCAGAGGGTTTGGGTTAAATGCGGAAGACACATTTCAGTTGAATGCATTCAATTGCACAACTGACTAGGTATCCCCCTTTCCCTACCACCCCCGTGCCTTATTGCTTAATATACTATGTGTCCATCTCCAAGCCATGTCCCAGCACAGTAGGCACAATGTATTTCTCTAGCATGCTATTATTATACAATAGTTGTGTCTGTTAAATAAAGTATGTCTCCACACAGTTGTTTCTTTTAGATGTGTATGTAATACAAGGTCTTGCTATCCTCTTCTCTCTCTTTCAGGGCCAAGAGCAGTGTACCCAGTGCGCTAACTTCAAAGACGGCAACAACTGTGTCCTGGGGTGCCCTAGAGGGGTGCCAGGGGTGGCAGGGGGCAAGAACACCTTCATCTGGAAGTATGCAGATAAGATGAAGGTGTGCCAGCTGTGCCACCAGAACTGTACCCAGGGGTAAGTGAAGGAATCTGTCACAACCACATAAATACCGCAATACACAAATACAGACACATGCATCCCATTTGAATATTAAAAATGAAATGTCTCAGTAAAAAAATTGATGTAGAGGTGTTGGAACGGACACGTGTTCATACGTGCGTTATGTGTTTACAGATGCACCGGTCCTGGTCTGAGAGGCTGTCAGTCTATAGGGTAAGCAATTGACTCTTATCGTGAACACTAACTTACAATGGTACTGTTCCAATTGTATTCAAACTTAGAAACACTCAGTTCACTAAGCTAATGAACAGTTATCATTTGTGTGTCGTTTTTTTTCTTCTCTGTGTTGTTTGGTTACCACCCGTCTCCCATGCAGTAACTCTGGCCTATCGGTGATCGCGGCTGGTGTGGTGGGTGGGCTGCTTGCCTTCCTCATCATGGGCCTGTCTGTCTTCGTGTTACTGAGGCGACGCCACATCAAGAGGAAGAGAACCCTGCGAAGACTACTCCAGGAGAGAGAGGTGAGAGGCAGACACTGAGGGCTTTCTACAGAGGGAATGTAGTCATCGTTGATAGTGCATCAAAGTAAACCGTCCTTATCCGCATCTATTGCTATTCTACAGTTAGTTGAACCGTTGACCCCCAGTGGTGAGGCCCCCAACCAGGCTCTGCTCCGCATTCTCAAAGAGACCGAGTTTAAGAAGATCAAAGTGTTGGGATCAGGGGCCTTCGGCACTGTCTACAAGGTAAATACAAGCGCTAACTTCTTCTAGATTTCGTTCAGAGAACTCCAGTGTCTTGGATTGTACTGTAGTGAAGGAGCTTATGGGAATGTGTGTTACGACTGCGTATGAAACCAACACCCTTTAACCACATCTACGTCTGTTGTCAATTTTGCAATTAACAGCCACATATTTAACGTACCACATCCTGCGTCATAATCCAGTCCACAGTAACTACCAGTTAGTTTGCCGTTCCCATGTTCCACGAACCAAAACCTTTAAGAAATTATTAATGTACACTCATTTTTCTTATGATTATTTAGTGCCTGGAATTTTTCCTGACCTCTTGACATGGCATGAAAACATCTGTACTTTGTGTGTGTGTGTGTGTGTGTGTGTGTGTGTGTGTGTGTGTGTGTGTGTGTGTGTGTGTGTGTGTGTGTGGTGCAGGGTCTGTGGGTCCCTGAAGGAGAGGACGTGAAGATTCCTGTGGCCATTAAGGTTTTAAGAGAGGCCACATCACCTAAAGCCAACAGGGAGATCTTGGACGTGAGTTATATCACTCTATGTCACTTCACTCTTAGACAAGGCTGGTAGAAACACAATCCAGAAATGTTTCGGCCCTCAAGGCCCAGGGTTGGCATCCCTGCTTAAAGATGTTTGTTCATGGGAGTTAGAACTGGTATCTTCCGAATATAAAGACATTCTATATCTGATTTACAGTAGAATCTAAATTAGTGCTATCAAGCACAGTATGGTATACATACCACACTGTACAAGCACTTTCAAACGAAACATTCGTTGGCAAATTTGTTTTTTTGACCTAATTTAGCGGCATAATATGTTATTGAGAAGCCTATACAGCCACTATTGCATGTCACTGGACACTAATTCCAAGCACATGCTCATCAATTCAGGAAGAAGCTGAAATAATGACAACATTTAGTTAGAAAATGCGAAATGGTGTCAGGTTTCTAGAAATCATTTTCTCAGTGGGAGCGTAGGAAATGAGATTAACTCATTGAGAAGGTTTGGACCAGGGTTGGGGAGTGGGAGGAGGATACTAATTCAAGGTTAAGGTTTTCTGGAATGAAATCTAAAATCTTTTCCAGTAACCGCAGTTTAAAAAAAAAAACACAGTCCAGACCTGGGTTCATTAAGTATTCGGAAATACTTTGGCTGGCTGGCTGCACTTGATTGAGCTTTCCTGGCGCAGTGGAACCAATAGAATAGTCCAACTTCATGCCCCACCGATCTAGCACTCCAGGCAGGCTCAATCAAACGCCCCAAGTATTTGAAAGATATCAAATATGATTTGAGCCCAGGTCCTGTGAATAGTCCGTTTCAGGATTTAGAGTGCATAGACAGCTGAGGTTTTTGCAGTGATTTTTCTCTTGACCTCTCACCACGAAGGTCAAGAGCTTTCTTTAAAGAAAAGGTCTTGCACGTTTACGTATCTGGCTCGTAAGCGTACATTGTCTTCAAGCTGTCAGTTGTTGAAATGGTTCATGTTTAGATATCATTATTGAGTTTTATGAGCGCACACTAGAATGATGCCAGCATCACTAGCCCTAAAGGCAGTATACTGTACTATACTGCCCTGGAATAAATGTTGGTACTATATCTAACCGACTGTAGGAGGCCTATGTGATGGCCAGCGTGGACAACCCCCATGTGTGTCGTCTGCTGGGCATCTGCCTGACCTCCACAGTGCAGCTGGTCACCCAGCTCATGCCCTACGGCTGTCTGCTGGACTACGTCAAGGAGAACAAGGACAACATCGGATCCCAGTACCTCCTCAACTGGTGTGTGCAGATCGCCAAGGTAAAACTATGGTGCATTTAAGCGACCGGGCTGTATGTGTTCATTCAATGTAGTGAATTTCCAAGACGCTGTTGTTTTTCCAACTAACCAAAAGAAAAGTGTGTTTGTGAAAATTCATATTCTTTTTTATACTCTTGTTACGGCTACATTTGGAATTTCAAACCACAAAATGCTGGGTGCACTTCCTGTCCTGAAGTCGTCTGTCATGCTCTGCAGCATAATTATACAGATCTGGTGTCAGTCTGTGTTTGATTTAGAAAACTTGTTGCTGTCTTGTCACACAACGATCATGACGGGGTTAGGCATAAATGGCGAAACTGGAACGTGGCACCCAGACTATGATAAGGCACGGACCTCTTTCCTAACCATGTGACTTGACCAAAACTCTGGCCCTTTAAGACTACCCATGAGTCACAGTGTAGTGGATTAAAACTTAATCAAACAGTGAGTCAGTGGAAAGTCCGGAAAGGCCGTGTATGTCCATACACTCCTATAGACACCTACAGTTCAACGTTCACTTGACATCTTGTTGACCTTTTTAAAACAATAATACAATGAGTCACTATAAAGTGCTGTAGCCCTATCGCTCTGTTTGAATACAGTTAGAATGCTCTAAAACAGGGCCCATGTATGGCCATAGACTCACTCATTCGCTTCTACCTCCTCATTTGATCCTTTGACCTGTGGTTGGGCTCAGGGGATGAGCTACCTGGAGGAGCGTCACCTGGTGCACCGTGACCTGGCAGCGAGGAACGTCCTGGTGAAGACCCCTCAGCACGTCAAGATCACGGACTTTGGCCTGGCCAAACTCCTCAACGCTGACGAGAAGGAGTACCACGCAGACGGAGGAAAGGTCTGCTCCTCATTCCCCTCATTACTGATTGAATTGAATTACTGTGAAGAAATGTAACTCAAGGAACACATTTTTTGCCAAGTAAATATAATATTATGGTCAATTCTTTCATTTTCTTTCTGTACAATGGTGATTTATTTTACTATTTCCATCCCGACCTAATATAGTCTATCGATAACACAGTTGCTATACTTTACCTACATACCTAATGTTGTCTTGGTCATCTGGAAGAACTACCTCATTTTGGTCTTGTGAACCCTAACTCATAAGAGCCCTCTTTCTGCAGGTACCAATCAAATGGATGGCACTGGAGTCCATCCTCCACAGGAAATATACACATCAGAGTGATGTTTGGAGCTATGGTCAGGAACCCACATACCCACACGATTTAATAGGATTAATGCACTAATCCATTTAACATACATATATCAAAACTGGATGTACAGCAATGCATGTCAATGCTGGAATTAACCACAGTGCTTGTGTAAATCCAGATGCATAAATATTGTTTCTGGATCATGTACTTAATCAGAACTGTTCAAATCAGGTCCAGATAGGAGTATTGGGTTTTTGAGTATCTGGGAGATTAGAGAAACGGGTATCTGGTATCGCTGATCTAACTTTACATCGGCAGGTCCTGGAGGTCCGATATCTTACAATGTTGAATCCTCCACCTCAAACCAATGTCCCTAACACACACCACCCCTGGTTTGGACACACAGTTTGGATGCATGCACGCACACACACACTCTGCTCTGTGGGCCGGTCTCCAGATCCGGTTCTCTGAAGTTGTGTCTTCTACTCTACAAGGCAAAGACATCAGCAGGCCCTGGCAGCACCACCCGCCAGCCCTCCTAAGCCCCCCTTTCTATCCTCCTCTCCTCTTTCCCTTTTCCTGGTCCTCCTCTTCTCTTTCAAACTGATCCAACACCAACGGAACCTGGCAACTCCCACTCCTAAGGACACATCCAACTCACTGATGTTGACTCTGTGGGGTTTTTTAGAAAGTAACTTGACATTGTTGGTTTCTGCCTATCAAGCTTTTCTGGAATAAAAACAAAGTAATGTTCCCTAGTTATTTAACTTTAACTGAGATTGTTTCTATGCCACTATAAGTAGCCCTTTACACTCGTACCTCTATACGGGTTGAAAATGGCAGGTTTGTGCACTGACAAGCGCATAAATTGGAATGCAGTGGGTGTACAGTAACATGCTATGAATGACGCCATTTTTGGATTGCGTAAACAACAACAGTAATTGTGTGAAGGCGGGGATGCAGGGTTGCGTTCCAAACAAAACAACTACAAGTGTGCTTGCTCTAGTTCCTCAACGTCACAGCTGAGAGAGCTCAAAAAAGCACTTTATAGTTGAAGACTCTTCTTTGAGTCATAAAAGTGGGTTGAAATGACTTAGGAACAATGTACACTTTAGAGAAGTGTGTGGCCACTTGGAGACACCTGTTAGTCCTCTCAGTCAAACCCATGTCATGTTTCTGTCTCATGTTGCACCTACCCCACATTTCCAGGAATATTCTTATCATGGTACTGAATGTATCCAGAGTATTTTCTGATTTTGATATCAACAAATGCGGCGAAAAGTACAGTAAATGTAAAATGCACATAAAATCAACAGTGAAATGTTTGGATTCAGTCTTGTGTCAGGTGAACTGCTGTGTCCTCACCTTTGGTCTAGTAATTGACCCATCATCTCCAAACTGTTCCCTTTCATTTGCTATCACGGTTATGCATATGCTTTTCATATTTCTTCTGTAAGAAACAGTTCAATTTAGCCCTACCTAAACAGGCCAATTCCCACAAGTTAAAACGGTTCATTGTGACAGTAATGAACACTTTTAACTGAGATTAGGTCATTGACTGTGCCTCTGATCTATTTCGCTGTACCTCTGTTTAGGTGTGACCGCGTGGGAGCTGATGACGTTTGGGACCAAGCCCTATGACGGCATCCCAGCCAATGAGATAGCAGGGGTGCTGGAGAAAGGGGAGCGGCTGCCCCAGCCCCCCATCTGTACCATAGACGTCTACATGATCATGGTCAAATGCTGGATGATCGACGCAGACAGCAGGCCTCGTTTCCGGGAGCTGATAGCTGAGTTTTCCAAGATGGCGCGGGATCCCCCACGTTACCTTGTCATCCAGGTGAGCGGTGTAACTCATTGTCATGAATTACTGTGGAGTCACAGACCACACAAACCGATTAAACTCACTCAGCCACTGTAAGTTTAGTGAACAAAACACGTACCTACTCTATAATTCTTTCGGACTGGTCTTTGGGTGCTGATGCGTGTGTCTCTTCCAGGGTGACGACCGAATGCACCTCCCAAGTCCCACAGACACCAAGTTCTACCAGAGCCTAATCAGTGGAGAGGACATGGAGGAAGCTGTGGACGCAGATGAGTACCTGGTACCTCAGCACAGCTTCTTCTCCAGCCCCAGTACCTCCCGTACCCAGCTCCTACACTCTATGGTAAAATAACACATCCACTAGGTTAGCCATAATCTACTGCTTTGTAATCTCGTCCACTAGCCGGCTCTGTCTGTCGAACCGTCTGGTTTCACAGTGCCTCAGAACGGGACTTGACTGGAAGTCTATGGAAGGAGCGGACAAAGCAACTGCCCATTTTAATTGGCTGATCTCTCATTCAATCACCATCTAGCATAACCCTCAGAAACCTCCCCACTACATTGTGGACTTCAAGGCGTGAGCAGCACAAGTGATTTAAACAAGGTTTATGTGAGTTTGGAAAATCTGAAAGTACACATATTCAATAAATAGTTTTCAAATACAAACTGTATATGCCCGAACCCAGAATCAGTTGGGCTTCCCAAAAAGAATATGGTCTATGGGATTTAACATTTATTTTGATTGACGATTTTCGCCATTTTTCAAAGTCCCATCTAATACAGCTAATTCACCACACCCCTTTCAAGTTGTTACCAGGCTCTATGCACCAGCAATTTGAGCCTGGAGACGAGGCTCAAATTGACAGAGAGATACTATTTCTCAGGAATAGTCTACTCCTAGACTAAAAAGCATGTTCAATGGGGGTTAGTCCAGGAGAAGGCTGAATCTGTATCCAGAAAACCAGCCCAAAGAAAATGTTTCCACCATCCAGCAGCCACTGGCTCTCTTCCTCTACACTCATTTCTAACACAGAGAAACTGGATTAAATGCATCATTGCAGTGAATCAAAGAAAAGGAATTCCATCTAACTTTTTATGCTCACAGCTCTTTTCTGTTGTTTTACAAAGAAGGGGTCTGCAGAATTTTGGTATCCACCTCCACTGAGTTCACAGTTTGACAGGGTGAAATTGACATTTATTGGGCAATTTAGACTACTGGAGGCAATTTAGGTTTCCCTACTACACCTTGTATTAGAACCAACAATCCTTGTGGCCAATTGTTTCCGCAAATGCTAGAACAATCTCTTATTTATTTATTGATCCTGTTTAAATCAGGTCAGGTCATGGTGATAGTACGTATCCCAGTTCAAGTTCTTAGTTAGCCCCTTTTGCAATCGTAGTGAAATTGAATCTTGGTTTATGTCGGCCGGGGAGGAAAGAGTCAATTGAATTTACGTGGGCGTTTATACCGTGTCATACCTGGCTTGAACAAGACAGGCCTCAATCGCCCACTTCCTGTTCCCGTTAAAATGTCATCAGGGGGACTCTTCTTCTTCCCCTGTCCTTGTTCTGACCCCCTACTCCCCCACTACTCCCTCACCCCCGCTTCCTCCCATGTGCCCCTTGATTGATTGCATTTGAGATTAGGAGAAATCCTCTCTCTCTCTTTCTCTCTCTCTCTCTCTCTCTCTCTCTCTCTCTCTCTCTCTCTCTCTCTCTCTCTCTATAACTCTTTCTTACTCTCTCTCTCTCCTCCTCTGTTCTCTTCAGACTCAACTCCAAGAGGTCCAGTGTTGGCTACCCGGGCTGTATGCCTGCCACAGAAAGCCGGCTGGTTACTCCATAAACTTTCGATTTTGATTACCTTCGCAGGCAGGCAGCACTACTTGTTAAATATTTTTCTGCCAGAATACAAGTGGAGGAGCCTGCTTATATAATAGAAGCGTTTGGTACACTATACAGCCTTTTATGGACTTGGACCATAGTCTTTGGCAGATGGTTCCCTGCTTAACTTGTTTTAATTTCCTCTTATTCAGCCTCTCGAAAACAATTACATTTGGATGAGCTGTTTTGTCACTCTTTTTATTCATTGTGGTCACTTTTATTTCACCTTCTTCTTCATACACAGTAATGAAATTAAAAGGTTTTGACCTTTTGAAACATTACTGTAAAGAATTCAACCAACAAGAATTTAGTAGAAGTAGGCCTACAGAAATGTGGATATTTATTTGTGTTTTTGTGGTGTTTTATCATATGTGTTGGAATGTAATTTTTGACTCGGGTGTAAATCTGTGTTTCAGAGCCAAAACAGCACATTGAACAGCAGCATTGGATTGTGCCACAGCAGAAATGAGGTAAGAGAGACACACATCACAAATGTAACATTGAGGTTAATTGAAAAGCAAACTTTGTTGCATTGACACAGAGTCTTTCACAGTATGGAACAACAGCTCTCATCTCTAACTCATATGATACTTTGCAGTTAAGGTGTGGTTTTGGGCTAACAACGATTTTATTCTCCCTAGAATGGGTTCCCTGTCAGAGAAGGAAGCATGGTTCTCCGGTACATTGCTGACCCCACAGACAGGTTCTTGGACCACGCCTTCCAGCCAGCTCCAGGTGAGTGTGCCCCTTGACCTCCCAAAGGGTCTTAACCCGAGAACATGGCTCACTTCCCAAGAAATAGTGATACATTGTGAAGTTTTCCTACCAGAAATGGTTTTATTTTGAAAAGAAGAAGGACCTCTGCTAGGCAATGGCTGTAGGCCATTGCAGATCGTCTCTGTCATTGTTTAGAAAACTAAAATCGAACAGTTTAATAAAATGTCTTCACTTAGTACCTAGAGTGGTTGTTTACCTGCTGTCGTAACTAATTTCTGTTATTTCGCTTCAACAGACTACATGAACCAGAATGGTGTGTCGGACATGATGAACCCTGTATACCAGCACCCCGGTCCCCCTCGCACCCTCCTCCCCACCATCTCCTCAGACGACACAGAGACAGAGTACCTGAACTGCTATAAGAACGAGGCAGTGGGGCCTGAGTACCTCAACACCCTCCAGCCCTCTCTCCTCTCCCCCACCACCTCCAATGGCATCTCCCCCATCACCTCTAGTGGCCTCACCACCACCAACAGCCTTTTCCCCATGTTCAATGGGCTCTCCTCCCCGAGCTCCAATGGCCTCTCCCCCACTTCCAATGGCGGTCTCCACTGCGTCCAGAAATACCAACCCCCGAACAGTATAGATAACCCAGACTACCAGCAGGACTTCACCCCTTCCGTCAAGACCCATGCCAACGGACACATCCCGGCCGCAGAGAACACAGAGTACCTAGGCCCAAACTGAGGCCTGTTATCCCCTACCTCCCACTGTGGATGAAAAGAGACACCGGGTAATAAGGCTCTCTATCCCACTGAGAGAAGACATCATGTCTTTGTTTAGCAGGGGTAGCGGTACCATGGACTGCTTTGCAATGTATTTATCCCTGCCTTAAACAAGCCAAGTGTGTGTGCTTTCTATTGTTCGCCACTTGTAGTACGGTACAGTGCTGCGAAAGTCTCCTCATTCCAAAAAATCGTCCATTTCAAATGGAGTCTGAGCTGATAGTTTGATGAGATGAGACAGAAACGAGGCTCTTGGTGTTTATCTCCATTGGGTGAAAAAGAGCAAGATAATACCTTAGGCCTATACTTTCAGACGCTGTAGCCCATAACAGAAACCCATAGGTGTCATGTTGCACAAAGCAATGTTGTGATACGAAAGTGGAGAAACAATATTACTAGACAAAATAGCGTATCCTTCAATCCTTGAGATCAGATGCTCCCAGTGTAAGAAATGTAAAAACACTTATATGCCGGCGCACCCTTTACTTGCCAACACATAAACGGTACATGTACTTGAAGATGGCACTGATACAGTATTGGTGTATTGAGTATATAGTATTGGGTATTTAGCTCCCACATCTAAAGGGATGGAACTGTTAGAACAATAGTTGGACGTCTGAGCTCTTCTGTGTGGAACCTACAGTTTGAGACCTGCTGGAGTCAAATGTTGCTGAACGTTAAGTGTCGGAAGTGGGAAGGAGGAGGCCCTCATCAGAGTCTAATGGTGGCTGGTCCATGGAGGGCGTTGATGGAGGAACTTCTGAAACCTTACAGGACTCTTCCTAAAGAAGCGGTTGTTGAGTACACCTCTGTGGCAAATATAGCTATTGATGACTTTGCTGAAGGCTTTATAACTTTCATCATATGGCCAGATGGGAGAGACACTGGCCCCTGTTGGTGACCCATTGTAACTGCATCAACATTAGGACATCTGTGTTGCTTATTATTGTTTTGTACAGTTTGGCCTTTCGTTCTAACACTACAACTTTAAATCTTCTCACAGCTTTAAAGTCTTGCACTCTTGCAGGTGCTCAAACTTTCAAAGTGAATCTCTTTCTTAGTTTTAAATGAACATATTAAATAGCTACTTGTCATTTGAGAGCCTGCTGTTTGACAGAGGTACATGTATAGATAAGTATGAAATGATGTTGTGTACAATATATTCAATTTGGCCACCTATAAATAATCCTATCAACATTCCTCATCTAGATGGTCTTGCCACTTTATATATAAATATGCAGTTATTGATGAACTGTAATTATTTCCTTTCAAAGTGAAAATGAATTAAACGTATTTATATTTAACTATTTGGCGTGTTTTTTTAAAGACATTTACATATTTGAACTGTTCAACTGACAATCTGATTGTTTTTCATTCTGTTTTACTTAGCTGAACAAACACGATTATTATGGGTCTCATGTAACAAAACAAAACAAAAAATACAATTAACGTTACTGTAATGAAGACCTGAAGAGTCCAGGGTTGAATGTTCTGTGTGTCAACGTGAGAAGGGTGCAATTGCAGCCTGCAATTCGGGATGTACAAAACATTAAGACACCATCCTAATAACGAGTTGCACCTAGGGCTGTGGCAGTCATGCCATTTTGTCAGCTGGTTATTGTCATGTAAAAGACTGCCGGTCTCACGGTAATTGACAGTTAATTAACATAAACACATTTAGCATCTCCAGGCCTCCACTCATTCCCAGTTGTCTTGAACACACTGAAGTCGGAAGTCAAAGATTTACAAGTACCCAGTTGTTTTGAACCCTGCATTAATCTCAGAGGCGGGAGGGCGAGAGCAACAGAGAGTCCCGCTTCTCACGGTCCCTGCTCTTTCCTTCCCTTCCTCTGGTGAGGCTGACCAGAGGGGGGTACCGTTTTTCACCTGATGGTGAAACACAGCATATGCTTCATGCACAAATTCATGTTGTGCCTGTGACTAGAGACAATGAAATATACTGTTCTTCGATATTAAAATAGACACGACGAGCTGCTAATAATAAAATCGCAGGGCTATCAATACACTTAGCTACTCATTCATTGCAGCTGCAGCTGGAAGTAGGGAGAAGTACGTTTCATGTTTTGTAATGTTATTGAATAAAAACATAATTGACAGTGCTGAATTAAAAACTTAAACATGAACTCACTGATAAAAACACCAGCTCTTTGCTGGATTTTCTGACAGTCTCGATTTAGTTACAGATCTACCAGGTCCACCTGGTAGGCAAGGTTTGTCTTTTCAGACCAATGAAATGGTTCAAAATGGGAACACCTGCCTACCTGGTGTGCAGGGCTTCTGATTTATGTACTGCCAACAGCACAACATAAAAATATATTTATTTAGGCTTTTCTGTAGAAATGTTTGGTGATTGACTAGGAATGCCTTGAAGATCGACCAGTCTATCGGGATCAACCAGTTGGTGACCACTTGCCTACACCATCACAATAAATGTATGATTTATTTTAGGCAGGTCTAAATAAACATTATGATATGAAGAAAATGGATTTCAGAAGAACAGAATATGAGTTGGCCTACTGTATGTTATCTGGCTATGCGCCATGCCAGAGGCTTTAGGCTTGTTCATTTGTCAGACAAGATATGCTTATAATGCCTACCATTATTTTATATTATATGATTTTATACTAAGAAGAATATAATTGAACTTAGCTGAATAAAATAGAAAGGATATTTTTCCCATTCCAGACCAAGTGCGCATTAAAGTGATCATTTGAAACAGGTCCTATATGCTAGATTCAGAGTTATTTGGCAACTTTAGCTGTGAATTACGCAAACCTTAGAATGTCTTCTAAATCAAAAGATTTAGAAGCCTTTATGGAAGAGTGGCCAGACGGAAGCCACTCCTCAGTAAAAGGCACATTACAGCACGCTTGGAGTTTGCCAAAAGGCACCCAATGTCTCTCAAACAATGAGAAACAAGATTCTCTGGTCTGATGAAACCAAGATTAAACTCTTTGGCCTGAATGCACCATCAATACGTGAAGCGCGGGGGTGGCAGCATCATGATGTGGGGATATTTTTCAGCTGCAGGGACTGGGAGACTAGTCAGGATAGAGGCAAAGATGAACGGACCGAAGTACAGAGACATCCTTGATGAAAACCTGCTCCAGAGCACTCAGTTCCTCAGACTGGGATGAACGTTCCCTTTCCAACAGAACAACAACCCTAAGCACACAGCCAAGACAACACAGGAGTCATTCTGGACAAGGCTCTGAATGTCCTTCAGACCAGAGACCGGACTTGAACCCGATCGAACATCTCTGGTGATACCTGAAAATAGCTGTGTAGCAACGCTCCCCATCTAACCTGACAGAGCTTGAGAGGATCTGCTGAGAAGAATGGGAGAAACTATCCCAAATCCAGGTGTACCAAGCTTGTAGTGTCATACCCAAGAAGACTTGAGGCTGTAATTGCTGCAAAAAGGTACTTCAAAAAGTATTGAGTAAAGGGTCTGAATACTTATGTAAATGTTTTACTTTATTTTTACTATTTTCTACATTGTAGAATAATAGTGAAGACATCAAAACCATAAAATAACACATGGAATCATGTAGTTACTAAAAAAGTGTTAAACAAATCTAAATACAGTATATTTTATATTTGAGATTCTTCAAAGTTTGACGACAGCTTTGCACACTCTTGGCATTCTATCAACCAGATAGCTTCATGAGGTAGTCCCCGGGAATGCATTTCAATTAACAGGTGTGCCTTGGGGTTGGTATACAAAAGATAGCCCTATTTGGTAAAAGACCAAGTACATATTATGGCAAGAACAGCGCAAATAAGCAAAGAAAAATTACAGTCCATCATTACTTTAAGGCATGAAGGTCAGTCAGTCTGGAAAATGTCAAGAACTTTCAAAGTTTCTTCAAGTGCAGTCTCAAAAACCATCAAGCGCTATGATGAAACTGGCTCTCATGAGGACCGCCATAGGAAAGGAAGACCCAGAGTTACCTCTGCTGCAGAGGATAAGTTCATTCGAGTTAACTGCACCTCAGATTGTAGCCCAAATAAATGCTTTACAGAGTTTAAAAAACAGACACATCTTAACTTCAACTGTTCAGAGGAGACTGAGTGAATCAGGCCTTTATGGTCGAATTGCTGCAAAGTAACCACTACTAAAGGACACCAATAAGAAGAAGAAACTTGCTTGGGCCAAGGAACACGAGCAATGGACATTAGACTGGTGGAAATCTGTCCTTTGGTATGATGAGTTCAAATTTGAGATTTTTGATTCCAACCACCAGGTCTTTGTGAGAAGCATATGTGGTTCCCACCATGAAGAATGGAGGAGGAGGTGTGATGGTGTGGGGGTGCCTTGCTGGTGACAATGTCAGTGATTTATATAGAATTCAAGGCACACTTAACCAGCATGGTTACCGCAGCATTCTGCAGCGATATGCCATCCCATCTGGTTTGCGCTAAGTGGGACTATCATTTGTTTTTCAACAGCACAATGACCCAAAACACATCTCCAGGCTGTGTAACGGCTATTTGACCAAGAAGGAGAGTGATGGAGTGCTGCATCAGATGACCTGGCCTCCACAATCACTTGACCTCAACCCATTTAAGAGGGTTTGGGATGAGTTGGACCACAGAGTGAAGGAAAAGCAGCCAACAAATGCTCAGCATATGTGGGAACTCCTTCAAGACTGTTGGAAAAGCATTTGTTCAACCATTTTTGATTACCACATGATACCATATGTGTTATTTCATAGTTTTGATGTCTTCACTATTATTCTACCATGTAGAAAATAGTAAAAATAAACAAAAACCCTTGAATGAGTAGGTTTGTCCAAACTGTTGACTGGTACTGTATTTATTTTAAAGTTAGGATATGTGGGAGGCAGAGGCGCTCCAGTGCAGTAGGTGGCGTTAATGCACAATAACGTTGGATGCCAACCGCTATAAACCGCACAGAAGAAGGGGCGATGCGGCTAGACAGTGTCCTTAGCCCCCGCCTGTCGTTTATGTTCTGTTAACGACGGCAGGTGTTCAGCGGGTGGGAGCGAAGTATGCTATGTGGTAACTTAGCCAGCTAGTCCTAAAGAGGATTAAGATATACAGCAGGCGCGAAACTATTTGCTAGCTAACTAGCACACAGTGTCGCCGCAGCCTCCCGCTGAGCTATCAGGAGGCGGGGGCGACCGGTACTAGACAGTGTCCTTCGCTCCGTCTGTTGGGCACTGTTTTCCCGCAGTTTTCTCCGGTACACAGCAGGCGGGAGGCGAGAGTGACACTGTGTGCTAGCTAGCACAAAGTGCCACTAACAAACTAGCCAGCTAATTAGCTAGCACTCGCGAGGCGGGGGTTACCGAAAGACCGTCGCCTCCGCCTGTAGGGGACTGTTTTACCGCAGTTTTAGTAATGACTGAGGGCAGGCAGGAGCGAAGGGCACCGTCTACCGGTATCCTAGCTAGTAAGGGCGACTCCAGTAGGCTGGGCGAAAAAAATCTAATACTTATATTTCCCTTTTTTGACAGGTATTCAAAATTGTCACACAAGCATGAAGATGTTGCGCTTGGGGGGGGTTCATGAAGGAACCAATGGATGCTCGAGTGGGATGCCCTGAATTGCGGGATGCAGTTGCAGGCTGTTGTCAAAGTCAAGAAAACGTTGCACAATGTGACTAGCTAGTGTCCGCGCTATCCAATCCTGGTGGTGGCAGCAATGTGCCAAAGGGTTGTTCTCCAGTCATCAATGCCGTAATGAACAAGTCAGAGGAGTAACAGGAACACTCTGGAGTCTTTTTGATTAGAGGGATGGGGCTCTTATCAGAAAGAAGCTATTTCTTTTTGTTTTTCATCTTCATAATTTTGACAGAGGGACATTATAAATGGGTAAGTCAACCTACGTGTTAAATAGCTTTCTGGACGGGAGACTTTTAGCTAAGTAGCTAATCTCTTCTTATTGCGTATCTATATTTAGCTTGCTGTCAATCACCGGTAGGTAACCTTAGCTAACTAAAGTGTGTCAAGCGAGCTAAATCATTGTCAAAAAGTAAAGCAAGGCCTGTTCACTTTTAGCCGGTGCTGTTAAGTGTTTGTTCAGCTTAAAGTTGGCTTGGTAGGTAGTGTTAGCTAGCATCTATCAACCATCATCATTTGGCCAGCTAAAGTACTATGGCTACAAATTGTACAAGCAGCCAGTTCAGCCAATGTGAGCTAGTGATAATTCGTTTAACTAACTAGCTAGGACGCAAACAGCTAGTTCTAGCTAGCTAACCAAATCCATACATTGCGAAATATTTTTGCGTCACTGTCACGCGATTTTCATGTAGCTAGACGAAACTCATTCATCAAATGCAACAAGATATAGGAAATGACCACTTGTTTTTCACATCTAATATTTGCGTGATCTGGGTTTACATGTAAAATATTCGGTCTCGAGAAGTGAGACAAGATCTTTAAAGCCACTGATATGCATCCTCTATCTCCTGCTCAAATAAACATATTTTATTGCGAAAGAAAATACAAGACAATCCACACTAAAATAAACCCAACCCAAAGCAATTGTGTTGATCAGACTTGGTCTCGTGGAACGGAATTCAATAGGCCATTGTCAAAATGGACAATTGCTGTCATTGTACTCGCGGATTAATTTGCATCCCCAAGATAAACTAGGGGTGTATTCATTAGTCGGATTCCGTTGCAAAATGTTTGGTCTGTTAAATGTTTTTTCTATGGAAACCTTTTACGGTTTACTCTAGGAAGAACCACATGGAAATAAACGGGAGGAACCTACCTACATTTGTCCAAAAGAAACTCTTGTTTTCGTTGCAAGACGTTTTCCATTTGGAATAAACGTAGTAAAACGTTTTACTACAGAATCGGCTTAATGAATACACCACAGGACTCCTCATTCCTACAGTCAAATAAATTCCCATACACAACTCATGCAGCAAAAGGGCAATTCATTTTAAGATGTGGAAACAGTGTTTTATGGGGTAGCAATATAAACATTTTTGGATGCTGAAGGTAAAAAGTATTGTAATTGGAGACCTGTATCCTCAAGGAAAGAACTAGAGTTTCTCTTCTGAATTTCCCCCTTCAATCAGATATTTTAATGACATTACTCAGCCTGTTAAGTGTCTGGCCATCCTCCTCAGAGGCAACTGATTAAGTGGTTTGTGGCGGATGGCGGGGGCCTTCAACTTCATCCCACATTGAAAAACAAGGCCTGTGTGTCAGAACAGACATAGGCTAGGAGGTGGACGGCTAAGGTCTGGTCACAGAAAAATAAGAAAATAAGTGGATTAAAGGCCTCAAACACACCCCACTTCAAAAGCATGTGCAATAAGTTATGATACATGTTGGAAGTCATTTGACAGTAGTTTAGCCGTAGTAAGTTCAGTCTGGTTTGTCTTAGAGTTCCACTTACTTGAAACCCTTGACAGTGACAATTTAAGGAGCCAACCGAGTCTCATTCAGTTGAGACGACCACATTCAAAAGAACAGGGCACCAAAGGGAACACAGTGTACTGTGCATTATCAGTCAGTACAACAAAGAGAGAAACGTGTGCTCAGAAGTCAACCATCAAAATAGTCAATCAAATTAGCAAGAGAGACCAACAGCACGTGATTGCCAGAAGTTAAGGTTGTATTTTGGGACCTGAAACACAGGGGTTCTCTCGAGGTGCATAGTAGACTCATATTACATTCAGATCTGGTATAGAGAAAAAAGTCAAATTAACCCAAATGTGCAGAATATGTCGGCTCACTTCTGCTTTAATTTAGCAAGAATATAATTTGGGTTTCAGCTGCCTTTAGCATTGAACAAAAGCATAGAGTGCCTCTGTGAAATTCCTTGACTTTTACACAGTAGGGCAATTCCACAGAAACATAATTCTGCTGAGTCTCAGAGGTTGGTGGGAGGTATAGGATCATTGTAATGGCTGGAATGGAATGCAGAGAAACATGGTTTCCATAGGTTTGATACTGTTCCATTTATTCCATTCCAGCCATTACAGTAAACCCATCCTCCTATAGCTCCTCCCACCAGCCTCCACTGCCCAAAATGTATGCCAAACAAAAAACATTGATTTCAAAGTTTACAACTATGCACAATGACTACTTTGAACAATTGACACAGAACATTTCACAAAAACACATTTACTGGAACAGTGCAGTTTGGTAACAGAATTCAAATCGAATCAAATTTTATTTGTCACATGTGCCGAATACAATAGGTGTAATAGACATTTCCCGTGAAATGCTTACTTACAAGCACTTGTAAGAAAATATTTATTAAATAAACCTAAGTAATTTAAAAAATAAAACAACAATGACGCTATATACAGGGGGTACCTGTACCGAGTCAATGGGTGGGGGTACAGATTAGTCGAGGTAATTTGTACATGTAGGTAAGGGTTGAAGTGACTATGCATAGACAAACAGCGAGTAGTATGAGTTTAAAAACAAGGGGGGGTTAATGCAAATAGTCCGGGTGGCCATTTGTTTAATTGTTTAGCAGTCTTATGGCTTAGGGGTAGAAGCTGTTAAGGAGCCTTTTGGACATCTCTTTTGGTTATTGAACTACAGTACATTGTACTGTACTCTCCTCTAGTGTGCTGTACTGCACTAAACTATACTCAAATTTTTACTGTATGGTACTTTACTGTCCACACTTGTGAAATATCGACGTCTATGATAGGAGCAAATCAGAACCACTCACCAATCATGGACATCTATGTTTGGGCTAACGTCCACGTTGAAATCAAGGCCAGGGCGGACTGACCAAATGTAAACTATTTGTCAACGTCCATGTATGTCTGGTGTCAGGCGATACTCAGAGGGAGGGAGGGGGTTGTCCAGAATGTTTTCACACTCTCGCTTTGAGCATCAGACAACAGAAAGAGAAAGAAAACAGGTGAACATAACAGTGTGTCAGTGGAAGAGAGGACAGTAGCATGTGACCCAACTGTGGTTTGTTGTTTGTACTATTTTTGGCAATTTTCTGGTGTTTTGTGGTGGAAAACTGACCAGGTTCGAGCATATCACCTCAACCCTGTTAGCCATGGATACTAGATAAAACATTTCTAGCCTGTCTAACGATGAATTTTGTATTCAATTGCCACTACCTGTTGCACACAACAAGCTTCCGTTCTCTCTGTCACAAGGGAATTTATGTCTGATTTTAAGATGAAATCGTCAACCCTGTTACTTTATTTGCCATGATTTAAGCATGTATTTAATGTAGCAAAAATGACTAACTAATTTTGGACCAATTTAGCAGTTTACTGCTTTTTTGCTTGGTAGGGCAGCATACTGTAGCAACATGGACTACGAAAAGGCACCAATTCAACAGAGCAATTAATACGCTTCTCTAAGGTGTGTGTGAGGCCTCTACTCACCTCTCTTCAGTCTCTCTGAATCCAACTGTCCCCAAGTAGACTCACCAACCACTATATATATTTTTATTTATTTACAAGATAATAGAAACTGACCACAATACTTAAGTGGTAGTCTTTCGCCAATGTATATTCAATGACATATTCCAGACTTTTGGTACATTAGGAGAGGAGTTGGCCCTTAAAAGCATCTCAAAAGTACAAAGCACTTTTTAATGATGTTTTTGTCTGTTTTTTTTGTTAAATGTCTTCTGAGCCCACATGCTCTATATGTCATGTATGCATTAACTATGTATTCATACTATAACTCTCCCATTTCATGGAATGCCCACCTCCCTCATACAGCATGTTTGCTGAATGTTTTCTCTGGTTCTTCAATGATAGACGGAACAGACAAGGTTCACTTAGATTCTATACAAGTAAAGACCAACAAAATCCAACCTATTACATGGAATGTGCACAGGATACACATGGTTCTTGAACACCTAAAGGGATTGTCAGCAGATCTGGCTTTCCTGCAAGAGTTACCTTTCAAAAAAAGGAGAGTAGGAGCGAATAGGAGCTGGGTTGGAGAGGACTATGCTGCCACGTACTATAGTAACAGCAGAGGTGTAGGCATCCTGATGAATAAGAATACACCCTTTTCCCAGCGGCAGGTAGGAGCGTTGGGCCAGTAACCGGAAGGTTGCTGGATCGAATCCCCGAGCTGACAAGGTAAAAACCTGTCGTTCTGCCCCTGTAACCTCTGTTCCCCGGCCGCCGAAGACATCGATTTAAAAACATTTTTTTTGCGGCAGCCCTCCGCTCCTCTCTGATTTAGAGGGGTTGGGTGAAATGCGCAGTGGTGTAAAGTACTTAAGTAAAAATACTTGAAATGTGTCTTTTGCAGAACGTTAAGAAAACGGGAACATGTGCTACTCAAACTGGCCACTGAAATTCACACTTCTATTCAATACAACACATTGCATTAAGCTTCACACTGTTCTCTGTGTGTGTGAGAGAGAATCTACATGCCATTGTGGTAGTAAGGGGAAAACACTGCATGACACCTTCTTTACTCTTCAGTTAACACAGACATACACACACTCTCCTTTCCTCACACACTCCCACTTTCTCCCTCATAAACACACACACCTCTCTCGCCCACAAACACATACTGCTCGCAACTTTTATAGTTTAGACTTACATTAGGCCTATATGAATCCTACTTTTGAAGCACACCTCGTGAGTAGCAGACCCGTTTCCTTTTGTTCCTGTGTCAATCAAATTAGCCTGGACCTACTGTCAAGTTACCAGGTTGTTAGCTAGCTAGGTAACATGACTGAGCAACGTTGTTTGTTATCAAACCAATAATTAGCGACCCAGGATTAATTTAAAACTGTCCGTGACATGGTTTGTGAAATTTTATACACCGAACAAAAATATAAAAGAAACAAACCATTTCAAAGATTTGACTGAGTTACAGTTCATATAATGAAATGAGTCATTTGAAATCTATTACTTAGTTTGACATCTGTGGATTTCACATGACTGGGAATACAGATCTGCATCTGTTGGTCACAGATATCTTGAAAAAGAAAGGTAGGGGCGTGGATCAGAAAACCAGTCAGTATCTGGGTTTGACCACCATTTGCCTCATGCAGTGCGAAACTCTCCTTCGCATAGAATTGATAGTTGTCTGTGGAATGTTGTCCCACTCCTTTTCAAAGACTGGGAAGTTGCTGGATATTGGCAAGAACTAGAACATGCTGTCGTACTTGTCAATCCAGAGCAACCCAAACACGCTCAATGGGTGACATGTCTGGTGAGTTTGCAGGCCATGGAAGAACTGCAATTGTGTACAGATCCTTGTGACATGGGGCTCGGCATTATCATGCTGAAACATGAGGAGATGGAGGCGGATAAATGGCACGACAATGGGCCTCAGGATCTCGTCACGGTATCTGTGCATTTAAATTGCTGTCAATAAAATGCAGTTGTGTTCGTTGTCTGTAGCTTATGCCTGCCCATACCACAACTCTGTTCACAACAGGCACTCTGTTCACAACGTTGACATCAACGAACCGCTTGCCCACACGACGCCATACACGTTGTCTGCCATCTACCCGGTACAGTTGAAACTGAGATTCATCTGTGAAGAGCATACTTCTCCAGCGTGCCAGTAGCCATCGAAGGTGAACATTTGCCCACTGAAGTTGGTATTGACACCGAACTGTATTCAGGTCAAAACCCTGGTGAGGATGACGAGCACGCAGATGGCTTTCCCCGGGAATGTTTCTGACAGTTTGTACAGAAATGCTTTGGTTCCACAAACCCACAGTTTCATCAGCTGTCCAGGTGGCTGGTCTCAGACGATCCCACAGGTGAGGAAGCCAGATATGGGAGGTCCTGGGCTGGCGTGGTTAAACGTGGTCTGGGGTTGTGAGGCCAGTTGGACGTACTGCCAAATTCTCAAAAACAATGTTATTGTAGAGAAATGAACATACAATTATCTGGCAACAGCTCTGGTAGACATTCCTGCAGTCAGCATATCAATTGCATGCTCCTTCAAAACTTGAGACATCTGTGGCATTGTGTTGTGTGACAAAACTGCACATTTTAGAGTGGCCTTTTAGATTGTCCCCACCACCAGGTACGCCTTTATAATGATCATGCTGTTTAATCAGCTTCTTAATATGACACACCTGTCAGGTGGATTGATTATCTGGACAAAGGAGAAATGCTCACTAACAGGGATGTAAACAAATTTGTGCACCACATTTTTGAGAAATAAACTTTTTGTGCGTCCGGAAAATTTCTGGGATCTTTTATTTCAGCTCATGAAACATGGGACCAACACTTTAGATGTTGCGTTTTTATATTTTTGTTCTGTATAAAATGTTGGTATCATGACATGTTGGTACTGTGATATTACTGTGGTATCGGTATACCATTGAACACTACTAAGAACATGAACAAATTCATAGTTCAGAACACCGTAACAATATGGAAGAAAATTCTACGTATTCTATAAAAACCAATATCACTCCCTAAAAACACACCCCTATGGAACAATCCTTGGATAGCTTTTCAGAATTCACTGATAGATTGGTCCACATGGAAAACTAAATGTATAGAAACTGTAAATGTCTCAGTACAATGCATTTATTTCCATGAAATAATTAAAAATACATTTTGGACTGACCAATGTAGATTATTTCTTCATAGGAAACTTCAGTTTGAAATTTTTTGGACGTCAGAGTAATCTTGAGGGAATCCTATTTGAGTCAGAAAAGGATGTTCATATGATAGGTAAGCTATATAAAACCTTGCAGAGAGCCTACCCAACTGACAATCTTTTAGAAAAAAATTAACTATTGGAACCAAGATTTAAAAGGAACTGATGTTGGCACAAGATGGAGGGAGTGTTGGAACATAGCTAATGAAATTAGTTAATAAAAATGTACGCTTAATCCAGTATAAACTAAAGTATAGAATTTATTACACAACGAAATTCACAAATTCTACAGCACAACGACAGAGTCATGTCTTAAATGTAAAACTAACAATGACTCAATCCATGCCTTCTGGGTAAAGTCTTGGGAGCTGTTGGCGGAGTTAGAACGTTGGCTGTCAGAAGTATTACAATGTACATTTAACTTTTTCCGCCTGTCTGCATATTTCAAGACATGACATATGAGGGTGCAGTTAGATACCCAACTTGTTGGATGAAACATTTCTCATTTCTGTATGTTTTATTACATACAGTTGGGAGGAACTACTGGATATATAAGAGCAGCGTCAACTCCCCATCATTACGACCAGGAATACGACTTTCCCGAAGCAGATCCTCTGTTTAGCCCACCACTCAGGACAATGGATCGGATCCCAGCCGGCGAACCAAAACAACGACGCCGTAAAAGGGGCAGACGAAGCGGTCTTCTGGTCAGCCTCCGGAGACGGGCACATGGCGCACCGCTCCCGAGCATACTACTCGCCAATGTCCAGTCTCTTGACAACAAGGTTGATGAAATCCGAGCAAGGGTAGCATTCCAGAGAGACACAAGAGACTGTAATGTTCTTTGCTTCACGGAAACATGGCTCACTCGAGACACACTATCGGAGTCGGTACAGCCACCTGGTTTCTTCACGCATCACGCTGAGAGAAACAAGCATCTTTCTGGTAAGAAGAGGGGCGGGGGGGTATGCCTTATGATTAACGAGACATGGTGTGATCATAACAACATACAGGAACTCAAGTCCTTCTGTTCACCTGACTTAGAATTCCTTACAATCAAATGTCGACTGCATTATCTACCAAGAGAATTCTCTTCGATTATAATCACTGCCGCATATATTCCCCCCCAAGCAGACACATCGATGGCCCTGAACAAACTTCATTTGACTCTATGTAAACTGGAAACCACATATCCTGAGGCTGCATTCATTGTAGCTGGGGATTTTAATAAGGCTAATCTGAAAACAAGACTCCCTAAATTCTATCAGCATATCGTTTGTACTACCAGGGCTGGTAAAACCCTAGATCATTGTTATTCTAACTTCCGCGACGCATATAAGGCCCTCCCCCACCCTCCTTTCGGAAAAGCTGACCACGACTCCATTTTGTTGCTCCCTGCCTATAGAGAGAGACTAAAACAGGAAGCTCCCGCACTCAGGTCTGCTCAACGCTGGTCTGACTAATCTGATTCCACGCTTCAAGATTGCTTCGATCACATGGATTGGGATATGTTCCGCATTGCTGATTCGGTGAGCGAGTTTATTAGCAAGTGCATCGGTGATGTTGTACCCACAGCAACTATTAAAACATTCCTAAACCAGAAACCGTCAATTGATGGCAGCATTCGCGCGAAACTGAAAGCGTGAACCACTGCTTTTAATCAGGGTAAGGTGACCGGAAACATGACCGAATACAAACAGTGTAGCTATTCCCTCCGCAAGGCAATCAAACAAGCTAAGCGTCAGTATAGAGACAAAGTAGAGTCGCAATTCAACGGCTCAGACACGAGGTATGTGGCAGGGTCTACAGTCAATCACAGATAACAAAAAGAAAACCAGCCCCGTCGCGGACCAGGATGTCTTGCTCCCAGACAGACTAAACAACTTCTTTGCTCGCTTTGAGGACAATACAGTGCCACTGACACGGCCCGCTACCAAAACCTGCGGACTCTCCTTCATTGCAGCCGATATGAGTAAAACATTTAAACTTGTTAACCCTTGCAAGGCTGCAGGCCCAGACGGCATCCCCAGCCGCGTCCTCAGAGCATGCACAGACCAGCTGGCTGGTGTGTTTACGGACATATTCAATCGATCCTTATCCCAGTCTGCTGTTCCCACATGCTTCAAGAGGGCCACCATTGTTCCTGTTCCCAAGAAAGCTAAGGTAACTGAGCTAAACGACTACCGCCCCGTAGCACTCACTTCTGTCATCATGAAGTGCTTTGAGAGACTAGTCAAGGACCATATCACCTCCACCATACCTGACACCCTAGACCCACTCCAATTTGCTTACTGCCCCAATAGGTCCACAGACGACGCAACCACACTGCACACTGCCCTAACCCATCTGGACAAGAGGAATACCTATGTGAGAATGCTGTTCATCGACTACAGCTCAGCATTTAACACCATAGTGCCCTCCAAACTCGTCATCAAGTTCGAGACCCTGGGTCTCGACCCCGCCCTGTGCAACTGGGTACTGGACTTCCTGACGGGCCCACCCCCAGGTGGTGAGGGTAGGTAAGTACATCTCCACCCTGCTGATCCTCAACACTGGGGCCCCACAAGGGTGCATTCTGAGCCCTCTCCTGTACTCCCTGTTCACCCACGACTGCGTGGCCATGCACACCTCCAACTCAATCATCACGTTTGCAGACGACACTACAGTGGTAGGCTTGATTACCAACAATGACGAGATGGCCTACAGGGAGGAGGTGAGGGCCATCGGAGTGTGGTGTCAGGAAAATAACCTCACACTCAACGTCAACAAAACGAAGGAGATAATCGTGGACTTCAGGAAACAGCAGAGGGAGCACCCTCCTATCCACATAGTGGAGAGGGTAGTAAGTTTTAAGTTCCTCGGCGTACACATCACGGACAAACTGAATTGGTCCACCCACACAGACAGCGTGGTGAAGAAGGTGCAGCAGCGCCTCTTCAACCTCAGGAGGCTGAAGAAATTTGGCTTGTCACCAAAAGCACTCTAAAACTTTTACAGATGCACAATCGAGAGCATCCTGTTGGGCTGTATCACCGCCTGGTACGGCAACTGCTCCGCCCACAACCGCAAGGCTCTCCAGAGGGTAGTGAGGTCTGCACAACGCATCACCGGGGGCAAACTAACTGCCTTCCAGGACACCTACACCACCCGATGTCACAGGAAGGCCATAAAGATCATCAAGGACAACAACCACCCGAGCCACTGCCTGTTCACCCCGCTATCATCCAGAAGGCGAGGTCAGTACAGGTGCATCAAAGCAGGGGCAGAGAGCCTGAAAAACAGCTTCTATCTCAAGGCCATCAGACTGTTAAACAGCCATCACTAACATTGAGTGGCTGCTGCCAACATACTGACTCAACTCCAGCCACTTTAATAATGGAAAAATTGATCTAAAAAAGGTATCACTAGCCACTTTAAACAATGCCACATAATATAATGTTTACATACCCTACATTACTCATCACATATGTATATTCTGTACTCCATACCATCTACTGCATCTTGCCTATGCCGTTCTGTACCATCACTCATTCATATATCTTTATGTACATATTCTTCATCCCTTTACACTTGTGTGTATAAGGTAGTTGTCGTGAAATTGTTAGGTTAGATTACCCGTTGGTTATTACTGCATTGTCGGAACTAGAAGCACAAGCATTTCGCTACACTCGCATTAACATCTGCTAACCATGTGTATGTGTCAAATAAAATTTGATATGATTTGAAAGGCCATTGCAGTTTGCTTTGGTTATGTTGTGCCCATTAGGAACTGAATGGTAAATGATGACTATAGCCGGTGGCCACGCCTACTTGGGCATAACGTTTAATTTGGTTTGTTTAAGTTGCCAATCACACACATTTGAAAGTGCAAAAGTCTGTGTCACTATGTTACCGTGGAATTGCCCTCTTGATAATGCAACGATGAAGAATAATCATGAATTAATCATGAGTGAGAGAGATGCCGTCCAATAAAAGGCTACAATAAAACGACTTCTAACCTCTCACCATTACCAATAGCAGCCAAGGTTAGAATATTTTAAGAGGCAAGACACTCATCATTATTCACCATTCATTCATGATTATCCATAATCATGGTAGGATAGCATCCACATGAATGCAGAAGTGTTCAGCAACGTCTTCTATTCTTACTTACAAAAAATGGCACAAGACATTCACCATTCAGTTCCTATTGGACAAAACACTACCAAAACAAACCGCAAATGAATCCAACAAGTTTGTAGTCTGCAGCTTGATGTAGTCATGCAAGGAATATGGGCTCAAATACTAATCTTTTGACTACTTTAATACACTATTTGGCCGAAGTGAATTTGTCCAAATGCTTAGGACTTCTTCAAATGGGGAATTGCCTACATGAAGTGCTTTTATTACTAAATGTTAAGACGGATTTGTATGAAAATACCCTCAAATAAAAGTTGACATTCTGTACTGTCACCTAATAAACACCTAAAAAACAGAAACGTCCCTTTTTCAGGACCCTGTCTTTCAAAGATAATTAGTAAAAATCCAAATAACGTCACAGATCTTCAGTGTAAAGGGTTTAAACACTGTTTCCCATGCTTGTTCAATGAACCATAAACGATTAATGAACATGCACCTGTGGAACGGTCGTTAAGACACTAACAGCTTACAGACGGTAGGCAATTAAGGTCACAGTTATGAAAACTTAGGCCACTAAAGAGGGCTTTCTACTGACTCTGAAAAACACCAAAAGAAAGATGCCCAGGGTCCCTGCTCATCTGCGTGAACGTGCCTTAGGCATGCTGCAAGGAGGCATGAGGACTGCAGATGTGGCCAGGGCAATAAATTGCAACGTCCGTACTGTGACAGTGCTACAGGGAGACAGGACGGACAGCTGATCGTCCTCGCAGTGGAAGACCACATGTAACAACACCTACACAGGATTGATACATCCGACCATCACACCTGCAGGACAGGTACAGGATGGCAACAACTGCCCGAGTTACACCAGGAATGCACAATCCCTCCATCAGTGCTCAGACTGTCCGCAATAGGCTGAGAGAGGCTGGACTGAGGGCTTGTAGGCCTGTTGTAAGGCAGGTCCTCACCAGACATCACCGGCAACAATGTTGCCTATGGGCAGAAAAATCCACCATCGCTGGACCAGACAGGACTGGCAAAAAGTGCTCTTCACTGACAAGTCGCGGTTTTGTCTCACCAGGGGTGATGGTCAGATTCGCGTTTATCGTCGAAAGAATGAGCATTACACCGAGGCCTGTACTCTTGAGCGGGATCGATTTGGAGGTGGAAGGTGGTGTGTCAATGGCGGTGTGTCACAGCATCATCGGACTGAACTTGTTGTCATTGCAGGCAATCTCAACGCTGTGCGTTACAGGGAAGACATCCTCCTCCCTCATGTGGTACCCTTCCTGCAGGCTCATCCTGACATGATCCTCCAGCATGACAATGCCACCAGCCATACTGCTCGTTCTGTGCATGATTTCCTGCAAGACAGGAATGTCAGTGTTCTGCCAATACCAGCGAAGAGCCCAGATCTCAATCCCATTGAGCATGTCGGGGATCTGTTGGATCGGAGGGTGAGGGCTAGGGCCATTCCCCCCAGAAATGTCTGTGAACTTGCAGGTGCCTTGGTGGAAGAGTGGAGTAACATCTCACAGCAAGAACTGGCACATCTGGTGCAGTCCATGAGGGGGAGATGCACTGCAGTACTTAATGCAGCTGGTGGCCACACCAGATACTGACTGTTATTTTTTATTTTGACAACCCCCCTTTGTTTCAGGGACACATTATCCAAATTATGTTTGTCACATGTCTGTGGAACTTGTTCAGTTTATGTCTCAGTTGTTGAATCTTATCAAATATTTACACATGTTAAGTTTGCTGAAAATAAACGCAGTTGACAGTGAGGCCGTTTCTTTTTTTTTGCTGAGTTTATGAGACCTATCTAAAATGCTGGAGTATAGAATCATATTAAAGTTTTTTGCTTCACTGTCCAAATACATATGAAGGGGAGTGTATGTAGCCTACAGAACAGCACATTTAAAGTTCTGATAAGCCAAAGAGAATTTCCATCACTTTAGAAGTAACTTCTCATGAATCAAGTCCTCTTTGTACACCTCTCACAGGGCAAATGGTAAGATTGTTTGTTTTGGTCCCCATATCTCCTCTCAGGTTCAAGCCCAGCACTGTGTGTGGTACGGTGAGTGTGGGGAGTCCGACAAGGTCCCGGGGAAGAAGTACAACTGCAACTATACAGGACCACCTATCCCACTCCCAGCAGAGGGCCATGAGCTGCTCACAGTAAGGTTTATCATGGAAGCTTTTTTTTTTAACTGGTTCTCTATGTTTTCATTACACTTCTGAAATTACACTTGAATCCAATTGTAATGTTCTCACATGTTTTACTTGAACAAAACCAGGTTAGGTCATCTGAATGATCCCTGATCTTGTTTTGTGTGTATAGGAGCTGTGTCCAGGCTATGACTATGGGAACCAGAGTCTGTGCTGTGATGTCCAGCAGCTCCTGACTCTTCAAGGGAGCCTTCAGCTTCCCCTACAGTTCCTCTCTCGGTACGCACCATAGTCTTTGCAAAAATAACTTTGTCATTCCATGTGCCACACTTGGACATACTCCCGTAATGGCTATGATTTGGTTTAGCGAGATGCCTTAGCAGTAAGGTAGCTTTGTTGATATGTTGTCATCTCTGTCAATCTAAAGTTCCCTGACTCTCTCTGGGTTCTCCGTCTCCAGATGCCCAGCCTGTTTCTTCAACCTGATGAACCTGTTCTGTGAGCTAACCTGCAGCCCCCGCCAGAGTCTGTTCGTGAACGGCACCCAGTTTACTAATGACACAGCTGCCAACAAGACCAATGTGGTGGAAGTCCAGTACTACATTGGACAGACATTTGCCAATGGTGAGGGGGCACATTGCCTGGTCCTCTAGACTGGGGTGGCAGGTAGCCTAATGGTTAGAGCTTTGCGCCAGTAACCGAAAGGTTGCTAGATCGAATCCCCTAGCTGACATGGTAAAAATCTGTCGTTCTCTCCTCTGAACGACAGAATCTGTCGTTCTGTCCTCTGAACCCACTGTTCCTAGGCCGTCATTGTAAATATGAATTTGTTCTTAACTGACTTGCCTAGTTAAATAAACATTTAAAAAAATAAAAATCTGTTAATGCTTTCTTGCCAACTCCTATGGTCATTGTCCATAGGAGTTGGCAAGACTGCAAACAGATTAGGCTAGTGGGCAGATCAGGTCACAGTTTGAGAGTGGAAGAGTGGAAATATATAGTCACTTCCATTGGCTAGCACTGTTGTTGACGTAATGCTACAGATATCAGTCAGTCCCAAGTTGTATAATGTAATTTTGGTCCTCTCTCTTGGCAGCCATGTATAATGCTTGTCAGGATGTCCAGGCCCCCTCCATTAACGTGAAGGCCTTGTCACTGCTCTGTGGTAAGGACGCCAGTGACTGCAACGCCACCAACTGGATCGAGTACATGTTCGACATCAACAATGGACAGAGTCCCTTCCCCATCATCCCTATATTCTCAGGTAAGATGCACAGTACAGAATATGTGCCATTTACAACGAAAGGGGATCTTGTCTCCACAAGTATTCATACTTATTTCAGTTAAGGATAACATTGGTCTCTGTTTAAAACAGCACAATAACTCCACATCCTCTGACTATCCCCACCCCTCCAGACGTGCCAGTGTCCGGTATGATCCCCATGAACAACAAGACATATGGCTGTACGGAGGGTCTGGAGGATGGCTCTGGGCCATGCTCCTGCCAGGACTGTAGCCAGGCCTGTGGCCCCCAGCCTGTCCCTCCGCCCCTGCTTCCGCCATGGACCATTCTGGGCATCGACGCTATGGTGGTCATCATGTGGATCTCTTATGTGTCCTTCCTCCTCATCTTCATCGGAGCCGTGATCGGAGCCTGGTGCTACAGGCAAGGACCGACGCATATTATGACCTGACTGAAGCAGTGTTTTCCTAAGATGTATCTAATGGTGCTGTTTTTTTTCCTTCTTTTCTCACACAGAAAAAGGACAATCGAGTCGGAATATGGTCCCATTTTGGACAGCAATAACCCTCCCTGTCTGAACAATGACAACATTGACCAAGGTACGGTGCTGCATATCAATCAAGTCTTTGTGCAGCACTTACTTATTTTACTTAACTTTCTGGACTCCCAGCAATTAAAATATCTACATACGACGGTGCCAAATCAGCCCAAAATACAGTAATATTCTCAACAAAAAAACTCCCATTTTCTACCTGACCGTTAACTCCTTCCCTCATCTCTCGCTCTGTGTCACAGTGGACGCGTCGTGTGGTGAGACGCTGGGCGAGCGTTTCGAGAGCTCCCTGCGTTCCCTCTTCGCCCGCTGGGGCTCGTTCTGCGTACGGCAGCCCCTCGTGGTCATCCTAGGCAGCCTGGCCGTAGTGGCCGCCTGCTCAGGGGGCCTGGTCTACATGAAGATCACCACGGACCCCGTGGAGCTATGGTCCTCTCCCAGCAGCCAGGCCAGGCAGGAGAAGGACTACTTCGACAGCCACTTCGGACCCTTCTTCAGGGCAGAGCAGCTCATCATCACCACCACGCTGCAGTCAGAATCCGTCTACTCCCCGAACCCCGCAGGGGCTGACGTGCCCTTCGGAGCCCCCCTGGACAAGGACGTCCTCCACCAGGTGAGTTAGCTGGAGGGGGGGGGGGGGTGGGTGATGGATTGTGTGTGATTGATATGTTCAGATGGAATTGTTGTAGCATTTAGAATGGGATTATGGGTTGTGGACATTTTGGTTCAAGCTATCTGAGTAGGGTTTCCTCTAGGATTTCTTTCAGCAGCTGAAACCCTGGATCAGTGACCTTAGTTATAATCTTTGGCTCCCGCCTCTGCTAAATTAGTATAGGGGAAATGATGCTGTGTCAAGAATATATCCGCTGTATTGTTGATCAAGTGTGGAGTCTCTTCAGGAAGACCTACAGTATTTGGTCTTTGCCTTAGTTCTAATGTGACATTTTATAGTTTTAGTTTTTCTCTAATTTTAACACAATCTCTTATCTCAGGTGTTGGATCTCCAGACGGACATAGAAAACATAGTGGCTTCATACGGGGACCAGAAAGTGACCTTAAAGGATATCTGCTTGGCCCCGCTGGCCCCCTTCAATGACAACTGCACCATCCTCAGTGTTCTCAACTACTTCCAGAACAGCCACGACCAGCTGGACCGTAGCGTAGGCGATGAGTTCTATGTCTACGCCGACTACCACACACACTTCCTCTACTGCGTCAGGTGAGTGGCCCTCAGAACACTTTCTCTAGTGACATTCTGCATCTGGGGAATGCTACAGAACTCATGAGATTGTACCAGTTGCCAGTTCCTCTCCAACTCAAATCATTCACATTGAAAGATTGGTTCTGATATTGCACATTGTAAAAATGTTTTTCTTGCGCTTTGTTTTCCTTCAGCAGGTATATACTCATAGCTGTGTGTGGTGAACAGTTAGTCTTCGATTTGTGTATATTACCTCCGTTATTAAATAATTCTGTCTGTCTCTCCTGTGTGTAGTGCCCCAGCATCCCTCAACGACACCAACAAGCTCCATGATCCCTGCCTGGGCACCTACGGAGGCCCTGTCTTCCCCTGGCTGGTCCTGGGAGGCTATGATGGTGAGTGGGGATACGTTAACATCATCACACAAAGAAATAGAATCTAGAATTAGTCCGTGGGAATAAGAATTAGTCAGTGGGAAATATACCTTTTTTTTTTAATTTTGTACTGTTTTTTTCCCTATGGGTGTGTGTGAGTGTATTGTATGTATTTTTATGTTTTTAAATTAGGAAAACGTGTCTGCTACAAAAGGCCAAACCTTATTGCTTAACTCCTGTATATAATCACAAATGTTTTATTATGCAGAAATAGCTATGCAAAGATAGTTATTTGGTCACTGACCTTGTAGATTCGGGTTTAATGAGCTAACTCGGACTGTTTGCAACTTTGAATCTGTGTCTTGGAACATCCTTCAGGCTCTTTGATATTGATTTTACTATTGTTTACTGTGTTTTTTTTGTATTGAACTTTGTCAACACAAATTCCCTGACCGTGGCACTTTTTTTGCATCTTGTTCTCTCACCCCAGCCACCAACTACAACAATGCCACAGCTCTAGTGATCACCTTCCCTGTCAACAACTACCATAACGACAGCATCAATCTGGGAAAAGCTCTGGCCTGGGAGAAGGAGTGAGCAAAACAAATGTTTCAGATGCTAGTGTATATACTAAAGCAATTTCACATTTCAGTCAGATTTGGTTTTGTGCCATGATTTGCCATTTTGAAGTAACACATCCCTCCATTTCCAGATTCATCGTTTTCCTGAAGAACTACAGCAACCCCAACCTGACCATCTCCTTCAACTCTGAGAGGAGCATCGAGGACGAGATCAACCGCGAGAGCGAAAGTGACCTCAGCACCGTCGTGGTCAGCTACGCCATCATGTTCGTCTACATCTCCCTGGCGTTAGGACATATCCACAGCTTCAGGAGGGTGCTGGTTAGTAGTAATCGTTTATTTAATAACGTGTTTTGTCGACATCTCCCCGACTCAAGACAATAGTTTAGGTCTTTGTCTAGCTCAAAAGAGAGGTCAAGCCCCTGTTCGCAGCATTGTGTCTCCTGCAAGGTTCTGATTCTGAATGACTAACCCTCTGTCGTTGTTTTCTGCCCAGGCGGACTCTAAGATCTCCCTGGGCATAGCAGGCATTGTGATAGTGCTGAGCTCAGTGGCCTGTTCTCTGGGCATCTTCAGCTATGCTGGCATCCCTCTCACCCTCATCGTCATCGAGGTCATCCCCTTCCTGGTGCTGGCTGTCGGCGTTGACAACATCTTCATTGTTGTCCAAACGTACCAGGTACGTGTATGTATGTGTACATTATGTGTATGTAACGGCATGTATATGGTCACTGTCGAACTCTGTAATGGCAGTGATGAATGGATGAATGTATTGATCACCATGTGTGATGCGTTGTTGTACAGAGGGATGAGCGGATGCCTCAAGAGGAGCTGCACCAGCAGATAGGCCGTATCCTAGGAGACGTGGCTCCCAGCATGCTCCTCTCCTCCTTTTCTGAGACAGTGGCTTTCTTCCTGGGTATGATAATGACCTGTAACCTTCAGTCACCTAACACCTCTCGTGTTGACACACTACTTGGCTACATTATAGAACAATCAAACGTATTGTATAAGGCAGTATGTGAATACTTGAAGACGTCAACTAGGTCCTTTGTCATTCCCATGGATTTCCGTATTGACTGCAATTTGTGTAACGACAAGCTTGAGTCTGGAGCTCTGATGTCAGTGGGTTACCTACCTTTTTCCTGTCCAGGGGCCCTGTCCACTATGCCAGCGGTGCGGACCTTCTCCCTGTTTGCTGGGCTGGCTGTGTTCATTGACTTCTTGCTACAGATCAGCTGCTTCATTAGCCTGCTGGGCCTGGATGCCAAGAGACAGGAGGTAAGGAGGGCTGGGCTGGTATGGGGGTAGTGTAGGGCTTGGTTAAGGGTTGGGGATGACTTCTTGCTACAGATCAGCTGCTTTGTCAGCCTGCTGGGCCTGGACGCCAAGAGGCAGGAGGTGAGGACGGCTGGGGAATAAACTAAATGTTTCCACACTGCATTTGCTTCTCCTGTGAGAGGACTGGTGATGACTCACAGGGGTAGGCTTGGCATGCTAAACAGTAGCTGTCAGCATTCTGTATCACTATTTGCTAACTCCCTGTTTCATTACCATGTTATTCCCAGCTAAGCATGAGCGTCACGGTTACAGCCCACTTCAAGTGAGCAGTGCACTGATGTCACATTTAACAGAGAGAGACACAAGTTATCTAATTAGGAAGTACATTCTGAACACCTGTTTTTAAAATGCTATACTGATTGGGTCCTTGGGGCCTTATTCAGGATTTCCGGGTTAAGTCAACATCATTCTCTTGCGCTTCAAGAATTTAGACGTTGTTTTTCCAGGGGAATCGTCTGGACATTGTGTGCTGTGTGAAGCTGCCAGTTGGCCAGGAGGAGAGGACAGATGGCTTCCTCTTCCACTTCTTCAAGAAGGTCTACGCCCCCTTCATCCTCAAAGAGTGGGTCAGACCCATTGTGGTGAGTGCTGATGCTCAGATTTAAATGTACAATAGAGTCAGCATTCAAACCAACATGTTTTGTAAACAGTTAGCCACTAAACTTCCATAGTCTATCTTTAACAACTTCTCTCGGACAGGTGGCTGTGTTTGTGGGGATGTTGTCCTTCAGTATCGCTGTCACCAATAAGGTAGAGATTGGACTGGACCAGAAGCTCTCCATGCCTGATGTAAGTATGTCTAGTACGTCTAACCAACCCCACCAGCCTCACTCCGTGTGCTATTGATAATCGGTCTTCTCTTTTGATGCGTGGGATAATGTCAGACATTTTGTCTCGTGTTGAATCTCCTATCCAATAGGACTCGTACGTGCTGGACTACTTTAAGAACCTGAGTGAGTACCTCCACACGGGTCCTCCGGTCTACTTCGTGGTGGAGGACGGCCATGACTACCTGAGTCTGGAGGGCCAGAACTCTGTGTGTGGAGGGGTGGGCTGCAGCAACAACTCTCTGGTCCAACAGGTCTACGCAGCATCTCTCATCAGCAACTAGTGAGTGAAGCAACAGCAACCCCTCCCCACATCTTTCACCTTTGGGCTGCATGTTGAAATCACTAGTATGATGTGAAATCAGTCGGGGTTTAACAGGGAGACTAGAACTCTGGTTTTGAACTCGCTGACAAACAGTGCTGGGATTCGCGACACCCGCAATAATATGTGTATGCGACCAATAAAATGTGATTTAATTACTTGACAAAGTCATATTACATATTACTTGTTACATGAAACAAAACCGCCCACCACTGCTGTACATGGCCAAAGAGCTCTATTTTCATGTCGTCCAACAAATGTTAATGCCTGTAGTTTGCTAAACTGCATTGGCACCTGGATTGGAACCGGCGCATTGGTCAGATGACATGAAAATAGAGCTCTTAGGCCACGCTCACCAGTGGTGGGTTTGGTGTCAAAAGAAGGATGAATATGCTGAAAATGACCTCATGCCTGCTGTAAAATATGGTGGTGGATCTTTGATGTTATGTTATTTTTTGTCCACTGGGGCCATTGTCAAGATCAACAGCATGATGAACTTTACCTAGTACCAGGATATTTTAGCCAAAAACCTGGTTGCCACTGACAGGAGGCTGAAACTTGGCCACAAGGGGATTTTCCAGCAAGAGAAGAGAAGGCTATGGACTTCTCAGTCTCCGGACTTGAACCCCATTGAAAACCTGTGGTTTGAATTAAAGAGGGCAGTCCTTAAGCACAGGCGGTGGATATCAAGTATCTGGAAAGATTCTGTATGGAGGAATGGTCTAAGATCCCTCCCAATGTGTTCTACAATCTCATGAAACATTTTTGAAAAAGGCTCTGTGCTGTTATCCTCGCAAGGGGAGGGCGCCAGAGTATTGAAAACAGGGGTGCCAATCATGTTGACCCCTTATCTCCTTGAGAGAAAAAAATATGACTTGTTAAACAAAATCACTTTCTGTGAGCAATTGTACTAGTATTAAATAATATAATTTCATCCTTCAAAATCCAGCCGCCAGTGCTGGTTAGACCTCTGCATAGAGATGGATAACTAGAGGCGCCCTTGGCACTAGACAGTGAATCCCTATGGGCTTTGTTATCACAGAAGCGATCAATGGCACAGCTTTCACACAGAGGTGAAATATTTTCTGAAATTGACATGCACATTACTTGAAAAAGTAACTATTATTCCTCCAAATGTTTAAAAGTAATGCGTTACATTACTCCGTTACTCATAAAAGTAATATAATTACATAATGTGTTACTTTTGTAACGCATTACTCCAACACTGCTGACAAATACCTTTCTTGTTTGGAGGTATTATAAGACTTTCTTGAATGTCTTCCAATAGAAAAGGATCTAGTCATCTCAATGTAATTCTCCCCCCAGCACCACTATAGGATTCAACCCGTCGTCGTGGCTGGATGACTACTTTGACTGGGTGAAGCCTCAGTCCTCCTGCTGTAGATATTACAACTCTTCTGGGGCCTTCTGCAATGCCTCAGGTAACACACACACACACACACACACTGCTGTAGATATTACAACTCCTCTGGGTCCTTCTGCAATGCCTCAGGCACCAACGTTAAACCATTATCCAATGTGCCAATAACACACTGCTCTGATCAGGTCACGCACTCTCTTTAGTCTCTTTCAACGGCTTCTGGACAAAGCAAGTCTACACGTTCAGGACAACTCTTAACACGTCTTAACAATGTCTCACTCGCATCCTGATTTTGAAGACACCGGCTACATTCCGATATCAAGCTGTTGCGAAACGGTGCCATTCTGAAGTATTGCTTATAGTCAATGAGGCAGTATATTTGAAGGGCTTTTTCTTTGTAATTGCGTGTTAGAAATGTTGCATTGAAGTACCTACATTTGTCTACTTTCATCAGTGGTGGACACGTCGTGTGTGCACTGCCGCCCCATGACCCCCAGTGGGAAGCTGAGGCCCATAGAGCAGGACTTCATGAAGTTCCTCCCCATGTTTTTGTCAGACAACCCCAACGTCAAGTGTGGGAAAGGGTAATGGTTGTTTCTCTATGGCAATGAAGGCATTGTAGTTCATAGTTGAGTGTGTATCGAGACATATTGACTGGTTGCATTTCACACTTTTTTTTTTGCTTCTCACTGACTTGACTCTGTATTTGCCTCTAACGTGGTCTTTGTGGTCCTGCAGTGGTCACGCGGCCTACAGTTCAGCTGTGGTCCTAAAGGGGAACAACACATCTGTGGGGGCCACCTACTTCATGACCTACCACACCATCCTCAAGGACTCCCCTGACTTCATAGACGCCATGAAGATGGCCCGTGTCCTGGCTGACAACATCACTAGCACCATGGGCCACAAAGTCTTCCCCTACAGGTAGACTATGGTATCAAACACATCAAATACACCGTTTCCATGTGGTTGAAACCACTCGATTGACCATTCCAGCCATTTTTATGACCCCGCCCTCCCCTCAGCAGCCTCTACTGCCTCACATGTTGTGAAACAAAGCGCGAGGCTTTTCCCGCGAAGGGTTCGTGTTACTGGGTTAGCTGGTGATATAACAGTCACTGGTTATTTTTGCCCTCACGAGAAGAGAAATATAGTCTCTAGTGAGATAGATACGCCTTGAACTCGCCCATTCTGAGTTCCTGATTTTTGAGCTAAATAGAACCGCTCTGAAAAGCTGTTAAATTAAACTCATAACATGTTGTTTTAGCTGCCCTCATAACAGATTGTTCTCCATCCTTTTCTTTTCTTATACATCCAGCTTTTATGCCCCCCCCCCCTGTTTACTACACATCCTGTTTTAAGGGTTCAAGAGGGGTTGTATAGTACATGTAAACACTGCATGTAAGATGCCATCTGTACGTATTTTGTCCTGTCAAAGTGCCCTTCTGTTTTTTTGTTTGTTTTGCTTCTGGGTCAAAGTGCCTTGAGTTGCCAAACTAGGGACCTTTTTAAGTTTGAACTTTTTTTAAGTACATCATTCACAACGGCACCTCAGTACCTCCAATCTCTGATCAGGCCCTACACCCAAACAAGGGCACTGCGTTCATCCACCTCTGGCCTGCTCGCCTCCCTACCACTGAGGAAGTACAGTTCCCGCTCAGCCCAGTCAAAACTGTTCGCTGCTCTGGCCCCCCAATGGTGGAACAAACTCCCTCACGACGCCAGGACAGCGGAGTCAATCACCACCTTCCGGAGACACCTGAAACCCCACCTCTTTAAGGAATACCTAGGATAGGATAAAGTAATCCTTCTCACCCCCCCCCCCCCCCTTAAAAGATTTAGATGCACTATTGTAAAGTGGCTGCTCCACTGGATGTCATAAGGTGAATGCACCAATTTGTAAGTCGCTCTGGATAAGAGCGTCTGCTAAATGACTTAAATGTAAATGTAAATGTCATTGTCTACATATACTGTACTGGAATTCTGTTGCAGAATCTGAATTTGTTGAAACTCAAATTGTAACTGTTGTTTTCCCTCTCCAGCGTGTTCTACGTGTTCTACGAGCAGTACCTGACCATTGTCTACGACACGGTCTTCCAGCTGGGCATGTCGCTGGCGGCCATCTTTGCGGTGACCGCGGTGCTGCTGGGCTTTGAGCTGTGGTCAGGAGTGCTGGTCAGCATCACCATCGCCATGATCCTGGTCAACATGTTCGGGGTCATGTGGCTCTGGGACATCAGCCTCAATGCTGTGTCCCTCGTCAACCTCGTCATGGTGAGAGAAGGAACAGGCTGATATTTTTATATATATATATAAAATCCAAAATGATGTCTTCCTATAATTTGACATTTCTGCGTAGTTTTGGTCGTTATTTCTAAATGATATGTTTTGACCAGAAAGGAGGATGCAGAACAGTCCTTGTTGTGAACGCAGCCCAGGATCTCTGGTGTATTCATTGTGTGTGTGTGTTGCAGAGCTGTGGTATCTCTGTGGAGTTCTGCAGTCACATAGTGAGGGCTTTCTCCATCAGTGTGAAGAGTACAAGGGTGGAAAGGGCTGAAGAAGCTCTGGCCCACATGGGCAGCTCAGTAAGTAGATCTCTACTCTTGTGGTTCAACCCACACTAGCACACTTTGTGCTGTGTTAATGGAAACGGCACACTGTCTGAATATGTGTTTCAAAAAAGCATGTAGCTCATCCTTTGCCCGAGGATTGTCTGTTCTATCAGTAATCTGACATGTAAAAAAATAGTACGGAGTGGCTGCAGATCCAACGTTTTGGGGATCTTTACACTGCACTAAAAGATCCGGAGCCTCGCGAGGCTTCTGCACATGTGTATATTTTCTACTTTATGCGCGGATAACAGGCTACTCAGGTGACCGGTCATGGTGCTCCTTTAATAAAGTTAGATCAAAGGTGAATCGATGTCTGTAAGATCACACAATGATAGTGTTCTACATAACAGAACTGAATATGATAGTATAATGTAATGTATAATGTTACTGTAAGAGAATAACACCACTGCGTTTTTCTCTCTTGTGGCCAAAACTCAAGTGCGCGCTACAGGGCAAAATACACAGGTAGGCTATATACAGTTGAACACCATCTGCTCTACATTTCGTTCACTCCGTTCAAAACAAGCCTCTTTGAAACTACACTGTATAACTCAAGGAGATCAAAATGCATATCACCATGTAAGTGATTGAGATCAATTGGTTGCTATGCAGAATGAGGCTGCGTGGACGTTTCACGGGTTAAACTGAACGAATGATCATGCGCGGTTGAATGCGATGGTGTTTTTGTCTTAAAGTAACGTTATATTATTCTATTATATTGGGTTCTGTTATGTAGAATACTGTGATCATTTTGTGGTCCTGCAGACACGGATTCCGTTCTGATCTGACTTTATTAAACGGGCACCGTTCCTCTGAGTAGCCTGTTCTCTGCGAGTAAAGTAGAGAATGTAGGCTGCACGTGCGCAGAAGCTTCAGGAAGGATCTTTGAGTGCAGAAGACTAAAGATCCCCCCCCCCCCAAAAAAAAATGGCTCTGCAGCAATGGGGGGGGGGGGAGAAACTGTGAAATTGAATTCTTGGCTTGAATGGAATATCTCGGAAAGTAGAAATCACTTGATTTGTTTGGCTCCGTTTTTTAGAACCTGGTTATTGATTTCATTTTTGACTGCAGGGAATGCTGAGCACCAGAATGGAACTAAACCATGGTTCCTCTTCTCCCAGGTGTTCAGTGGGATCACTCTGACTAAGTTTGGAGGCATCCTGATCCTGGCTCTGTCCAAGTCCCAGATCTTCCAGATCTTCTACTTCCGCATGTACCTGGCCATGGTGCTGCTGGGCGCCACGCACGGACTCATCTTCCTCCCTGTGCTGCTCAGCTACGCAGGTATGCAGAGGATGATTTCTCAATTGGGCAAAAGTCCATCTTCTAAACTCGCCATGTGTAGGAGAGTACCACTTTGATAATAAGTGAACGGAGGCTCCTCACTTCGATAGCCTCTCTTCCCCCGAGGAACCTCATAATTATCGTACCGGCACCCTATCATGGAAGAGTTTTGAAATTCGTCAAACCCTCTTTGAATCAGCTGTTGTTTTCTTGAAGAAAAGCGTGCACACATTTCAAAACAATACGCTACTTATCTACATGTCTGGCACAACCAGCTACATTTCCTTTTACCACTTTACACATCTTATTTGGGGATTCCTCTGTAAACATAATTTGCATGATGACGCGCAGGTGGAGAAGATGTCTCATTTCATAAGAGTAAAATTGTTTCCTTTTCAGGATGGAGGAGTCGAGCAAAACCAATTAAGATTCTCCCAGTGCGCGTGCGTGCGCGTGTAAATGTGTGGCCTTTCACCGCAAATATAATTTGCATCACACTATAGCACCTCTCTGTAAGCTCACTAAAACCCTCAAGCCCCAAAAGGAAACTTGCCCTGAAATTTACCTAGTATTTTGTGTGGTGTCTCATCTTACTTAGTACCAGTTTGTCTTTATGTCAATGTTTACACTGCATGGAACGAGGATAAGGTTGCCTCCCCAAAAGTTTTAAACGATTTCACCATTGGAAAAGTTACACAATCTGTCGGTCTCTCTTCCCTCAGGTCCTTCGGTAAACAAAGCCAAGGTGTTTGCAGCCAACAAGCGCTATGCCGGCACAGAAAGGGAGCACCGCCTCAACTTCTAGAGGCTCTGTGGGGAAAAGAGCAGGACAATGATGATTTTGAACTAACTAACCTTTCTGTCCTGGTCTGGGAGAGACGGTGTGGGGTGGCGCAGCGTGACTGAGGTAGCAGTTTCTATGATTTCTGACACGCACTCGCAATGCAGGGATGCAACTCAGGAATAACTGTTGGGTGTGTCTCTGAGGCCTCTCACACTTTATTTAATTATTATGGGCAATTCTGGGTAGTTTTCATTAGGGCACACAGTGGCAAAATGTTTTGCAATGGAAAATGGAAAAAAATGGCATTTCTTGTCGACCAGTAGTCTTTCCCTGGTTTTGTCTGTTGTGGTGCCTAATGAACACTGATTTCAGTAACATAGAATAGCCCCCTAATGTAACATTAGCAGCAATATGATGATATACTGTTTCCCCTTTCAACACAGGAAGTCAGCTATGGGAATATAGGAAAAACTTAAACCCCCATAAACTTCTAGTTTACATCTTATGACCCTACTCTTTATTTTCTCTTGAGGACCAGCTATTCTTTAACCAGACAGTGTTTTTTTGGGGGGGGATTAGTTAAGTAGAATGTGTAAAGAGAATGATAATATATGCAAAAGATTACTTCTCTGAGAAGAAGAAAAAAAAGTTTGATATGACGAATCATTTATGTATACTGTAATGTAACTAATAATGAAACCAAATCATGTTTAAAGATACAGTTAACCTGGTATACATTCCAGGTGTTCCACACATAGAAAAATAATTACTATAATTCTGTCATTTTGTTTCTATGGTTCCACAATTACTGAAAAACTTGACCAGCTTGATTTGAGGCAACTTTTATTAACGTTATTATAATAATATTGTGTGACAAGGGTCAATATTCACCGTGACGCAGAGTAAGAGTGATGATCTTGGACCAGGGCCACCTTGTCCATATAATGATAAATGAAAAGGCTAAACTGATCCAAGATCTGTGAATAAGAGCTGTCTGTAAGTACATTATACTAGGCTTGGTCTGGCTTCACATCTTGCAGTAATGTTTTTGCTTACAGTTAGGGCTGTGCCCAGTTGTCTGTAGTACCTCAGAATGTAAGGTTGAGCAAAGATATTAAAGTAATATTTATTATCGTTATTATGGGGCAACCAGGGGCTCGAGATGTTTGTTACAGACATGCTTGTTGACAATGCTGCGCATTGGGCACTAGAAAGAAGCACAATGTTGTAATATGGTAACCATGTCTTGAATGAAAATCTTAATGTTTTAACATTTTAATGTGTGGACTGTATTGCAGCTCAGTATTGACAGATTTAAATCTGATTTGCAATAGAATCTCATATTGGTATATTGGTACACCACTATAGATTTGCTTAATTTGGTAAAATAAAAAATAATAAATCACATAAATAAACCACTAACTAATATCTCACGTGTTCCTTATTTTGAGTAACCTAAATGCACTGAGCAAAAATATAACCGCAACATGTAATGTATTAGTCCCATGTTTCATGAGCTGAAATAAAATATCCCAGAAATTTGCCATATGCACAAAAAGCTTATTTTGCTCAAATTCTGTGCACAAATTTGTTTACATCCCTGTTAGTGACAATTTCTCCTTTGCCAAAATAATCCATTCATCTGACAGGTGTGGCGCATCAAGAAGCTGATGAAATGGCATGATCATTACACAGGTGCACCTTGTGCTGGGGACAATAAAAGACCACTCTAAAATATTAAGTTTTCTTACACAATGACACAGACGTCTCAAGTTTTGAAGGAGCGTGCAATTGGCATGCTGACTGCAGGAATGTCCACTAGAGCTGTTGCCACAGATATCTATGTTACTTTCTCTACCTTAAGCCACCTCCAATGTCTTCTTAGAGAATTTTGCAGTATATCCAACCCGTCTCATAACCACAGACCACGTGTATGGCGTTGTGTGGGCGAGCGGTTTTCTGATGTCAACAATGTGAACAGAATGCCCCATGGTGGGGTTATAGTTTGGGCAGACATATGCTATGGACAAAGAACACAATTGCATTTTATTGATGGCAATTTAAATGCACAGCGATACCGTGACGAGATCCTGAGGCCCATTGTCATGACATTCATCCGCCACCATCACCGCATGTTTCAGCACGGCCCCATGTCGCAAGGATCTGTACACAATTCCTGGAAGCTGAAAATGTCCCAGTTCTTCCATGGTCTGCATTACTCACCAGACATGTCACCCATTGAGCACGTTTGGGATGTACGACTGTATGTTCCAGTTCCTGACAATATTCGGCAACTTCGCACAGCCATTGAAGAGGAGTGCTTCAACATTCCACAGGCCACAATCAACAGCCTGATCAACTCTATGAGAAGGAGTTGTGTATAACGCTGCATGAGGCAAATGGTGGTCACACCAGATACTGACTGGTTTTCTGATCCACGGCCCTTACCTTTTTATTTTTACCTTTTTTTAAGCTGTCTGTGACCAACAGATGCATATCTGTATTCCCAGTCATTTGAAGTCCATAGATTAGGGCCTAATTTAATTTATTTCAATTTACTGATTTTGTTATATGAACTGTAACTCAGTAAAATATTTCAAATTGTTGCATGTTGCATTCAGTATACATGTTCAGAAGGAACCGCATGGTTGGAAGGGGGTTATGTAAAAAGAGACCACATTGTGGCGCCAGATACCACAGTAGAGCTAGCTGTTTGCTGCATGGAACTACTTCTCCTGACTGTTAGTGTTGACTTATTTTTCAGTAATCTGTAGGGCTATTGTCGCTGTTATACAATATTTCCTCACTTCAGATGGGTGTGGTCTAACTTGCTAGTTTCGATACATTACATTTACTGCCAATTTGAAGGCTCACGTTTTGTTTTCACTGCCTTGTGGTTGAGACATGAATATTGAAAGATATATATTTTTTTGTGCTTTTTAAAACCAACCATTTGTAACAATTTGAACGTCTAAACTTCACCCACAGTGCATGCACTTCCACATCGAAAACCGAGAAGGACTGACGCCTCTCTGGCAGAGCCTTGCAGCCTTGTTGTCACACAAAATGCCACTTCATCATTTCTTCATCAGCTTTCTCAGTGTTTGGGCTGTTCTTTGAATCTGTCAGAGAGATTAAAAAAAAGAGATTAAAATATGAATTTCCCCCTGGTTGGGGCTGTGTAGGGAACAGGACAGAGGAGGAGAGGGGAACACACGAGAGTTGAACGGGGGGGGGAGGAGGAGAATCGAGGTTCTTGTGTTATGTAAGCCCTGTGTGGCTCACCTCTCCCTGGACCCAGCACCTGACCCAGCTCACGCACATCTGAGCCCCAGTACTTAACCCCAGACCGGCTACAGCTTAGTGCAGACGACACAGCTGTCAATGTAGCAGACAATGCTGTTAAATGAATAATATGGTTGTAATGTACAGCTGATTTGCCATTGCTGATATTTCATCAGCTGGTTTTCAACTAAGTTGCAAATCACATACCAGACATTAGGATTTGCATTAATATATTTAAATCCTTTATTTGAGTTTATTTGAATAGAGACACACTGAATTATTGAAAGTCATTTACACCATGCTTTTCCTTGTTTTCAGCATCAGTCGCTCAATGAGCTTTACAAGTTGAGAATGTGAATATCGCCGTGAAACAAGGTAATGTTTTATGAACAGCAACCGTACTATCTCTCAGGTGCAAGGTTGCTGTGTCCTGTGGGCATTCAAGTACAGCATTTCCCATCCATTCAGATTGTTGACAATACCTCCAGATTTACACGGTTATCAAAACGCCAAGGTAAGCCTACACGAAACACAGCCCTTATTTTACGTGATTCTAAAATCCCCTATGGGGGAAAATGAATGGTGAAAAAAACTATTGGAACCCTTTCCCTGTTTTGACTGCTAGGTTTTATGACTCATACTATGGTACTCTAGTGCACCATTGTTTTAACGGAACAAAATTGTTACCAAAAGGCAATATAGAAAATGTGGGACGAAAAGGCAGCAGCTCACTAAACTAAAGCAAGTAATGTCAAATGTTCTACTGGCACAGAGAGGGAGAAGACTTACTGTCCAGCAACAGTTACCATACAAGCTGTAGACCTGGTGCATTATTCCATTAATCAAATTGAATAAGGGGGGTAGTTCATGTGAAAGAATTAGAGAGAAAAGGAATGCTGTAAAGTCACACATTATCATTCCTCTCTGCTGTGAGGTCACTTTGCTTGACGTGCAGTGCCGTGACATCTTATTGGCACAATGACATCCTGTATGCTTACCAAAACCTTTACTCAAGCAACACACATCACATGAGTATAATAAGAGCAGACAAAGGATCAGCTCCTGCTGTCTCTCGCTAGTCGCCTACCAGGAATCCAAAGCAAATTCTGCAAACGCCTCCACATCTCTCAAAGCTGGGTCGTGAAAGCACACGTACTTCTTGTCAACACCTTACACCTAGCAAGTCATTGAGTTGCATTATTTGCTGCCAACACTATCCTAGGGGTTCAGATTCAGGCCACTGGCTGTATTTTCTACTTGAGACATCGGACTGAATCACTTTAAAGGGTCCATTAATGAGTAAGGTGAGAGAGGCATTTAATGCCCTGTTGTTTTGAGTCACTAGTTATCTGTTAGAGCTGGGCTCAGTTGATGCCAAAATAGACTGAGTGGTAAAAAAAAGAAGAGTCATTTAGCAGACCCTCTTATTCAGAGCGACTTACAGGAGCAATTAGGGTTAAGTGCATTGCTGAAGGACACATCGACAGATTTTCGACCTAGTCGGCTCGGACATTCAAACCAGTATACTTTCAGTTACTGGCCCAACACTCTTAGGCTACCCGCCGCCCAGTGGGACTAGAGAATCATCTCAGACATGCAGAGGATCAGATTCACAAACAAGTCCAACTGCAGGGCTGCCTGGGGCCTGTTCAGGGGGATGTAAATTTACTGAACGTTTACATAGAAGTGTATCTCTAAATAGCCCACCCAATCTACCTACCTCATCCCCATACTGTTTTTATTTGATTTACTTTTCTGCTCTTTTGCACACCAGTATCTCTACTTGCACATCATCATCTGCTCATTTATCACTCCAGTGTTAATCTGCTAAATTGTAATGATTCGCTCCTATGGCCTATTTATTGCCTCATTTATCTCCTCATGCCTTTTGCACACACTGTATATAGACTATTTTTTCTACTGTGGTCATTGATTTGTTTATTGTGTTATTGGCTTGTTTATTGTTTACTCCATGTGTAACTCTGTGTTGTCTGTGTCACACTGCTTTGCTTTATCTTGGCCAGGTCGCAGTTGTAAATGAACTTTTTCTCAACTAGCCTACCTGGTTAAATAAAGGTGAAATCAAATAAAATAAAAATTGTTAAGACTACATAAAATGTCTGTCAGCTAGATAGGAAATCGTGTCAGCTCAATTCATTCTATGTCTATCTGCAACATACAAAACATTTCACATCACTGACTGAATACATCCCTGTGTGCCCCACTCCCCGCTGACCAGACAAACAGCCAACCAGGGAGTCCCTCTCCCACTGACAGCCACAACACGCCACACAACACCCACCATTCAGTTCCCAACATTCACTTCCTTGTTTACAAATGAAAACCCCTGAGTCACTGCATCACTCACAGCATCAAGAGGAGGGGGGAAAGGCCTGGGGGGGGAAACTGCCGTTTCAGCCATATTGTTATTTTAAAAAGAGGGAAGGGCAATAGACTAGGCCAGGGGGCTTGCCCCCCAAACGATGGAACACATATTTGGTACAATGGAGGTGGCTGACATGTGAGCTGACCCCAGGGAGGGCAGTCAATAGCCCCCTTTATGAGGCACTGAGAGGGGTATTAGGAGTATCAATGGAGAGGACTAAGCCATATAGGCCATGTGGCCGTGGCCAGGCCTGGAACTGTTTGTTTTGATTGCAGCACGAGACTGGGACTGGCTTGACTGCCCGCCTTGTTTACCTTGGATATGTGTCAGGTGGCCCGAGAGAACATGTTCATTCCCTCCCTTTCTCCATCTCGCTAACTCTCTCCCTCTCGTTTGCTCGATTTTCCTTTTTCCCCTCCATGAGAAACTTTCCTCTCCGATTGCATCAGAGCCACAGCCGGGTACAACAACATGAGCATTGAGCTCAATGTAGGACAGAGCCGGGCACTCAATAGCACTGGCAGGCCTTCTTATGCCGTGTTCACTTGCTAGTCTGACATTTCTGACTTGCTGACTGGTTGAACCCGGCAAGTGTATAACCACAGAGTTCCTAAACCCAGAAGATCAATATCGCAAGACTTCCGGGAACGTTAACGAAGCAGACCAGGCCGGGGTTTGAGAAATCAATGAGAGATGTCAATTCTTCCTTAGTTGTTCATTTCCTCGAAATCTAAAGGCAAAACCTAGATTCGAGACAATGTCTTAACTAGTTGAACATGTTATTACTCCAACTTTGTAAAACAACATATCGAAGGAGTAGCTTTTGATTTGATGGCCTGCACATGTATAGTTCGGTGCGAGACGACAGTTAGAAAAACACGTTATCGGGTCTACAGCATGAGCTTAGATAGCCGATGTCGCCATGTTATCACCTACAATTCCTGATCGGGGATTTCTATTGGCTGTACCGTCTTTGGTATAACTACCACCAGTAACAAGTCGGACATTTCCGAGTTGCCTAGTTCCGACTAGCAAATGAACGCGGCAATAGTCACACTGACTTGGAGTAGTTTTTTTAAATGCTATACTGCCAAGAAATATTTTTATTTTACTAGGCAAGTCAGTTAAGAACAAATTCTTATTTACAATGACATTAAGAACAAATTCTTATTTACAATGACATCCTACCCCGGCCAAACCTGGACGACGCTGGGCCAATTGTGCGCTGCCCTATGGGGCTCCCAATTACAGCCGGTTGTGATGCCGACTGGAATCAAATCAGGGTCTGTAATGACGCCTCTTGCACTGAGATGCAGTGCTTTAGACCGCTGCGCCACTCGGGAGCCCGGGACATACTTTAATATTCATAGTCTAATTTACAAGTTATTCATAATATCCCCTTTTAGGTGACAGACTCAATGTCACCGTAAGATGTGTTTTAACACTTGGGGCCTCCTTAAGTTATCAAGGGGGTAGGATTCTATAAGAAACATGCACTGCCTGATCATGCATGCTTGAATTGTAATAGATTATTGGTTCTCTGCAATAAATATTAAGAGTGGAACCAGATGAAATCTTATGTAATGGCAGTAAATCCATTCACCAAGATCAGCAGCCAGCAGGATAGAGTGACACAAGGAGGAAGCCAATCACATTTCAGGAATCTTGTTTTAATTGAACAAGCAAGGCAGTATATTTACAAACATACACACGTGTATTCTGGTGTTGTTGACCATGAGCTTTCTGCCAAACCGTAAAAAAAGTGTGTATCCTACAACAAATTCTTTGGGTTTAGAAATCAAAACATCTAACAATAGTATTTCACCCTGATTTCAGCACTATCCATCTTTTCTGTATAATTAAAATGACTACAATTCGATTAAAATCAGACACGATTTTGATCTGATAAAATAAACAATACTTTCCTGTTTTTCAAGAGAAACTCTTGGTAACACTGCTATGATGTCACAAAAATAGCATTAGCATATTCCGAGTCAGTATTCATGTCATAAGAAGGAATTCCCCTCGACCACGCCACAAATTGGAGAAAACAAACATTCTTTCCCATTGACCCCCACTGTAAAAGAGACAACTTCGTCGTAGATTTTTTTGTTATCAAGAAATAACAAACGTGCCGAAAAGCTGCTGTGTTGTTCGATCAAATTTGATTGGTCACGAACACACATTTGCTGATGTAATCACTGGTGTAGCGAAATTCTTACGTAGAGTGCAGTCGGAAAGTATTCGGACCCCTAGACGTTACCACATTTTGCTATGTTACAGCCTTATTCTAAAATTGATTACTTTATTTTTTGAAATTCTCTACACAATACCCCATAATGACCAAGTGAAAATCGATTTTTTGAAATTGTTGCAAATGTATTTAAAAATTAAAACAGAAATACCTTAAGTATTCAGACTCTTTGCTATGAGACTCGAAATTGCATCCTATTTCCATTGATCATCCTTGAGATGTTTCTACAACTTGGAGTCGACCTGTGGTAAATTCAACTGATTGGACATGATTTGGAAACGCACATATCGGTCTATATAAAGGTCCCACAGTTGACAGTGCATGTCAGAGCAAAAACCAAGTCATGAGGTCGAAGGAATTGTCTGTAGAGCTCCGAGGCAGGATTTTGTCGCGGCACAGATCTAGGGAAGTGTACCAAAACATTTCTGCAGCATTGAAGGTCCCCAAGAACACAGTGGCCTTCATCATTCTTAAATGGAAGAAGTTTGAAACCACCAAGACTCTTCTTAGAGCTGGCCGCCAGGCCAAACTGAGCAATTGGGGGAGAAGGGCCTTGGACAGGAAGATGACCAAGAACCTGATAGTCACTCTGACACAGCTCCACAGTTTCTCTGTAGACATGGGAGAACCTTCCAGAAGGACAATCATCTCTGCAGGACTTCAACAATCAGGCCTTTATGGTAGCGTGGCCAGACGGAAGCCACTCCTCAGTAAAAGGCACAGAGCAGCCTGCTTGGAGTTTGCCATAAGGCACCGAAAGACTCAATCCATGAGAAACAAGATTGTCTGGTCTGATGAAACCAAGATTGAACTCTTTGAGATGAATGCCAAGAGTCACGTCTGGAAGAAACCTGGCACCATCCCTACGGTGAAGCATGGTGGTGGCAGCATCATGCTGTTGGGATGTTTTTCAGCAGCAGGCACTGGGAGACTAGTCAGGATCAAGGGAAAGATGAACGGAGCTAAGTACAGAGAGATACTTGATGAAAAACTGCTCCAGAACACTCAGTACCTCCGACTAGGATAAAGGTTCACCTTTCAATAGGACACCGACCCTAAGCACACAGCCAAGACAATGCAAGAGTGGCTTCAGGACAGTCTCAATGTCGTTGCGTGGCCCAGCCAGAGCCCGGACTTGAACATTTCTGGAGAGACCTGAAAATAGCTGTGCAGCAACATTCCTCATCCAACCTGTCAGAGCTTGAGAGGATCTGCAGAGGAGAATGGGAGAAACTCCCCAAATACAGGTGTGCCAAGCTTGTAGCGTCATACTCAAGAAGACTTGAGGCTGAAATCGCTGCCAAATGTGCTTCAACAAAGTACTGAGTAAAGGGTCGCAATACTTACGTAGATTGATGAGGATCAGTTTTATAATAAGGCTGTAACATAAAATGTGGAAAAAGTAAAGGGGTCTGAATACTTTCCGAATGCGCTGTACATGCTTATGTACATGTAACCAGGTAAATCCCGACCTACGGTTTGCAATACTCCCACGTAGGGAAATGGCGCATGCGAGAAGAGCCCTGTGGCTTCAGACTATTCAGTGTGGGAGTGTGGGAAATTGTGGTGACCCAGTGTCCAAGTAGGCTACACATAGCCATTTGTTTGGAAAACATTTCATCACAGGTAAGAAAGACATTTAACTAATGTAGTATAGTCCGTGTGTAACTCCAATCACTACTTGTAGCTTTATAGTCCGTTTGTTTGGGTTGTTGGTCTTGGCTAGTTTAATGTTCTGGTTGGTAGCTAGCTAGCACTCACGTTGCTAACATTAGCACCTTCATGAAAAGGGGCATGAGGGAAGCCCTAACATATTACGATTTTCTAAGTAGTGAGAACGCTTGGGAGCAGGCAATGTTGAAAAGTCATCCTTAGACATATTTCATTTTTCTTAACTGTTATTTTGTAATTGACAAAATCAAGCAGACAACAAGAAAATTGTGTTTGAAAAAAGGTCAAGTTTTTGCTGTGAGCCAAGGTTATTTTCCCTACAGGCCGGCAGGGCAACAACGTTCTATTTAATACTGACTGGGACCATAACAATGGTGACCTTAGAACTGGAACCACTCGTCATAAAAGACAGATGGCACAATCATATTGTGACCGTGACAAATTCATCACCTGCCATATCAAACACTTAGTCAAGTCTTGACAGATATTTTGATTATGACGCTAATTCAAGTTCAGTTTCAAGATCAGAGCTGTAGCATTGGCAACATCATGCCCTACTTCTGATACCTTTCCACCCACTCCAGTAAAGCACTGGAAACGTGCCGATGATACACTCTAACATAGAGCACAGGAGATTACACATTGAATGATAAGAGTGGGCCCAGTCACATAATGTCCAAAGCAAGCACTCAACAGGTAGAAAACAAGAATACTTAAATGTACTGAATAATGTACCGTATAAAATCCTATTAAATCTGTAAGTATTTTGCAATCGAAAAGGTTGTGTCGATAAATTGTCATGCGGATCGTGGGATTGGTGGCTGGGAAAAAGAAAATGGATTAGAAAATATATTGAAAGCTATTTAGATCAACTTCCCTTCTGGGGTTTGAGTCAGCTCAAATTGATCCGAATGAGTTTGTTTCACAACCCTCACCCAGTCAAGAGTCTCCAAAAATGGCCTCTATCCATGTCTGCAATATTCAAAAAGTGCACTTCTAGCGAGGAGAGACTGGAAAACGTTTTTCAAAAAGCACAGAGTTACTGGAATAACAGTCCTGTCAAAATCGGCCACGCGACAGGTTTGCGTCATTCTCCACGACAATCATAAGGCAACCAAAACATGCCAAGCAAGGATTACAACAACAAAAAATTAATTGTTATGAACAGCTTTCGCCAACTTTCAGCTACCAATCTTTTGAAGGTGTAGATAGTGTTAAAGAAAGTAGAAGTAAAAGTCTGAGAAGAATGTTGAAGTAAGAATATGGGTAACTTTGGCTGCTTTCAAGTCTCGATCTGAAAATGTACATATGAATGTGGCCTGCAGTAGAGTGTAGAGGAGCTCCAACCCTATGGATCTCCAGGCTGCAGGGAGACCAGCTGGTCGTGGGACTCTGTGAGGTGGGGTGGTCCAGTAGGGTGGGTCTCCTGGTCCTGGATCAGGAGGGCTGGGTGTGGGTGCTCCTCCTGATGGGTCACTAATGCTAGGAGGTCTGGACGAGGCGTCTGTAGTGTGGCATGACCTCGTTCTCAGGCAGGTGCAGGTTGAACTCCAGGGCCACCAACACAGGGAACTCAAAGGCTATCAGCTCCCTCCTGTTCACACGAAACCTCTCCTCCAGTTTCTACACATCAGAGAAAAAAAGGGAGATGAGAAAATGTACAAACTAACCCACTTGATTACTTCCTATATCCTGTAATACACACTGAGTGTACAAAGCATTCAGAACACCTTCCTAATATTGAGTTGCCCCCTCCCCATTCTTGACACACAAGGGAAACGGTTGAGTGTGAAAAACCCAGCAAAGTTGCAGTTCTTGACACAAACCGGTAAACCTGGCACCTACTACCATACCCTGTTCAAAAGGCACTTAAAATCTTTTGTCTTGCCCCTTCACCCTCTGAATGGCACACATACACAATCCATGTCTCAATTGTCTCAAGGCTTAAAAGTCCTTCTTTAACCCGTCTTCTCCCCTTCATCTACACTGATTGAAGTAGATTTAACAAGTGACATCAGTAAGAGATCATACAGTGCCATGAGAAGTATTTGCCTCATTTGTCATTTTCTATACTTTTGATACTGAATGTTATCAGATCTTCAACCAAAACCTAATACTAGATAAAGGGAACCTGAGTGAACAAATAACACAACAATTGCATACTTATTTAATTTATTTCATAAACAAAAGTTATGCAACACCCACTGCCCCCGTCTGAAAAGTAATTTCTCCCTTACACTCAATAACTGGTTGTGCCAACTTTAGCTGCAATGACTCCAACCAAACGCTTCCTGTAGTTGTTGATCAGTCTCCCACATTGTTGTGGAGGAATTTTGGCAGCGACATTTGTGGCATTTCAAGCATTACCTGTTCGTTTCGAGTCCTGCCACAACATCTCAACTGGGATTCAACAGGAGAATGTCAGGCCATCAGTCTGTGAGCTGAAACGGATGCACAGCTGTGTCGTGCAGCAAGACAACGATCCAAAACACACAATCAAGTCTACATGAAAATGGCTAAAAAGCAACAAATTTGAAGTTTTGGAATGGCCTAGTCAAAGTCCAGACCTGATCCCAATTGAGATGTTGTGGCAGGACTTGAAATAAGCAGTTCATGCTTGAAACCCACAAATGTCGCTGAGTTAAAGCAGTTCTGTACGTAAGAAAATCGGCCAAAATTCCTCGACAGCAATGTGAGACTGATTCAAAAATATACAAAAAAGAGAAAATCAGAAAGGGGGCAAATACTTTTTCACGGCACTGTAGCTTTCACCTGGCCAGGTGTTCATAATGTTTTGTAAACTCAGTGTAGAGCGACTACAAAAAATATAATTGTGTCTATGATCCCTATGCTAGCCACTTTGCCATCTGTCATGTGGTGCTTTTCTGTCACACAGATAAAAGCCGATTCTACACAGACTACATAACAGCCGATATCTTTACAACATCTGAAAAAGTGTGTAACTTCAAAGGAACCACGTCTAAAGGAATTCTTATGATAGAACAAATCGTATATTCTGTGCAGAATCGCTGTTTGTCGGCGTGACCGGAAAGCGCCCATGACTTCCACCAGGCTGCTCAAGAGCCGAAGCCTAATGCACTAAGAGATGACGACGACACTTACATCTATGAGCTGCTTGACCTCGTGTTTCTTGAGGTCTCCGCCGATCTTGGCGGCGAGCAGGACGCAGGCGCCGGCACAGAGTTTGCGGTTCTGCTTGTTGAGTTTCCCCTGGAGGACCAGCTTCTCGAAGTAGACAAAGGCCATGGCTACGGTGGGTTCCTCATAGCCACACTCCTCCTGGGCCAACTTACGGATCTCTCTCTTCAGACTGGTGAAGGGATGGAGAGGAAGGTGGGGGGTGAAGGCCGGGCGATAACAGACAAATGCAGAGGTCAATGCTAAAGAAAAAAAAAGAAAACCCCAAAAGTACCAGTGTCCCCAATGTCTGCCAGGAACTACTGTACAATTAACCACAAGGGGTTCAAATAAGGCTGACACAAAAATGATCTTTTCAACATCATACTGAAACGTATGCGTCGCGTAGACGTCCCTACCTCCGGACTTTGCTGAGGGTCAGCCGTACGTGGGGGAACTTCTCCTTGAATGTCTCGTTCATGTCCTTCTTGAGGTCAGAAGGCTTGACGTACTCTATGACTGTAGTCTGAAAAGAGAGATCAAAGTATTGGTGTCAGAAAGACACGCCCTGATGTTAAGCTCTGCTGTCTGTAAAATATATATAAGTATTACGTCATTGTATATGTGGAAGAGGACACAGAGAAACATCAATCTCACTATGGAAGGTGATGTGACCTTTAGATTCAGGGTTAGGTTTCATTGAGGTGGTGGTTGAGTATCAGAGACGGTGCACGAGATATTGGAGTCAGGCAGAGGAGGCTGGTGGGAGGAGCTATTGGAATGGAACTAATAGAACGAAGTGAAACGTGGTTTCCAATAGGTTTGATAGGGTTCCATTTATTCTGTTCCAGCCATCACAATGAGCCCTTCCCCCTATAGCTGCTCCAACCAGCCTCCTCTGGAGACAGGTAACATTGGGTGGCGCACACCGTACACGTCCCACGATAAGATAGAATAATATTCCAGAACGTTTACGACGCTTTACATTTCCAAGCTCTGTACGTTCCGTTGATGTACTTTAACTGAGCCATTTAACTTTATTTCAGGTCAGAGGTTCTTGTCCATTATTTAGGAAGATAGAAGGAGCACTGGAGTTGACCCCCACGAATCGAGGTATGTGATAGGAGAGCGATAATCAAAACAACATATTGCCCAAGTTGGCTCACGTTAAGTAATTTGCTTTGTTCAAACTTGCATTGCTCCCTATCTGAATCCAAAATATACTAAAGTATTTGCACCAACCAAAATATTTCTAAGTATACTTTGACTACTGCAGCAAATCTGTGGCTACTATGGGCCCTGGGAAAACTAGAGGGAGCATTTCTAAAACGAAAGGACTGTAAATGTATAGATTTATCCTTTACCGCAAAGGACACTAAATGTACTAAAATTATTTCTATCCCACTCTATAGTTAGTAGCCGACTTGAAAGATCAGTTCAAGAAAGATAAAAGGCTTAGATTAGCACAGTGACTGATTGTGCAGTGAAACGTTCAGCATCTACTGGTCACATTCCTCGAGGGAAAACACAATAGCTATTGTTGTTTCGCAATAAGAGAGAAGAAAAAAAAACTGTCTAGCCTTAACTGAATACTTCACGTCTGGTCTGTCTATTCTACCAGCCTAGATAACACCAACGGAGCCAAATGAGAAATGAACTGGGAGTCTGTTGTTGTTGCTTTGATTCGAACACAAAACGAGCGTTCCCTTGCCAAATTCTGGACATGAGAAAGTGATTAAGTAACAGTGAGGTATGTCACAGGAAAAGGAGTGGAGCGGATAAACAACAGAGGTGAGTCTGAAATGGCACCCTATTCCAGACTTAGTACACTACTTTTGACCAACTCCCTATGGGCCCTGGTCAAAAGTAGTGCACTATACAGGGAATAAGGGGCCATTTCTAACACACCCTAGCTGTTATGAAGTGGCTGTTTAAAGCGCTACTGAATAGAGAGACAGGGAGTGTATTCACACACAAGTAGGAGTGTGAGCTGAACCAGGGATTGGGACAATGACCTTTCTGATTAGAATGGTCAGACAGCCTCTTTGGACTTACAGTGAGTTCAGTTGATGCAGTATGAGGTAGAGCCACGCGCAAACGTGTGTCGAGCTGGCATTTGCCCGAGGACTTACCAAAAAAAAAGTATTGATGCAAAAGAGTTCAAAAATAGGAACAAAGTACAGTTTTTTTAGGCTGATTTGCCTCAATTTGTCAACTCACGTAAAATTGAACTGTCCTTCGCATCGGAGGGCTGCAGGTTCTGTGCGTGTCTTGACCAATCAGATTACGGAGATCACAGGTCGCGGGGGCCGGGGTACAACGCACGTCGAGCAAAACTCAAAGCGCACTCTCCACTTTCCTCTGAACGACAAAAACTAAAACCCTTTCCATAAATGTTGTAGCTGCCTACACCTAAATATTAGTGAGCTGACATGCTGTATGGATATAAAACAAGACGATTTCTCAGTCTGATAAACTGTAGGAGTCTTCAACCTTTTCTTGCCCAGTGACCCACTCCCAGAAACACCGCCGTCCCAGTGACCCACTCCCAGAAACACCAGTGACCCACTCCCAGAAACACCAGAAAAATCACCGACCCACACCCAGAAACACCGCCGACCCAGGGACCCACTCCCAGAAAAACCGGCGACCCAGGGACCCACACCCAGAAAAACCGGCGACCCCACACCCAGAAACACCGCCGACCCAGTGACCCACACCCAGAAACACCGCCGACCCAGTGACCCACACCCAGAAACACCGCCGACCCAGTGACCCACACCCAGAAACACCGCCGACCCAGTGACCCACACCCAGAAACACCGCCGACCCAGTGACCCACACCCAGAAACACCGCCGACCCAGTGACCCACACCCAGAAACACCGCCGACCCAGTGACCCACACCCAGAAACACCGCGACCCAGAGACCCACACCCAGAAACACCGCCGACCCAGTGACCCACACCCAGAAACACCGCCGACTCAGTGACCCACTCCCAGAAGAACCGTCGACCCAGGGACCCACACCCAGGAAAACCGCCGACCCAGGGACCCACTCCCAGGAAAACCGCCGACCCAGGGACCCACTCCCAGGAAAACCGCCGACCCAGGGACCCCTATCATACTTTAGCAAAAAATAAATAAATATTCATGTCTAAATAAAAATACCAGGGGAATTAAAGAAGTAATCAACATTTTAAAATAAATAGATTTGGTAGATTTGGTATTTTGACCTCCTAGCATTATAATTGGAAGAGGAAGTGAAAACTCTAACATAGTCTATTAGCTAGAAAGGTCACTAAACACAATTTCACTAAAATCTGTTTCGCTGGTTAAATAAGGTGCCCCCGGTTGAATACCTCTGCTGTAGGCTACTAACACAGCCTACTATGCGCCCTGTCCCTCTGGGCAGGGTAAACAAAGTGGTAACATTATGTATTTATAGCTCATCTGTTTGTGATAGGAGAAAATGTGAATGTGATCCAATTAGGTTTAGATTCAAACTTGGGCTGGCTACCTAGAACTTTTTAATCCAGAAGTATTAACTGGAAATAATCTAAATCAACACAATAGTGATGACATGGAACAAGTTAATTTTGAATTAGGCCTACAGTTGCATAGGCATACACGATGCAAACCTGCATGAAGCAAAGTCAGCCCTGTGAGTTCTATTGTAATTGTTGTCTCTGTAACAGTATAACTTTAGACCGTCCCCTCGCCCATATCCGGGCGCGAACCAGGGACCCTCTGCACACATCAACAACAGTCACCCCTCGAAGCATCGTTACCCATCGCTCCACAAAAGCCGCGGCCCTTGGAGAGCAAGGGGAACTACTACTTCAAGGTCTCAGAGCAAGTGACGTCACCGATTGAAACGCTATTTAGCGCGCACCACCGCTAACTAAGCTAGCTGTTTCACATCCGTTACATCTCTGTGTCGAGGAAACCCCCACGAGTCTGGTTTTAAAATATAATTCACATGAACAAGTACAAGGTTGCTGCAGTTTGACAGGGTTTTCATCCCCCCCTAGGGACAGAAGTTTTTTCAGCAGTTTAAAAAAAAAACATGTGGCCTGATTTTTTTTTTTAAACTCTGGGGCCATCATAGCCCACATAAAACCTTTTTTGCAACTGACGAATCACTGTCATGCGGTCCAGAGTTTTATCTGGTTAGGTTACCAGATCAGGAAAAACTCTCGACCCCATGGAAAAAATTGGAACCTTTGTCATCACCTCTGGTCTGTGATAATAAATAGGAGCTGATTCGTTGTTTCTCTTAGGTTGTCTCTGACAACTATTTATTTTGAAAAATGTTGATTAATAATCTGAAAAAACAAGATAGGCCCCAAATCTTTCAAATACTTTAGCTGTGCTTGTTTGAACTTCTGGCACAATGGAGTACAATCCCTGTCCATGCGGCACTAAAGGCAGGCTCAATTCAAAATCTCAAAGTATTTTAAAACAAATGCTGTTTGAACCCAGGCCTGGTAAGCAGAGGGGTGTCTCACCATGTAGGAGGGGAAGATTAGGACCCTCTTGTGCTTCCCACACGGCCACTGGGGATCGTCCAACAGATTAGGGTCGTACTCCCGGATCAAGTCCCCCAGATCGTTCCCTGTAGGGGACAAAATGACAGAGTCACACAATGAGCCAAGGACAAACAAACACTGGGGACAAGAAAGAAGAATATACAGTGTTTTTCAACTTCTTCTAATACATAGTCATATTAAATCAAATGTTATTTGTCACATGCACCGAATACAACAGGTAGATCTTACAGTGAAATGCTTACTGACAAGCCCTTAACCAACAATGCAGTTATGAAAATAGAGTTAAGAAAATAAATAAAAAGTAACAAAATAACAATACCGAGGCTATATACAGGGGGTACCGGTACCGAGTCAATGCGCGGGGCTACAGGTTAGTCGAGGTCATTTGTACATGTAGGTAGGGGTAAAGTGACTATGCATACAAGCCCTCAATGTTGAACATGTAATTGATTCATCTAAAAAAGCCACACTGCGGATGGTTATGCCTCAGAAAAAGTGATACTCTGACAGGCCTACTCATATTCAGGGGCCTCTCTCTAGCATGGAGGATCCACACACTGACCTGTACGAAACGCTACAACTACTCCAGAGGATCCACACACTCATACGACTGACCCGTGTCGATGCTGCTCTGGTTGCTGTTGGCCCGGGCCAGGCTGAGACTGCGGTGGCTGACGTTACGAGACTGAGTGAAGGACGACACGGAGTCTATGGTGTTCCTGCGACCGCTGCCCAGGGCGTTGGTGGGGTACAGGAACTGGGTGTATGACACAGTCTGTGGAGAAAGAGAGAGAGAGAGAGAGACACTCACATTTTCAAGAGCATGTTACTGTTAATTAAGGCGCTCGTGTTCAGGCTCTCACACAGGGTTTGTCTCCAGTCCTCTCTCACCTTTCCGTCGGCCCCCAGCTCCACTCCCTCCAGCCCGATCACCATCTCCTTGGCACTGACCCCGCCCGAGGGGTGCCGCTGCCGCCCGCTTTCCAGTTTCACATCCCTGCCAGGGCGCAACACCTTTAGACATCCCTTCCCATAAAAGCCCACACCCCCTGCCAAACAGTCTGCTGTCTAGACTCCACCTCAGCATTTCTAACTCTGTCCATCTAGTTCCATTTTTATTTTTTTTTTACACACAGTTAAAATGTGCTTGTTATTGATTTGTAGAGCACTGCACTAACCCAATCAGATTCTCAGATTACCTGTATGCGATCTCTGACTGGGTGGGTGATATGTTAGAATTTGGAATCCTAAGATGTATACAGCGAGGGTTGAAATGAGAGTGCGGATTAATACGGGCATACTGGAGCATTCTGCCAAGTAGGGTTGAAGGAATGCGGGCGGTTGCATCACCAGTACTCTACATTTCATATCAGTGTGTTAGATTTTGAAAAATAAAAAAAGCGGGTCACATGCTCGACTAAAGGAAATGTGGTACTGCACTGAGCTGAAACTGTGTCAGTGGTACACAGTCGTTGGAAATGACCCGTCGGGTTACAGCCTTGAGCAGATGTTCTAGAAAAAAAACTTTCAGGGTCCAGTGTTGCTATAAAACCATCTAGCAACTAAAGGTTTCACATCGACTCATACTAAATGAAAATGCATTATTATTAAACGTTCATCCCTTCATGGACGTTCACCAGACTGATTTGACAAAAGGGTATGTGGTGGTTACAGTAGCGATGGCAGGGAAAGGCCACTGGACAAGCGTGACTGCTTTACAATGACACAGATGGCCATCACATGACCATTGTTATTAGGATTAGATGGCAGACTGTCTGAGGTGGAGCTGTGATGAAAATAGCATTATCTGGCACATGGGAAAATATTGCTGACCGATGCATCACACACACACACACACACACACACACACACACAAAGATCCCAAGGCAGAAAACTTTAAGGAAGGGAGGAAACTAAGCAAGCCAGGAAAGCCAGGGGTTGCAGTCCGTCAAAGGATGAAACAGAGAACACAGTAGTGGAAGGAAACAAAGAGGATCTTGTCAAGAGGCTGAGGGATGAATTCATAAGAAACGAGGGGCATTAAAAATAAAAATAGATCTGCCTTTTCACAGAGATTAAACAACAATCTAAACAAGCAGAATCAGACCTAAATCTATTAAAACGTTTTTTTTTAAATTAACAATTGTCAAGGTTACAAAGAGACCTCCAGTTCAGGAGTGAGCAATGAAAACGGTTCTTTTTAATATTAACAACAGGAGACGGCTCTAAAGAAAGGAATGTGGAATTGGACCAGATAGAGAACATAAGAGAAGCCAAACGCATTCTAGGTTCCCAGAATTCTACGGTGCCATAAATAGTTATTATGAACACTGTTGTAAATCAATAACAACTCTAATTGGGGCAAGAAAGGGAGAAAATGCAGGGAAAAGTCATACCAGACAGAAGCTTGGACTTGTTCCTAGTCTAGTTCTACAGTGCATTCAGACTGCTTGACTTTTTCCACATTTTGTTACATTACAGCCTTATTCTAAAATGGATTAGATAAATACAAATCCTCAATCTACACACAATACCCCAAAATGACAGTGAAAACCGGTTTTAAGAAATGTCGGCACATTTATGAAAAATAAAAAAACGTATTCAGACCCTTTGCTATGAGACTCAACATTGAGCACAGGATTCCTGTTTCCCTTGATCATCCTTGAGATGTTTCGACAACTTGATTGGAGTCCACCTGTGGTAAATTCAATTGATTGGACATGATTTGGAAAGGCACACAAACACGTCTATATAAGGTCCCACAGTTGACAGTGCACGTCAGAGCAAAAACCAATCCAATGTGGTCAAAGGAATTGCCAGTAGAGCTCCGAGACAGGATTTTGTCGAGCCACAGATCTGGGGAAAGGTACCAAAACATTTCTGCAGCATTGAAGGTCCCCAAGAACACAGTGGCCTCCATTATTCTTAAATTGAATAAGTTTAAACCACCAAGACTCTTCTTAGAGCTGGCCGCCAAGCCAAACTGAGCAACCGGGGGAGAAGAGCCTTGGTCAGGGAGAAGACCAAGAACCCGATGGTTACTCTGACAGACCTCAAGCGTTCCTCTGTAGAGATGGGAGAACCTTCAAGAAGGACAAGCATCTCTGCAGCACTTCAACAATCAGGCCTTTATGGTAGAGTGGCCAGACGGAAGTCACTCTTCAGGAAAAGGCACATAACAGCCCACTTGGAGATTGCCAAACGTCACGTTTCACCTGGCACCATCCCTACGGTGAAGCATGGTGGTGGCAGCATCATGCTGTGGGGATGTTGTTCAGAGGCAGGGACTGGGAGACTAGCCAAGCTTATAGTGTCATACCCAAGAAGACTCGAGGCTGAAATCGCTGCCAAAGGTGCTCCAACAAAGTACTGAGTACTGGGAAACTAATCAGGATCGAGGAAAAGATGAACGGAGCTACAGTGGAAGTCGGAAGATTACATACACCTTAGCCAAATACATTTAAACTCAGTTTCACAACTCCTGACATTTAATCAGAGTAAAAATTCCCTGTCTTAGGTCAGTTAGGATCCCCACTTTATTTTAAGAATGTGAAAATGTCAGAATAATAGTAGAGAATGATTTCTTTCAGCTTTTATTTCTTTCATCACATTCCCAGTGGGTCAGAAGTTTACATACACTCAATTAGTATTTGATAGCATTGCCTTTAAATTGTTTAACTTGGGTCAAATGTTTCAGGTAACCTTCCACAAGCTTCCCACAATAAGTTGGGTGAATTTTGGCCCATTCCTCCTGACAGAGCTGGTGTAACGGAGTCGGGTTTGTTGGCCTCCTTGCTTGCACACATTATTTTTCAGTTCTGCTCACAAATTTTCTATAGGATTGAGGTCAGGGCTTTGTGAAGTGCGACTCCAAAACCTTGACTTTGTTGTCCTTAAGCCATTTTGCCACAACTTTGGAAGTATGCTTGGGGTCATTGTCCATTTGGAAGACCCATTTGCAACCAAGCTTTAACTTCCGGACAGATGCCTTGAGATATTGCTTCAATATATCCACATAATTTTCCTACCTCATGATGCCATCTATTTTGTGACGTGGACCAGTCCCTACTGCAGCAAAGCACCCCCACAACATGATGCTGCCACCCCCGTGCTTCACGGTTGGGTTGGTGTTCTTCGGCTTGCAAGCCTCTCCATTTTTCCTCCAAACATAATGATGGTCATTAAGGACAAACAGTTCTATTTTTGTTTCATCAGACCAGAGGACATTTTCTCTAAAAAGTTTGATATTTGTCCCCATGTGCAGTTGCAAACCGTAGTCTGGCTTTATGGCGGTTATGGAGCAGTGGCTCCTTCCTTTGCTGAGCAGCCATTCAGATGTCGATATAGGACTCATTTTACTGTGGATATAGATACTTTTGTACCTGTTTCCTCCAGCATCTTCACAAGGTCCTTTGCTGTTGTTCTGGGATTGATTTGCATTTTTCGCACCAAAGTATGTTCATCTCCAGGAGACAGAACACGTATACTTGCGTACTATTGTTTGTACAGATGAATGTGGTACCTTCAGGCGTTTGGAAATAGCTCCCAAGGATGAACCAGATTTGTGGAGGTCAACAATATTTTTCTGATGTCTTGGCTGATTTCTTTTGATTTCCCCATGATGTCAAGCAAAGAGGCACGGAGTTTGAAGGTAGGCCTTGAAATACATCCACAGGTACACCTCTAAATTGACTCAAATGATGTCAATTAGCCTATCAGAAGCTTCTAAAGCCATGACATCATTTTCTGGAATTTTCCAAGCTGTTTAAAGGCACAGTCAAATTAGTGTATATAAACTGACCCATTGGAATTGTGATACAGTGAATTATAAGTGAAATAATCTCTCTGTAAACAATTGTGGGAAAAATTACTTATCTCAAGCACAAAGTAGATGTCCTAACAGACTTGCCAAAACTATAGTTTGTTAACAAGAAATGTGTGGAGTGGTTGAAAAACAAGTTTTAATGACTCCAACCCAAGTGTATGCATGTAACCTTCCGACTTCAACTGTAAGTACAGAGAGATCCTTGAAAACCTGTTCCAGAGTGCTCAGTTCCTCAGACTGGGGCGAAGGTTCACCTTCCAACAGAACAACGACCCTAAGCACACAGCCAAGACAATGCAGGAGTGGCTTCAGGACAAGTCTCTGAATGTCGTTAAGTGGCCCAGCCAGAGCCCGGACTTCATCCCGATTGAACATCCCTGGAGAGACCTGAAAAATCGCTGTGCAGACACACTCCCCATCCAACCTGACAAAGCTTGAGAAGATCTGCTGAAAAGAATGGGAGAAACTCCCAAAATACAGGTGTGCCAAGCTTGTAGTGTCATACCCAAGAAGACTCAAGGCTGTAATCGCTGCCAAAGGTGCTTCAACAAAGACATGAGTAAAGGGTCTGAATACTTAGTGGACTCCAAAATTACTGGCACCCCTGACGGCAATGCACATACAAACACTTGTAAAAATATAAACAATATAATTGTAGAGATAAAACTCAAAATACCAACATGTGAGAAAGACTGTACTTTATTAAATGTTTCAATGGAACCCACCAAAATCATTTATTGATTTAATTCAAATTCAATGCCCTCCAAATCCAGGTTTCACAATTTTAATGGCACCCTTAAAGATTATTGTAAATAACATCTAGCAGATTTAAACCAGGAAATAAATTAAACTTATTTCAGTTTATATCTAAGTCTTAATGAACTATATTGAGCCATTAGGGTATACAAATGAAGTATAAGGCATGCAATATCTCTTTACCATCCAACACCATGAAGAAAACAAAATAACTGGAGGTTCAAAAGAGACAGATGGTCGTAGACCTTCATAAATCTGGTAATGGCTACAAGAAGATCAACAAATGATTGAATATACCACTGAGCACTGTCAGGGCAATAATTAAAAAATTCAAACGATATGGAACAGTTAAACCTCACGGGTAGAGGACGCGAATACATTTTGCCCCCCAGGAGAGGGAGGAGGATGGTGAGAGAACCAACATAATCCCCAATAATCACTGTGAAAGAATTGCAGGCCTTGGTGGCTTCTTGGGGTCACCAGGTTTCAAAAAGCACCATCAGACACCACTTCCACAACCACAGGCTCTTTGGAAGGGTTGCCAGAAGAAAGCCTTTTCTGACCCTAAGACACAATCACTTGAAATTTGCAAACATCATTTAAATTATGACTGGAAGAAGGTGCTCTGGTCAGATGAGCCCAACATTGAACATTTTGGTCAGGTACAGCATGTTTGGCGTTGAAACAGAGATGCATACTAGGAGAGGCACCTCATATCCACTGTGAAATATGGTTGTGGGTCAGTGATGTTTTGGGGCTGTTTTAATTCCCAGAGGTCCATGGGCACTGGTTAAGATTGATGGCATAAGGAATTCCACGAAGTATCAGGCAATTTTGGCTGACAATCTGGTTGCCTCTGCCAGAAGGCTGGGACTTGGCCGTAGGTGGACTTTCCAACAAGACAACGATCCAAAACATACCTCAAGATCCACACACAAATGGTTCTGTGACAACAAAATCAATGTGCTGCCATGGCCATCTCAGTCGCCAAACGTCAATCCAATGGAAAACCTGTGGGCTGAGTGGAAGAGGGCAGTTGATACGTGCAAACCCAAGAATGTGAAAGGATCTTGAAAGGATCTGCATAAAGGAATGGTTCAAAATCCCTCCAAATGGGTTCCTTAACCTTGTCAAACATTACAGGAAAAGACTCCATGCTGTTATCCTTGCCAGAGGTGGATGCACTAAGTACTAAATGAGGATTGCCAATAATTATGAAGCCTTGATTTTGGTGAAATGTATTTTGTATTAAATAATTGTATGATTCTGGTTGGTTCCATTGAAACATTAATTAAGTACATTATTTCTCACATTTTGGTATTTTTTATATTGTTTTAAAGTCTTTTTTGTGCATTGCCAGTCAGGGGTGCCAGTAATTGGGGAGCCCACTGTATGTAAAAGTGATACTTCAGTTTTTAATTTGTAATAAACTTTCTCAAAACGTGTTTTTGCTTCATCATTATGGGGTAGTGTGTGTGTAGATTGACAAGAGGAAAAACTATTTCATACATTTTAGAATAAGTCTGTAACGTAACAAAATGTGGAAAAAGTCAAGTGGTCTGAATACTTTCCGAAAGCACCGTGTGTCTCATGGACATAATGTCAGTGATCATAATTGTACATGGCACTGAGTATTTCCATTTAGGACAGGCATGTTATTTTAGCTTGGGCAGTTCTATACATAGTCAAAGTGTATTTTGCTGTAGTGACACTCCCAAGACCCATCCAAAGACGTTATTTAACTGTCAACGGTCAATTACAGGTGTAGGCTGTTGCAGGAGAACATTCCTGCAATGCAGGAAATCTAAAACTTGCGGTGGATTTGAGGTTTAAAAAAATAAATAAAAAGTCTGCTGAAGTTTGTAATTTCCACTTTGAAATTTCAGACTGGATTTTCCCTTACATTTTTTTAGCAACCTCAACAAAAATGTCCATTCATTATAATTCACATTTCCTTTTGATGCTGTCGAAAACCTCTGTGGCAGCGTTAGGCAGTCAGGGCTCAGCTATTGGATATAACTAGGAGCTCTTTACAACCCCTTGATGTCTTAGGAAGACTACGCCACATCAACAAAGAGGTCACGACCCTGGAAAGGCTCCTTCTTTCTCTCTGTCCATTGTATTCTCTGTGTTGATCAGTTCCTTTTCTCTTACGCCTCCTCCAAAACAAGAAGCTCTTTCTTGAGGGGCACTAAGACCTAGGTCACAACAACACCGCCACTATCCCCATAGACAGGCCAGGTGGGAGGATACCAGGCCGGAGAGTGTTCAGGACTACTATGGGTTCCCATAAAATGTAGGAGTCTGAACCTTGTGTTGCAATGAGGACGATGACTACTGATAAGCCAGGGTTTCTCTTCCAAGGGCCAGAAAATATATCCTCTAACCACACAGGGAGGATAAACAACACATCATACCAGGTGTAAACTCCAAACAGAAACTCCAAAATGCGCTGTTATGGATGGTTCATTTGGGTCCACTCCGAAAATGTTGTGATGCGTGTTATGCAGTTGCAGCAAAGCGCATGCAAAGTGTGAGAGCTGAGATAAAAGCATGCTACGGAATCTTTGACGGCAGCAATGACTTGAGGAAAGGTGCAGTCTACATGATAACAGCAAAGCCAGAAACGGTTGCAACGGGCAAAACAGTGTTTTATTAGAATGAAACTAACTGAACTTCATGACTTCTTCCAAAGAGATCTCGAGACACAGCCAACAGCAACCTATAGGCCAGAGGACTGGTAGGGGAAGCTATATGAATAAGGGCTCGTTGTAATGGCTGGAATGGAATTAATGGAACGGGTCAAACACATAGATACCACATTAGCCTCCGTTCCATTTATTCCATTCCAGCCATTACAATGAGCGCATCCTCCTATACCTCCTCACACCAGCCTCCTCCGCTATAGAACTATATGAAAACATAGGGAAATGGATACAAGCCTTAAAAGGGAAAATCCACCCAAAAACTATTTGTTGGTAGTTTTTTCAGTACTCCACTGTTGATACAGTTCCAAAATGTATTTTATGTGAGCAGTCAAGGTTCTCCAGATATTAGACTTCATGATGATGGTAAATGTATAATTTGAGTGGATTTTCCCTTGAAAATGGGTGTGATTAATTACTTGTTCATCTTTCTTAAAAAAAAAAGTATCTACCAAAACCAACACGTTCAGGAAATTGTTCAATCTAATAATGGTCAACCCTCCCAATGTAATAAAGTACCAGTTATAGGAGATTATATCCGCAGAAACAAAAGGGACTAGGATCGTTTCACGAAAAGAGTGCCTTTTATTTTAAGTAGGAATTGTGCACCAAAATAGAATCAGAAGCCGTTTAAAATAAGCCACATGAAAAATGCAATAAATCTGAGAATTTGTTTATAAAAAAGTGATTTGTTGTTATAACAAGGTTGGTAACAACATGCGAAAATCAGTGTGGAAATCTGTTGCAGTGCAAAGTCAACTACAAAACCCACAATGCAATGCTCTCTCTCTCTGGGCTGGCTGGCTAGCTAGCTAGCAAACATAGCTACACACAATAATTCCAAAGTCAAGATCAGCAAGTTAAGTGGCTGTAAAAATCACCTGAACAATTTAGGAATCCATCTCACAGAGTTCAACTTGCAGTTGGTCTCCGCCAAGGTGAGTGCAGAGTACATTGCTATGGCAACAACGGCCCTTTCCCCACAGACACACAGGGTTTAGGTAGCCTAGCGGTTAAGAGCGTTGGGCCAGTAACCGGAAGGTGGCTGGTTCGAATCCCGAGCAGGCGAGGTGGAAAAATCTGCCGTTCCACCCTTGAGCAAGGCAGTTAACCCCCATACACAACTGCTCCCTGGGCGCCAATGACATGGACGTCGATTAAGCCAGCCCCCCTGCTCCTCTTTGATTCAGAGAGTTTGGGTTAAATGTGGAAGACACATTTCAGTCGAATGCAACTGACTAGGTCTTCCCTTTCCATTGCGAGATGGTATTTGAAGGAGAAACTGAGTTAAAAAAAAATTGGTACATGGCTTATATTGAGCACATCTAAGCGAAATACATACTTTGTCATGAAGATATACTGTAAACAGATTGATGTGTTTTTGCTCGTTTTTTAAACCTCTTTTTCTCCCCAATTTCATGGTATCCAATTGGTAGTTACAGTCTTGACCCATCCCGGACTAGGGAGAGGCGAAGGTCGAGAGCCGTACGTCCTCCGAAACACGACCCAGCCGAGCCGCACTGCTTCTTGACACAATGCCCGCTTAACCCGGAAGCCAGCCACAACACTGTGTCGGAGGAAACACCATACACCTAGCGACCGTGCATTGCGCCTGGCCCGGGAGTCGCTAGAGTGAGATGGGACAAGAACATCCCTGCTGGCAAAACCCTCCCCTAACCCTCTTTCGGACAACGCTGGACCAATTTTGAGCTGCCCCATGGGTCTCCCGGTCGTGGCTGACTGCAACAGAGCCTGGACTCGAACCAGGATCTCTAGTGGCACAGCTAGCACTTAGACCACTGCGCCACTCAGGAGGCCGGATGGATGTGTTCTAGACAAGTAAGCCCATACAATCTATTGGCTGATTTGGCGATCTGGAGTGCAGGTAATTGTTTTATCCCCTATATTATTATTGTTTTATCCCCCCTTGTGTTATCCCCTATATTCAGTGGCAAGAACCATGTAGCTTCTCAAAAGGCACCGAATTGGTGGAATGAACCCATGAGAGAATGGAGGGAAAGCAGAGAACGAAGTTACAAAGGTTAGAAGGATGGCATGCTGTAGGATACATACCCTGCTTGGCTACAATCTCGATAGGGCAGGACAGAAAATACACTATAAAGGGATCTTCTGCCACTGATTAGGACTATCCTATAAAAACAAAAATAATAAATATGCTAATTAGGAATTAACTCTGAAAAAGACACTCAGATCTACAGGTTAAAAGATGGAGCAAAAAAAGTGTGCAGTAAAACAATCAAGATTTAGAAAACTAAATGAAATCCTGTATTTATTTATATGTATACGTGTTGTGTGAGAGTTGTGTAGTCAGTGGTTTGGGGACAAAAACATTTTGTATGTTGATCTTTTAAAAATGAGGCTACTAGCCATGTGTAAAGAGACTAAAAAAAGACCAAACTTGTTCATCGTACAATATCAGAATATCAGCCGCACATAAAGACATTGAACGATAGAACAGTACAGTTGAATCACTCCTGAAAGAAGTGGTTTGCATAACTACTGCTTCATAAACGTTTGTCACTGATTTATACCTTCGGAGTTGACATCCCAATAAGAGGCCTACTCACTGATTAATATCAATGTCACAGGCAGAATGTAACTTGTGGCAATGTATTACTACTGTATATGGCACACTGATAAGCTAGATACGAGTAAATTAAAAAAACAGCAGCATAGATGTACTTCTATTTTCTCCTTAGGACAGAAATATATATATATATATATATATATATAACATTTTAAAATTTAAATCAAAAAGAAATGGGTTCGGTACACCCAAGTGTAAAAGAAGCTTGTAGCTCAAAAATTCCAGAATAAAAAGCTACTCGAGTGATCGGTGTAATACGAAATGAAGTGCCATGGAAATAGTTTAGCTGTCCATTTCCTTTTAGATTCCAGAAAACAGCCACAAAAAGGTGATAGTATTCATTACTGAGAGAAGCTGAACAATAGCTACATATAACTGTGTGCATATATATATATAAAAATACATCGGTGTGCTAAAATGTCCTCAGTGCTCTGGAATTTCTAAGTCAACATGCACACACCATTGTAAACGTGAGAGAGTGACGTGTTGCATGACTCATTTGTGATTCAACCGGTGTGATCCTTAATGTATAGCCTTAACAAAATATTCTAAAACTCAATTTGAGAATATTTCAGTGAAAACTGACCGGACTCCCAATGAACTGCTGAGCAGTCTGACACATGAATCAATCAATAAGATCAGTTACTAACCAATAGCACATTAATTGATACAGTACTTCTAAGCTATAAGGAATAACCTTCAATTAACAACCTACATCTTCTTGTCCAAGATGTAGGCTAAAGTTGGGTAACCTGATAGACATTCAAACTGCTGAGTGTTCATTGGGGGGCATCCTGCCATTTTCCATTGAAACTTTGTATGGAATTAGGACTGGCGTCGTTTTCATTCATACCTTCCATTGCGCATATCATGTTGCCTCATGTTCTTGATGAAGTGAACCTTCTTGAAGCTCTTTGGTCGGGGTGAACCTGAGAGGGTTCTGCATCTACAAACACACCAAATAGATAAGACTGATCAAAACAAAAATGTGATTAAGTGGGATCCATTTGAGCCGGGAAGACCACATATATTTTTACAACTCTAAACAGAGAGCCAGACCAATACAATACCGCAGCAGCATGACGTTCCCACCATCACTACCCCACAGGACATAAAAGTACTCCACAAATCAAACTGAAGTGAAATTATAGTCCCCCCCCAATGTCATTATCTACCTAAATACTTCCCCGGGTAAAGCTGTTTTTGACTTGTCAAGTACAGCTCTAAAATGAGAGGAAAATATGAGCAAGCCAAACTTATGTTTCGGGGCGGCGTGCCGTGTTGTGCGGTCTGTGACAGTTGTTGCTATACAGTACCTGCGTAGAGGGGCGTTCTCCTCAATGTCTTCCAGTGTCTCCAAGGAGGAACGCTGAGAGATGAGCCTCCGTCTGTGGAGAAAAGGATAGAAGAAGAGAGGGCAGGGGGAGAAGGAGAGAGAAATAAAGAGGCAGTTGTTAGGAAAGATGCTGGTATGGAATTTACAAGCAACTTGCGGTGCTGCTAAACAGCTCTGACCTGGCCATGGAGGGGGAAAGGCTGGACACAATAAGAATTAGGCCTATTTCTAATATTTTATTCTGCATTGCAAGATTTTTTTGCGAAATATGATTGCTAAATTTGGTCAAAGAATTTTAAAAAAAATAAAAAGACCATTATATGAGTATTGGACAACCTTGCAGAAATCGTCAACACGGTCCTGTTCTGAACGCAAATATAGAAGATCTAAAAGCAACAGTGATCAGCAACGACAATCATTTTCATAGTTCTTCAATGGTCTGGAGAATGAATGAGTAGCCTAAACTAACTAGACCTCATGTGCCTCCACGTCAGATTTGAGGCATAGCTAAAACATCCACAGCTGTGTGCTGTGCTGCCTCTTACAGAGCTCAGAGCTGCAGTCACTGAATCAAGTAATCACCCACATCAACACTGCCTGGCTGCCGTCGTCAATGACCACTGTTGTGCTCGAAATTCTGACCGGCAGCCTCTGTGTGAGATCATGTAGAATGGTTAGAACAATCTAGAGTCAGGCACTGGTTTGGTCGGTAACTGAGAGGATAAAGACAAGGGATGATTCTGAAAGCATTTTCTCATGTAGAACGGTTTCCTCACAGACAGGCCTTTCTTTCACACTTGGGTTGCGTGACTCAACAGGCAGAGCCACATCTATTAGGCTATTGCTGCATTTATTTAACTAGGCAAGTCAGTTAAGAACAAATTCTTATTTACAATGACGGCCTAGGAATGGTGGGTTAAATGCCTTGTTCAGGGGCAGAACTGCAGATTTTTACCTCGTCAGCTCGGGGATTCGATCTAGCAACCTTTCAGTTACTGGCCCTCGAAACACTACTACCTGCCACCCCTATATAATAGGCAGCCAGCCCTACTGAACATGTGAGATTAAGCCTATACAAGCTCGAGAAATGTAATCTGGATTTTTCTAGATTAAGTCATAACCTTACTTATAAAGGACAAAACAAGAATTACAATCCATCTCATGAACCATGGACTTAAATTCACGGTGGAAGAAAAATAACTACCAGCACTGTCCACTAGTGTTGCTGCAGGAAACCCTAGGAAATGTTCTGATTATGGATAAACTGATAAGATACTTGTCTCTCCGTCCCTAACAACGGGAGTCGTTGTCCACAAAGTGGCATGGCAGGCTGTCTAGCTCCAGCCTATCCTTTCTTTGGAATGATGGATACATGTAATTATATTAATACTTTTTGGAATATTCGATGAGGGTTGTTGACGTCAACTGCCTGTATTCAATGGAGAGAAATGCTATGCTACTTAGCCTCATGCCATGAATATGCATAGCCATCTCGAGACAACTCCGATATAAAGTGTTTTTTCTCAAAGTTGCGGGGATGTCACATTCTACTTATTTCGGTACTCGTAAGAACCTAAGCATTATGAAACTTCTTTTGAAGCTTCTATCCGTATTGGTGGGCGGGAAAAAACACCCCCTGCTGGAGTGAGGCAGATTTTCCGCAGAGTTGGGCCTCTCTTTAGCTGTCCAGGCAGGTTTTTGAGATCGGAGACAAAACCCCCATGTCGTTACCTACACGGGGCAAGCGGCCGTCACGACGCTCGTTTAATGTGAGTGGGTCAGAGGCGCAATCATCAATGCCGGGCGTACACTACATCACTTTCAAAATCCTAACATCGTGTAACAGTTAAGGTGTTGGCTTGTAAATCGCTGGACCTAGGTTTGAGTCCAGCTTAAGCAAAGTGAGGTGTAGAATCAATGATGTACAAAAAAGTATTCCCGCCCAAATAATAGGCTTTTGCTTTCACTACACTTTGTAACCATAATTTACTCAAGTGTTTCCTTTATTTTGGCAGTTACCTGTATGTCTCTCCACCTTCTCCCTGGAGAACATATTAACACGAACAGCTAGGCAATAGCAGTCAGCTGAACAAATACAGGCCTGGTTCCAGGTACTCCATGACAAATGATTAGGTTCACTCAATTACAGATGGCCTACTACACCATCGCTGTTTTTGAGTAGAGGACAAATAAAGTCTTATAACACAGAGACATCTTTCCTTTTTTTAAATGTTTTTGGACAGAATACAAGTTTTCCTTTGACTAATAGGTTTTTCTTTCACAGTTCGTACGGTACACAACTGAGCTCTCTGAAAATCCAGCTGGCATGAAAACTAGTTTCCACAGTTCAGCGGGACACTAGGATTTTGATCCAGCCACTGTAGATGAGCAACGGCAGGCCAGACAGGACATGGTTTTTGGCAAAGGACAGTTTCCACAACAGTGTAAACTGTGGACACAATAACACACAGACCAGACCACTCATTCACTTCAGACAAAACTCTGACGCGACCAGCTATTGGATGTTAAACTGAGGGTAAGGTTGGATGTTGGATCAATAGAATCCAATCCAATGGTCAGACTCCGAAGCTTCAACGTAGAGCACAGGCTACTTTGGATTCTAGCCTCCTTCAACATTGAAAGAACAATGGCATCTGTTATTAAGAGCTGCCAATGAAAGACCCTATTTGTCTCTTTGTTGCCTCAAGTGGTTGTTTTCAAGCCCTGTTGAAATTAACAATGAATCATTTCAAGCAAGGTCAATGATCAATCTTCACAATAAACGTAAAAACAAAATCCATATATAACCTGTCTGCTATGCTTGCCGTTTTTAGGTTACGGCGCAGTAGTGCTCTAGAATATTACAATAGTTTCACATGCACACCCATTGGCAGCCTGCCATGGACATTGCCTTCCCGTTCCACTGTCGGGTGACGGAGTGGAATTAAATAGGTCGTTCCACATATTCGGTGCCTTTTGAAAAAGTGTAACTTGGTCAAAATAACATTTGATTTCACCAAATTATTGTAACAGAATGTCAAAAAGAGCACATGTTCAACTTCATAAGAAACACAAAAGATAAAAGGAGGACCAAGGCACTCCTCATATAACTAATTCAAATGCCTTTATTTGTATGCCATGTTCAATGGAACCAAGATTTTTTTTAACTCACTCGCTTCGGCGTTATGGCCTTAGTCAGGGAGTATGAACACATTTTTCCCATCAAGAGGTTAAATAAAAACATTACTATAGTAAGTACCCATTAAGCCCAGTGCAGTCCCCACAAATATTTTACTGTGTTTTATATATATTTCCACACTGGGGTTGGAATAATACTGTGAAATTGTAAAGAATTATGATGATGCCCTTTTAGTGTAAGAGCTGTTTGAAAAGAATGGCTGAAATTTTTGCCTGTTGTGGTGGGATGGAATTTTGGCCTGCCTGGTGATATCACCTCTTTCCCAATAACAGCAAATGATCAGTTTCCCCCTCCCCAGTCAGTCCTATCAAAACTCTTTGCTAAGAAGCTATGTTTCTTTTTTACCATTTTAATTGAAAACAATCACAGTAAAGTAATTAATTGTTACCCAGAAATTATTTGAATATTGAGGTAAAAAAGTCTGCATTAGACATTTAAGTACAAAATAAAGTAACAGGGTTGACCATTACAGGGTTGATGATTGCATCTTAAATCAGCTATAAATCCCCTTGTGACAGGGGGAATGGAAGCTTGTTGTGTGCAACCGGGAGGCGCAATTGAATGCTTCACAAAAATGCTTAAGAAAAAAGAAAAGAAAAAGAGTCGAACCTGTCTATCTATGGGTAACAGGGTTGATGTGTTATGCTCGACCCGCTCATTTTCCACCACAAAACAGAAAATGGCCAGACATCCTCACCATATTAAAACGAGAGTTCAGTTCATTTAATAGGGTTGACCTTAAAAACGAGGGCGGACGTAAATGAATCACATGAAATAAATCATCTTCAGAAATGACTGTCAAACCAACAAAATAACTATGGCTTTATAATGATGGAGAGAAATGTTTGGGTTAAGTAGCTAGTAGTGCATAAGTAACAGACTCTCTCAAAGATAATAAGCTAGCTAGCTAACTTTAGCCTAATGCTACAACGTTACCGACAGTATTGGACATTTTGAAGACTTCTGTTTGCAAGTCCATAACTATGGATGTTATTGTTACACTTTCTGATCTAGACTCTTTTGTTGGATCTTACTTTCTTTCTTTCAACCAGGGGAGTGTGCAAAAGGGTGCCAATAAACCCAACTGTATATTGTTCAAGACACAGAACCGTGTGGTTAGTTGCCCCCGCCGCACCTCCCTGATTCAGAGGGGTCGGGTTAAATGCGGAAGACACATTTCAGTTGAATGCATTCAGTTGTACAACTGACTAGGTATCCCCCTTTCCCAGTGGCTTGACATAAAGTAAAAACGCTGAATCCATTTCGTCCTCCATCCCTTAAAATAGCATGTAGTCTAGGGTGAGAAACAGTGCAACTAGCATTGTGGAACTTGAACTAGTGAACTTGTATTCAGAGATCCATTTTGGAACTAAGGAGTAATCCATGATGACGAGCTTGTCTCAAGACTCATTACCAGTAATGTTTTGATTGCGGTGGCGTTTTTAACCATATCCCTACAGCTGCTTGGAGCTTTTGCGTACAGTTCAAGTCTCAAGGGTTTCAGAGGAAAACTAGCCTAAGTATGCTGCTTACATAAACATGTGATTATGCCAGCTATGACATCACCGAACAATCAACCTCCTACCCTAAAGGATATGACTCAATCACACAAAACTGCAAAAGGACCAGACCATTGTAATGGCTTTTATACCGCATGTGGTTTCTCTGCTATGGCTTCCCTTGGCTTCATAGTCTCCTCATAGTAGGCTTCTGAACACAACGACAACTTCTGAAAAAATGGTTTAAAACATGGGGAAGACTTTGCAATGCACAATTTAATTAACTGCCTTAAAAACTGTCAATCAACAACCATTTCTATGAAATAGATTGTGTGCCAACAATACTCACTACGCTAAATATACATTTACATTTAAACCGGGGCAAACAGATCAACAGCTCAGGTGGACACACCTTTAGCAGCAAGACGGAGTGGGCGTCTTACACAATGCCTTTTCCATTCCAGCCTAATTTATGAGTCTAGGTTGAGCAGGAGAATACTGCAGCCTATGTAGACCCAGCCATCATCCGCATGCATTCAAACCAGAGCACACCGAACAAGAGGATGGTTTTAAGCAGCCCTGAGCTCTGGCCCAGTATCTTTTGGCACTTGATCTGAGGGTTGGGGGCTGGGGATTGCTGGCTGGGAGCAGAAGCAGGACTGGAGCCCAAAAGAGAGAGAGAGGGAAGGGGGAAAGAGAGAGATTTTTTTTTAAATTAAAAAACATGTTGACTCCAATGCTTCCCACACTTGTACCAAGTTGGCTGGATGTCCTTTGAGTGGTAGACCATTCTTGATACACACTGGAAACTGTTGAGTGTGGAAAAACCCAGCAACGTTGCAGTTCTAGAAAAATTGGTGCACCTGGCACATACTACCATAACCCGTTCAAAGGCACTTAAATATTTTGTCTTGCCCATTCACCCTCGGAATGGCACACAAATACAATCCATGTCTCAAGTCTTAAAAATCCTGGTTTAACTTGTCTCCTTCCCTTCATCTACAATGATTGAAGTAGATATAACAAGTGACATCAATAAGGGATCATAGACTGACCAGGTGGAAGCAATGTCATGGAAAGAGCAGGTGTTCTTAATGTTTTGTACACACACACACACACACACACACTACCGTTCAAAAGTTTGGGGTCACTTAGAAATGTCCTTGTTTTTTTAAAGAAAAAATGTGCTTTTGTCCATTAAAATAACATCAAATTGATCAGAAATACAGTATATACATTGTTAATGTTGTAAATTACTATTGTAGCTGGAAAGGGCTGATTTTTTAATGGAATATCTACATAGGCGTACAGAGACCCATTATCAGCAACCATCACTCCTGTGTTCCAATGGCACGTTGTGTTAGCTAATCCAGGTTTATCATTTTAAAAGGCTAATTGATCATTAGAAAACCCTTTTGCAATTATGTTAGAACAGCTGAAAACTGTTGTCCTGATTAAAGAAGCAATAAAACTGTCCTTCTTTAGACTAGTTGAGTAGCTTCAGAAAATCATCACCCTATTCTTGTTCTGAGAAATGAAGGCTATTCCATGCGAGAAATTGCCAAGAAACTGAAGATCTCATACAACGCTGTGTACTACTCCCTTCACAGAACAGCGCAAACTGGCTCTAAGCAGAACAGATAGAGGAGTGAGAGGCCCCAGTGAGCAAGAGGACAAGTACATTAGTGTCTAGTTTGAGAAAGAGACGCGTCACAAGTCCTCAACTGGCAGCTACCCGAAAAAAACCCACCAGTCTCAACGTCAACAGTGAAGAGGCAACTCCAGGATGCTGGCCTTCTAGGCAGAGTTCCTCTGTCCAGTGTCTGTGCTCTTTTGCCCATCTTAATCTTTTATTTTTATTGGCCAGTCTGAGATATGGCTTTTTCTTTGCAACTCTGTCATTGGAAAAGAACCAAAAAACAAAGCAAACTGGGATGCTATCTGGCCTTAAACAGAGTCCCTGACCACTCTGACGGACCTAAAATTAAGGAAAGCTTTGACTATGTACAGACTCAGTGAGCATAGCCTTACTATTGAGAGAGGCCGCCGTAGGCAGACCTGGCTCTCGAAAGAAGGCAGGCTATGTGCCAATAAGATCAGGTGAAAACTGAGCTGCACTTCCTAACCTCCTGGCAAATGTATAACCCTATTAGAGAGACATATTTCCCTCAGATTACACAGACCCACAAAACAAATCCAATGTTGATCAACTCCAGCAAGAGTTGTGGCCACCAGTGAAGCACAAACACCATTGTAAATACAAACTATATTTATTGGTCTATTTATTTTCCCTTTCATACTTCAACTATTTGCACATTGTTACAAAACTGTACATAGCCAGGAATATAACATTTCAAATGTCTATATTATTTGAAACTTTTGTGAGCATTGGGGTGGCAGGTAGCCTAGAGGTTAAGAGCGCTGGGCCAGTAAACTTGGATATAATTTTTTTTCCACTTTTGTTTATTATCTAGAGAGACAGAGAGATGAAAGCAAAATAATGTCTAGTCTGGTGCCCTTGGGAGAGGAAGTGGAGGATAGAAAATGAGAGAAAGGAGAGCCTGGCTGGGCAGCATCTCTGAAAGCCTGGGCATCCTGCCTTTCCTTTTCCAGCCAGGGTTCTCTGAACCTGGCCACGTTTCCACCAAGCTGCTGCCCTGAGAAAACAAACCAGCCACTGTGGGACTCCCATCTATGGTATGCCCGTGGAAAATTTGGCCAGGGTCTATCAACAGGTCGCCCTAGTTAGCTTATAATTCAGTTTACATGGGCTTCCTTCTCTGACTGACCGCATTCCATAACCTGTGGGGGTTTAGCTAATAAATCATGGTACTGTAAATCAGGCTCACTACATGGCTAACTAATGCAATGAGAAGACCCCTACGCAAACTTTAATCATCATAACACCTTCAAGATAAATATATTGCAGTAAGCTAATGAATTCAACTTTGTGTAAAATACTGTTGGGGTTGATAAAAACCCATGAATTCTGCTTTTAAAAACTTCATAACACATTCATTACCAAATGGCATGTTTTACGCTACATGTACTTTTCACCATTAAGATATAGCATTAGCTCATGACAGATTTCAGGGGCAGTTTGACTAATGTCACTTCGATGAAGTCAAAAGGTGAACTAAACGCATCACAATGGCTTCATGAATGCGTTGTCCTGTGAAGTCTGGCAGCTGCAAGACGTGGAGTGTCTCCATCGCGGAGTGTCTCCATGTCTCATTCGCGGAGTGTCTCATTCGCGGAGCGGAGCGTCTCATTCGCGGAGTGTCTCCATCGTGGAGTGTCTCCATCGTGGAGTGGCCTGAGAGTGTAGTGTATCTAACAGCATTTTCTGACACAGTGAGAGAAAGAGAAGACTGTTACTGACAGCTCTCCTGCAGTGGCGAGAGCGAGCGAGAGAAAGAGAACTGTTACTGACAGCTCTCCTGCAGTGGCGAGAGCGAGCGAGAGAAAGAGAACTGTTACTGACAGCTCTCCTGCAGTGGCGAGAGAAAGAGTCAGCCTCATATTTCCCTGTGCTCTGGTCTACTCTACAGAGTAAACAACGGTATGGAATAAAAGGCATCCGTGGTACGGTGTATTTGGGAGTGTTGGGTTACAGGATGTTTATATCGCATAGGAGAGGGCAAGGCGGCAGGTGCTGGGCCGCTTTAGAAAGACATACACATCCAACAGATTATGGGGAGAAAATACCCATACCCTCAGCTCCAGAATAAACAATCCAGAATAAACAGTAGGCTTACCTGGGCAGCATTAGCTATATATACTGTACTGTGCAAACCAATAGGCTATATTGTCAGTTAGCTCTCACTTAATTAGGCCATGTGAGGTAGCAAGTAGATTACCAGTCCTCGAGATAGGAAACATTTGTCTGAAGTGATGAGGTTTGTGAAAGGAACTAGGCCACAGCTTGATCCATATAGGCCTTCATCTCCATGCCTGTCAAGTAGTCATGGTGGGACTGAATCTGCATGGGGGAGAAAAAGTCACCCCTTTCTTCCTTCTGGACATGCCTTTAATTGTTTGACCTCACATGGTTTCAGTGCTATCCCGAACATGTTTTACAAATTCTGTTTAAAGGACGTGCATCATACTGTTAAGGCAGGCTAATCGAAATGATGGCACAACGGTTAACCGTTTCCACCTCATCCGGTTGATATGCAACATTGATTACACTTGAATCAATGGGCCACCGTATGTGTATTGGTGTATTAATGAATCTCGGCACACAAGTGTATAAGTCGCTCATTGATGAGATACGGTTTCACAAATCTGAGGGCACTTTGTCTTTGCTGTCTGTCTCTTTCTTTTTATTTAACATGTCTTTAGCAGTACACTGACTAAGACTTAAGATGACCTTTGAGCAACCATGCTACAAAATGTGACAGGACGAACCCGTTCTGTTGTTTAAATTATCGCTGTTGATAAACGTTAACCTAGCCTAGCCCAGCCCAGATCTGTGGATCACGTTTCTTGGCTTCACTCAACAAAGACCTTCATCAAGATAACACTTACCTGTTGCAATACTGTAGCCTGTGGTGTAGTGTTGACACTACTGGGTTGCAATATTGTCGCATACGACATGATGCCTAATTTGTGAGAGTGCAGTGTAAACACTGCCTGTGTGAGCTTCTGTGCCAGTAGTCTACCCAACATAGGCAACATTGATATACATAACAGTCACTCCTTCACAACTCAAGGAATGTAAACACTAACGCTACATGATGCAGAGATCTATAGTTACCTTGATCTCTGCAGTTCCAGTCCCGAGTTGACGATCTGTCCTCCCTCTAGACAGCAGACCTGGGAAGCCTGCCTAGGGTGGGCAGCAGGCACGACTCCCTGAGTGTAGGTCTGGAGCCTGCTTCTAGTCGCGGCTGGTACTACAGAGAAGGACGAACTGAAAATCGAATGACCGAAAGCATCCCCTTCCGGATCTGTACATGCTGGAGCTGCAGCGGCGGAACCAATCCCAAAGGCTCGGGTGTTAGCAATCAGAGCCTGGTTTGCAATAGCGAGCGCCTGGGCGGCGGTGGGGGTTGCTACCGCAGCGCCACTACCAACCGCGTACAGCGGGCGCTCTGTTGTGGAAACCAGGCTCTGTCTAGTCCTGGCCTCAATTGAATTATCCTCTTCGATCTGATTGTCGGCATCATCTTGCACGGGTAGACCATCCAAAGAAATGTTACTGAGAAAAGACAGCGCGGCTTGTCTCCTCCGAGGGTCTATGCGTTTCCGCGTATGCTCGATACTGGAATACTTGATCTGAAGCGTGGATGTGTTGCTGCTCATGGCAGCCGCCATGGTCCGCTTTCAGCTATACGAAGCTGCGAGCAGCGGTTTTGTCAAGATGACATTAAAAGTGTGTAAAGAGTGCTTATGTATTTAGCAAATGCTTGTCTTTTAAGTGCAAGCGTTACACTGACTAAACACAGGATGGTCACGTGTGTGCAGTATTGTGAATTGTGGCAGCAGAAAAATTGGACCAATAAGCTTTCAGGGATACGTATGAAAGGTTTTTTTCCTCCCCTCTTCTATGGAATTACTTTTGTGCCTTTTTAATATCAAACACACCTTTTGAATTCGTGAATTAAATTCTTAATGCAAACAAAAATGATACTGAAAGCAAAACATTAACCCACAAGTGTTGAGGTCGAATAAATAACATAGCAAGGAAATAATTTTGAAAGGCAAGAACAAATACATTGTAAATGAATGCGGGAAAAAATGGTTTTAATTTAAACATTTTCAATGATTGCAAAGAAACGCTTCCCTCTTTGTCTGCAATAGTTTCTTTCTTTGGTTACGTTACCCTGCCCGCCCTTCGATTTAGCTGCCTTTTTGGGGGGTTTAAAGGGAAGCGTAGAAGATGCGTCTCTATTGGTCAACTGGTTTTGGAATGACAGGTCATCTTTGATTTTTTTTCACTATTTTTTTAACTTATTTAACTTTTCCATTTAGGATAAATAGGTCTCAGTGGCTACTAGATAGCTAGACAGGGTAAAATGTACGACAAGAAGGACATGGGGAAACATCGCGGTAAGTGTCTTTTTTTTAGGTAGTTAAGTTAGCATGGTTATATCATTTATATCATCAATCAATCAAATGTATTTATAAAGCCATTTTTACATCAGCCGATGTTACAAAGTGCTGTACAGAAACCCAGCCTAAAACCCCAAACAATGCAGATCGATGTAGAAGCACGGTATTCAAGTGATATAGATGGCAAAAAGGGCAAATCCCAAAGGTGAAAAAAAGCATAAAATTGCAGTTTGTCAAAGTAAAAGCTGTCTGACTCCAGCTAATGTTACCTGACCACCGCTCCAGCTAGCTAGCCTTCACCAGGCTAGTTAAGGGCCATGGGTCACCAACAAGTAGCATTAGACAGGGATCTTCTATTAAAAGCCACCAAGCTTTGAGCCAAAGCTAGCTAGCCTTCAAAAGCCACCGAGCTCTGAGCTAAAGCTAGCTAGCCCCCAAAAGCCACCGAGCTTTGAGCTAAAGCCAGCTAGCTCCCAAAAGCCACCGAGCCTTGAGCCAAAGCTAGCTAGCCCCTAAAAGCCACCAAGCCTTGAGCCAAAGCTAGCTAGCCTTCAAAAGCCACCGAGCCCTGGGCTAAAGCTAGCTAGCCTTTAAAAGCCACCGACAGTAAGCAAGATATGATGTACTGAACTTACTCTGAAGTTACTCTAGAGGTACAGTATGTGGCTATTTGAGAACAAGGCTAAAGGAACCTACCATTCATACCTACTAGTCCAAGGACTTTTTCTGTTTAAAAGGCGAATTGGCTCTGGAAGCCAAAACAGCCAAATACTCCATCTAAACATGAATCAATTCTCAATTGTGATACGGTTCTAGAAACATAAATCCCTCTACTTTCATAATGTCACATCAAAATAATTTCACAAATACAAAATACACAGAGGAGGAAGGGCTCATTCTAATGGCTCGAATGGAATAGAGTCAAACATAATTCCCTTCGTTACAATGAGCCCCCATCCTCCTATTGCTTCTCCCACCAGCCTCCTCTGGTGTACACTGCTTTTACCGGTTTTAGCACAGTTGCAGGTGACAGTATTTTTAAGTGACAACGTGTTTGTGATGTCTGTCTTCTGTTTACAAACAGGTGTTTGGAGACACAGCTAATTAGCACAGGTAGCACTCTGTCCACTGTCTGTTTTCAGTAAACAAGCACTGTAACATGGAAATATGGCAGCGTGGAAACCCTAACCCTAGGAAAGTGTGGATCAATTTAACCTTTAGTTTATTTTTTACAATTTATTGCCGATATCAAAGACAAGGTCCTAATGCTTCCAAAACCGTACCACAAGCAATGCGTGTTAGTATTCAAACCGAGCATCGCGGCTCTTAACAAAGCGTCGCGGCTCTCAACACTGGGGCCCCACAAGGGTGCGTGCTCAGCCCACTCCTGTACTCCCTGTTCACCCATGACTGTATGGCCATGCACGCCTCCAATTCGATCATCAAGTTTGCAGACGACACAACAGTAGTAGGCCTGATCACTAACACTGACAAGACAGCCTATAGGGAGGAGGTGAGGGCCCTCTGAGTGTGGTGTCAGGAAAACAACCTCAACGTCAACAAAACAAAGGAGATTATCGTGGACTTCACATCGATGGGACAGCAGTGGAGAAGGTGGAAAGTTTTAAGTTCCTCTCTGTGCACACATCATGGACAAACTGAAATGGTCCACCCACACAGACAGTGTGGTGAAGAAGGTGCAACAGCACCTCTTCAACCTCAGGAGTCTGAAGAAATGTGGCTTGTCACCTAAAACCCTCACAAACTTTTACAGATGCCCAATTGAGAGCATGCTGTCGGGCTGTACCACAGGGATCTCCAGAGGGTGGTGCGGTCTGCACAATGCATCACCGGGGGCAAACTACCTGCCCTTCAGGACACTGACAGCACCCAAGGTCACAGGGAGGCCAAAAAGATCATCAAGGACAACATCCAGCCGATCCACTGCCTGTTCACCCCGCTACCATCCAGAAGGCGTGGTCAGTACAGGTGCATCAAAGCTGGGAACAAGAGACTGGAAAAACAGCTTTTGTCTCAAGGCCATCAGCCTGTTAAATAGCCATCACAAACACTGAGAGGCTGCTGCCTACATACAGACTTGAAATCATGGGCCACTCTAAATGGATCACTAATCACTTTATTAATTCCACTTTAAAAATGATATTTACATATCTTGCATTACTCATCCCATAAGTATATACTGTATTTTATACCATCTATTGCATCTTGCCTATGCTGCTCAGTCATTGCTCATCCATATAAACTCAATAGAAACGTCCTCTCACTGTCAACTGCGTTTATTTTCAGCAAACTTAACATTTTTTAATATTTGTATGAACATAAGATTCAACAACTGAACAAGTTCCACAGGCATGTGACTAACAAATATTGAATGTGTCCCTGAACAAAGGGGGGAGGGGGGTCAAAATCAAAACTAACAGTCGGTATCTGGTGTGGCCACCAGCTGCATTAAGTACTGCAGTGCATCTCCTCCTCATGGACTGCACCAGATTTGCCAGGTCTTGCTGTGAGATGTTACGCCACTCTTCCACCAAGGCACCTGCAAGTTCCTGGACATTTCTGGGGGGAATGGTCTTATCCCTCACCCTCTGATCCAACAGGTCCCAGACGTGCTCAGACGGGCTCTTCACTGGCCAATGCAGAACACTGACATTCCTGTCAGTTCACGCACAGAACAAGCAGTATGGCTGGTGGCATTGTCATTCTGGAGGGTCATGTCAGAATGAGCCTGCAGGAAGGGTACCACATGAGCGGGGAGAATGTCTTCCTTGTAACGCACAGCGTTGATTGCCTGCAATGACAACAAGCTCAGTCCGATGATGCTGTGACACACCGCCCCAGACCATGACTGACCAATTGATCCAGCTCCAGAGTACAGGCCTCGGTGTAACGCTCATTCCTTCATCGATAAATGCGAATCTGACATTCACCCCCGGTGAGACAAAACCGCGACTCATCAGTGAAGAGCACTTTTTGCCAGTTCTGTCTGGTCCAGCGACAGTGGGTTTATGCTCATAGGTGACGTTGTTGCCGGTGATGTCTGATGAGGACCTGCCTTACAACAGGCCAACAAGCCCTCAGTCCAGCCTCTCTCAGCCTATTGCGGACAGTCTGAGCACTGATGGATGGCTTGTGCGTTCCTGGTGTAACTTGGGCAGTTGTTGCCATCCTGTACCTGTCCCGCAGGTGTGTGATGTTCGGATGTACCGATCCTGTGCAGGTGTTACATGTGGTCTGCCACTATGAGGATGGACAGCTGTCTGTCCTATCTCCCTGTAGCTCTGTCTTACAAGCTGACTAGACCGCTCGCATCACGTGTGCGAGCGTTGCAAAATACATTTAGAAATCTATGTTATTCAATTATTTCACCCACACTGCTCGCGCGCTCCAACGAGCGTCTGCATTGCCAAGGGCTAAAATAGAAGTCAGTTCTGTTTCTGACACAGATCGCACTGCAAGTCCTGCCTCTCCCATCTCCTCGTTGGTTTATAGAAGCAGGTACCCATGTGCCATCTCCTCATTGGTTATACCCACGTGGGTGACTGAAAGACGAACGAGGTCGGTGGCAGTAATGCACCTAATTTATGAATGTTTCCAATTGCAATATCAAGTCAAGAGAAGAAAAAGCCTGGAAGGAAGAGCGATGACTAGAAACGATTTGGTTGACCATTATGTGTGGATTAATTGTCGGAGTAGAGGACCTTGTACATTTCAGGTAAAATAACAACTCAATGTTTATATCCCAGGACAAATTAGCTAACAACAGCAAGCTAGCTAGCTAAATTTCCATAAAGGTTTAATGCTTTTCGACCTGTCCCCAAATTAATGTAATTGGTCCAGAGTTTGTTTTGATATTTTAACTTGCGTATCGTGATCGCGTTTGGTGTGGGGAGGACAAAATAAATGTATGCACGATGACGAAGCAGGTTTGGGTTCCGTGTTAGGTTTCTCACAGTACGAACATTGCAATTTTCCCTGGCCAGATCTACAGTCCTCATGCCTCTTTGCAGCATGCCTAAGGCACGTTCACGCAGATGAGCAGGGACCCTGGGCATCTTTCTTTCGGTGTTTTTCAGAGTCGGGAGAAAGGCCTCTTTAGTTTTCTAAGTCTTCATAACTGTGACCTTAATTGCCTACCGTCTGTAAAATGTTAGTGTCTTAACAACCTTCCACAGGTGCATGTTCATTAATTATTTATGGTTGAACATGCATGGGAAACCGTGTTTAAACCCTTTACAATGAAGATCTGTGAAGTTATTTGCATTTTTACTAATTATCTTTGAAGGACAGGGTCCTGAAAAAGGGATGTTTATTTTTTTTTGCTGAGTTTATTTATATGTATATATTCTTATTCCTTAGATGTGTGTGTATTAGGTAGTTGTTGTGGAATGGTTAGATATTGCTGCACTGTCGGAACTAGAAGCACAAGCGTTTCGCCACACTCGCAATGACGTATGTGACCAATAAAATGCTAAACATGTGTATGTGACCAATAAAATTTGATTGGATTTAGCACTGAGATGCAGTGCCTTAGACTGCTGCACCACTCGGGAGCCTGACAGAAGTAGGGATCCTATATTAGGTAGGTCTATTACTACTTGGATAGGTAGGTGGTGGAGGTTGGAAGCCTAGAGGTAGAGAATATCTACATTATGGATGCAAGTCATTACTTTGCACTGATTCTCCCCGTAGGCAGTACCAATATGGATTTAACCTAAAAGTCATGTGACTGTGTCCGTTGCATCCCGATTCTCCAACCTGCACTTGCACACTTTTCTTGCAAGGATTTAGTCATGCTGGAAACTCCATCCTGCTAATGCTTACACACTTATCCTATGCTTTTAAATCCATGACGAGGTGTGTGCAAGTGTAGACTTCAGGAGAAGTGGGACGTAGCCCTTGTGTGCTCTCTCAACCACCTCTGTCTAGCCCTGTAGCTGAAGCCTACAGCAATATTCCGATTTAAGTGCTACTCTACGGCATGGTAGTGTTTAAATGGATTTATATTCTTATTGTAGTGCCACCCCCCCCACCTAACAGTGTTAGGTTTCCATTCATGTTAACCTCTTTGCATAATTTGTGCTCATTTATTCCACAGGCGGTTGTGGCTGATGACCTGTCTCCATAGCTGAGAGAAGCCAAGGAGGAATATCACTTCATTCCCAACAATACTGCTAATATTTCTAACTGTACCGATGAGAAAGAGTAGGGCAGACTTATACAATTACAATACAGAAATGTTCTTGCTCTTTAGTGAATTTCTACCAATCATATGTTGGAAACCATTTATCAAGGAAAACGAGTTGAACACTTTTTGTGGAAATTGTAATCTGTTTCTTGAACACCAGTGTTTCATCTAAGGACAATAATAACTATTACCTGTATCAAAATGTACAATAAGGGGTATATCCTTATAAAATAATTGATGGTTAATTGTGTATGGACATGACAATTAACTAACACTTATCTGCTTTATGCTTCTGATTTTCCAGTCAACATTAACAAGGAAAAACTATACACAATAATGCAGCTTTAACAGCATTGAGGCAAGTAACAGTTTTGTCAACTGTCTCCCCAATGACTAGCTCAAAGAATGTTATGTCCATCTATTCTGTCTATTCATATTTAACAAATACACATCATTTGGATCTATTGTTACTGGCCATATAAGCATGGATTGATGTGTTTAGAAAATGCGTTTTTATGTTGCACTGCAGCTATCTAGCAAAAGTACCAGTCATATTAAAGACTTGTATAACTAACCCAAGATAGACGAAAGCCTGTCGTTTTCAATGGGAGCAAATTAATCATAATGGTCAGAAGAAGCAAGGAGGTGAGCAGCTAGGATGTAAACAAACTGGATCATTGGGTGAGGCTGACCAGTCACTCCAAAACCGGATGACCAATAGAGACTCAACATTTTAGGCTCTCTCTTAACCCCGTGGAATGAATGTACCAACACTTTGCAACATCAAAAAAAAGGTAGCGAAAGCACATACAGAACAGCGAGACATATATTTTACAAGATGTATAAATGTGAAGCATATGGTTGGCGTTTCCATTCACTACCAAATATAATGGTGAGAGGAAGCCCAGTGGCCGGAAGTAGGAGAAGATGGAGCGAGATAGCGTTAGGCTAACATTCTGCACATTTTCTTAGCGATTTTAAACATTTGATCTAAATAGTTTTCTGTTTCCAAAACTTCAATATGTTGCGAACAGAGTGGACAACATGTTGTAGACTTTACCCTTTGCCAAAGTAAAAAAAAAAAAAAAAAGAGAAGCATAGCGCGTATTGAGTCGTTGCACATATGCACGTCACCGAGTACGCATTCCCTAACGGAAATGCAGGCCAGAATGCCCCAACAGGCTCTCGATAGCTGGTGCTTGGCTCGGTCCACCTCTTCGCTTGTTCTGCCCATTATGATTAATTTGCTCCCATTGGAAATGACAGGCTGTGGTCTGTATTGGGTTAGTTATAAAAAATATTTAACGAAAGCAAAGGTCGGGGTAACATAAGCAAAGATAGAAAAACTTGAAGGCAAAGACGGGAAGGTTTCACTGAAACCTTTTTTGGGTGGAACTATTTTGTGCTTTGGTGTCATATTGTGGAAGTAATTGGTTAAATAACCTATACATTCTACCCTAATCCCCTAGGCTACCAAGACTTAAAAACATAAATATTGAATATTTACTGCATGGAAGCTTCTAAAATACCTACATTGAATCTGTAAAACAACAGATCTTGATATTGAAAATAAGTGGGCTGCGCATTTTTTGAGCAAACATAGAGAAATATAGTGGACTGATCTTTATATCTGTGCCATTATAGCTTCTGCGACAGCATGGTCAGAGCCATTGAGGCTACAACCCGTAGGAATCCCTATCCAGTTGACTACTTTAAAATGGTGGAAGCCCTCAATGGCGCTGTCCCTGCTATAAGACTTTTGGCCACTAGAGGCCTCTATCCTTCTCTATGGGTATATCGGGGTTGTGTCATTGCTTCGCCCACCTAGCAATGAGTTTTTTTTATGACGGTCAATGAGAGGTTTATTTGATCGAATAGTGTCGTAATGCTTAAGTTGTTACGAGTGTACTGATATAAGTAGAACACGTGACACCCCGGCAACTTTTAGAAAAAACACAGGATCGGAGTTGTCTCGAGATGGCTATGCATATTCATGACAGGCTAGTAGCATCGAATCTCTCTCCATTGAATACAGGCGGTTGACGTCAACAACCCTTATACAATATTAAAAAAGGAGTACAATAATGAGATGTATCCACCAAGCCAGAGAAAGGATAGGTGGGAGCAAGACAGCCCGCCGTGCCGCTTTGTGGACAACGACTTCCATTGTTAAGGTGAAGGGACATCTTGTCAGTATATACATAATCTTCGGTTGCATCCATTTACATGGAGCAACATCACATGCGCACTAGCGCTCAGTGTTCACAGGGTGAATACATTAGATGAAAATATTGGATGAAAAATGTGTTCCCTCATGTGCTTTATGTATTGATTTGATATTAATAAAAAAAAAAAATATTGGATGAAAATAAAATGATAATATCTTCGGCTGTGAGTGACGGGGAAAAAATTGGCCTCAGCAACCGTTATTTGAATAATTCAATGGATGTTTTGTGCATAAAGGTGATGACGAAAGTGCCATTAGGAATGTTCAAATCTGACTTCTCTATGTTGCCGTCTATATGGAAGTTGTCTTTTTGGGCCGGGCGTCAGTTAAACTGCAGTACCGAAGCAACACTGTAGGAGCAGTTGAAACAGTGCTCTAGACCAGAACCCTGGCCCCTCGAGTGGAACCTGCACTATTTCCTAAATATGCAATTCTGCATTTCTGCAACATTTGCGCCATCTGTCTGCTTTACATGGTTTAGTCTGATTTAGTAGTCAGGTTAGGACATTTTTAGACTTAAATATGCCAATATCACAATACTGCAGTTATACACCAATACAAAATAGTGCTCATTTCACTGAGTCTGCGTTCACCAATCACCAATGTGTAGTAGGAACCCCCTTGGGTGGCATTAGCGTTTTTGCCTTTCATTCATGAAAGATAGTTCCCTAAAACGCCATCCAGGAAGCGGTGTTATTTAGACAGTTTATGATGAAAAGGCCTTCACTCACCACTGGATGTCCCTGTGGCTCTTCTAATCTCACTGTGTTCATTTTAAACCCACATCGGCTCCCATGTCAGATTCTTGCTGAAAAAATCCTAACCAACTCCTGCAATTGAGGAGTAGACGAGGGCTGCTAGTAGTGTCAAGTTGAACATTCTTTCCCGAGAAGACAAGCAGTCAAAAGCATTGGGGTGATTGATATTACTCTGACCTCTGGTGAGTCAACCACACTGTCCCACTAATACACATCCAAATGGAGTTTTAGACTGACTACTGAATAATAGTTGCAGAGGAATGTTAGGGGATGACATTTAATGATTTAATACCTATAATTGGGGCCAGGAGTTTTTCAAATTCTGGTAAGGTCAAATGGTCAGGAAAACTCCTGGCCCTAGCTATAGTAACTTCTGTAGTTGGGTGCTGATTTTGAGTAACTCTTGACACTGATCCAAGCCCATGCTGCCCATTTGTTTTATTACTTCCTAACCACAGTAGCGGAACACTACTGTGCAATGCCATACAATGATGTAAAATGAAACCAGTGTGCACTGCAGATCTTAGGCTCAGATGCCTTAGGTTAGATTCTGTCTCTGAACTGCAGGTCCTTTAGCCACCTACCATTAATCTGAGCTGCCCATCAGCGGGGAGAGAGAGAGACGCGGGCTACGGCTCCGACTCCTACTACCCCATCCGTCGCCGTGAAACACTGGACTTCCTGTGTTTGTGTGAAACTTCCTACAGATGAAGTGCTTTGGCACCTCATTGTGAGCCGCAATGCACATGACTCTGCTATTACTTTAGAGTCGATTAAGGAAAAACATGCCAAGTGTTAGAGCACCATAAATTATTACGAGCACTACTCCTGAAGGGTTATGAGGTGCAGACAATACAGCCTTGTCCAAAATTATTGGCACCCTTGATAAAGATGAGCAAAAATGACTGTATAAAATAAATTATTCAAATACTGAACTATATTGTGTGCTCAAGCAAATGAGTAAATTATATTCTATACTAATACAATTGCTCAGAGAATTATATTTTGTTTAACAAGTCATATGTTTGTCCCCTCAAATATACTGTAGGTGTCATAATTATTGGCACACCTAAAGATTCTTCTAAATAAAAATCAAACAAAATCAAATCTGCATTAACATTCTACTTTTTTAAGTTAATCTCAGCTCAGGGAACTGTATTGTGGCCTTCCATGGCTTCCCGTTTGACTGGGGTGTAAAAATGAGGAACACGCATGTAAAATCCCTTTGTCATTGGTCACCATGGGAAAAGGCAAAGAGCTCACAAATGAAAAAAGACTAAATGGTTGTTGACCTTCATAAATCAGGTAATAGGTGCAAAAAATTGCAAAATAATTACATTTACCACCTACCACTATGAAGGCAACGATTAAGAAGTTTAAAGTAAACATGCCTGGTATTGGATGCAAGTGTTTCTTGTCCCCATGGACAGTGAGGAAGATGGTTTGGGAGGCAAACAAAAATCCAAGGGCTGAATTTGGAGAATTACAGTATGTGGTCGCATCTTCGGGTCACCATGTCTCCAAATCTGCAAATAGATGCCACCTCCAAACCAATAGGCTCTTTGGAAGGGTTGCCAGAAAAAAAAGACTTTATTGAGAGCAACAAAAACATGTAAATGCCTGAAGGTTCCTAAACGTTGTTGACACTTGGATTGGAACCGGTGTTATGATCAGATGACAGGAAAATAGAGCTCTTTGGCCATGTACACCAGTGGTGGGTTTGGCCTCAAAAGAAGGATGCATATGCAGAAAACAACTTAATACCTACTGTAAAATACGGTGGAGGATTTTTTTATATTATGGGGCGGTTTTGTTTCCACTGGTCCTGGGGCCCTTTTTGAGGTCAAGGGCATCATGAACTCTACCATGTACCAGGACATTTGAACCAAAAACCTGGTTGCCTCAGCCAGGAGGCTGAAACTTGTCCGCAAGTGGATCTTCCAGCAAGACAATAACCCGAAGCATACGTCAAAATCCATTATCCTACATTTTGCAATCGCCATCTCAGTCTCCCGACTTGAACCCCATTGAAAACCTGTGGTTTGAATTGAAGAAGGCAGTCCTTAAGCACAGAAAAAGGATATTGAGGATCTGGAAAGATAGTCTAATGGTCTAAGATCCCTCCCAATGTGTTCTACAATCTCATAAAACATTTTAGAGAAAGGCTCAGTGCTGTTATCCTCGCAAGTTGAGGGTGTATCTTTTTAGTTTTATGACTTGTTAAACAAAAATCTCTTTCTCTGAACAATTGTATTAGTATAACATAATATCATTTAGCTCAGTATTTGAATTATTTATTTGATACAGTCTTTTTTGCTCACCTTTATCAAGGGTAACTTTGGACCTGACTAGTTTACAGCAAGCAACAAATGGGAGTGGAGGGATATTGTAGTATGATGGTAATAATGGGGGTAATAAAAAAAAGAGGAGGATGAGAAACGAAAAAGAGATGAGCCAGGAAAGGGGGACGGTGAGGGTGAAATATCTTAAACGATGCAATTGTTTATTCTATTTTTTTTTAATCCATTATCTTACTTGACATGAATCAACGTCAGATACTTACTTCAGCTTTGAGTCAGGACTGTCGAGGTTTTTGTTAATACTAGTGCTGGGAAAGTCTGTATCTTTTTGTTTTTCAACCAGTAATATTTTGAGCTAATGCAGGGTACGGCAATTAAAATGCCTGTCAAGCTAGTATCAGGGGGTGTTATTGTCGCTTGCCTTAGTTGGGCTTGCTTGGAGAAGGACACACTTTGTATGCATGCCTAGAACACACACACACACACACACACACACTTCCAGAACGCAGCACCCTAGGTCAGCAGCCACATGGAAAAACCCAACAAGACCTTCATCTTTAACACTTCACCGTGGCATGAGCATGGAAAAACACAGCCCATCATGACTGCAGAACATTTTATAAATCCCTAACAGCCATAGCAACGAAACCCTTTCTGTAACATGAGAAATAAGATAAGTCGTTTAAATGGCCTTTTAAAGCTTTGATATGCCCTGAGGAGAGCAAAAAAAGAGATATCAAAATTAGCCGTGTTCAGATTAGTGGGTGTGTTGATGAAAGATTAAGATAAGAGGGAGAGTGTGAGGAGGGAGAGCAGCACTTCCACTGTGTGAGCGCCTACAGTAATGTAATGGGAAAAAGAGGGTCTTATCAGTAGCTAACAGCTAAAGATCTCCCTGTGGTTCACCTCCATTCATATTCCAGATGCAGCCAAGTCAGTATTCGACGTCCATCCATGTCTGAGGGCGTCGGGAGATGTGGAAATCGGCCACTAGGGGCAACAATGAGCTCTGTTATCTTCAAGTAGGTTGCGGTTTAGCCAGGGCGATGGGGATGGTGGATGGGCATTTCCCTCTCATTCCAAAGGTTGCAAGTTCGAATCCAGCGATGTTTTCAGCCTATCCCAAACCTCAACCGTTACCTTAACCATTCGGAGTTAATACCGAACCTTAACATTTTTGAGTTAATGCCTAAACTTAACCCTAACCTTAAAAATTCCAGAGTTAATGCCTAAACTTCACCTTAAACTCTTTGAAATTTGACGTTTGCGACAACTTCGAAATTTGACGTTTGGAAAACATACATTAACGTCTAATTTTGACGTGAGACTGTGAGAGCTAGTTGCTGGATGACTCATATACTCATAGACCCTCATGAGGAAGGGGTAGCTCTCTGGATAATCTTAGGAATTTCCCTCTGAACTGGTTTGGATTGCGCTTTTAGGTCAGACTTTACATTGAATGCATTTTTTCTCCTTTAGTAATTCTGTAATTACAACTTAATGTAAAGTTTTACACACGTAAGAGGATCTTAATTATTAAGAGAGAGAAAATAACAGAAAGAGATTACCATCCTGGTTCTGTATCAAAAATCAAATACAATTGTATTGGTCACATATACATATTTAGCAGATGTTATTGCGGGTGTAGCGAAATGCTTGTGTTCCTAGCTCCAACAGTGCAGTAGTATCTAACAATTTACAACAATACACACAAATCTAAAAGTAAAAGAATGAAATTAAGAAATATATAAATATTAGAACGAGCAATGTCGGAGTGGCATTGACTAAAATACAGTAGAATAGAATACAATATATACACATATGAAATAAGTAAAGCAGTATTTAAACATGATTTAAACCGTATTAAAGTGACCAGTGATTCCAAATCTATATAGGGCAGCAGCCTCTAAGGTGCAGGGTAGCGTAACCCGGTGGAAGACAGTTAGTGATGGCTATTTAACAGTCTGATGGCCTTGAGATAGAAGCTGTTCTTCAGTCTCTCGGTCCCAGCTTTGATGCACCTGTACTGACCTCGCCTTCTGGCTGATAGCAGGGTGAACAGGCCGCCCCCGGGTGATACAGCCCGACAGGATGCTCTCAATTGTGCATCTGTAAAAGTTTTTGAGGGTTTTAGGGGCCAAGCAAATTTCTTCAGCCTCCTGAGGTTGAAGAGGCGCTGTTTTGCCTTCTTCTCCACACTATCTGTGTGGGTGGACCATTTCAGATCGTCAGTGATGTGTACGCCGAGGAACATAAAGCTTTCCACCTTCTCCGGTGCAGTCCCGTAGATGTGGATAGGGGCGTGCTCCCTCTGTGTGTCCTGAAGTCCACGATCAGCTCCTTTGTTTTGTTGACTTTGAGTGAGAGGTTTTTTCCTGGCACCACTCTCCCAGGGTCCTCACCTCCTCTCTGTAGGCTGTCTCGTCATTGTTGGTAATCAGGACTACTACTGTTGTGCCGACTGCAAACGTGATGATTGAGTTGGAGGCTTGCATGGCCACGCAGTCATGGGTGAAAAGGGAATATACAGGAGGTGGCTGAGCATGCACCCTTGTGGGGCCCCTGTGTTGAGGATCAGCGAAGTGTAAGTGTTGTTTCCTACCTTTACCACCTGGGGGGGCGGCCCGTAAGGAAGTCCAGGACCCAGTTGCACAGGGCGGGTTCAGACCCAGGGCCCTAGCTCAATGATGAGCTTGGAGGGTACTATGGTGTTGAATACTGAGCTATTGTCAATGAACAGCATTCTTACATAGGTATTCCTCTTGTCCAGATGGGATAGGGCAGTGTGCAGTGCGAAGGCGATTGCATCGTCTGTGGATCTATTGGGGCGGTAAGAAAATTGAAGTGGGTCTAGGGTGTCAGGTAAGATAGGAGGTGATAATATCCTTAACTAGCCTCTCAGGATGACAGAAGTGATTTCTACGAGGCTATAGTAATTTAGTTCAGTTACCTTTGCTTTCTTGTGTACAGGAACAATAGTGGAAATCTTGAAACAAGTGGGGACAGCAGACTGGGATAGGGAGAGATTCAATATGTCCGTTAACACTCCAGCCAGCTTTGCGAGGGTTAACACGCTTAAATGTCTTACTCATGTCGGCCACGGAGAAGGAGAGCCCACAGTCCTTGGTAGCAGGCCGCGTCGGTGGCACTGTTATCCTCAAAGCGGGCAAAGAAGGTGTTTAGCTTGTCCAGAAGCAAGATGTCGGTGTCCGCAACGTGGCTGGTTTTCACAATGACTAGTCCGTCATTGTCGGTAGACCCTGCCACATACGTCTCTGAGCGGTTGAATTGCGACTCCACTTTCTCTCTGTTTGTATTCGGCCATATTCCCAGTCACTTTGCCATGGTTAAATGCGGTGGTTCGCTCTTTCAGTTTTGCACAAATGCTGCCATCTATCCACGGTTACTGGTGAGGGTAGGTTTTAATATTCACAGTGGGTACAACATCTCCTATACACTTCCTGATGAACTCAGTCTCCGTATTCGTCAATGTTATTCTACGCGGAACATATCCCAGTCCGCGTGATCAAAACAATCTTGATGCATGGATTCCGATTGGTCAGACCAGCGTTGAATAGACCTTAGCACGGGTAGTTCCTGTTTGAGTCTATAGGAAGGGAGGAGCAAAATGGAGTCGTGATCAGCGGGCGGGGGAAGGCCTTGTAGGCATTTCAAAAGTTGAGTAGCAGTGGTCCAATGTTCTTCATGAGTGCTACAGTCAATATGTTGGTACAACTTCGGTAGCGTTTCCTAAACTTTACTTTGTTAAAATCCCCAACTACAATAAATGCGGCCTCAGGATATGTGGTTTCCAGTTTGCATAAAGTCCAGTGTAGTTCTTTGAGGGCCGTCGTGGAATCGGCTTGAGGAGGAATATACAGACACACCTATTCACCTACTCACTCAAGGGTTTTTTGTTATTTTTACTATTTTCTACATTGTATAATAATAGTGAAGACATTACAATGATAAAATAACACATATGGAATCATGTAGTAACCAAAAAAGTGTTAAACAAATCCAAATATATTTTATATTTGAGGATCTTCAAAGTAGCCGCCCTTTGCCTTGTTGACAGCTTTGCACACTCTTGGCATTCTCTCAACCAGATTCATGAGGAATGCTTTTTCAACAGTCTTGAAGGAGTTCCCACATATTCTGAGCACTTCTTGGCTGCTTTTCCTCCACTCTGCGGTCCAACTCATCCCAAACCATCTCATTTGGGTTGAGGTCTGTTGATTGTGGCGGCCACATCATCTGATGCAGTACTCCATCACTCTCCTTGGTCAAATAGCCCTCGCACAGCCTGGAGGTGTGTTTTGGGTCAATGTCCTGTTGAAAAACAAATGATAGTCCCACTGTGCGCAAACCAGATGGGGTGGCGTATCGCTGCAGAATGCTGTGGTAACCATGCTGGTTAAGTGTGCCTTGAATTCTAAATAAATCACTGACAATATCACCAGCAAAGTACCATCACACCTCCTCCTCCATGCTTCACGGTGGGAACCATACATGCGGAGATCATCCGTTCACCTACTCAGCATCTCACAAAGACATGTCGGTTGGAACCAATCATCTCGAATTTTGACTCCAGACCAAAGGACAGATTTCCACCAGTCTAATGTCCATTGCTCGTGTTTCTTGGCCCAAGCAAGTCTCTTCTTATTATCGGTGTCCTTTAGTAGTGGTTTGTTTGCAGAAATTTTACCATGAAGGCCTGATTCACGCAGTTTCCTCTGAACAGTTGATGTTAAGATGTGTCTGTTACTTGAACTCTGTGAAGCATTTATTTGTGTCACGATCATCGTCCTCCTCGTCTGAGGAGGAGTAGTTGGAAGGATCGGAGGACCAAAATGCAGCGTGGTATGTGCTCATCGTGAATTTAATGAACAGAGAACACTTGAAGAAACTATACAAAACAATAAACGAATAACGACCATGAAGCTATAATAAGAACTGTGCTGACACAAGCAACTACCATAGACAATCACCCACAACGACAAAACAGGCTACCTAAATATGGTTCCCAATCAGAGAAAACGACTAACACCTGCCTCTGATTGAGAACCATATCAGGCCAAACACAGAAACAGACAAACAGACAAACAAACATCCAACATAGAATGCCCACTCAGATCACACCCTGACCAAACAAAACATAGAAACATACAAAGCAAACTATGGTCAGGGCGTGACAGTACCCCCCCCCCAAGGTGCGGACCACGGCCGCAAAACACGAACCTATAGGGGAGGGTCTGGGTGGGCATCTGTCCGCGGTGGCGGCGCTGGTATTGGCCCCCACTCCACCATAGTCTTAGTCCACCTTAGTAGTGACCCTCGCCGCCGACCTAGGACTGGCAACCCTGCTAAAGGGCCCCACTGGACTGAGGGGCAGCTCTGGACTGAAGGACGCTTCTGGACTGAAGGATGCCTCTGGACTGAACAAACTCCTCCGGACTGAGGGGCAGCTCCGGACTGAGGGGCAGCTCCGGACTGAGGGGCAGCTCAGGACTGAAGGGTAGCTCAGGACTGAGGGGTAGGTCAGGACTGAGGAGCAATTCCGGCATCGCCGGCGTGACAGGCTGGCAGCTCCTGGCTGACTGACGGCTCTGGCAGCTCCTGGCTGACTGACGGCTCTGGCAGCTCCTGGCTGACTGACGGCTCTGGCAGCTCCTGGCTGACTGACGGCTCTGGCAGCTCCTGGCTGACTGACGGCTCTGGCAGGTCCTGGCTGACTGACGGCTCTGGCGGCTCCTGGCTGGCTGACGGCTTCTGACTGGCGGCTCCTGGCTAGCTGGCGGCTCCTGGCTGGATGGCGGCTCCTGGCTGGCTGGCGGCTCTGGAGGCTCCTGGCTGACTGGGGGCTCTGGCGGCTCCTGGCTGACTGGCGGCTCAGGACAGACTGGGGGCTCTGGCGGCTCAGGACAGACTGGCGACTCAGGACACACTGGCAGCTCAGGACAGACTGGCGGCTCTGGCGGCTCAGGACAGACTGGCGGCTCAGGACAGACTGGAGACTCTAGCAGCTCTGGACAGACGGGAGACTCTAGCAGCTCTGGACAGACGGGAGACTCTAGCAGCTCTGGACAGACGGGAGACTCTAGCAGCTCTGGACAGACGGGAGACTCTAGCAGCTCTGGACAGACGGGAGACTCTAGCAGCTCTGGACAGACGGGAGACTCTAGCAGCTCTGGACAGACGGGAGACTCTAGCAGCTCTGGACAGACGGGAGACTCTAGCAGCTCTGGACAGACGGGAGACTCTAGCAGCTCAGGACAGACGGGAGACTCTAGCGGCTCTGGACAGACGGGAGACTCTGGCGGCTCAGGACAGACGGGATACTCTGGCAGCACTGGAGAGGAGGAAGCACCTGTAGGCAGAAGACGGAGAGACACCCTGGTGCGGGGGGCTGCCACCGGAGGGCTGGTGCGTGGAGGTGGCACTGGATAGACCGGACCGTGCAGGCGCACTGGAGCTCTTGAGCACCGAGCCTGCCCAACCTTACCTGGTTGCATGCTCCCGGTAGCCAGGCCGGTGCGGCGAGGTGGAATAGCCTGCACTGGGCTGTGCTGGCGAACCGGGGACACCATGCGTAAGGCTGGTGCCATGTACGCTGGCCCAAGGAGACGCCCTGGAGACCCGATGCGTAGAGCCGGTTTCATGGCACCTGGCTCAATGCCTATGCTAGCCCGGCCGATACGAGGAGCTGGAATGTACCGCACCGGGCTATGCACCCGCACCGGGGGCACCATGCGCTCCACAGCATAACACGGTGCCTTTGCCGGTCCCTCTCACTCTCCGGTAAGCACGGGAAGTTGGCGCAGGTCTCCTACCTGCCCCCCCCCCAGATTTTTTGGGGGCTGTCTCTCGGGCTTCCAACCGCCCGGCGTGCTGCCTCCTCATACCGGCGCCTCTCTGCTTTCGTTGCCTCCAGCTTTGCTTTGGGACGGCAATATTCCTCTGGCTGAGTCCAGGGTCCTTTGCCGCCCAGAATCTCCTCCCAAGTCCATCTCTCCAAGTATCGTTGATTCTCCTGCTGCTGCTGCTGCTGCCCGTTACCACGCTGCTTGGTCCTTGGTTGGTGGGTGATTCTGTCACGATCGTCGTCCTCCTCGTCTGAGGAGGCGTAGTTGGAAGGATCGGAGGACCAAAATGCAGCGTGGTATGTGCTCATCGTGAATTTAATGAACAGAGAACACTTGAACAAACTATATACAAAACAATAAACGAATAACGACCATGAAGCTATAATAAGAACTGTGCTGACACAAGCAACTACCATAGACAATCACCCACAACGACAAAACAGGCTACCTAAATATGGTTCCCAATCAGAGAAAACGACTAACACCTGCCTCTGATTGAGAACCATATCAGGCCAAACACAGAAACAGACAAACAGACAAACAAACATCCAACATAGAATGCCCACTCAGATCACACCCTGACCAAACAAAACATAGAAACATACAAAGCAAACTATGGTCAGGGCGTGACAGTACTCCCCCCCCCCAAGGTGCGGACCACGGCCGCAAAACACAAACCTATAGGGGAGGGTCTGGGTGGGCATCTGTCCGCGGTGGCGGCGCTGGTATTGGCCCCCACTCCACCATAGTCTTAGTCCACCTTAGTAGTGACCCTCGCCGCCGACCTAGGACTGGCAACCCTGCTAAAGGGCCCCACTGGACTGAGGGGCAGCTCTGGACTGAAGGACGCTTCTGGACTGAAGGATGCCTCTGGACTGAACAAACTCCTCCGGACTGAGGGGCAGCTCAGGACTGAAGGGTAGCTCAGGACTGAGGGGTAGGTCAGGACTGAGGAGCAATTCCGGCATCGCCGGCGTGACAGGCTGGCAGCTCCTGGCTGACTGACGGCTCTGGCAGCTCCTGGCTGACTGACGGCTCTGGCAGCTCCTGGCTGACTGACGACTCTGGCAGGTCCTGGCTGACTGACGGCTCTGGCGGCTCCTGGCTGGCTGACGGCTTCTGACTGGCGGCTCCTGGCTAGCTGGCGGCTCCTGGCTGGCTGGCGGCTCCTGGCTGGCTGGCGGCTCTGGAGGCTCCTGGCTGACTGGGGGCTCTGGCGGCTCCTGGCTGACTGGCGGCTCAGGACAGACTGGCGGCTCAGGACAGACTGGGGGCTCTGGCGGCTCAGGACAGACTGGCGACTCAGGACAGACTGGCAGCTCAGGACAGACTGGCGGCTCTGGCGGCTCAGGACAGACTGGCGGCTCAGGACAGACTGGCGGCTCAGGACAGACTGGAGACTCTAGCAGCTCTGGACAGACGGGAGACTCTAGCAGCTCTGGACAGACGGGAGACTCTAGCAGCTCTGGACAGATGGGAGACTCTAGCAGCTCTGGACAGACGGGAGACTCTAGCAGCTCTGGACAGACGGGAGACTCTGGCGGCTCTGGACAGACGGGATACTCTGGCAGCACTGGAGAGGAGGAAGCACCTGTAGGCAGAAGACGGAGAGACACCCTGGTGCGGGGGGCTGCCACCGGAGGGCTGGTGCGTGGAGGTGGCACTGGATAGACCGGACCGTGCAGGCGCACTGGAGCTCTTGAGCACCGAGCCTGCCCAACCTTACCTGGTTGCATGCTCCCGGTAGCCAGGCCGGTGCGGCGAGGTGGAATAGCCCGCACTGGGCTGTGCTGGTGAACCGGGGACACCATGCGTAAGGCTGGTGCCATGTACGCTGGCCCAAGGAGACGCCCTGGAGATCCGATGCGTAGAGCCGGTTTCATGGCACCTGGCTCAATGCCTATGCTAGCCCGGCCGATACGAGGAGCTGGAATGTACCGCACCGGGCTATGCACCCGCACCGGGGGCACCATGCGCTCCACAGCATAACACGGTGCCTTGCCGGTCCCTCTCACTCTCCGGTAAGCACGGGAAGTTGGCGCAGGTCTCCTACCTGGCCCCCTCCCAGAATTTTTTGGGGCTGTCTCTCGGGCTTCCTACCGCCCGGCGTGCTGCCTCCTCATACCGGCGCCTCTCTGCTTTCGTTGCCTCCAGCTTTGCTTTGGGACGGCAATATTCCTCTGGCTGAGTCCAGGGTGCTTTTCCGCCCAGAATCTCCTCCCAAGTCCATCTCTCCAAGTATCGTTGATTCTCCTGCTGCTGCTGCTGCTGCTGCCCGTTACCACGCTGCTTGGTCCTTGGTTGGTGGGTGATTCTGTCACGATCGTCGTCCTCCTCGTCTGAGGAGGCGTAGTTGGAAGGATCGGAGGACCAAAATGCAGCGTGGTATGTGCTCATCGTGAATTTAATGAACAGAGAACACTTGAACAAACTATACAAAACAATAAATGAATAACGACCGTGAAGCTATAATAAGAACTGTGCTGACACAAGCAACTAACATAGACAATCACACACAACCCACAATGACAAAACAGGCTACCTAAATATGGTTCCCAATCAGGCAGGTGTTAGTCGTTGAACCATATCAGGCCAAACACAGAAACAGACAAATTAGACATCCAACATAGAATGCCCACTCAGATCACACCCTGACCAAACAAAACATAGAAACATACAAAGCAAACTATGGTCAGGGCGTGACAATTTGGGCTGTAATCTGAGGTGCAGTCAACTGTAGTGAATGTATCCTCTGCAGCAGAGGTAACTCTGGGTCTTTCTTTCCTGTGCCGGTTCTCATGAGAGCCAGTTTCATCATAGCGCTTGATGGTTTTTGTGATTGCACTTGAAGAAAACTTTGAAGTTCTTGGAATTTTCTTGAATTGACTGACCTTCATGTCTAAAAGTAATGATGGACTGTCATTTCTCTTTGCTTATTTGAGCTGTTCTTGCCATAACCTTATTTGGTAAAAGACCAAGTCCATCTTATCGTCTGTGTAACGAGTGCCCTGAGAGTCGGGAAGCAAGTTCAGGGAGTGAGTGTTTTAATAAATAAACGTAACATAATACAAAACAAGAAAACACGAATAACACACAGACATGAAACAGAAACAATAACGCCTGGGGAAAGAACCAAAGGGAGTGACATAAATAGGGAAGGTAATCAGGGAAGTGATGGAGTCCAGGTGAGTCTGATAACGCGCAGGTGTGCATAACGATGGTTACAGGTGTGCACCATAACGAGCAGCCTGGTAACCTCGAGGCCGGAGAGGGAGCACACGTGACATTCTGTATACCACCCCTACCTTGTCACAACACAAATGATTGGCTCAAACACATTAAGAAGGAAAGGAATTCCACAAATGAACTTTTAACTGAAATGCATTCCAGGTGAAGCTGGTTGAGAGAATGCCAAGAGTGTGCAAAGTTGTCATCAAGGCAAAAGGTGGCTACTTTTTGGTAACTACAAGATTCCATATGTGTTATTTAATAGTTTTGATGTCTTCACTATTATTCTACAATGTAAAAATAAAGAAAAACCTTAAAGAGTTGGTGTGTCCAAACTTTTGACTGGCACTGTACACGGCTGTGACTATAACCGATGAGGATTATCCTGGGAGGTATTACGGTCGGTATGGTGTTGGTTGTCTGTGGTCAAGAGAGCAGTAGGAGTGGTTGTGGTGCGGTCTGGTTGTGTGTGTATCTGGTTTAAAGAGGAGTGGGAGGAGGGGTCTCTGGTCATGCCCCCACCCCCAGCACCCTCGTCCCTTTCCAGGCCCACCCACACTGTCCACCACAGCTCCCCAGTCCAACTTCAAACATGCCGGGTTGTGGTGATCTATGGAGATGGCCAGGCAGCTCTTTCAACTGAGTCAGGCCAGGTCCATCAAAGGATTTATCTCCTCAGAAGATTAAAGGGGGCCAAGGCGTCTGCCAAACAAAGGCTAAGGCTGAGGGTCAACCCAGGCCTTTGCTTGAGAGATTTATACTGAGGCAGCCTTCACATTGTAGACATTGTAGCCCTCTCAGCACCTTGTGACGTCCCCTCACCTAAAGCTCTATATTAACCAGACCTACTCAAATATGCTGAGAATTAACATTGCGATGTATGTCTGCAAATTGTTACCCAAATATGATCAATATCTCAAAATATTTTTGTGAAATTATGAGAAAAACATAGTTAAAGCCATTCATCTGAAATTGTTTAATTGAAAGACTTGAGGAGGATTTGGCAAAATGTCGGTGTGGTATATATTGATCTTTGCGTCACCACGTGCATAGTTACATAAACTAAGTTGTGAGATTCTGAAGTAGATTCTCGGTTAACATCAACTATAAACACATGAGCAAATAGTTTTGAGTCAAACTCCAAGGCAGGGTGTAAGTTACTCAACCCTCCTCTACATTTCTGACATGTTCCTGGCATCACTGAGGATTCCACAGTAATGAGGAAATCACTTTTATGGAGCATTAATAACGGTTAGGGGGGAAAAAACGAATTCGCCCCTTAAACAGTATAAGAGCTATGCATTCTGTGAGTGATCCTATTGGCTGAAGGAGTAGCTCACCTGGCCCGTCATACATATGTAACACTCCCATATAGCCTACTAGTACATCAAAAAACATTTTCGTTATAGAGCATGCCCTCTAAATGACTCTATGACCAAAACACTGAATCAATCAGTGAAGCTCTCTCTGTCCTCAGCTCCAGTCATTAAGGGACATTGGAAGCAATTTGATCACAATACGATTGCATTTTCAAGAGTTCCACCGCGTCATCCACTCTTAGGAAAAGGGTTCCAAAAGGGATCTTTGGCTGTCCCCATAAGAGAACCCTTTTTGGTTCCAGGTAGAACTTTTTGGGGGTTTCATGTAGAACCCTCTGGGTGCTCCTATGAGAACAGCCGAAGAACCCTTTTAGGTTCGAGATAGCACCTTTTTCTCTAAGAGGATGTATTGTCCCCCACAATGAAATTGGGGAGGGGACTATGGATCTGTGTCCGTCCGTTCGTCAGACACGCGATGTCTCAGACACATTGGTGCAATTTTGATGAAACTTGGGGGAATAGTGCATCTTGCCATAGAGATCCGGCATTTACAAAATGACACTGATTGGCCCAAGGCGGGAGCTATAGTAACTGAAATGTATTACTCACACTCACATATCTCAATTGTCCCAAAGGGGGACGCTGCATCATTCGTGGGGGACAACATGTTTTCCTGTTGCCTTGTTTTTCTTGGGGATGAGATTGGTTCGTTTTAAGTGTAGGAACGCAGGCTTGTGATAACATACTTTGCCGTCTAGCTCAGAATGAAAACACTCATTTGTATTCATTTGCAGGCGGCTGGGTGTGGGTAAGACAGAGTGAGTGAGGGAGTTGAGGCCTGTGGCTAGATAGGACCAGGCACCGTTATGACTAGGGGGGGAACGATATGGGTTCACTCAGACCATCTGGAATACCAGGGGACGTCTCATTAAGAGGGAGCAGAGACAGTCAAACCAGAATCATATCATTCAGAGAGGTCTTCCATAATGAGTTGTTGTCTTTCAGACACAGCCTTATTGATGAAACATACCAGCGAATTCCATAGTAAAGAACATTGGGCCACGTAGGCTGCGGGAGGTAGTAGAATATACATTTCCACTAGATTCCAATAGTAAGGGGGGTGTTGCTGAATGGACAATATTCAATGGTGTCAAAGTCCGAGATGTGACCTGAGATGACCGTGACCACCTCATCCTATACCTAATTTCTGGACCATGATCCTCTAGTTTAGTTTTCACCTGTGCTGATGAATTCCAAGGCAATACATGTGTCTCCCTTCTACTCCAACTTCTACGTTGCCCTTGGTGTATCACTGTGTGTTTTCAGGTGTATTCATTTGTCTGCTTTTTTTAAGCGCCTGCCTCTGTGTGTGTGTGTGGGTCTACTGTACATGCAGTGTGGAGCCTCGCCCAGGGTAGTAGTAGGAGGAGTATTCATCACCATGTACTCAGACTGTACAGGGTCAACACTGGGTTGGAGGAGACGCTCACTTCACTGTGCCAGGCACCAGCCGGCACCTCACGCACGCACGCACGCACGCACGCACGCACGCACGCACAGGCACACACACACACACACACACACACAGGCAGCCTTGAGAAATGCAGCCAGGACAGAATGTACATTAAAACAGGAGGGAGGCTCTTCTGTCTATCCTCCCCTCTTGCCCTTACTTTCTCGCTCCACCTCTCCTCCTCTCTTTCTTCTCACAGTTTCGTCCCGATCGTAGTGTGAAGTAACCTTCTTCGGCTTTGCCCCCTCCTCCATACGCAGAAAACGACATCCCGTTTGTGCAGAGCTGGATACAAATCGCATTCTCCCTCATACCTCTTATCTCCTCTTATTATGTTTACAGTAATGTCATTGGGAACAAAGTGGATAATATGACCCCTGGAAAGCGGAGAATGGAGCACAACACTCAGCTCCGAGCATGACTAAACCTCTCTGCTCTAGCCCTGCCAGTAGAGCTGCTATTGTCCCAGGTGTCTTACTTCCAATTAAAATAAGACTGGGGAGATAATTGGGGAGAGTGGGCTTGTGGCAATGGCTGGAGCGGAATGAGTGGAATGGTATCAAATACATCAAACACATGGTTTCCATTCCATTTGCTCCGTTCCGGCCGTTATTACGAGCCGTTCTCCCCTCAGCTGCCTCCTGTGCGTTGTAATGTAACAGTAATATCTAGACTTAGGGTTGCCACCCGTTCGATCAAATACGGAACGGTTCTGTATTTCACTGAAAGAATAAACATTTTGTTTTTGGATTTGACCATATTAATGACCAAAGGCTTGTATTTCTGTGTGTTTATTATATTATAATTAAGTATATGATTTGTTATTTGATAGAGCCATCTGACTGAACGGTGGTAGGCAGCAGCAGGCTCGTAAGCATTCATTCAAACAGCAGCTCTTAGCAAAGCTGGGAAAAGGTGTTTATGACTTCAGCCTAATCTCGGGAGTTGATAGGCTTGGCAATACTAAAGCTCCTATAAGAACATCCAATAGTCAAAGGTATATGAAATACAAATGGTATAGAGAGAAACAGTCCTATAATTCCTAATAATAACTACAACCTAAAACTTCTTACCTGGGAATATTGAAGACTCATGTTCAAACTTTCTTTTCCAATACTGTTTTTGCATTACACACTCTCTCTCTCAGAGGTCATGAGATGCTACTTTGTCTTGTAAACACTCCGAGCACGGGTTTACCTCTGTAGCTCCAGTGCTAAAGGTCTGACTGGAACAGGGCTCCCAACAAGGAGCAGATGAGGAGAGCTGTGCTCTAGAGGTTTATGGCTGTGCATGTGTCAGTGTCGGGTAGACTGTCAGAGACGGCTTAGCAAAATCTACAACAGGTCCTAGAACTGCTGGATTACTATGGCATATACCAGCATCGTCAACCCCCTGTTTTTCAGCCTCAAAAATGTGAAACTGAGACATACCTTTGTCCTAAGACTAAAATACAGTCTGAAGAACCCCTAAAGGAGAAATAAAATAATTTAAGTAACTTTTTAGAAATCAGATTTACTACAGAACTAATGCACCGTTGAACATATCTAACTCAACGTTATTTGTCAATTGTATATGGTGTCCTTGGGACATATAACATGCCTCTAATATAGTTCAATCATTTTTATGATACCCCTATTTCTAATAAATCTCTTCTCAGTGATCTGAGGTACTTGACCCTGGCAGTTCTAACCAGCAGACAGACAAGCACTGCTCTCCATCATAATATCCTCTTTAATTTATCTCCACTTCGTCAGTCTGTCAGAACCACTCAAATACAACCACAATTTTTCTGTCAGAATGATTCAAATGTAACTTCCATGTTCCCCCCCCATGTAGAGTCTGTCATGGCTCTCTTGTTCTGTTGACAATGGAGTGGAGTGGATTACAGAGATAACATAATGAGCACCGTTCAGGAATAGATGCGGTAAAGAGGTAAGTCGAACTCGAACAAAACAATGAAGTTCCCTTGGAAACACGTGGGGGGGGGGGGGGAAAGATCCCGTCTCCTCATTTCCCCTCAGCTAAATTTGTCTACGTTTAGGCAGTGGTGTAAAGTACTTAAGTAAAAATACTTTAAAGTACCACTTAAGTAGTTTATTTGCATATCTGTACTTTACTAATTATATTTTGGACTACTTTTACTTTTACTTCACTACATTCCTTAAGAATTTATTGTACTTTTTACTCCATACATTTTCTTTAACACCCAAAAGTACTCGTTATATTTTGAATGCTTTAGCAGGACAGGAAAATAGTCAAATTCAGCACTTATCAACCGAAAATTCCTGGTCATCCCTACCGCCTCTGATCTGACGGACTCACTAAACACAAATGCTTTGTTTGTAAGTGATGTCTGATTGTTGGAGTGTGCCCCTGGCTTTCCGTAAATAAATAAAAACAAGAAAAAGGTGTCAATCTGGTTTGCTTAATATAAGGAATGTGAAATAATTTATACTTTTACTTTTGATACTAAAGTATATTTTCAACCAAATACTTTTAGACTTTTACTCAAGAGGGATTTTACTGGGTGACTTTTACTTGAGTATGACAGTTGGGTACTTTTTTCCACCACTGCATTTAGGCTATTGTTTCTATGTGTATTTCACACTATGTTGAGGTAAACATCTGTGTATAATGCTTGTATGGATGTCAACCGCAACACATGTTCATGTCATCCTTACCAATCATCTGTATTACAGTTAAAAACGACTTTGACGAGCATCGCCGACTTCTGTATGCTAGCTATGCTAACCAGCTTCTACCAATGGGAGTTAGCATTAAGGAGTCAACTCTTCTAAATCTGAAAAGAGACAACTTCTACATGTTATGCAGCGAAAACAGCCAGATATATCCAAATCAGACTTAAGTAACCACATTGTGGGCCTGATACAATACATAAATCATGATGTCTTTGACAAATGTCCACTTTGTTACATCAGATTTGTTGAATGTGCGCCAATATGGTCAATTGAAACGTCTGCGTTCCATGGACTCCTTTACCGCAATTATCCTACAACGCATTAGGTCATGAGAATTGGAGCGCATTCTGCATGAATGATGAAATGACTCACCAATGGGACCTGAATCAGTCCACAGAAAGAAGGAATGATATATACACGGGGCTCCACTGGAATTATTACATTTCATTCTGTTTTTTTCTCCCTCCTTTTCTTAACGGAAGAGCAAAGGAGCTGTTCTCACAGGCGGCTCAGGTCTGAAAATTAGCTTGTTACACGCGTGGGAATTTTAAGTGACAGACAGACAGAAAGAGTGGGTCAATAGCCAGCCAGTCGTCAGAGCTATTTTTGTTTGTCCAAAATTCAGAAGTGCAAGAGTTTGCCTGTTACTCAGGAGGGGGCTGGTGTTTTCATTATAGCTCAGATCAGTTTCCCATTGAACCCCCTCCCCTCCTACCCACTCTCTCTCTGCCATCCCGTCTCCCCCCTCCCCCGAGCAGGAAAACCTTGCAGGCCGCCTTGGAGACAGGCTGGCTGCGCAGGAGGCCTGGGCAGATGCACTGCAGATATGTTTGCGTGTGTGTGAGAAAGAGAGAGAGTGTGTGTGTGTGTGTGTGTAAGCTCTGGGCCGCGACCCTCAGCAGCAGGACATTGACCAGATCCTGTCAGAGACAGGGCAAGAGCCGGCCCAGCGCCTCCTCTCTCTCCGTCTCCGTCTCTCTCTCTCTCTATTCCTCCCACCCCTTTCTGTCTGTTCTCGTTCCCTCCCTCTATCTCCAGCCCCAACCTCTGCCTGCCTGCCTGTCTGTCTCACCACCAGCCCAGAGGGGAGCCATGGGGGGAGGACTGGACAGGCCCCCTGGAGCCATTGCGTTAATCTGGAGCCACACACACGCACACAATAAGACAGGATCACTTCCTCTCTCCAACAGAAGCTAATGGATAGCTGAGGCAGGGTGACAGGGCAGCTTTTGTGGCAGCAATGCCGGACCACTTATGAAAACAGCCTCTTTCGAGCAGCATCAGCACTTTTCCCTTTCTTTTGTCTGTTGTGGCGGAGAGGAGGAAACGCATCGGGTGGAAATATGAATAATTTGTCATGTGAAAGGATGGTGGATGGCACATGGAGTGTCAGTTTGTGTTGTGGGGAGACAACAGAGGGGGCTTCATGCCCTGATTTATAGAGCTACTAAAGGCCTACTTCAGTAATATTCAAACTTTTTCCTGACTTGTGTTCAACACCATGTAATTTAACCTGTGAGCATAGCTGCAGCATCCCCTGATAAATACAATTAAAATACATATTTTTTCGAGTAGGAGACTATTCCAAACAACAACAAATAAATATGGTGTTGTGATGATTGACCTTATAGACTAGCCAACAGGACCCTCTCTCTCCTGGTCCTCCACTATCCCAGCATGCCAGGCAATACCAATGACTTCCTGACTCCGTCTAAGTGGCAGACCCTGGGGGGGATGAGATGAAAGAACTGGCACAAGTTGAAATGCCAGCAGGGATGTATTGAAAATGCTGCAGCCGCTTTGATGTCAAGCTAATTAAGCTTTCACTAGTTTGATCTTTTCTAGAGAGAGGAGGGTATTTACAGCACCCCAGAGGGGGTGTGGTATACGGTCTCATATACCACGGCTGTCAGCCAATCAGCATTCAGGGCTGGAACCACCCAGTTTATATTTAGAGCATAGTGTACAGGCTATGGTCAGATATTGAGGTGGTGTGGACGACTGGGTTTGAACTCAGGTCTCAGGCTACAAAACTGTATTGGCCTGCTGAGCTAAAGCCTATACGGATTATCTTGGGGAGCTAATGAAAGTCTTCAGGTCGCAAGCAAGGTTACTCATCATCTTTGCATGGTTCCTTACGAGAGGCCTATGCTGTGAACAAAAAAAGTTGTGTTAATTGAATTCCCGGCCTTACTTCTCTGAACCATTTGTCTTCCGAGCAAGTAGCGGGGGGCGTCGTCCACCACCCCTCTCTTCCTATTATACGGTGTTCACATGAGTCATCATCTCACAGTCCTGAACTTTCATACCTCCTTTCCCTCCCTTTGCTATGAAACATAACCTACAGAGGCTACTACAGAACGGTACACTACCGATCCATCTCTCGCTGGAATATACAACTCCCACGACCTGGAGCATTAAGGAAGTGGTGGAGTAGCACATCCAGCTCCTTGTAGCTGGGAGGTTAAACCTAGTTTGTCATCAGATTCTAGTGGGAGTGAGGTGCTGAAGACATTGTGCAAAGAACAACCAGGCTTGATCATGAGCAGGGGACGACTCCTTACTCCATCTACTATTTCCAGGATTTCTCAGTGCCACTCTTTGAAACTGGAATCTTATATTTCAGTGGCCCGTTGCAGTGTTTTTGAAACGGGTGGGATTCTTTGTGTTATTGAGTTTGAGTTTATTTTATTTTTACAGGGACAGTGCACATTAATCAACGTTTCAGTAAAAGTGCCGGTTTTAGCCAGCCGGCTAATTTTCAACCGCAGTCCCTGGGCAGGTTATTAAAAACAATGACAATATAGACAATAGCAACATAGAACAAGCAAGACATAGCAACATAGGACAAGCAAGACATAGCATACAGACAGAGCAACATAGAACAAAAAGCAGCAAGACAAAATTCAAAAAGCAGCAAGACAAAATTATTGTAGCCACCCATGCAAAACCATCTTTATTCACCTTTCATTTTCAGGGTTCTTCTTCTTTTTTGTTGTTGCTGTGTTTGTATTTGGCCAAATTCCTCATTTTCCTAGTATTTTGCCTTCAATTGAGGCACAGCACTTGTAAGCTATAAGGGCTCTCTCCTCAGGGCAGCAATAGAAAGCTCAAGTCCGTTAACCCTCCACATATAGTGACTAGCCAGTGTGTCTGACCCAACATGGGCCAACATGTAATCCTAAACATCCCCAACTGAATGTTTCTGTCAACTTTCCACCATCCTCTGATAAATGAGATGCAGCGGAGGAGTGTTTGACGAGTCATAAACTACCATTGTTTAACATTATAAACATATCCATTTATCATTTGTTACCATATGAAAATAAACCGTGAAAATGTAGCCACCATTTCAGGCCAGCAATATAAGGGCCTTGTAGTTTGTAAGCAGTGAACAGATTTGGGAGTGAAGTAGAGATGGGAATGTTGAGTAGAAAAGCTCTCTCGGGATCTTTCCAAACTCTACCCTACAAATTCTATTATGCTAATAGCTCATGTTGCATATTCCCTTATGTGATGTATGGCAGCTTCATTTTGCTTGGCTAGAAACCTATATGAATATGACAAGTGGCATAACAAACTTGATACAGTGTATGGTGTGTTTCTTTGTACTTTCCCAGGTTCTGTTGCTGCCCCTTTGTGATTCAATATGATTATTGTTAGAAATGTGTCATAACAATTTTGCCACAGGCTATGGCACTACATTTCGCTTCTGCATTATAAATGGTTTATGATGCCTGTATTCATCCTTATAAGTGATGTTCCATTTAAAGATATGTTCCGTTTAAAGTGGAACTGAGGTTAGTTTAGGAACCTGGAGCTGGAGGCCCACTTACTGAACACCAGGAAGACTGTGACATGGAGACACAGAGAGTTCAAAGTTCACAGGTCAGACTGCTCGTAGTCCTCACTGGTCTGGATAAGAGAAGTTCTAAGTGAAGCCTCTGGAATCATCTCTTCTGGGGATGTTCATTTTGTTGTCATTATTTCTGTTTTCCTGCAGGGAAATATCTATTGGAATGTTTTATTTTATATTTGGAGTACCGTACCATTATAATTAATGGGGTCTTTTTAAGGGAAATATGTATATTTCTTTAAAAAAGCTATGTATCATATGTCAGATTCAATTAGCAAATATGAATGACTATGTTCTGGAGGGAGTGTCTTGTTTCAATTTAGACTTAAACAATAGCATGGCCTGAACTTGATACCCCGCAATTTGTCTTGTACTTTTGAACATGTCTTTCCACATGAGTACAGTTTTGTAACAAAGAAATGCACACTAGAATAAATATTAAGGCAAAACCTTGGGATGTTTCCCAGATTAAATGATCAATGATTAAAATGTTCATTTTCACTCTCGTCCTCAGAGACTGAGAGCGCTCCATTATGACACGTAGGGAGAATTCACTGTTGGGCTTTTCACATTCCTTTGGTGGGACGATTCAAGTTCCAGGTCGATCTAGTAGGTATCAAAGAGCCAAGTGGATACATTTCATTCACAACACATTTCTGGCAGCGATCCAACGCAAAGCAACCACCAACGTCTGTTCTGTACTGTTCTGTCTAGCCAACCCCGTTCCTATACCTCAAGTGAAAATGTAAACGTCAAATTCAAAGTAGGCCGTTCGACGCAAACATCCGCTGTACTGGGACAGCAGGTAAAATACAGTTCTGTCATATTTGCCTCCTATATTTACCTCACACTAGCTGTTCTTTAATCTCTAATCCAAGGCTCAGGCTTCAGACAACACAAGGCTAACAGACCCATTGTATGGCTCACACAGCGAGGGAGGCAGCAAAGGTGTGTGTGTGTGTGTGTGTGTGTGTGTGTGTAAGCCCTACTTTACATAGTCAGAAATGCAAACACTGGATCAGAAGAGGGCAGGGGGCATCTGCAGGTGAATGGTCAAAGAGAGGTGAAAGGTCAGACTAAGGAAAGGAGGGAAAGTAGAAAAGGAGGGAAGAAGCTTCGAGGAGGAGACAAAGGGTGATGGAGGAAGAAACTGAGGGAGGCAGGGAGGGAGAGAAAGGAGGATAAAGGGGGAGGAAGGGAAAGGGGGGATGGTAGGAGGGATTCAGACCGGTCCAGGTTTTAGTGCCCTACCTGCACATAGGTTAACCTGGCGCCATGCAGTGAAGCCAAACAGTCCCTCCGTGGGTTGATGAAAAATGGCAACGCAAACACCGCTGCGCCGCTCGTTATGTGACTAACTGAACAAAACACTTCTAGCAATCCTTGTCTCGCTGTAGGAGGGAATGTGCATGGAGGCACTGTTTCTGAAGCATGGCTACACTCAGATGCTTAGAAATGGTATTTAAAAGCGTTTATGACAACATAAACACATGGATAATTTCACTAAGCATGCTGAGGATGGAGGAATCCACTAGGCTTTAGGCTATTAGGTGTTGGGCTTCCATGTGAGATGTGGTTGTGAGGTGTTCCCATGGATGCTGTGACACTTTATAAACAATAATGAGAACAGGGTGTGCTCAAATACAAGCACACACGCACAAACCCACAAACACTCACACACACACACACACACACACACCTTGCCCCACCAGGAGTCGTCCCACCAACAGAGTCAACTACAGGACCACACAGTGGGTATTTACGCCTCACACTTCTCTGCATAAACACCTCTGTGTATGAATTGGTCTTGGGCAGCTTACCAACACTCTGCTCTGGCCTCAGGGTAGGTAAATTATGGGAACAGAATGGATTGAACAGTAGGGCTTCTCTCCACCCCCTTCACCCCTCTCCCCCGTTGTGTGTGTGTGTGTGTGTCTACGTTCTCCCAGCCAGCCACCTAGGGCCAATCAGTCAATGGTTCCCCTGGGGCCATTTTGAGAAAAAAAACATCACTCTAGTCAAGTAGTCAAGAGATGCCACGGCTAATTCTAAACAAACTATTGATGTTCCAGAGGCCCAGTAAATGTTTGGCAGTGTGTGTGTTTACATGTTCTACTATCCTCGTGGGGACCTGAAATCCCTAAATGTTCCCACAAGGATTGTAAAACAAGGAAAATTCTCCGTCGTGGGGACATTTCCTACGTCCCCATTAGGACAAAGGCTATTTTAAGCTTAGAGGTTAGGGTTACAATTAGGGTTAAAGTTGGAATTAGGGTTAGGCGTCAGGGTTAGGTTTAGGATTTTGTGTGTTTGTGCGTGCGTGCGTGTGTGTGTGTGTGTGTGAGGGTCACAGAATGGTTCTGCTTGACAGAATGTTCAATTGGCCATTAGCAGACTTCACCCGAAGTGGGGCGGCATCAAGATAGCCTCAAACTAAGTGGCAGGTGCCTATGGGCTCCCCATTGTAGGTGCAGGGAGAAGTTACCTCTTATTTCATGGTCTAAGTCCCTAAACCATAACTTACCAGGATCAGGTGAACCACTGCTTGTTGAGGGCCAGTGGTATACAGCTCCCTAACTTCTTCTGTGGCGAACTAACAGCAATTACAAGACATATGTTGGCTGTAGCCACAACTGTGTTCTCTCAGTGGAATCCCTAGGATAAGCCACTAACACGATTCTCACATTTGTTTTTATCCTCTGATGTTTAGCTCTTGGACATCCAATACTGTAATGTACTGCAATGTCAACAACAGTTGCTGCTAGGGTAGGGTCCCATTTGTAAGTGGTGTATTGGGGGGGGTAAATCAACTGATAAGACTGTCACAATAGACCCTGGGCCTGCTGGGCTGAGTGAAAAAGGTCTGTGACAGAGTGACAGACACACTCCAGAGCCAGATAGAATTCCATCCACCTCCGGTTAAAACAACATTGCATTCTGGCGATTCTAGCTATCGCACTAACTCTAAAACACAGTCTCATCCACCAAAAGAGACTCGTGTATTTATTTTGGTATGTGCTGCCTTTCTTTACCCTGAATAATGAATTAGAAAAACACGAGGCCTGGACGGCCTGGCCACCTCAATGCCTGGTGTGGGAGAGAGATGTATAAAACAACAATTGATTTGATTTGAGAGAGTTGTGTGTTCAGTCCCAACGCTAGAGGGATGGACGGATGGAGGGGGAGAGGAGAAGGGATGGAGGAAGGGAGGCCTCTTGAGACCCCCCACCACCACCACCACCACCACCACCACCTTACAGTGATGAAGTCATGTCCTAAGTACACCAGAGGAGGCTGGAGGGAGGAGATATAGGAGGACGGGCTCATTGTAATGGCTGGAATGGAATAAATGGAACAGAGTCAAACATGTGGTTTCGATATGTTTGAAACCTTCCATTTATTCCATTCCAGGAATTACAATGAGCCCGTCCTCCTATATCTCCTCCCACCAGCCTCCACTGCAGTACACAGTCTCAGAGAGACAGGCAAACAGAGGACAGAGAGAGGGGAGATGGAAATGGACAGGGCGGAGTTCTGTGGGTGACGGTGACAGTGATGCTGTTATAATGTAGGAGTTGGCTGGGTGTTTGTGGGTGTCTAGGGAGTTACCATTGTAAAAGTTAACTTGGGAAATACAGGGGATGGGGTGATGGTTGTAGTACTGTCAGGAAAGGGGATACTGTAGTTGTGCCAGAGAGATTGAGCAACCAGCCTCCCCCTCAACCCTCTCCTTCCCCCTCTAAACACCTTATTTCTCTTTGTGTCCTCTCTCTGTGCTGTGCTGGAGAGAAGGGTTAAATCAATGTTAGTGATGTGATAACCAGCCTGTTTATGGAGGGGCCTCCGGCCAGCGGGCCGCTGCTACGAGGGCTTCCGGCGTTAGCTACTCACTGATGATGTCATGATGTCATATCATCAACCCCCCTTCACCCCTTCCAACCCCACCCAGCCCTGTCCCTCAGGAAACCCCCTTCGTCCCCATCAACACTACCCCATACAGTGGTGTAAAGTACTTAAGTGAAAATACTTTAAAGTACTACTTAAGTCTTTTTTTGGGGGTACCATATATTTTCCTTGACACCCAAAAGTACTTGTTACATTTTGACAGGAAAATTGTCCAACTCACACAATTATTAAGAGAACATCTCTGGTCATCCATACCGCCTCCGATCTGGCGGACTCACTAAACACAAATGCTTAATTTGTAAATGATGTCTTGAGTGTTGGAGTGTGCCCCTGGTTATGCATCAATACTTTACTCAAGTAGTATTTTACTGGGTGACTTATATAATATATATGTAATCAATATTTTACTCAAGTAGTATTTTACTGGGTGACTTTTGCTTTAACCTGAGTAATTTTCTATTAAGGTATATTTCGTTTTACTCAAGTATGATAATTGAGCACTTTTCCCACATCTGTCCCCATACCATCCCCGTGCTCTATGACATATCTAGTGACATGTTCTCGGCTGTTTTACATCTGTTAAGATCAATGACGTCACGTCATTTCTTACCAGTCAACCTCTATGCATGACTTGTAAAGTAGCTGTACACAGCATTTACCTCTCCCTTTTAATTTACTTTCACCACACAATCCAGCAGATCTGCGGCACAGATATCATTAGGCCAAAACAATAGAGAGGATTTATCTGATGTCGAGCCTGAAAGAATGTGTCACCCCCTGCTGTAGAACTCACATGTGAATTAGCTCAAGATACAGACTTTCTGAAGCTTAAATCCTCCATTAAAGCCTGTTTTACTGGCCCTGCCCGGGTTGGTGCACTTTAAGTCTACACTTTCTCCTCCTTTCCGGTTTCCCTGTGAAAAACAGAGGGTGAGGCAGACTAGAGGTGAGTTTCAGTTCAGAGTTGAAAAGGGCAACTTTGGAAAACACTCCCAGGTATTCAGCGGGCAAATACAGAGCTTGTATGATAACAGTCGAGTTGACTTGTTGCTCTTGAACACTACGCTGTAGATTTTGTGTAATTAGGAGTGTTGCAGCAGAAAGGGGGGAGAGGAAGATAAAGTGTGTCAAGGTCGATTTGTCAGGTGGTGGTGGATTGGATGGGGGGGGGGGGATGCTTTGTGCAACAGCTCACTTGGCAGCAAATCCTACAGTACAGCAGAATGTGTTGCAAATACCAGGCTAAGGCAGCGTATCTCTTGGTATTAGCTGAAGTCATGTTGTGGCGCTGCACGGTGTTAATGCAGTGAGTAAGAGCCAGCTAGTCATCCCGCTTGCTAGGATAATACTGGACAAATTCACTGGAATTTTGTTTTCATAAAAGAGGACGGGGAAAGCTTAATAGGGAGCGAATAAATCAATAGCCTTTTTTTATTCTCCCTGAATAAGTGACTGCAGGAGTGTAATAATAAACATCTTAGACAGAGATTGATGGTGGATGATGGGCCTGACTAAGGGCACGTAGCGGTTAACCCTGGCATAGGGGCAGTGGGCAGCGCCCATCTTGAACCCGCCTGACCAGCCTTTTCCTCCGAAATTCCCACATTACGCAGGCCAGAAACAGGAAGAAATGACAGACATAATTTCCCTGCGATCAAACATTGTTGATCTTTACATTAACACGACCTGATGCAATCTGCTTTCAGACCGGGTAGCACAAAATAATTGAATGTGCTGAAATTAGAGACTATTTTGAGGTTATTTCCTCTGTTTCCAGTGCTGGGGCAGATTGGCCTTAATTGAAGAGAGAAAAACAGGAAGCTTTAAAGTCACGTCTATAATTAATTGGCGGTCCCAGCCAAAGGGTCTGCGCTGGTCAGTCTGTCCAGGGATCAAGGGGAGGGTTGAGATGTGTTCTATGCGGCCAGAGTAGACACTGCTGTGTTCACATCATAGAAAAATAATTACAGAGCTTTGGCTTGAATGGGAATGTCCGTTGTGGTAATGCTATTGTATTCCTATGAGTCCTGGGCTGCCCAGAGCTCCTTTCTCCTCTCAGAGGCCAAACAACATCCTACATGTTATCCTCATTATGCGCCTCCACAGCTATCTGGAACTCCAAATGAAAATGTATAGCGTTTTCAAGACTTCAATGAGCCAAATAATGTTTACACAGCCATACCAGAGAGGAGAGGGGGAGAGAGGGAGGGACAGAGAGGGAGGGAGAGACCCTGGCCCTGCATTGCCTTCATAGCAGGAAGGAGGGGCTGGTATCCCACTAGACTACATAGCCTGTACTTGACCTGAGTGACTAGGGCTGTAACTCTATGCAGAATCTCTGAAGAGTGAGCCATGGAGCCAGAGGACTGATACCAGCCAGAGGAATGGATGTGTTTTCCACCCATGCAGAGGCACGCACACACAATATGTTGGAATGGGGTGACCATCCTTCTCCTCCTCACATTGTTCTCTGTCTGTCTCCCACCGGACATTGTGTTTGTACTGCTGCCAGTGGGACCGGAGGAAGATAAGATGCATATATTTACATATCAGAAGTGAAAGCATGGGGAAGCCATGATGCTGTGCAGTAATATAGTAAGAGCATGGCAGTTTGTGTAACAGTTGGCAGGATTAAAGGAGATCAGCCTTTTATATTCACAACGGAAATAACTTAACGGTTATAACAGTCTATGAACACAGGCAAAGATGACAGTGTTATACATTCTTGTAGGCCAATATAGTTTACCTCAAAGATTATGATTGACACCTGCTCATACGTCACCACACTATAATTCGTCTCCCCGTTAAAAGAATGACTAACATGTTGTTTGTTGACGCAGTTAATTGATTAAAATGTCTCCGCTGTGATTTCACATTGTTTTGTTTTTGAAAGGCCTGGACTTTGACGGAAATACTCGGGAATTATTGCATTTGGCTGCGAGCTGGGTTTCCCATACACACAAGTGCTGAACTTAATTCAAAACCCCTTTGGACGCCAGGCTGACTGTTGAGCTAGTGGGAGAGGAGAGATAGCTATGACCGGACTCTGAACTCACAAGAATCTTGGATTATGCCTTCCTTGGAAAGACTAGGAGAGAAAATACTTAAATGAGTTACATGATTTACTAGGTAGATTTCAAAGTATGAGCTCGGGTTCTTTATTGAAAGAGAGAAGAGAAGACAGTCGGTCAGAGAGCTCGAGACATAGTAGTGGTGCGTTTCCCATTAGGAACAGTAGAACAATAGCTCGACGACAAACCTGTCTCATCGTCATGGGGGTATAAATGATCATTTGACAGTCAAATTTTGTCAGGCTTTCGTGTATTCAGAGGCCAGAGAACCCTCTCACTTTCTTTCTTAACTATGGAGCCTTGGCTGGTAATTTCATATCCTAGTAATACCAAAGAATGTTTCTGGGTTGGAAGCTGCATCATATGCTGTATATATATATATTTATATATATACAGTTGAAGTCAGAAGTTTAGATACACCTTAGCCAAATACATTCAAACACAGTTTTTCACATTTCCTGACATTTAATCCGAGTAAAATTTCCCTGTCTTAGGTCAGTTAGGATCACCACTTTATTTTAAGAATGTGAAATGTCAGAATAATAGCAGAGAGAATGATTTATTTCAGCTTTTATTTCTTTCATCACATTCCCAGTGGGTCAGAAGTTTACATACACTCAATTAGTATTTGGTAGCATTGCCTTTAAATGGTTTAACATGGCTCAAACCTTCCATAAGCCTTCCACAAGCTTTCCACAATAAATTGGGTGAATTTTGGCCCATTCCTCCTGACAGAGCTGGTGTAACTGAGTCAAGTTTGTAGGCCTCCTTGCTTGCTTTTTCAATTCTGCCCACACATTTTCTATGGGATTGAGGTCAGGGCTTTTGTGATGACCACTCCTATAGCTTGACTTTGTTGTCCTTAAGCCATTTTCCCACAACTTTCTAAGTATGCTTGGGGTCATTGTCCATTTGGAAGACCCATTTGCGACAAAGCTTTAACTTCCTGACTGATTTCTTGAGATGTTGCTTCAATATATCCACATCATTTTCCTGCCATCTATTTTGTGAAGTGCACCAGTACCTCCTGCAGCAACGCACCCCCACAACATGATGCTGCCACCCCCGTGCTTCACGTTTGGGATGCTGTTCTTCGGCTTGCAAGCCTCCCCCTTTTTCCTCCAAACATAACAATGGTCATTATGGCCAAACAGGTTTATTTTTGTTTCATCAGACCAAAGGACATTTCTCCAAAAAGTACAACCTTTGTCCTCACGTGCAGTTGCAAACTGTAGTCTGGCCCTTTTATGGCAGTTTTGGAACAGTGGCTTCTTCCTTGCTGAGCGGCCTTTCAGGTTATGTCGATATAGGACTCGTTTTACTGTGGATATAGATACTTTTGTACCCGTTTCCTCCAGCATCGTCACAAGGTACTTTGCTGTTGTCCTGTGATTGATTTGCACTTTTTGCACCAAAGTACGTTCATCTTTAGGAGACAGAATGCGTCTCCTTCCTGAGCGGTATGACGGCTGCGTGGTCCCATGGTGTTTATTCTTGTGTACTATTGTTTGTACAGATGAACGTTCAGGCGTTTGGAAATTGCTCCCAAGGATGAACCTTGAATTTATTTTCTGCGGTCTTGGCTGATTTCTTTTGATTTTCCCATGATGTCAAGCAAAGAAGCACTGAGTTTGAAGGTAGGCCTTGAAATATATTCACAGGTACACCTCCATGACATCATTTTCTGGAATTTTCCAAGCTGTTTTAAGGCACAGTCAACTTAGTGTATGTAAACTTCTGACCCACTGGAATTGTGACACAGTGAAGTGAAATAATATGTCTGTAAACAATTGTTGTAAAATTACTTGTGTCAAGCACAAAGTAGATGTCCTAACCGACTTGACAAAACTATAGTTTGTTAACAAGACATTTGTGGAGTGGTTGAAAAACAATTTTTAATGACTCCAGCCTAAGTGTATGTAAACTGTATATATACTGTATATATAAAACATATTCAATAAAATATACACAGAAGCACACAGAAATACATATGTATTTCTCTGTGACGTTTGGCCAACTGACTCTTTATCATTTTTTTATGTGATTTTTTAAAACCTATTCAATCAAATAAACACAGAAGCTTCTGTGTTTATTTTATTGAATATGTTTTATATATACAGTATATATACTGTACACAGAAATAAATATGTATTTCTCTGTGCTTCTGTGTTTATTTTATTGAATATGTTTTTAAAAATCACATTCAAAAATTATAAAGAGTCAGTTGGCCAAACGTCTGGTGACAGGACATACCTTTACATGCAAATTAAATAACGTCAGGTTCCTAATCTGCCCATGGCTACTCGACATTTTACCATTTTACATCATGTTCAGTAGAAGTAGTTAGGAAAGCTATATCACGCACAATTAAGTCAGTCTTCCGCATGCAGTGTGTTGTGTCCAGGAAGTAAAGTCCCCTTCCCAGTAACCTGCCGTGGTCAACTGTGGAATGCCAGGTGAGAGAACAAAGGGGTTGGTGTTGAACAAACACTTGGTAAGCATGACCGATATGTTCCCAGCTGGCGTAGGAGTTAATCTTTACATCTTATTATGTTCCTCAAACAGAACAAGCCTTCTACCTGCTTACTGCACCACAGGATAGAAAAGAAACACCTTCTAATCTACTGTACTGCACCTACTGTAACAAATATTAATAAAGCACGTGATATTTAGGTGTTACAGTATAACCTTCAGAATGTTACATCAGCAAAGGACCTTTTGTTTATGAAAAAAAGAAAAAAAAGATTTATAAAAAATATAGAATTTTATTTTGTAAATATTTTTTCACAAAAGTAGTGCACTGGGCTTTTACTAGTTTTAGCGGATGGATATAGACGTCTGTAGCGTCAGCATGGCAAAAAAACGTAGTTGTATAATTAAGACCAGATTCAAAAGTTGGAATGTTTGTTCTGTCCCTTTCCCTGCAATTGTCATTCTAGTGGAATCCAGGACCAACAAAACCCTGTCCTCAAACATTTACATCAAAAGGTGCAAAGTTATGGGCAAAGACACAAAACATCCACATCAAATTCAACATTTTTCTTGATAGATTAACATGGAAAACTATCACTGCAATATTAATTGACTGTCCTTTACAAACCACTTATTGTAAAAGTACATTACTGTATTGTACATAGGCTGGTCATCTAGGTTTGTACCTGTAGACTTTCCATCACCATAAAGAAAAACAATGACCAATACAGTAATTGAGTACATTGAGACATCAAGTGGTTTGTGATGATGTTGCTCAGTTGGTAGAGCATGACACTTGCAATGCTAGGGTTGTGGGTTCGATTCCCAGAGGGGGCCATCAGGAATATGTATGCACTCACTACTGTACATTTCTATGGATAAGAGTGTCTACGGAAAAGGAATGAATAGACCTTTTCAGTTTTCACATAGAAATAAGTTGCATTTGCAAAGTATTTTTAAGAAATAGAAAACATATATCTAAGCAAGTTTTTTTATATTCCACAAGTATTATCAGATGAAGTGTTTAGTACAGATAACTATCAAACTCAAATTACAAATGCTAAACCCTCAAATACATTTAGCTGTTAATTAAGAAATGCAGCAGACTGAAGCCAAATGAGAGATGTGTTGGGTGGGTATTTTAATGTGGTTGTCTCTTGTGTATATATGTTTCCACATGGCAAGTGTTTGTACAGTCACCCTGCCAAAACAGTACACAGTTACAGTAACTCACCCTTCTAGATAACTTGAAATTGTCTAACCAGGTCTTGTGTCTTGAAGTCCCCTAGGCTAGCTATTGCTAGTCAAATTATTTAGCCAATTAACTTGTACCAGCTGGTGTGCAACCGTGGCAAAGTTGTTTTGACATTGGATAGCCTTCCTCTTGGGCTAGTTAGGGACCGTCAATAAATGACATAATGTAAATGGGAAAATATTTTCATGTTGCACAACTGTCACAAGCTCATTAAATACTTTAACTATTTGTATGGGAATTTCTACAGTGCATTCGGGAGGTATTCAGACCCCTTGACCTTTTCCACATTTTGTTAAGTTACAGCCTTATTCTCATCAATATACACAAAATACCCCATAATTACAAAGTGAAAACTGCAAATGTATACAAAATAAAAAACAAGACACCTTATTCATACCCTTTGCTATGAGACTCGAAATTGAGCTCAGGTGCATCCTGTTTCCATTGATCATCTTTGAGATGTTTCTACAATTTGATTGGAGTTCACCTGTGGAAAATTCAACTGATTGGACATGATTTGGAAAGGAACACACCTGCCTATATAAGGTCCCACAGTTGAAATTGCATGTCAGAGCTAAAACCAAGCCATGAGGTCGAAGGAATTGTCCGTAGAGCGCTGAGGCAGGATTGTGTCGAGGCACAGATCTGGGGAAGGGTACCAAAACATTTCTGCAACATTGAAGCTCCCCAAGAACAAAGTGGCCTCCATCCTTCTTAAATGGAAGAAGTTTGAAACGACCAAGACTCTTTCTAGAGCTGGCCGACCAGCCAAACAGCAATCGGGGGAGAAGGGCCTTGGTCAGGGAGGTGGCCAAGAACCGGATGATCACTCTGACAGAGATCCAGAGTTCCTCTGTGGAGATGGGAGAACCTTCCAGAAGGACAACCATCACTGCAGCCCTCAACCAATCAGGCATTTATGGTAGTGGCCAGACGGAAGCCACTCCTCAGTAAAATGCACATCACAGCCCACTTGGAGTTTGCCAAAAGGCACCTAAAGGACTCAGACCATGAGAAACAAGTATCTCTGGTCTGATGAATTGAATCTACAATCTACAATACAATTTTATAAATTATTTTTTATAAAAATAAAAATAAATCTCTGGTCTGATGAAACCAAGTTTGAACTCTTTGGCCTGAATGCCAAAGCATCAAGCCTGGAGGAAACCTGGCACCATCCCTACGGTGAAGCATGGTGGTGGCAGCATCATGCTGTGGGCATGTTTTTCAGCAGCAGGGACTAGGAGACTAGTCAGGATCGAGGGAAAGATGAATGGAGCAAAGTAAAGAGATCCTTGATGAGAACCTGCTCCATTGTGCTTAGGACCTCAGACTGGGGTGACGGTTCACCTTCCAACAGGACAACGAACCTAAGCACACAGCCAAGACAAAGCAGGACTGGCTTCGGGACAAGTCACTGAATGTCCTTGAGTGGCCCAGCCAGAGCCCGGACTTGAACTTGAACGAACATCTCTGGAGATACAATGCTCCCCATCCAACCTGACGGAACTTGAGAGAATCTGCAGAGAAGAATTGGAGAAACTCCCCAAATACAGGTGTGCCAAAGCTTGTAGCGTCATACCCAAGAACACTCTAGGCTGTAATCGCTGCCAAAGGTGCATCAACAAAGTACTGAGTAAAGGGTCTGGATACTTATGTAAATGTGACATTTCTGTTTTTTTATTTGCAAAAATGAATAGAAACCTGTTTTTGCTTTGTCATTATGGGGTATTGTGTAGATTGATGGGGGGAAAACATTTTAATCCATTTTTTAATACTTTCTGAATGCACTGTAGGTGGTGTGAGGTTTTTAAGTTATTCAAATTTGGAGCTATTGACATTTTTAGAAATTGTCCCATGTATTGTGTAATTTACTGATGGTCTGTAACTAGCGCCACAGGGATATCGAGTGTAAAACCAAATTGACCATTACGATAGAGTCATGCAGCTGCGCTCCGAATTGATGATTACTTGCATGCTGTGGGCAGGATTGAAAATAACACAACCCAAACAAAACTTACAGTACCCTTCATTCCACGACATACCATTTTTTTTCCTATCTTGCAAATATTGAATTTGAACCAGACTTTATGACCAAAATTATCCTATTTACCCTTAGTAGTTACACTTAGTAGTTTATTTTTGCCACATAGGCCATTTTCAAAAAGAAGTTTAGTTTTAGGCGCGGACCCTCAATAAGTATGTTCACTCATCCATTTACGACTACAACACTTACAGGCCCAGTGCAGTCAAAATTGTGATTTTCCTGTGTTTTATACATATTTTCACCCTGAGGTTGGAATAATACCGTGACATGATAACGTTTTCGATTTAGAGCTGTTTGAAAAGAACGCCTGAAACTTCTGGCTGTTTTGGTGGAATGGAGACATCACCAGGCAATAAATTAATTAATAGACCAATAACAAAGACAGTTCCAAACCTCTCTGCCAATCACATCTAATTTTCAGTTTTCCCCTCCCCACTCAGACCACTCCCAGATAGTCCTAGCAAAATTCTTGCTTGAGAAATACTCTTTGCTAAGAAGCTATTTTTGACCATTTTTACTGAAAACAATCACACTAAGGTACTTTTTATTTAACCTTTATTTAACCCAGAAAGTTAATTAAGAACAAATTCTTGTTTACTATGACGGCCTGGCAAGAGGCAACAGGCCTCCTGTGGGGACCAGGGCTGGGATAGGACAAAACAAAAAAACAATGTAAGACTAAATGTACAGTACAACACAGACAGAAGACACTGGCAACAGCACAAATACAACAGGGAACAAACAGTGGATGTGTGTGCGTGCAGGCATGTGTGTGGTGTGTGTGACTTAAAACAACATGCTTCCTTACATAAGGCAACGCAAACTAGTGACACCGGCTGACAACTAGAAACAACTACATGTCTCAACAACCTGTCCATCAATTTGTCCTTTGAACTCCTCCAGGGACACCAGGTCCTCTAGTATAAAGTTGGCTTGGAGGGAATTCCAAGCCAACCTTCTTGGTAACTTAATTGTTATCCAGAAATGATTTGATACTGAAATAAAAACAACTGCATTGAACCTTTAAACTACTGTCAGTCTCAGAGTCACTTCCACCTATCATTCTATCCAGGATCACTTCCACCTATCATTCCATCCAGGATCACTTCCACCTATCATTCTATCCAGGATCACGTCCACCTATCATTCCATCCAGGATCACTTCCACCTATCATTCCATCCAGGATCACTTACACCTATCATTCCATCCAGGATCACTTACACCTATCATTCTATCCAGGATCACTTACACCTATCATTCTATCCAGGATCACGTCCACCTATCATTCTATCCAGGATCACTTACACCTATCATTCTATCCAGGATCACTTCCACCTATCATTCTATCCAGGATCGCTTCCACCTATCATTCCATCCAGGATCGCTTCCACCTATCATTCCATCCAGGATCGCTTCCACCTATCATTCCATCCAGGATCACTTCCACCTATCATTCTATCCAGGATCACTTCCACCTATCATTCTATCCAGGATCGCTTCCACCTATCATTCCATCCAGGATCGCTTCCACCTATCATTCCATCCAGGATCGCTTCCACCTATCATTCCATCCAGGATCACTTCCACCTATCATTCTATCCAGGATCACTTCCACCTATCATTCTATCCAGGATCACTTCCACCTATCATTCTATCCAGGATCACTTCCACCTATCATTCTATCCAGGATCACTTCCACCTAACATTCTACTTCCACCTATCATTCCATCCAGGATCACTTCCACCTATCATTCTATCCAGGATCACTTCCACCTATCATTCCATCCAGGATCACTTCCACCTATCATTCTATCCAGGATCACTTCCACCTATCATTCTATCCAGGATCACTTCCACCTATCATTCTATCCAGGATCACTTCCACCTAACATTCTACTTCCAACTATCATTCCATCCAGGATCACTTCCACCTATCATTCTATCCAGGATCACTTCCACCTATCATTCTATCCAGGATCACTTCCACCTATCATTCTATCCAGGATCACTTCCACCTATCATTCTATCCAGGATCACTTCCACCTAACATTCTACTTCCAACTATCATTCCATCCAGGATCACTTCCACCTATCATTCTATCCAGGATCACTTCCACCTATCATTCTATCCAGGATCACTTCCACCTATCATTCCATCCAGGATCACTTCCACCTATCAATCCATCCAGGGTTCACGGGTTGTCAGTTATGACTGATCCTCACTCTTCCTCTCTGCTGGCAAAAAGGGTTTGTTCTCTTGCCCTTCCTGCAATCTCAGCCTAAGAATGCATCTCCTCCCATAGAGACTGGTTTCGCCTTCCTACAACTTCCTCACATTCCTCACAGTCACGGAACGAACGAAAAAGACAGAAAAAAGACGACACTATCAGGCTAGCTAAGGTCGCTGATGGCGTCTTCCCTTGCTCTATTTTTCATGCTTCTACTGTCATTGTCAACAAACGGTTATTGTCAACTACAGAGCTTCACAAAACTTATTTTCACTTTCACACTACTTTCACACTCTACATAGCTACAGTATATCTCTAAAAAAAAGTATATGATAAAGGCCTTAGAATAAGCATTCAGTGATTTCTCCTGATGTATTGAAATTATCTTTCCATCGTATTTTGCCATTCAAATACTCCAAGAAACTTGAGTTGGCAGTCTTAAAGAGTATGTATGTGTTTTTAATCTTTTAAATATGCTCTCTCTCTCTCTCTCTCTCTCTCTGTCTCTGTCTCTGTCTCTCTCTCTCAATTCAATTCAATTCAATTCAAGGGGCTTTATTGGCATGGGAAACATGTGTTAACATTGCCAAAGCCAGTGAGGTAGGTAATATACAAAAGTGAAATAAACAATAAAATGAACAGTAAACATTACACATACAGAAGTTTCAAAACAATAAAGACATTACAAATGTCATATTACGTATATAAACAGTGTTGCAAAGATGTACAAATCTCTCTCTCTCTCTCTCTCTCTCTCTCTCTCTCTCTCTCTCTCTCTCTCTCTCTCTCTGTGTCTGTCGAGGAAACCCAAAAGGGCTGAGTCAGAGATCCCATCGCTTCCGGAGGCAGACAGGGCCAGCCAGGGCAGAGCCAAACAGAGGGAGCTCCCCTTTGAAAAGCCTCTCTGTGGAAATATCAACGGGCAACTCCTGGGGGAGTCACTCTGCTGTACTAGTCTTACCCATTCCTGCCCAAACAGCCCCAGGGCCTGGGACCTGGCTGGGGTCATAACATATTCATTAGGACCAGTGGCGGTGGGTGCCGTTTAACATGAGGGATGCCAATTTTTTTTCATGAGCATGGTCTAATTTCTATTACAGCATATTCGATGTCCAACTGCCCGGCACCCTCCACAGCAACCCGCCAAAGCCCCCACCATTTCTCCTTTACCCAAATCCAGATAGCCGATGTTCTGAAAGAGCTGCAAAATCTGGACCCCTACAAATCAGCCGGGCTAGACAATCTGGACCCTCTCTTTCTAAAATGATCTGCCGAAATTGTTGCAACCCCTATTACTAGCCTGTTCAACCTCTCTTTCGTATCGTCTGAGATTCCCAAAGATTGGAAAGCTGCCGCGGTCATCCCCCTCTTCAAAGGGGGTGACACTCTAGACCCAAACTGCTACAGACCTATATCTATCCTACCCTGTCTTTCTAAGGTCTTCGAAAGCCAAGTTAACAAACAGATTACTGACCATTTCGAATCCCACCATACCTTCTCCGCTATGCAATCTGGTTTCAGAGCTGGTCATGGGTGCACCTCAGCCACGCTCAAGGGTCTAAACGACATCATAACCGCCATCGATAAGAGACATTACTGTGCAGCCGTATTCATCGACCTGGCCAAGGCTTTCAACTCTGTAAATCACAACATTCTTATTGGCAGACTTGACAGCCCTGGTTTCTCAAATGATTGCCTCGCCTGGTTTACCAACTTCTTCTCTGATAGAGTTCAGAGGGCTTGTGACAGTCTCTATGGGTGTGCCACAGGGTTCAAGTCTCGGGCCGACTCTCTTTTCTGTATACATCAATGATGTTGCTCTTGCTGCTGGTGATTCTCTGATCCACCTCTACGCAGACGACACCATTCTGTATACTTCTGGCCCCTCCTTGGACACTGTGTTAACTAACCTCCAGACGAGCTTCAATGCCATACAACTCTCCTTCCGTGGCCTCCAACTGATCTTAAATGCAAGTCAAACTAAATGCATGCTTTTCAATCGATCGCTGCCCGCACCTGCTCGCCCGTCCAGCATCAGTACTCTGGACGGCTCTGACTTAGAGTACGTGGACAACTACAAATACCTGGGTGTCTGGTTAGACTGTAAACTCTCCTTCCAGACGCACATTAAGCTTCTTCAATCCAAAATTAAATCTAGAATCGGCTTCCTATTTCGCAACAAAGCATCCTTCACTCATGCTGCCAAACATACCCTCGTAAAACTGACCATCCTACCGATCCTCGACTTCGGTGATGTCATCTATAAAATAGCCTCCAACACTCTACTCAACAAACTGGATGCGGTCTATCACAGTGCCATCCGTTTTGTCACCAAAGCCCCATACACTACCCACCATTGCGACCTGTACGCTCTCGTTGGTTGGCCCTCGCTTCATACTCGTCGCCAAACCCACTGGCTACAGGTTATCTACAAGTCTCTGCTAGGTAAAGCCCCGCCTTATCTCAGCTCACTGGTCACCATAGCAGCACCCACTCGTAGCACTCGCACCAGCAGGTATATCTCGCTGGTCACCCCCAAAGCCAATTCCTCCTTTGGTCATCTTTCCTTCCAGTTCTCTGCTGCCCATGACTGGAACGAACTGCAAAACTCTCTGAAGCTGGAGACTCACATCTCCCTCACTAGCTTTAAGCACCAGCTGTCAGAGCAGTTTACAGATCACTGCACCTGTACTTAGACTATCTGTAAACAGCTCATCTATCTACCTACTTCATCCCCATACTGGTATTTATTTATTTATTTTGCTCCTTTGCACCCCAGTATCTCTACCTGCACATTCATCTTCTGCCGATCTACCATTCCAGTGTTTAATTGCTATATTGTAATTACTTCGCCAACATGGCCTATTTATTTCCTTAACTTACCTCATTTGCACTCACTGTATATAGACTTTTTGTTTTCTTTTGTTCTACTGTATTATTGACTGTATGTTTTGTTTATTCCATGTGTAACTCTGTGTTGTTGTATGTGTCGAATTGCTACGCTTTATCTTGGCCAGGTCGCAGTTGCAAATGAGAACTTGTTCTCAACTAGCCTACCTGGTTAAATAAAGGTGAAATAAATAAATAAAATAAATGTCCTTCATTCATATTCCATTCACCCAGTTCCATGTAACGTTGATAGGTTTAGGCCACTACATAACACTCAGATTTCCCCTATACCCATCATGAGGTTGCTACAACCTACCCTATGAATGAAGGTTTACAACGTAGGTGGGCATTCTATGTTACATGTCTAGTTTGTCTAGCCTGATATGGTTCTCAATCAGAGGCAGGTGTTCGTCATTGTCTCTGATTGGGAACCATATTTAGGTAGCCTGTTTGGTGTTGGGTTTTGTGGGTGATTGTCCTTGTTACTGTCTCAGTGTTACTTTGCACCAGTATTAGGCTGTTTCGGTTTTCGTGTTACGTTTATTGTTTTTGTATTTGATTCGTGTTTACTTTGTTTTATTAAACATGGATCGCAATAGCCACGCCGCATTTTGGTCTGACTCTCTTTCCCATACAGAAAACCGTGACACCGCCAGTGTAACTGCTTACTGACTAACGTTACTGCTTGATTGTAGCTGGGTTCTATTAGTTATGCTGACTATGACATTACTTCAGCTAATATGGTGACAATGATGTAGGCTGTTTGGCTTGGAAAGGTTTTTTCGCCTGGTCACATACAGCTGATTTGTTGTGCATTGAAGTCCACAAGCAAAGGGAAGATGACTAATACAACGTGGCTGTTATGAGAGTAAACAGAAGCAAACAACAAAATGGGGATAAACATACCTGAATTTGTCCAATAGAAACCTTCGCTTGCAACTGTTGGACTAATGATTACATCAGCTAAATGCAGAAAAGAGTGAGCAAGGCGGTATTCAATGTCACTTTCTGTCACCTCAAATTGGTCGAGAGGTCGAGAGACCTCTTTCCAAGCCAAACAGCCTACATCATTGTCACCATATTAGCTGAAGTAATGTCATAGTCAGCATAACTAATAGAACCCAGCTACAATCAAGCAGTAACGTTAGTCAGTAAGCAGTTACACTGGCGGTGTCACGGTTTTCTGTATGGGAAAGAGAGTCAGACCAAAATGCGGCGTGGCTATTGCGATCCATGTTTAATAAAACAAAGTAAACACGAATCAAATACAAAAACAATAAACGTAACACGAAAACCGAAACAGCCTAATACTGGTGCAAAGTAACACTGAGACAGTAACAAGGACAATCACCCACAAAACCCAACACCAAACAGGCTACCTAAATATGGTTCCCAATCAGAGACAATGACGAACACCTGCCTCTGATTGAGAATCATATCAGGCTAGACAAACTAGACATGTAACATAGAATGCCCACTCAGCTCACACCCTGACCAACCAAAACATAGAAACATACAAAGCAAACTATGGTCAGGGTGTGACAGTACCAACCCCCCCCAAGGTGCGGACTCCGGCCGCAAAACCTGAACCTATTGGGGAGGGTCTGGGTGGGCATCTGTCCACGGTGGCGGCTCTGGTGCTGGACGTGGTCCCCACTTCACCATAGTTTTAGTCCCCCACCTTGTCCGCTTCCGTGGCCTCCGAACCACGGCGACCCTACTTAATGACCCCACTGGACTGAGGGTCAGCTGCTCGGGACAGAGGGGGTCTGGCGCCTCTGGGCAGAGGGGGTCTGGCGCCTCTGGGCAGAGGGGGTCTGGCGCCTCTGGGCAGAGGGGGTCCTGGCAGACGGGCGGCACTGGCGGCTCCTGGCAGACGGGCGGCACTGGCGTTGCTGGGCAGACGGGTGGCACTGGCGGCGCTGGGCAGACGGGTGGCACTGGCGGCGCTGGGCAGGCGGGAGCACCAGTAAGGATGAGCCGGAGAGACAGCCTGGTGCGGGGGGTTGCCACCGGAGGGCTGGTGCGTGGAGGTGGTGGCGGATAGACCGGACCGTGCAGGCGCACTGTAGCTCTTGAGCACCGAGCCTGCCCAACCTTACCCGGTTGAATGGTCCCGGTCGCCCTGCCAGTGCGGCGAGGTGAAATAGCCCGCACTGGGCTATGCAGGCGAACCGGGGACACCGTGCGCAAGGCTGGTGCCATGTAAGCCGGCCCAAGGAGACGCACTGGAGACCAGATGCGTAGAGCCGGCTTCATGGCACTTGGCTCGATGCCCACTCTAGCCCGGCCGATACGCGGAGCTGGAATGTACCGCACCGGGCTATGCACCCGCACTGGGGACACCGTGCGCTTCACAGCATAACACGGTGCCTGCCCGGTCTCTCCAGCCCCCCGGTAAGCACAGGAAGTTGGCGCAGGTCTCCTACCTGGCTTTGCCACACCTCCTGTGTGCCACCCCCCAAGAATTTTTTGTGGCTGCCTCTCGGGCTTCCTTGCCAGCCGTGTTCCCTCATATCGCCGGCTCCTCTCTCCGGCTGCCTCTGCTCTCCTAGCTGCCTCCACCTGTTCCCATGGAAGGTGATCCTTTCCCGCCAGGATCTCCTCCCAGGTGTAGCAACCCTTGCCGTCCAATACATCGTCCCATGTCCATTCCTCTTTGCGCCGCTGTTGCTGTTGCCCGTTACCACGCCGCTTGGTCCTGATGTGGTGGGTGATTCTGTCATGGTTTTCCTGTGGTGAAGTAGAGGAGGACCAAAACGCAGCGTGGTTATATTGATTCATGTTTAATAAAAACAGATAAACATGAACACTACAAAACAATAAATGTGGAAAACCAAAAACAGCCCTATCTGGTGCAAACACAGAGACAGGAACAATCACCCACCAACACAGTGAAACCCAGGCTACCTAAGTATGATTCTCAATCAGAGACAACTAATGACACCTGCCTCTGATTGAGAACCATATCAGGCCAAACATAGAACTAGACAAACTAGACATGTAACATAGAATGCCCACTCAGCTCACACCCTGACCAACCAAAACATAGAAACATACAAAGCAAACTATGGTCAGGGTGTGACAGGCGGGCCCCAGTGGCAATAGATTAGTAATACCAAAAGTTTACCTTGACTTGGAAGAGTTCCAGTGTTGTGTTGGAAAGTCATAGCCAGCTAGCTAACACAGCTAACATAGCATTGCTCTGTTTGAGCAGGGTTTTTCAGTAGGCTAAACTAGCTAGCTGCATTTGCTAGCTAAGTAAGTGAAACTGAAAGTGAAAAAAAATGACAATCTTTATCTCTTGCTCTATTTCTCTCTTGCTTCTCAATTTTGGAAGAAATGAATTTGTTCAAAACTGTTCAACTATTGTCTTTCTATCTCTTTGAGTCAACTACTCACCACCTGTTATACACTGCAGTGCTAGCTAGCTGTAGTTTATGCTTTCAGTACTAGATTAATTATCCGATCCTTTGTTTGTGTGGACAACATGTCAGTTCCTGCTGCAAAAGCTCTGATAGGCTGGAGGACGTCCTCCGGAAGTTTCATAATTACTGTGTAAGTCTATGGAAGGGGGTGAGAACCGTGAGCCTCCAAGGTTTTGTATTGAAGTCAATGTACCCAGAGGAGGATGGAAGCTAGCTGTCCTCTGGGTATAACATGGCGCTACCTTACAGAGTGCTGTTAATGCTACTGTAGACCTTCTTTGCAAAATAGTGTGTTTTAATCAGTTATTCTGTGACCTAATTATATTTAGTATAGTTTTATATAAAAAATGTGTTCCCCTATGCGGCAGCCTGAAGAACCCTTTTGATACCCTTTTTTCTAAGATAATACGGTGTGCCCTAATGAATGTTACCCAGGCTTGCAGTCTCTCTGTCCTCATGCTGTGCTGTGCTGCTAACTGTTTACCTTGGCTCCAGTCCTCCCGCCAGAGGACTTTCAACTCAGTAGCGCTGCCCTCGGGAGTGACACGGACTCTCTTACTCACTGTCTAAATAAAGCAGCCTTAGGCGTCAGTTGCTGTGTGTGTGTATCCTTCTCTCTCTCTGTCTTTCTTTCTTTCTCTCTCTCTCACACACTTGCTCTTTCACTCTAGTTCTCTCTCTCTCTCTCTTTCTGTCTCTGCCAATTTAGAATAGCACATTCAACACAGATAAGACTCTGTTACGCTGCTCAGTGACAAATACATCAGCCTATTGCGCCATTCACCAAACTCCTAAAATAGGTTTGAGGCTTTGGTTTGTGTCACTTGTCAGTTCTTACTACCGATCTTCACAGCTACAGATGGTGAAATAACATAGAGTGACTGTTGTCATGCGCATGACCCTCAAGCTTAAGCACATGAATTCAGAGTAACAAATGGGAGGAAGGCCTCAGTGATGTAACGTGTTGTGAATCCTCTTCGAAAAAAAGGTGCTAACTTTAACCTAAAAGGGTTCTTCAGCTGTCCCCATAGGAGAACCCTTTGAATAACCCCTTTTGGTTCCAAGTAGAACCCTTCTGCTTCTAGGTAGAACCCTTTTGGGTTCCTTGTAGAACCCTTTCCACATCGAACCCCAAATACTTCTACCTGGAACCAAAAAAAGTTGATCCATGGGGACAGCTGCAAAGTGTACCTGGAAGACATTACTAGCCTAGAACCACTTCATAAATTCATAGACCTATAAATATTTGTTCTTATTTTAGGTTTCACACTACGTTTGATTTACATATCTAAAGGAAAGTTTGTAATTTGTCTCGGTTGCAGCAGAGCCTATTTAAAGTTTGTGTGAGGTCATTTCTGTTAAAGGCCCATTGCAATCAAAAACGTGATTTACCTGTGTTTTATATATATATTTCCACACTACGAGGTTGGAATAATACTGTGAAATTGTGAAAAGGATGATAAGAGCTGTTTGATGAGACCGGCTGAAATGACAGCCTGAAATATCAGCCTGTTTTGGTCGGAGGGAGTTTTGGCCTGCCAATTAGTTCAAAGACCAATAAGGACGACAACTCCCACTCAGACTACCACATGACAGTCCTAGTAAAACATTTCCTTGAGAAATTGCTCTTTTATAAGTTTGTTTCTTGTTGAAAATGTCAATTTAAAAAACAATCATACTAGAGTATTCAATTGTTACCCAGAAATGATTTGATATTGAGATCAATTCAAGCTGCTTTGTACCTTTAATATGGATGATGCATAACTGCAACCCCTCAGGCAAAGACTGGATGGAAATTAAGCCTGCAGACACTTGCCAACTCCTCGGGCAATGTGCTATAGAGGAATAAAATACAAAAGATCCTAAAGTGAAAAATAAAGTTGTTGAAGATATTGAACTGGTGACATTATGAAAATAATGGATTATAATAACGTTTTTCCTACACTGGTCTGCTCAAAACTAGTATCATGCAAGGGGACAGGTAGTCAAAACAATTGCCATTTTCTTATAATAAAAGTGAAACAACATTTAAATAACTTGTATCTCTAAATGATGTATATGGTTGATGTGCAGTGCAATTTTGAACATAGCTACGCTGACACTCAATAAACTCTCCAACATCAATATGTCAAAATTGCAGCCAGATAACCTAAAGCTCAGGCATAAATCTAGCCATCTCTAAAATGTCTGTGTCTACCTATGGTATAATTTACATATATTTCACACTGTGACAGGCACAATACACTTGATTTAACACACATTGAAAACACTGATAAAACCATTGTAGTGATTGCATATCATGGCGTAAAGAAGCAATTGTTGTTGTGTGTAAGAGGAAAGGCTCATTTTAATACAGAATGAGAAAACAAGTAGACCAACACTGTCTGGAAATTCAAAACCCTCGGGGATCCATTGCAGCTTCTCATAACATATTTCCCTTGAAGGTACCATCTTAAAAATCTACAAACTGTAATACACAGTTTTTAATAAACGTTTTGATAACGTTTGGTTTATTATTCCAGCATGAAGTAATATAGTGGAAATCTTCATACAAGTTCACTTTTTTTTATTTTATGGAAAGTAGGCTAAGGCTATTTATATTTCGGAATATCCGTAGGCTACTAGCTTTTTTCGAACCTCCCTGAATCATGAGGTGAAATAATTTAAGTGAGGAATACCACTGCCAATTTATTTAATGCCAATATAACAACAAATGTCTAAATATTATTCAAATATAAGGGGTTATTTAATATCACAATTTCAAAATGGTTATATGTACCTTCACAGCAATTGGCTAGATGGAGCTAAAACTCTTGCTGCAAACTCTGGCACATACCACAAAAACACTGTGATACAACGACACACCAACAACGTGTAGATTTCCTTAAAATATTCTAAGATGGGTAATTATTCCAAAATTCACATATCAACAGAACAATTTATTTCAAATATTGAAATAATATCATTTAAAACTGTATCAAGGATAAAAATAAAAAAAACTAACCAAAGAAATACAAATATCCAAACAAAAAAAAATAGGAAAAACAATGTTATTAATAAACATGATATTTCAAAAAATAAATAAGTCCAGAAAAAAAAACTATTACCAGGCACCGTTTCAGCTGAACGACCCTGATGGTGAAACTGAAATGCATTTTAAAACGGCAGTTTCACAATGACCTTCAGATTCATTCCACCGAAAACTGACATTCCCCAGAGAACGAGAGGAATTTGTCTGGCCCTAAAATGGATCCACCGAGAGTTCTGCTGAGCGAGGCGCCATTCACACCCCTGCTGGAGGAGAGAGAGACATACAGTATGATCTGTGTATTGAATGGGAAAGTCATATTTCCACGTCAAAAGTTGAAAGCCAGGAATATGTACTGTAGAGCTTTTGACATATTTTGAAAAATACAAGGGCGCGTTTGTATTCCACTTTTTGTTGCGTGTTGAGTCAAACCAAAATCAACAGTGATTTGTCATATAAGGTCATTATGTCTTGAAACCAGTGAAAGGTTGTTTTCTACCTAAATATGCATATTTTCACGTCACTGAAACATAATTCTTGGCATAAATCACACGTTTAAGATTATTCTCAATTGAAGCTACAGTTTCATCACCGTGTGTAAATGTGTAACATTTTACTCGTTGACTAATTTTGTTTTATGACAGTCTACAGTTGATTGTAGGAACAGCCATTACTCTTTTATCAACCAAAAACTTATTAGGGGCAATTTATCAATTCCGCATATGTTTGTCCATATAGCAACATTACAGTATTTTATGTTGACCTTATTTAGCCTTTTCATTTCATTTTTGTCAAATTTTATATAAACATCAAATGCATGTATAAATGTATACTGTTTCTACCAGTTAGGTAGTCTTTGTTGCAGCCAGATAATATTGCAGCAGTCTTCTTTTGCCGTTTTGTATTGTAACAAAAATATGCATCTATAAAACAATTGTGGGTGCCATTCATTCAAACAGTACTTAGCTAGCTGTTGTACACGTGTCAAAGATTTTGCGGACATGTTCTCTCTTTTCCTCGCCTAAAAAGAACCCACTTCTACCAATTTCTTAAAAAAAATAGTACCATAAAGTGAACAGCATTTTAATTTAATCTGTAGGATTTAATTATTTGCGAATTGAGTTAATCATTCAAAACAAAAACTGACCGACATAGGATGTCGCAGTCTTTGATACCCTGTTTAAAACCAAGAGTTTCAGTCAGATACAGTAAGAGCTATCAGTGGAAAAACGTGCAGATTTACGATCACTGTTAACAACTACTAACTCAACAAGAGAGAAGGAAATACAAAAGTATATTAAAAAACGAAGATATAATATTTTTTTGTTGTTTCAGTTCTACTCTATGTCCATATCTTTATTTAACAATCATAGTCATATTTTCAACAATGGAAGATTAATAAATACTTTCTCTTGATTCAGGAAGGTTGTCTTGGTAACTTGATAGCTTGATTCCAGTTGCAAAAAAATGATAATCAAAATGTCCTCTGTATGCATGGTTGCGCTTTTCTTAAGCACTAATATCCAATTAAACACCTTTGTCTTGAGTGGGGGAATCCATAACATTATGTACAGGTTTCTTCATTTCAGACATTTTATCCACCTCCATAGCTGAACGAGAGAAAGAGAGAGAGAGAGGAGAGAGACGAGAGAGAGACGAGAGGAGAGAGACGAGAGAAGAGAAGAGAGAGAGAGAGGGAGAGAGAGAAGAGAGGGAAGAGAGAGAGAGAGAGAGAGAGAGAGAGAGAGAGAGAGAGAGAGAGAGAGAGAGAACAGCAGGTCGGTCCGGAACACATCCGAACTGCAGAGTGTCAAGAATGCATCAACAGGCCTCCTCTCACATATTTCCCTTTCTGTTAAAGGCACTAAGGTTTTCTCATATAATTCTGGAAATCAATCCCAAATATTCCACAGACGTTTCAAACTTGCATGAGCGTGGAGGGAGGGGGGGGGGGGGGGGCTGTCTCTGTCCAACTGTTGTTAGCTGGGAAGTAGGAAACAGACCCAGAACCATCGACGCACAGAATATTTCCACCACACAGCAGCAGGACATCCAGAGAGAGAGAGAGGATAGTGTGGTGGGTTCCATCCCCAGCTCGTGACTCAGGCAAGAGCCATGGGGCACCAGGACTCTCCCCTGACGGAGCCGGCTATGTCTGGAGACTGGGTGAGGCCCACGCTGGTGTAGAGACTATCCTGGCCTGGGTACTTCACGACATCAGAGCCTGAGCCATCCGCTGGTCCACTCAGGACAGAGGACTGGACCTGGAATAGGACAGAGAAATGTTAGTCACAGATTCAAAAGAAATGACTGGGTCTTTCCATAAAATAAGTGCCTTTTTGCATCCCTTTGATATTTTTACTAGAAATTGTGAACCAATATTGAATTTTAAAAGCCTGGTATATTACATGAAGTGCCCTTAAATATAGACCACATGTATAATTCAATAAATTACATGAACCCTGTTATGTGAACTGAACACTCGTTTTTAATATGGTGAAGCTATTCTTAAAACATTTAAATAAGAAACATTGAACATCTAATAGTCAATAGCGTAAAAGCCAGTGAGCTGGTTTGACTATTTTTGGCAATTTTGTGTTTTGTGGTAGAAAACTGATCAGTTGAAGCATAACACATCCACCTTCTTAACCATAGATAGACAAGCTAGAAATGTTTTAACACATTTTGTTTACTTTTTTAAAGCTTGAAATCAATTGCTGCTCCCTGTTGCACACAACAAGCTTCCATTCCTCCTGTCACAAGGGGATTTAAGGCTGATTTAAGATGAAATCGTCAACCATGTTATGTCAACCATGTTATGTCAATCCTGTTACTTTATTTGCCACTTAATGGGCACTCACCATAGTATGTTTTTGTATAAAATCTTGAGATGGGAAAATGTATTTTTTATGAAGTTGAAAATGTGCTCTTAAAGACAGAATGTGAAAATAAGGCGAAATCAAACTTTTTGGGGCCAAATTACATTTCTTAAAAGGCACGGAATCGGTGGAACGACCCTACTATTCTCCATTGGTTTTCTATAGTCACAGCCAGTGCTTCCAGAAGCCTATCAATGATAAATCTTCATTTGTAACTGCTAAAATGGATATACACTGAGTGTACAAAACATTAAGAACACCTTCCTGATCTTGAGTTTTGCCCTCAGAGCAGTCTCAATGAGTGGTGGATCACTCTTCATACACACGGGAAACTGTTGCGTGTGGAAAAACAAGCAAAGTTGCAGTTCGTGAAACAAACCGGTGCGCCCGGCACCTACTACCATACCCCATTCAAAGGCACTTACATCTTTTGCCCATTTACCCTCTGAATGGCACACATACACAACCCATGTCTCAGTTGTCTCAAGGCTTAAAAATCCTTCTTTAGAGAACAAGTGACATCAGCGTTCGCCTGGTGAGTCTGTCATGCAAAGAACAGGTGTTCATAATGTTTTGTACACTCAGTGTATAGGCCTATATGCAGTGAATCTCCACATTATTATAGCAAACCGGCCCATTTATCAAATGATAGGAACAGACAAATGTCATGAATAAAATGTACTTTAAATAGCCCTGTAATATTGTTTCATTTGGAACAAATCAGAGACTATGTTTTAGGACAAAATTCCGAAGAGCATCATCTCTGAGAAATGCAGACCACTTCCCAGAACCCATTACAGACAGCCTTTAAATACCCCTGAAGACACCAGATACAGTAGGCTACATCCCACATACCGTATGACTCAATACTTATGAATCCAGTATTATCAGGCCAATATTATTGCTATCACGAACATATAAGATGAAAGTGTATTATTAGCCTGCCTGCTCCTACATTTGTCAACAGTATTCATTCAAAAGAATACCAATTAGTGCAATAAATAAAACGATAATATATATTAAGTAAAAGTGGGTCTATCCTACCAAAACCGTGTACTTATATTTAACGCTAACTGAAATGTGTGGGAAGAATTCAGCCGTGCATAATTTGTTACACAAGACATATCCGAGGAGGGGACAACAGTCGAATCTCAATTGCAAACGACCTTGAGTCCGTTTTTATAACACACGCGGCCTATCCCGCACCTGAATATTCGTTTTGTTTTTGAATACGCTATATCAAAATATGGATAGTTCGTATTAACCCTGGCACCTGCGTGTTGGGAGAGCTGTTCTTCGAGCAGTCTTCAGAGTTGGAAGAAGACGTCGACGTCGGAGTCATGGCGACTGAATTACTATTTCCTGTGGTAAAATGATTTAAAAAGTATATATATATAAAGAGAACCATACAAGTGAAGCATTTCAATTATACAACAGAGAGAGAGAGAGAGAGCGAGAGGGATCTGCTTACCAGAGGATCCCTTGGTTTTGTTCAAAGTTTTCGGTTTTCTTTTCCTCGTCTGAATTCCCTCTTTCTTCATTGCGAGCGGCCGAGGTACCTGCAAAAATAACGACTACATTAGTCTGTCATGTTTTTTGGTTACACGTACAATGAATGAAAACATGTACATTGTCCTTTAAATATAAACTTTATTATTAATACGAATAATAATTGATTAGACACACTGAATACACTGATCCCGTATAACATTGTTCGCCATAGTCATTGAAACAATTACGCACGGTAATTAGGCACGTGTCAGTTACAATATTCTCTGCATTTGACGAACATGAAGTTAATAAAAAGGGGTAACTTGTGACATAATGTAAAGATTGTGTCTTACTCCATGTAATTTTGTGTAGAGCCCACATGCGTTGCAGACCGGTTCACCTTCTGCGTTTCTGCGCCACAAGGTGGTTGTGCTCGTCTGACAGTTGGCGCAGGAGAGGCCGATTCGCCGGGATGATGACTGGGAAAATGCAATATATAAACAACGATAAACACACTGGAACGTAAAGATATGAAGCTACGATTAAGCAAAGGTGAGCGCGTGCTGTAAACATGAAATTGAGAGATGTCTGAGCCCGCGGCTACCTGACTAATGGAATCTTTGGCTGTGATCCAAGCACTTTAATTCATCATTGGTTATGAAGGGCATGGATTCTCCTCTCTTATGACCTATGACTCTCTTTCTGTTATCTGCACTAATTTCCGAACAATAATATTGGTCATATTCATGTCATCCATTTAACTGGCAGTTACGTTCAGCTTATTACCATGAATTTCATTGTCAGTGAGTTCGTGGAAAAAGGGCATCAGTCGTTTGTTAGTGTGCGTAATAACTGCGTAATGGCGCCAGGAGAATGTGTGTCTGAAAAGGTTTTTTTTCCGTCACGTAGCCTCTACACTTGTTGACCCTGACTAAATTACCGATATGACAGCCAGAATGACCTTGTTAATATATGAACGCTGGCTAAATTGAGGGTGCAATAAAATGGTCTACCGTTTAAGCGAATTTTTTGTCCCCCCAAAAAATCACCATAAGGAGTATAGAGATCTGAGGTGATAACCTTAAGCCATTGCTTTAAATAAATAGACAGGAAATTGAGTGGTTAAGTAGTCCCCTGAGCGTGTTCAGCTTACCATCCGCTTCTGTGGTTTAATTAATGGCCGACTGAGTCCATTCATTTTGCTGTACAGGCCGCAGGCGTTGCAGAGAAAGTGGCCCGTGCCATCGCGTCTCCAGAGCGGCGTTGAGATGGAGCCGCAGTTGACGCATTCCCTGCTCTCTCCCAGGTCGTCGAGAATATCTGCGGGAAACAGATAGGCAATACACCAATCACTTACATGACACTTCAGAGAGGTACTTGGGCATTAAAACAGCCATGATTTTTCCTAGGCTTAATTGAGCACCTGCCTTGAAATATGTTATCGTACATTGTACATTTTAAAGTTTTTTGAAAATGATTATTCATCATTATTTTCAAAATGAGGTATATTCTAGGCATATGTGATAGCAAATTAAGATTATACATTCAATACACAAGGAGATTGCACTTTTAACTGTACTTTAGCTATTTTATCTATGTCTAATGCATTAAGTTACTTTAAACCATACTGGTTTTATATGTGCAGTCAGAGGGTGTAATCAACAATGTATTTATTTGAGTTACACCAATAAAAATATCAAAATATGATAGGTTTAGAAGTCGTTATAAAACATTTGATATCAGGGATAGGCCTAAACTTTAATTCACGCAACAAATGCATTGATAATAGCCTATGTAACTAATATATAGCCTTCACTCTTAGAAAAAAGGTTTCGGGTAGAACCAAAAAGTGTTATATTGCTTGCTTCATTTATGGCACCCCTAAAGGTTCTATATATAACCATTTTGTAGGGTTCTTTGATCAGAACCCCATCAGAACCCCAGGGGTTTTTCACTGAACCAAAATTGGGGTTCTACCAACCTTTGGGGTTGCCATATGTGAAGCAAGTATAGAACCCTTTTTGATTTTATCCAGAACCTTTTTTCTAAGAGTGTAGGGCTCCCGAGTGGCGCAGCGGTCTAAGGCACTACATTTCAGTATAAGAGGCGACACTACAGACACCGTGGTTTGAATCCAGGCTGTATCACAACCGGCCTTCATTGTGAGTCCCATAGGGCGGCGCACAATTGGCCTAGCGTCTTCCGGGTTTGTCCGGCGTAGGCAGTCATTGTAAATACGAATTTGTTCTCAACTGACTTACCTAGTTAAATAAATAAAAAATATAGCCTAATTAACTTGCTATTCTAAAATGGAACATATTTACCATGTCTTACCATTACTATAAAACATGTATTTTAACTCCGATAATTTCCTTAACCAAATTGAATTAGAATGTATTGGGGCCCATTAGACCTAAACACTTGTAATCGTAAATGATCATCACATTGTTTCACCCATGCCCTTGTTGCTTATGCGTTAAACAGCTATTCGATAGATGGAGAACTAAAGTTCTCACATAATGGAAGTCCACATCATTAATCAGCTTTCTATGACACTTTTGGGAATAGTAAGCCTACCTCCATTGGGTCCTCGAATCGTCAAGGGCGCACCTCTGCTTTGCAAAGTGTGCAACATGGTGTTATCGAATGGTCCTCCAGGCCAAGGCGAGGACAACTGGGATAGCTGCGGTCCAACATACGGGGAGTAGGGACTGGCGTAGGATCCACCGAGGGGCCGCGGGAGACCGTACTGGTCTCGACTGCCCACATTCAGCGGGTTACTGTAGCCGTTATCCCTGGACGCTACGTTGTTCATTGGCGGGCTTGGAGGGTAATGGAAACGGTTGGAGGTATGAGGACTCCCGGTGCTGTAGGAGGGACTCTCCGGAGTAGACTGCGACCAGACTGAATGGCTAGGCTGTGCCGACCCGCTGGCTTGCAAATAAGGGAGGCTGGATATCATGGGTCCCACCCGGGAGCTCGGTACATACACTGGAGAGTTGGGGTTGGAGTGCATATAGCCCCCAGAGGGCGAGTCGTACCCCGCCTGGCTCTGGTGGGCCGCCGCGATGGCTAGTGTTTGATACATGTCGCTGGGGTCGACGATAAGGCCCCCCTTGTGGTGCGGGTGCGCTCCACTAGAGATGATTAGTTTGTTGCCCTGGTCTAAATCCGTGAACAGCGTGATGTCCTCTGTGGTGGGCAGGGCAGTGTTGTTGTTGTGGTGTCCGTGTCCGAAGTGAACGTAGGAGTGTAGAGATGGTCTACCTGGCCCCTCGTCGCGCCGGTGTCCCACTAAGTCAAGTTGATCGGTTGTCGGCGGTGACCTGAGTCCCTCCGAGTCGTGCGCGTGGCCGTGACTGTCCCTCCTGTCCTGACCGCCGTGTAAGTAGCTCTGTTCAGCCGGTGACCCTGGGCTGCTGGACACTTCTTGCTTGACCATGGACCAGCTGTTTTCGCCCAGGTCCATCCAGGATCACTTTCCATACACCGTAGGGCTAGAAAATCGTGAGGGTGTTGTCTGCCCTGGGAATGAGAGAAAATATGTTATTGTCAAGATCAAGTAGGCTAAAAGGGTATATCATATTGTGAATTGTTAACTTAAAACAGGTCCTTGGGCGTCAAGTAACTATTTCTGGTATCATAAAGGATCTATGAGATGAGGTAATCAAAATCTTATTACAATCTCAAATATTCTTCCCAAATATTTGGTCCAAAGAGTTACATTTGAATTACCTTTCAAGCGATACTATTAATTTGCAAGAAACATGTAATCCCCCATGATAACAATATCATACCAATTCCATAGCTTACCCTCTGGGAAACGGCGTAATACAAACCCAACATAGCCCTTGATGTGGGGCTTGGTTTCATTTTGAAACGTATTCGCGTAATTTTGATTACATGACACAAAATGATAGGCGAAAGGCTAGGTTACTTAGCACACAATACTCGATCCTCACTATTAAAACTGTATGATGGTTATAGACTAATAGTTACGATATGTTTGGCAATACCACCTAAGGTATTAATCCATTAGAAATGTAAGCACACCGCGCGCTCTGACCGGAGGAGTTGAATCCATCCGTGTCAAAACCTTGTCCTCCCCTCTCGAGATAGCCTCTTCATAATTACAAAAAAAAAAAACACACACCGTTACAGATAGGAACAAAATGCAATATATCTTTGGAGCAAAGTGATAACCGCTTGATAAGAAGCATAACAGATAAGACCCAAGAGGCAGGGTAATTGTGACAAACCAATACCCCAAATGATTTAGGTTCTGCGCAACTGGCACCCAGGAGCACGATCACTGAAACCAGATGTTTTACCAAGACTGGACGGAAACATAGAAGACAAAAGAGGAGAGGAAGGATTATTCACCACACACCTACTCGTTCTGTGCCATCGGTCGCTCGTTGAAGTTTCCTATAGTGTCTGGGTCGTAGCTGGTCTCTGGGAAGATAGGAATGAAAGCGTTAGCCTACTGCGCGCCTGACGAGGTTTTTAGAGAGGAGGCGCTTCTCGAGGCTGCAGTTGGAATCTGAGGGCGTTCTCTGATTGGATTTCAGTTTAACAAACATATCAACTGGTTGAGGGTGCTAGCCTTTGAGAGACTTGATCATATCTAAAAAATTACCCAAACTGTACATGCAATCAATCTAACATTTCACGGTAGGCTATTGACTTTTTGTTGTTGAAATAAAATCGAAATTCATATATCAGAGAAAATACATATACAGAGAAAAGCTTGTTTTGGCATCGCACATTGGTTTACTCACAAAATAGTTCAGATATTCAAAGAAATATGATATTACCTGAGTTTTTTTTAGAGCAAAAAGGGGGATTTTTCATAATTGACATCAAGCCTGGTTTAAACGGATATTGCGTACAAATTAGTTAGGTGTACAAACCACGACTACCATGATGAACATTAACCTATCAGAGGCTCACAAATTATAGTAGGCTTATCATTATAGACATTTGACAAATTAAGTAGTCCCTAGGCTAACATTCTTCAGAATGTGTTCACAAGTTCTGGCAAGCAATACATTGTAATAATGTAAGATGTTACAGAACTATCGACAAAACTGTTGGCATCGAATATAGAGTTTAAAAAATATTATTCAATTGAAAAACTTTTCAATTTACAGAGTGAAATATTTAATAGCCTATCAATTGCACCATACTTAAAATAACTAACATTGAATGATAAAATCATTATAATTAGAAAGTAAAGGCCCTAAAATACAAACCTCGCTGAGAACAGCTATTTTAAAATCGCCTCTTTTTGTTTATTTATTTGTTTATTCTCAATTTCGGCGTTATGTTATGGCAGACCATTCACAGTTAGTTTATTTAAGTGAGCCCTTAAATTGATTAAATGGGGTCAGCCTCGGAAGCACAAACTCGCAGCACGTATCTGTTGTTGCAGAGAGGATTTACATTGAACTGGCGATGATTACTTCAGTTGGAATATACATTGGCTCAGTGAAATTATCAAAAGTGACGAGTTGTCAATTAAACCATTCATTTACTACCAGTCTTCTGCACTCCTTCCAGACGTTAACAAATAATCCCGTCGTTAGTCAACCTGGGAAGAATTCAACTGGTATTTCTTTCTATTTACATTTTGTCTGGATAACACTGTTAGGCGATACGCGTTTCAGGGTAAATTATAGGTCACCATTTCGTTGCACTGAAAGAGAGAGGAGAGACACGAGCCATTGCAAAATGCTCTATCCTCTGTTTGACTCCTCTTGTAAAATGGGCTCAAACAATGGCCATTCTTCTTTTAATTTGATCTTTGCATTCCTTTCACTTTTCGTTGCTTTGCAAAGGGTAAACCTAGGTAGCATTTTAGAAACGTTCTCTGAGAGGTGTAAAGCAACTGCATACTTCTAAAATAGGTATCAGAACTATGACTATTGGTTTAACGCGCCATGAATTGGACGTGTCCTAGTGCGTAAAAGGGATAGCACTAACAGCTGTCACCTAGGTTATTTTGATAAATCGTTGAGAGCAAAGCGAAAAAGTCAGAACATAGCTAATCAAATGCACGGTGGAACATGGAGTAAGCAGGCGCTACTGTCTCGGCTGGACATTGGGGGGGCGAGGCAGACAGTTATCAGGGAGGTGCGAGAATACATAATTTTACTGTCTGTTCCAATGCGACTTAACGAATGAGGTGTTTTCGCTGTGATGCCATGAAGTGTGTCTCTCGGATAGTTAGCCTACCTGTGACGAATCCCCACCCGTAAAGTGTCAGGACGCCACTCAGTCTCAGCCTCTATCTTCACACTATCCAGGGACCGCGAGGCTCAGGCAGGGGCAGACCGGGAGAAGACTGTTTGCAATCAACAATAAATAGTCTATATCATTTGGAAATTGAAAAATAATTATTTACTGTCACTGTGGAATAATTTTATAATTTAATGGCATTATTAGGCCTAGATGGGCCTACATTCGAATTACCTCGACTAGCTTATAATATTAATGTTATAATTATTCATAATAATGATAATAACAACAATATAATAATATATATTTGAAAATAATAGTAGTGGTAGTACTAGTAATGATAATAAAATGCTATTATTTTGTGATTAATTTCTTTATTGATTTTCAAGATGGCCGTATCTTCATTCGTATCTCAATAATGTGTGTCTGTTTCATTGAGTAATCGCCCTCAGGTGTCATTGCCTTATACTGTATGTACTGACATCATAATGATTATCTCCTACTACTCGTTTTCTGTTATATTGAAAGACAGAGTTTTCTATTTTTCCTATTTTGAGACATGAATTGTATGTGTGCCATTCAGAGGGTTAAGATATTTAAGTTTCTTTGGACGGGGTATGGTAGTAGGTGTGGGAAGCATTGGAGTCCAAATGGGCCAGCATCCCTATGGAATGTTTTCGACACCTGGTAGAGTCCATACCCAGACGAATTGAGGCTGTTCTGAGGGCAGAAGGGGGTGCAACTCAATATTAGGAAGGTGTTCCTAATATTTTGTGTACTCGATCGGCCTATTCATGTGATGATAAAAGTATTATTATTATTGATTTGGCGTAATAAAAATATCAGTTAAAATCGTAAAATCAGATTTGATTGGTTTAATACAGACACAACACCTAATAATTTATGCTATTCATGAATGGTGTTGAAGGCAAAAAGGAAGTCTGCTTTGTCTGTAGTGTAATAGAATAGTGTAATCAAAGGTGAGAGTTTATGATGAATTGGGAACAATCAGCGATTTGTAAATGAATGTCTACCTTGTAGCATTCAGACTTTTACTTAATTATTCACCTCAGTTTCGATTGCGTCTCAATAATTGATTAGATTAGGTGGAGATGTTTTCATGTGCTCGGAAATTGAACGAAAATGTTGCCGTTAATGTTTTTATTTGATTAAATGTTTTATTGCAAATCTTATCCAATTCAATATCGTCGCCAAGACTGCTATGCGATCACATTTGAGATATCCTGTTAATATTACATTTGACAATACAGACCTTGAAATTATTATTATTATTATTATTATTATTGCGCTATTACAACAATTATAATAACAACAATAAGAAACACTTTTGTTTTAGCCACTAGATAAATGTAATGCAGCATTTTATCATTACATTTTGAGTGTCCATTTAATCTCACAAACGGGTGATAAAACAAGATAAAGATAAGCGAAGGAATGGGATTTATCGTTGTAGCTACTCTCTCTAGAAATTACTGGACAATTTCTCGAGCATTTTTGGAGTTTAGACTCAGCTGGTAGTGAGATAATTCAGTCAAAGAAATGACACAGCTTTGTACAGAACACAGCACATGGCATCCATCAAGAGGATCCACATACAGTAGGATATATTTCGAGGTAATTTATGAATAGAAGATCATTTCAGAGCAGAATGCTATTTCATTGTTATTAAAGGAGAAAACCTCATGGTTTGATTAAATCCAAAGGACGCCACTATAATGTCCGCTAATTATGGTTAACTCGAAAGGTCGCCGAGTCGAATCCCCTAGCCGACTGGGTGAACAATCTGTTGACTTGCAATGCACTTACCCCTAATTGCTCCTGTATGTCACTTTGTATAAGAGCGTCTTGGAAATGTAAAAATATTGTAATGTCGTGACTCAATACAAATAAATAATTGTTCGACATATTTTCACGTTATGCTTTAGCGATACATACAATCTCATTTCAATTGCCATATTGAATATGGCTGAAAATTGGTTGTTATTTAACTGACCGCTAAAGACATCTAATGCATTGGGATAACGTTTAGAATGAATGACCTAAAGTGGATATATCTAACTTTCCATGACACACATATACAGAGAGCATAGTATCCCACTTTCTTATTCGGATTCACAGTTAGTACAATTTGTTTATAGGTCGTCCGGCTCTTTGTACATAACTTGGACTCTGGGAGGAAGAGTTGTGATTTGTTCTGGATGTCAAATAAAACTCCGTGTCCCATTATGGAGGCTGTGAAAGTCATTTCCGGTATTTGATGGATCTCTTCACTGTGTCTGAAGCGTTTGGGGCATAAAACAAATGAAATGCCCTATTTACACATGTTTGTTTTTATGGAAGGCAGGCACAGAGCAGTTAAGTTTTATGCCTGAGACTCTGTCTCTGTTTGTCCTTCTGTCTGTCTGGCTGTCTCTACCTTCCCACTGCATGGGCAGTGGCTCCCATAGAGGGTTAAGTCAAAATGAAACTGCATTAAAACAACAGGTAACTCTTAGGTCATAGCCATTTCCTGCAGTCAAATGACACAGTGACCTCATGGGTGGAATGATTATAACATTTTTAATAATATAATTAATAAACATGATTCAAATGTCTTTGTTATACACTACATGACCAAAAGTATGTGGAGACCTGCTCGTCGAACATCTCATTGAAATGGAGTTGGTCCCCCCTTAGCTGCTATAACAGCCTCCACTCTTCTGGATGTTGGAACATTGCTGCGGGGAATTGCTTCCATTCAGCTACAAGAGCATTAGTGAGGTCGGGCACTGATGTTGGGGGATTAGGCCTGGCTCGCAGTCAGCGTTCCAATTCATCCCAAATGTGTTTGATCGGGTTAAGGGCAGGGCTCTGTGCAGGCCAGTCAAGTTCTTTCACACAGATCTCAACAAACCATTTCTGTATGAACCTCACTTTGTGCTCAGGGGCATTGTCATGTTGAAACAGGAAAGGGCTTTCCCCAAACTATTTCCACAAAGTTGGAAGCGCAGAATCGTCTAGAATGTCATTGTATGCTGTAGCGTTAAGATTTCCCTTCACTGGAACTAAGGGGTCTAGCCCGAAGCATGAAATAAAGCCCCAGACCATTATTTTTTACAGTTGGCACTGTGCATTGGGCCAGGTAGCGTTCTACTGGCATCCGCCAAACCAAGATTTGTCCGACGGACTGCCAGATGGTGAAGCGTGATTCATCACTCCAGAGAACGCGTTTCCACTGCTCCAGAGTCCAATGGCGGCGAGCTTTACACCACTTCCCACGAAGCTTGGCATGGTGATTTTAGGCTTGTAAAACCCATTTCACGAATCTCCCAATAAATAGTTATTGTGCTGACATTGCTTCCAGAGGCAGTTTGGAACTCAGTAGTGAGTGTTGCAACCGAGGACAGACAATTTTTACGCATTATGCCCTTCAGCACCCAGTGGTCCCATTCTGTGAGCTTGTGTGGCCTACCACTTCGCAGCGGAGCCATAGTTGCTCCTAGACGTTTTCACTTCACAATAACAGCACTTACAGTTGACCGGGGCAGCTCTAGCAGGGCCACAATTTTATGAACAGACTTGTTGGAAAGCTAGCACTGAGCTCTTCAGTAAGGCCCTTCTACTGCCAATGCTAGTCTATGGAGATTGCATGGCTGTGTGCTGGATTTTATACACCTGTCAGCAACGGGTGTGGATGAAATAGCCGAATCCACTCATTTGAAGGGCCGTCCACATACTTTTGTATATACAGTGTATTTAATTTCTTCTTTAATGTATATAAAATGTAATATTGGGATGCAAACTTATGATTGAATACATTCAAACTCTGTTATTTATTATTTTAAGCCTATAACCATGTGTGTGAGGTGTATACTTTTGTTTCAAAGTAGATTTGTTAAGAAACATTCTGTGTGACCCTGACTTAGCCCATTGCAGTAGAAGGTTCATTTAAAGTAAGAATTAGGTTTATCTTTAGCAGTGTGGTTAGGGTTAGTTGTATGATAATATTTTAAAGAGAGAAACTGTTGGTGACAACTGCCATGGGGGCTGCCCCAGTGGCTGATGGGATGTGGTGGGTGAGCGTCAGTCTGCTGTTTGGAGTGGTAGATGATTAAATGAGGCAGGGCAGGTGTGTAAAAGCAACCTTTGTCGTTTGGACAGTGTGAACCATCCTTGCTGCTTTCCAAGGCTCGCCCACAAAAGGGAACGCCCTCACCAGCCCGATTACGAGTGTGTTTGTGTCTGTGTATATATGTGTGTGTGTGTGTGTGTGTGTGTGTGTGTGTGTGTGTGTGTTGGGAGAGGCCAGGGGATTGGTGGCAAGCTAGCTATCCACGCTGGCTAAAAAACTTCTCCGGAAGTATTGTACAGCCACAGCCAGTCAGCTACACCCTAGCTGGTTCAAGTGACGAACCACTGTCTATGATCAACTACATTCCTCTCCATCTAAATGATACTGAATTAGTTGAGAGTTTTTGATTAGCTTAGTGCTGCATTTATGATCCTAAGGGATTGGTGTCACTTCGCAAACTCGTAAAAAACACTAACATAAAAGTAGCATGTTGAATAGTATGGCTCAGTACTGGATAATTGACAGCTATTCCAATTCATACTCATAAAAGCCTTGCATCAGACAATGAGGGCGACACCCAATCTTTAGTATTGTCTCCATACGTATCAGTCTATCATAGTGATGTCGTCACAGGTTGGTGATATGGGCTGACTCAGTTGCCTCTCATGTCTTGACCTCGGCTCTGTTTTCTAATTGTAGTGTAATAATAACGACACACAGGGTAGATAGGAGTTGCAGAAGGGAACCAACTACTCTATGTGACACAATGTAGACAAGATTATGAGGCTCGGTATCTGTTTATGCAACCATATCAGGACCTCTAATGCCCAAATTAGTATGAGTAACTTCCAGATGTATACCCGATCATGTAACGCATGACGACTCAAAGGAGAAACACACTGAAGTTGCATTTTAGTTTACGTCTTCACTGTGATTTTGTCCGGTTTATACCAGCAGGAAAGAGGTCACAAAATTGGAATTAACCCAGGCCAAACCATTCTCTATGTCTCGTGGTCTAATGTGTCTTTACAAGCATTTCGCTACACCCGCACTAACGTCTGCTAAACACGTGCATGTGACAAATCAAATTTGCTTTGATCAAATTTGATTTGAAGGCCAAACCATTGTCCGTGACTTCTTTCTAAACCAGCGTTTCTTGGGTCACCCCAGTCTCGAGCCTAACTCAATACATTTGCATCTCCTCTCATTCTGACAGTGTACTGCTTTCTTACCTATCTCATAAACAAATAAGCGGTTCATTTTCCCGTGTAGCTGGTGGAGGGACATGGCATGACACACATAAGTAAATCTAGTCGGACTGACAATAAGATGGAGTAGGCCTTGTCATTTACAATACCTGACATGGTGAGGTTACTGAGGGCCAAATTGGGTCAATACGACATGTACATAACGCTCACATCAATCATGCATTTGTGTAGATGGGAGATTTACAATGATAGATAGTAATTTCAAGTTGCATGCACAAATTTGTCGCTTTGGGAATTTATCGGGGAGCGTGGTCTGAATGGTGGCATACCGGCAGTGGCGGTTCTAGCTTGTAAGGCTCCCTGGGTGCCCCCCTCCCTTCAGCCCCCGCCCCTAGCGGATGCCCGTTTCGCCTATACCTAAATCCGCCACTGCATCCCGGCCCCTGATATAGTTTGGGTTCCTCTAGCTCTACCTTTCTCTCTTTCTCTTGGTACCCCTCTCTAGCTTAGCCCAGTCAGTGTGGAAGGGCTAGCTCCAGTGGTGGGGGTCCATGGTCATCCAGCCCCTCACAACCTCATGTCAGAGAGCTTCTCCTGGGATGCTCCTCCAGGGATGGGTCCCAGATAAGCCCTCCATCCATCCATCACACATCTGACTCAAGTGTTTAAAAAGCCATTAGACAACCTAACCAGATAAGCCTGAGGTGTATAATTCAACACTCGCACCGATTGAGGGTAATAAGAACTTAAGCACTGTAATTGTGAATAAAGATTACAATGGCAGAGCGCACTGCTCTAGCCCACAACTCTGTTATGTTGCTATCTTGTACAAAGATGATATGGTAGCACTTCATTTTAGAATACATAAATGGCCACAAAATGGTAATTTTCACTAATTACCTAAAAATTACTAATGGTTTAGACAAGACATGGCCTTTAAATGAACACCCCTGTATTGGGTCTCTGAAAGTACAGCTAATAGATGAGGTTCGGTTTTCCAAACCCGAGCAAGGCCATGTTATTGTTTCCACGTTAACATCCCCGTCACCTCCATCCTGTTAGCTCGCCAGCTAGAGCCAGCTCCTCTCTGTGTTTTGTCTTAGCAGAAGGTCAGGTTTCCAGAACACCCTGTGACTTTCCCTGAATCAGCTGTTTAGATGTTCGGCGCACCAGAGAAAAAGAGCAGCCTTGGCAGAGGTGACGTCATTAGATAGTAATGAGGTGTAGGGGTGGGGGTAGAGGGGGCAGTGGTGTAGGGGTGGGGGTAGTAGTTGGGGGATTGAGGGCTGTATTGGGGAGGGGGAGTAGAGAGAGGATAGGGCGGCAGACAGACATAGGGAAAGAGGAGAAGGTCCAGACCTTAGCATACACAGGCCTCTCAGCTGGTCTCAATGCCTGGGCATTGTATTATACCTAGCGGCTCTACTGCTTATTAGGGAGATACTGTATGAGAGGGGCGTAAAATCTCAGTCTTGGTAGATTAATGAACTACCCGCTTGTCTATTGTTCTTTTTTGTAAGGCAGGAAGTGTACATACCTGTACTGTACCTAAGTTAGGTGGATATTCATCTAGGTTAACTCAGAACTAAAGTCTTGTGTGGTCAGGAGCTCTATTTAGTTCTGGGTCCATATGTATTAAGAGAAGAGATAGAACGAGGATCAGAAGCAGAAGCGGAACGAAGAGCTCCAACCTCTCTTTTTCCAAGTTATGGGAAAGTCTATGGGTCAAATGTCCCCTCCCCTTCCAGAATTCTAAAGATGCAAAATTGTGAAATGTCCAAAGCACGGAACTAATGCTGCTCATTATCTCACGCTCCGTTGTATCATGACAGATCTACGGTCCCAATTATGTTTACGTAGTCTGTTCACGGGACATTAGGTGGACCTTGGAGGCTTGTTTTTGCAATTGAAATAGCTAGGTAAAAGTCTGTAGTACCCAGTGTTGGGGAGTAACGGATTACATGTAATCTGCTACATGTAAGGGATTACAAAAACCAGTAACTGTAATCCATTACATTACCAGCAAAAATACTGTAATCAGATTACAGATACTTTTGAAAAACTAGATGATTACTTTGAGGATTACTTTTAAATTTAGAAAATATTTTACGCTTCTCTGTTTTCTCAATGACATTCAAATCAGCATTGAAAAAAGGTGCAAGTGTAAGTTTGTTCCACCTGAACGAGTCTGACCACAAGTCAGAGTCCACGATGACGACACACCAAATGGGTTTGATGGATCGCAGGAACAGAGCAGGAGTAAGCTACAGTCCAAGCTAGGTCTTCCAATGGTGCGACTGCTGTCGGCATCCAAAGATTATCCAACCACTGCAGCGGTCATCCCCCTCTTCAAAGGGGGAGACACCCTGGACTCAAACTGTTACAGACCTATATCCATCCTGCCCTGCCTATCTAAGGTCTTCGAAAGCCAAGTCAACAAATAGATCACTGACCATCTCGAATCCCACCGTACCTTCTCCGCTGTGCAATCCGGTTTCCGAGCCGGTCACGGGTGCACCTCAGCCAAGCTCAAGGTACTAAACGATATCTTAACTGCCATCGAAAAAAGACAGTACTGTGCAGCCGTCTTCATCGACCTGGCCAAGGCTTTCGACTCTGTCAATCACCATATTCTTATCGGCAGACTCAGTAGCCTCGGTTTTTCTAATGACTGCCTTGCCTGGTTCACCAACTACTTTGCAGACAGAGTTCAGTGTGTCAAATCGGAGGGCATGTTGTCTGGTCCTCTGGCAGTCTCTATGGGGGTACCACAGGGTTCAATTCTCGAGCCGACTCTTTTCTCTGTATATATCAATGATGTTGCTCTTGCTGCGGGCGGTTCCCTGATCCACCTCTACGCAGACGACACCATTCTGTATACTTCTGGCCCTTCCTTGAACACTGTGCTATCTAACCTCCAAACGAGCATCAATGCCATACAACACTCCTTCCGTGGCCTCCAACTGCTCTTAAACGCTAGTATAACCAAATGCATACTTTTCAACCGTTCGCTGCCTGCACCCGCACGCCCGACTAGCATCACCACCCTGGATGGTTCCGACCTAGAATATATGGACATCTATAAGTACCTAGGTGTCTGGCTAGACTGCAAACTCTCCTTCCAGACTCATATCAAACATCTCCAATCCAAAATCAAATCTAGAGTTGGCTTTCTATTTCGCAACAAAGCCTCCTTCACTCACGCCGCCAAACTTACCCTAGTAAAACTGACTATCCTACCGATCCTCGACTTCGGCGATGTCATCTATAAAATAGCTTCCAATACTCTACTCAGTAAACTGGATGCCATCCGTTTTGTTACTAAAGCACCTTATACCACCCACCACTGCGACCTGTATGCTCTAGTTGTCTGGCCCTCGCTACATATTCGTCGCCAGACCCATTGGCTCCAGGTCATCTATAAGTCTATGCTAGGTAAAGCTCCGCCTTATCTCAGTTCACTGGCCACGATGGCAACACCCACCCGTAGCACTCGCTCCAGCAGGTGTATCTCACTGATCATCCCTAAAGCCAAAACCTCATTTGGCTGCCTTTCCTTCCAGTTCTCTGCTGCCTGTGACTGGAACGAATTGCAAAAATCGCTGAAGTGGGAGACTTTTATTTCCCTCACCAACTTTAAACATCTGCTATCTGAGCAGCTAACCGATCGCTCCAGCTGTACATAGTCCGTCGGTATATAGCCCACCCAATTTACCTACCTCATCCCCATACTGTTTTTTATTTTATTTACTTTTCTGCTCTTTTGCACACCAGTATCTCTACCTGCACATGTTCATCTGATCATTTATCACTCCAGTGTTAATCTGCTAAATTGTAATTATTCACTCCTATGGCCTATTTATTGCCTACCTCCTCATGCCTTTTGCACACAATGTATATATATTATTTTTTCCCCCTACTATGTTATTGACTTGTTTATTGTTTATTCCATGTGTAACTCTGTGTTGTTGTCTGTTCACACTGCTATGCTTTATCTTGGCCAGGTCGCAGTTGCAAATGAGAACTTGTTCTCAACTAGCCTACCTGGTTAAATAAAGGTGAAATAAAATAAAATAAAGTTGAATAAATGCTTGGAGGTAAGGATGACAGCAGTGGTGTAGTCTACGGCGATACGGATGTCACTTATTATTAATATCTACATAGTGCATTGATGTGAATCACACTGCTGCTCTCTCATTTAGCTATTTGCACCTTATGGATTGTGGTTGTTGTGGATGGCTGATCACAAATCTAAATGCGTATTTGAACCCAATAATGGTTGAATTCAAGAAGTTTAAGCTGCCTATCAATAATTGTTTTTGAAACCAGTGGACAGCCAGTGAAAAATGCGCTCTTGCAAAAGCTGCATAGTGCAGATCCCACCCTAAGGAATAAAAGTGGGCATTTATTGCTCAATATAATTCATGATGATAAAAAAAAAAATAATACATAGGCCTAATGGACACATGGTCAAACTCGCACACTTTTGATAGACTCAAATGGACTTGTAAATTCTATATATATATATATATATATATATATATATATATATATATATATATATATATATATATACAGTATATGCATATGTGTGTATGATTCCTGAAGAATTTAACTTATAAATGCCTCATGAGCTGTCATACATCCATGAGAACCCAAAATATAAGCGTGTAAATGTAAACAAACACTGTATAGCCTCATAACATGGTTAAAACAATGATTTTGATAACATGGGTGGTCAGTCCTTGCATCCATAGCTCTGTCTATTAATCTGAGAGTGGTTACATTTCTCCAGGCCCATCCCTCAGCTTTTCACCAAAACAGAGGCGTGGCAACTGTTTTGTTGTTGTTTCATCTGTGGATTTGCCCTTTAAATGGCTGCATATTATTAAGATAATGTCGCCAAGAAAAAGGTAAACAATCGGTCAGCATATGGCATTGAGTCGTTCAATTTAACGTCCATATGGCCAGCTATGTAAACTTAAACACTGATTTATCCTGCAATAGATGTCGTTCAAAGGGGAACATACATTTTTCTCTTCTTCTAATGCCTCCTAAGGGGAAAGTAATCTAAAAGTAACTGAATGTAATCAGATTACGTTACTGAGTTCGGATAATCCCAAAATTACGTTACTGATTACAATTTTGGACAGGTAATTTGTGACTGTAATGGATTACATTTGGAAAGTAACCGACCCAATCCTGGTAGTACCATATCTCATTTTGACTGTGCAGAACTGAACACTAGCCCCAAATTGGTCCTTGGAGTTCTGAGTTGCTGAGTCAATCCAACACTTTTTGTGACATTTTAGAAACACCAATCCAATTGTAACAAATTACATAACTCAAAAGGTCTTGTCCTCTTTCACTATTCTGTTCAAATGCACAACGCTAAGCTAGGGCCTTGACCTTCTCTATAGACAGTTTCTTTCCACTGGAAAATGTATTCAAATGTGTGTAAGGCTGTTTGAGTGTGTAGAACAAACAAGGGGCCCGGCAGACCTGATAACATCTTGTTACTGAAAAGACTGCAGAGCTCAACCAACCAAACATGGCCACCATCATGTGGCAACGGTTTCCCTTGTCCTTCCATGACCGTATGACCTTGTCTCAGGCACCTCAAACAGCTATACTTGCACATGTGTACACGCAGACACAGACACGTGCACGCATTGCACGCACACTGCTCTTCCACACATAAAATAAAACACACTGTCACGTAAGCACTTTCTACATGCTCCAATTATACATTTTTTGTTTAAATCAGATCTCCATCAAACAGACCAATCATACGCCTTCCTTTGTGCCTGTGTCTCCGTCCTCAGTGTGCTGTACCAGGCAGAGCCATAGTGCCCGCAGCTCTCTCTGTTTGTCCGGAAATGTTTGCTCATGGCGGGAATATTACACCTAACTATACTACAGCAAGAAAAGACATGAAATGACTCCAGGTCTGACTGAAAAGCAATGTGTCACGTCCCTTCCACTTCACCGTAACTGATTTGTTTATAAATTCACCGTCCCTCCCGATACTCTTTCTCTCGTAATTCCATGTCAAAATGACATCTGCGTAGGAGCGGGTCTGGCCCTTCGTTTCCATGGTTGAGTTTCCGTTGTGAGTTTGCCTTTGAGGAGAGGGGGGGGGGGCATTCCCATGACCTTAAAAAAAAAAACCTGTATGATTCTATAAAATGAGGTCATATCAGGATGATCTCCAGCACGTCTCATTTACTGCAACATTGTGACTTGGTGCCTGTACCACTCTACCTCAACAAAAGGGGACAAGAACGACATGGGAGATGGGAGTAGCTACTGGATCAAACCATTACCGGTCTCACTTCCACGTAGTGTCTATATGGCACGTTGTCCCCTCAGAAGGACAAAGCTGTTCTCTGTTGATTTCACCAGATTTGGATTGGGGTCTCTGTGTATGCGTCTTATTGTAAATACTGTAGCCATAACAGAAACACTAAGCAAACTAAGCACTTAGGAAAAAGTAGACTTGAAGCACTGTGTTACATGTAACTGCAAATGTGTCAGGAAAACATTTTCACGTATAAATTATCATTAAAAAAAATATCCTCATAGGCAATATGCGATACATTTACATATATTTCCTGGATTGAACACAATAAAAACTGAATTGACATTTCCCTAAAACAATCTATTTTTGAGTACTTAAATTCATATTCTTTCATACACTGGTCCACTACCCAGGACTCTTGTTTGACCCCCCCTCCCCTCCTACCTCTCCCCCTGCCCTCCTATCCCTCCCCACTTTACAAAAACATTGGGCATTGTGTGTGATTTGTTTTGATAGAACATGGTCCATAGCCTAGAGGTGTTGGCTCCACTCAGATCAGTGTTTACAGAACAAGAGAGAACACACAGCTCAGACTCACAAAGAGCATCAAGATGCTATAGGCGCTGGGGACGATGAGTTTGTGTGTTTGTGCGCTCGCGTGTGTGTACTAGCCTTCAACAACCCAGCATGGAACTAGAATACCAAGCACTGATAATGATGGGAACCGATTAGGATAGGAGGAAAATGACAGCATTTATCTTGAACGCTACTCTGTGACAACATCGTGTGACTTACACTGTCCATAACAAGTTGGATAATAGTTAGGATAATAAAATATTCGTCGCAAGACATTGGATCAGCTCTTATCCATCATGAGATAATAATAAGGCCAAGATAACACTTAATTTTAAAGTTAGAATTAAATCATGTCAGGCAATACATCTTTCTCAAAATATTGTCTTTGTGTTACAAAGACCAGTATAAAAAAATGAAGCTGAGGCACTAATCTAGTGATCTGCTTGAAGTGTAAATGATAGATATTTTACAAAGGAGCGGTTTATAGCAAGCAAACCCCTTTTTTGACCAGTGAACTGTGAGGCTAAAATGTCCTGAGAACGTCAACAAGCATATGTGTTTCTATATCTACGGCACCTGTGTGAGGCTGAGGACACCCAGGGTTGCTATAGGCTAATAAATCATTGACCTCACCTCCCTCCACAGCCAATTCTTGGGAGATATTGACTAGAACAACATCACATTCTCTCCTCTGGCCCACTTCAATCCCGGGAACAATGGGTATAGATGAAATGGAGGTGGGTTATTCTGAGAATGTGTCTGTTTGCCTGGTTACCTGCTGCAGCGTACCAACACTGGTATTCAAGAGAGACATGCCTTCCAAGAATGAAGCGATCGTTTAAGTGTAGGTAACAAGCAAACATATGGCTTGAAGCATAAAAAACTAATATCCAAACAAACCTCCTTGTGTTTTGTGACTAAACATTGTAGCAAGTCCATTGCAACACAGTGAGGGAGGCATGTAAACCAGCAACAAAAAAAGAAACGTCCCTTTTTCAGGACCCTGTCTTTCAAAGAGAATTCGTTAAAAATCCAAATAACTTCACAGATCTTCATTGTAAAGGGTTTAAACACTGTTTCCCATGCTTGTTCAATGAACCATAAACATTTAATGAACAAGCACCTGTGGAACGGTCGTTAAGACACTAACAGCTTACATACGGTAGGCAATTAAGGTCACAGTTAGGACACTAAAGAGGCCTTTCTACTGACTCTAAAAACACCAAAAGAAAGATGCCCAGGGTCCCTGCTGGGTGACTGGAGTCTTTTGACAATGTTTTGGGCCTTCCTCTGACACCGCCTAGTATGGGCCTTCCTCTGACACCGCCTGGTGCTACCCTCTGTAGCACCTTACGTTCAGATGCCAAGCAGTTGCCTTTACAAGCGGTAATGCAACCGGTCAGGATGCTCTCGATGGTGCAGCTGTATAACTTTCTGAGGATCTGGGGATACATGCCAAATATTTTCAGTCTCCTGAGGGGGAAAAGGTGGTGTTGTGCTCTCTTCACAACTGTCTTGGTGTGTTTGGACCATGATAGTTTATTAGTGATGTGGACACCAAGGAACTTGAAATTCTCAACCCTCTCCACTTCAGCCCCATCTATGTTAATGGGGGACTCTTCGACCCTCCTTTTCCTATAGTCCACGATCAGCTTGTTTGTCTTTCTCACAATGAGGGAGAGGTTGTTGTCCTGGCACCACACTGCCAAGTCTCTAACCTCCTCCCTATAGGCTGTCTCATCGTTGTCGGTGTTCAGGGCTATCACTGTTGTGTCGTCAGCAAATGTAACGATGGTGTTGGAGTCGTGCCTGGCCACGCAGTCATGGGTGAACAGGGAGTACAGCAGGGGACTAAGCACACACCCCTGAGGGGCCCCAGTGTTGAGGATCAGCGTGGCAGATGTGTTGTTGCCTACCCTTAACACCTGGGGAGTGACCCGTCAGGAAGTTCAGGATCCAGTTGCAGAGGGAGGTGTTTAGTCCCAGGGTCCTTAGCTTAGTGATGAGCTGTTCATTGTTGTAGTCAATGAACAGAATTATCATATAGGTTTTCCTTTTGTCCAGGTGGAAAAGGGCAGTGTGGATTGCGATTGAGATTGGGTCATCTGTGGATCTGTTGCAACGGAATGCGAATTGGAGTGGGTCTAGGGTTTCCGGCATGATGGTGTTGATCTGAGCCATCACCAGCCTTTCAAAGCACTTCATGGCTACTGACATGAGTGCTACGGGACGGTAATCATTTAGGCAGGTTACGTTCGCTTCCTTGGGCACAGAGACTTCAGTGTTGCTTGCCTCAAAGTGAGCATAAAAGGCATATATCATATATCATATATCAAAGGTTCTCCAGAGCACATTGGATCTTTCCGCCAGGGCAAAAGTCGAGAGGCACTAAATGTCAACCAGGCCTTCCTACACTTTGTACAAGCCATCTTTACGTCTTAGCGTTTTATGATGCACAGGATAAGGCTCACTCTGAAGGTCTCTCAAAGGATCCAGTTAGTGAAGGACAGAAGAGATGGAGGGATTCAGAGTATGGGTTAGATGGGAAGGAAGGACGGAGGTATGGGGGAGTGAGGGAAGAGTGAGTGTAAGAGAGAGAGGATGAGGAAGAAAGAGAGGGAAGGAGAGAGGGAGAGAGAGACAGGATAAAAGAGCAGGCCGGGCCAGGCCTGAAAGGGAGGTTCCAAGCAAACACTTCTGCTCCCTGTACTGAGATGTTCCCACTGAATAACACACACTTGTGTGTGGAGGATGCACCGATGTCATGCCGCAAAGGTCGGCAAGAGTCTCAACAACAAGAGGTGTCAATCAGTAACGTGGTTATATGGGCTGTGTTAATACTTAATAACATGTGCCCAGATCCGGTGCCAGGATAAAGTGACTGAGGGGGCAGTTGAAATCAACGAGGGGGAGCAAAGTTTTGCATTTGACTTATATTAAATTCTGCTTGTATAATCACACTATACCACAACAAACATAAAGTTCAAATGCTGAGATTGCGAGATCATTGAGTGCTTTTGAAATCTGTAGCCTATCTCTGCCGCTCTGTATCAGCACAATGGACAGCGCCCTACAGCTAGGCCGTTTTGGTAATGAATATAGGCTACAACACAGGTGTCAAACTCGTTCCACGGAGGGCCGAATGTCTGTGGCTTTTCGCTCCTCCCTTGTACTTGATTGATGGATTAAGGTCACTAATTGGTAAGGAACTCTGCACACCTTGTTGTCTAGGGCTTAATTGAAAGAAAAAACTCAAACCTGCAGACACTAGGCCTTCCATGGAATGAGTTTGACACGCCTGGGCTACAAGATAGACAGGGCAATTCACCGGTTACAAACAGCCTATGTGAATGCAGCCATGCACACAGCTGTCTCACCAAGATAATGCAAACTAAATGCTGAACGTAAGACCTTAGTTATTCATGCATGCAAACAAAAATACTGAATAGCAGTTTGGCTTAGAATACCGACAACTGTGAATGTGAATGAATGCGAACGGAACAAAACAGTGGTACCAGGTTGTAGACCTAGTAAACTAAATATTAGATCGATAAAGGCATGACACAATCTATATTCGGGCTAGTGACATTAACAGCAAACAAACACAGTAAAAAAAAGGCAAATAGAGATCCAAATAACCAACACATAGCCTGTTACAGTGAGATGCAGCCATACACAGCTGTCTTGCCAAATATGCAGGCCAAAACAGGCCCGCTTCAAACATTGAAAAATCATGCTGCTCACTCATGAGTTCAGCAACACATTGTGATACGGCACAATATCCAGGTCCTGTTGGCCTACTGTACTGGCCACCACGTATTGCCGAAAAGGTGTCTTGGAGCTGGTGGTGTTGTGTCAGTGCTGCCACTGGCACTGCACTGTGCCCAAATGTCTTCGAACTCGCTGTCGCCTCTCAACTTCTCGACGCACTCCAACGCACTGGGGCCCACTTTGACTCTAGTGCAAAGCTCTGTTGCTTTGGCCTGGAGTAATTTGTTTGGAGCATCGAGAAGACTGAATATTCTGTGCCCCATGCTGGCTGTATAAACTCTAGTTTTGCGCACACCGGTCACTCAATCATTTTACTGTTTTTGCTATTAGAATATAGGGACATGAAACGAAACCTGAGGGGGCTAAAGTTTGAACTGAGGGGGCTAAGCGACCTTTAGCCCCCTTGTGGGCCCGGGCCTGCATGTGCCCCTGGCCCAAGCACCTACAGACCATTTTAACAGGCATAATCCAGGGCAAAGACAAATACTCCATGCTTATTGGACACATTAATGATACATGTACTGTCAGTGCTTGACTTGGACTGAAATAGGTTATGGTACTCATTTTGGGTGCTGGTACTGTTTATACTTAGGTGCAGGAGCTCCACAATACTTTTGAGCTAATATTCAATAAGACCTCAAGCAGTGGAAGATTTGAGGTGCCGGTACTCAGCTCCGATGAGCTCCTACCCAAGTCAAGCACTGTGCACCATCTTGTTTCAGTTTTTACCACACTCCACTGGCCTCTCAACATCTGGCTGAGGAGTTAGATGTTACAAAAGACAAGAAAATGTGTCCTTGAGAAATACAATTTTGGGAGTTCTACTAGTGCTTACCTCTACAGGATCGGTGGGTCCCCCGCGGGACAGTTGAGCTAATGTAGGCTAATGCGATTAACATGAGTTTGTAAGTAACAAGAATATTTCCCAAGACATGGACATATCTGATATTGGCAAAAAGCTTAAATTCGTGTTAATCTAACTGCACAGTCCAATTTACAGTAGGTATAACAGTGAAATAATACCATGCTATTATTTGAGGAGAGTGCACAGTTATGAACTTGAAAAGTAATTAATAAACCAATTAGGCACATTTGGGCAGTCTTGATACAAAATGTTGAACAGAAATTCAATGGTTCATTGGATTAGTCTAAAATTTTGCGCACACTGCTGCCATCAATTGGCCAAAATCGAAATTGCGCCTGGGCTGGAATAATACATTATGGACTTTCTCTTGCATTTCAAAGATGCTGGAACAAAAAAAAAAAAAAAAAAAAAAAAATGAATGTTTTTTTCTTTGTATTATATTTTACCAGATCTAAAATGTTATATTCTTCGACATTCATTTCACATTTCCACAAACGTCAAAGTGTTTCCATTCAAATGGTATCAGGAATATGCATATCCTTGCTTCAGGTCCTGAGCTACAGGCAGTTAGATTTGGGTATGTTATTATAGGCGAAAATTTAAAAAAGTTAAATTGAGTGAGTATTCACAAAGCTCTAGTAGTGCTTTACGATATTGTCATATAACGCCTGTATAAAGTTGTGTCTGTGTCAGCCAGACATGCCAGTAGCCTTCCAGGGTTAGAGGCACAGGAGTGTGGGCTATCCATCTCCCCCCAGCCCCACTCCCACAGACGGCCTTGTGGCTCCACACAGAGAGAGCCTCCATCCTTGACAGACACCTTCGCTAGATCCTGGAGCAGCATGGAACTGGAGCTGCTTTCCCTTATCTTACTACACCCTCACACAGAAACAAACACTTGCATATTCGCATGCACGCACACACACACATACACACACATCCCAGCTTGCTTTGCTTGATAAATACGGCCTGCAGAATCCAAACTCAGGTCAGGGTAACCTCATGGTGACCCACACAGGCTCCATCTCCTGTTGTGACCTCCCTCACCCCCATTACCCCCTCACCCCCCTGCCAAGCCTGGCCATCGCTCTCAGCCAATCTCCACCCCCCCATCTCCAACTAGGAGCCAGCACCCAGCCATACACAGGACACATTAAGGGAGATAAATTACAACATTTCTATTTGTCTACTTCAAATCTGTTTCTGTTTCATTTTTAAATACTGTTCACTGAGGTTATTATAGTTTTGTGTTTTTTAGGTTGGTATTAGCTTTAAGATTTCTCTTTTAAATTCAGTTTAGTTTCAGTTCTTTTTCAGATCTATTTCGTTTTTATATTATTAAGTTTCAGTTTTAGTGTTAGGGACAGAAAGTATGTGTGGGAGGCTAGGAGCCATGTATGTGTTGTAAGTCGCTCTGGATAAGAGCGTCTGCTAAATGACTTAAATGTAAATGTAATGTACAGTTTTTGGGGATATCACTTCTTGCCACTGGGGGCAGTAGTGCATAAGGTGATAGTTCAAGTCATAGGCTAGGTTAGGTTAGGTTTACAGGTAGACTCAGCAAGATGAGGTACATAGATTCACCAAGTAAACAGTAGTAGTGGATACATTTCTGCAACAACCAGGAGCGTTGAAGCTCGAGGCTCAACTTCACCATTGTTTTGGTCCGGTAGCTACCACATTGTAGAAGTGTGAAGTGCACCCATGCACATACTCTATGTGACCGTGTGAGAGCAACGTCTTGCATCATGTTAGTCTAAATGGGCGCGCTCATCTGTTCAGACATTGCTGACGCCTGCCAGATCTTACAACACCTGGATAGGTATTTTGCACATCTGCTTACCACATCATGGTCGCATTCCCTTGCTCAGACGCTGCATGCATCAACCAAAGGTTGCATGCCACGTCATCGATTGTGCAGTCGGACAACAGACTGCTACAGTGCCTTCAGGAAGTATTCCCACTCCTTGACTTTGTCAACATTTTGTTGTGTTAAATGGATTAAATATAGTTTTTTTCCCACTGGCCTACACACAATACACCATAATGTCAAAGTGGAATGATGTTTTTCGAAATGTTTACAAATGAATTACAAATGAAAAGCTGAAATGTCTTGAGTCAACAAGTATTCAACCCCTTTGTTCCATGGACTCATATTATGTGAAATAAATTGTGTTTAACATGATTTTTGAATGACTACCTCATATTTGTACCCCACACATACAATTATCTGTAAGGTTCCTCAGTCGAGCAGTGAATTTCAAACACAGATTTAATCAAAAAAGACTAGGGAGATTTTTCAATGACTCGCAAAGAAGGGCACCTATTGGTAGATGGGTAGAAATGAAAAAGGAGACATTGAATTTCCCTTTGAGCATGGTGAAGTTATTAATTACAGTTTGGATGGTGTATCAATACACTCAGTCACTACAAAGATACAGCAGTCCTTCCTAACTCAGTTGCCAGAAAGGAAGGACCCCACTTGCAGATTTCACAATGAGGCCAATGGTGACTTTAAAACAGTTAAAGAGTGTAATGGCTGTGATAGAAGAAAACTGAGGTACAACATTGTACTTACTCCACAAGACTAACCTGTCACGCCTGCTCCTGCTTTCCCTCTCTGGTGCTCGAGGGCTACCCTTCATTACTCACACCTGTCACCATCATTACACTTAGCTGGCCAATATTGGACTCACCTGGACTCCATTACTTTGTTGATTTCCCTTCTATATCTGTCTGTTCCTCAGTTGGTTCCCCGTGTCAGCATTATTGCCGTTATGTCGTTTTGTTCCCCCTGTCCAGATGCTGTTCTTGTTTTGATGTCATTTTCCAGTAAATGTTTACTCCTGTACTTGCTTCTGGTCTCTAGCGTCGATCCTTACAGAATACTGACACCACTAAAGGAAGCATCATGAAGTTTTAGTTTTTTGTTGGTGACGTCGGGTCCGGGTGCAGTCGCCGATGAAACCTGGGGTGCCTCAGCTAGCTCGTCGGGCTTCCACGCATTAGCTGGCTCGAGAAGTCTTCTTGCCTCGGATGTCTCGGCAGGCGCACAACCCCACGTCATGCTTCAGCCACCCCATCAGGCTCCCAAGCCTCAACCGGCTTGCCAGGCCCCCACGCCTCTGCTGGCTCGTCCGGCTTCTACGCCTCAGCCAGATTGTCCAGCACCCATGCCTCGGCCGGCATGTCAGGCTCACCCACGTGGGACGCGGGGTGGCGCCCCTGGTGGGGGGGGGGGGGGCTACTGTCACGCCTGCTCTGCTCCCACTCTCCCTCTCTGGTACCCGAGGGCATTACGCACACCTGTCACAATCATTACGCGCAGCTGCGAAATATTGGACTCACCTGGACTCCATTACTTTGTTGATTGCCCTTCTATATCTGTCTGTTCCTCAGTTGGTTCCCCGTGTCAGCATTATTGTCATTATGTCGATTTGTTCCCCCAGTCCAGACGCTGTTCTTGTTTTGATGTCTGTTTTCCAGTAAATGTTTACTTCCTGTACTTGCTTCTCATCTCCAGCGTTGATCCTTACATAAGTTAATTGACAGAGTGAAAAGAAGGAAGCTTGTAGGGAATAAAAATATTCCAAAACATGCATCCTGTTTTCAACAAGGCACTAAAGTAATACTGCAAAGAAATGTGCCAAAGCAATTCACTTTTTGTCCTGAATACAAAGTTTTATGTTTGAGGCAAATCCAACATCAATCAATCAAATGTATTTATAAAACCCTTTTTATATCCGCCGATGTCACAAAGTGCTATACAGGGACCCAGCCTAAAACCCCAAACAGTCAGCAATGCAGATGTAGAAGCACGGTGGCTAGGAAAAACTCCCTAGAAAGGCCAAAACCTAGGAATTAACCTAGAGAGGAACCAGGCTCTGAGCGTTGGCTAGTCCTCTTCTGGCTGTGCCGGGTGGAGATTATAACAGTACTTGGCCAAGATGTTCAAATGTTCATAGATGAACAGCAAGGTCAAATAATAATAATCACAGTGGTTGTAGAGGGTGCAACAGATCAGAACCTCAGGAGTAAAAGTCAGTTGGCTTTTCATAGCCGAGCATTCAGTGTTAGAGACAGCAGGTGTGGTAGAGAGAGAGAGTTGAAAACCGCAGGTCCGGGACAAGGCAGCACGCCTGGTGAACAGGTTAGGGTTCCACAGCCGCAGGCAGAGCAGTTGAAACCGGAGACGCAGCACCTCCGGGGAGACTGGGGACAGCAAGGAGTCATCAAACTATTGCAGCATAAATACTGGAGGCTGAGCCTGGAAGGGTCGGGAGACACTGTGGCCCTTTCCGATACCCCCGGACAGGGCCAACCAGGCAGGATATAATCCCATCCACTTTGCCAAAGCATAGCCCCCACACCACTAGAGGGATGTCTTAATATCACCAACTTACTACCCCGAGGCAAGGCTGAGTATAGCCCATGAAGTTCTCCCCCGTAGCACAAATCCAGGTGTGCAAAGCTCTTAGAGACTTACCCCATAAAGACTCACAGCTGTAATCGCTGCCAAAGGTGATTCTAAAATGTATTGACTCAGGGGGGGTTGAATACTTCTCTAATCAAGGTATTTGTGTTTTATTTTCCATATATTATTTTCAAATGTTAGAATTTTTCTTCCACTTTGACATTAGAGTATTTTGTGTAGATCGTTGACACACAAAAAAAGACAATTGAATCCATTTTAAACCCACTTTGTAACAACAAAATGTGGAAAAAGTCAAGGGGTGTGAATACTTTCTCAATTTCAGTTTTCGTCTATTATAATAACCTTGCTGTTCACACACTCTGCCCTCCTCACGAATTGAATTGATACATTTCCTCCAAGTTTTCTGAAGCCAGAAAGAATAGATTTAGATGTCAAAGCAATATTGAAGTAATGTGAATGTCTTCATGCAGCCAGCCAGGCAGATGGAGATGTGTGCTCAGTGCAAACAGACCCTTGTACCGAGGAGGGTAAAGCCAAAGCACTCAGCACAGCAAAAACCTGTGCTAATGTCTGTTTCTCCTGCTAAATTGTTTTTTGATAAGGGAATATCTAGAGATAAGTGTTTTCACTGTCCCGTCTGCAATGCGGAAGCCATCTTGATAAATACTCTGTAATCTGTAATCCACTACCGCCTGTTTAGGAATCTGACAGACTTGATTTTGGTCAAATAAAAGAACAGGCTGTTATTTATGACATTTTAAGAGCTCGTAGTATGAAGCGTACATGATCTTTCACTATATTAGCAGAGTAACTGTCGTCTATACTTTATAGTCAGCATTGGGTTAAGGTTGGATTTGTTCGCTTTCTCGTTGCTTGAGGTTGTGTCGGTGAGCCATTGGGAATAATTAAAAAATATATCTTTTTTTTTTTTTACATAGTGTTGAAACAGTTAACGCAGCACAGCGTGACCGAAAGAAGCGCTGGATCTAAGGTGAGACTGTACAGTGACTAACACAACACCATGGAGAACCTTCTCAAGGATGGATCTGTAGTACAAGGCCTTGTAGTACCAGACACACACACACACACACACACACACACACACACACACACACACACACACACACACACACACACACACACACACACACACACACACACACACAGACAGAGAGAGAGAGAGACGTCATTAGAGGACCACCTGGCAAAGAGCTGGAAGCCCAGTCTACAGAATGTAACACACAGACAGTGTATTAAAAAAATACTTTATTTAACTAGGCAAGTCAGCTAAGAACCCATCTTTATTTACCATGACGGCCTACCAAAAGGCAAAAGGCCCCCTGCGGGGACGGGGGCTGGGATTAAAAATAAAAGAAAGATATAGGACAAAACACACATCGCGACAAGAGAGACACCACAACACTACATAAAGAGAGACCTAAAGACGACAACATAGCATGGTAGCAACACCACATGACAACAACATGGTAGTAACACAACATGGCAGCAGCACAACACAGTAGTAGCACAAAACATGGCACAAACATTATTGGGCACAGACAACAGCACAAAGGGCAAGAAGGTAGATACAACAATACATCACGCAAAGCAGCCACAACTATCAGTAAGAGTGTCCATGAGTCTTTGAATGAAGAGATGGTGATAAAACTGTACAGTTTGAGTGTTTGTTGCAGCTCATTCCAGTCGCTAGCTGCAGCGAACTGAAAAGAGGAGCGGCCCAGCAGGGATGTCTGTGCTTTGGGGACCTTTAACAGAATGTGACTGGTAGAATGGGTGTTGTATGTGGTGGATGAGGGCTGCAGTAGATATCTCAAATAGGGGGGAGTGAGGCCTAAGAGGGTTTTAAAAATAAGCATCAACCATTGGGTCTTGCGACGGGTATACAGAGATGACCAGTTTACGGGGGAATATAGAGTGCAGTGATGTGTCCTATAAGAAGCATTGGTGGCAAATCTGATGGCCGAATGGTAAAAAACATCTAGTCGCTTGAGAGCACCATACCTGCCGTCTATAAATTACGTCTCAGTAATCTGGCATGGGTTGGATGGTCATCTGAATCAGGGTTAGTTTGGCAGCTGGGGTGAAAGAGGAGCGATTACGATAGAGGAAACCACGTCTAGATTTAACCTTAGCCTGCAGCTTTGATATGTGCTGAGAGAAGGAAAGTGTACCATCTAGCCATCCTCCCAAGTACATGTATGAGGTGACTACCTCAAGCTCTAAACCCTCAGAGTTAGTAATCACACCGGTGAGGAGAGGAGCATTCTTCTTACCAAACCACATTACCTTTGTTTTGGAGGTGTTCAGAACAAGGTTAAGGGCAGAGAAAGCTTGTTGGACACTAAGAAAACTTTGTTTTAGAGCGTTAACACAAAATCTGGGGAGGGGCCAGCTGAGTTTAAGACTGAATCCTTTGCATATAAATGGATGAGAGCACTTCCTACTGCCTGAGCTATGTTGTTGATGTAAATTGAGAAGAGCTTGGGCAGTGGCTGAGACAGCAGATGTTCTGACTTCATACACTGCACTTTTTGAGAGAGGTAGTTAGCAAACCAGGCCAAAGACCCCTCAGAGACACCAATACTCCTTAGCCGGCCCACAAGAATGGAATGGTCTACCGTAGCAAAAGCTTTGGCCAAGTCAATAAAAATAGCAGCACAACATTGCTTAGAATGAAGACAATGGTGACATAATTTGGGACCTTTAAGGTTGCAGTGACATAGATTGCATACTTGAGAGAATACTACAGACATCAAGAAAGCCAGTCTGTTGATTATCGACTATTTCAACACTTTTGATTAACAGGGCAAAATAGAAATTGGCCTATAACAGTTAATCAGCTTGATTTCCCCATTTAAATAAAATACGCACTGTGGCTGCCTTCCAAGCAATGGGAATCTCCCAGGGTGGAGACAGGTCAAAAAGGTCAGAGATAGGCCTGGCGATGATAGGGGCTTTGTGTACAGCAAACTGTCTGCCATAGTGACCTCCAGCAGAGAGAGAGAGCTGCCTGTCTGTCTGTGGTCACCCCCCCCAATACAGGATTCAATAAAGGGCAGAGGCCCTCTCCACCAGTCAGCTAGTCAGGCATCCAGTTAAGTGGATATTTTCCTCTCTCTCTCTCTCTCTCTCTCTCTCTCTCTCTCTCTCTCTCTCTATATATATATATATATATATATATATATATATATATATATATATATATATATATATATGAGCACCTAGCTTTATTCTGGGGGGCCATTCCCCCCAAATATCCAGTCAACTATATGGCACCAAGTGTGAGAAATTCCACCAATGGAAATGTGCAGAGTTCACCTGTGCTGCTGTCCAAACCAGGTGCAGTATTCTCAGGCTAAGGGGTAAGCTAGCCTTCAGCACTGGAAAATAGAGTTGTGGTTGCTACGTTTCACACAGAAATGAGAAGACCCTAAGATTTGCTTCCACTAAAGTCGAAATATTAAAACAATTGTTGACAACCTGATTCATATTTATTATTTTGAATTAACACAACAATCCTATTATCACCAGGTTCCTTTTGATGTTCTCTTTTCTCTGCGATAATGACATCTGAGCTTGGGACAAACTGCATAAAAACCACTATAGTTATCTCTTTAGGTGTCCTTTTAAGTTATTCAGAACTGGAAAAGGATAAGTGGATCAGTGGAATAAGCAGTGCTACAGTTCAGTTGAGGGTGGAACAAAACAACGGTTCCTCTCTCAGGCAGCAAGGCAGCAGGTGCTCCGATCTCTCCCCTCCACCACACTGTAACCTTGAAGGGAGTAGACAGGAATGCTGCCTGCCAGCCACACTATCTATCGGAGAGGAGAAATACTGACTGCAAAGGCTATTTTCTGTGGATGTGTGAGAGAGCAAGTGTGTGAGAGAGAGAGAGAGAGAGAGAGAGAGAGAGAGGACGAGAGGGGTAAAAAAGAGAGAGAGGGTGAGAGGGGTAAAATCAATATTCCAGAGTCCATCAGAGGAACCAGTTTTTTTTTTGTGTGGTCGGTAGGTGTATGTAAAACCACACTATGACCCCTGGAAAAATAAAGTTAATGTCTAACTTCTTTATCTCTCTTTTACAGCCAAGGGTTATACCCCGAATCAATACACAATGCACAAATATCCCAGAGCTCAGTGTTCTGGACAGAGCGAGAGAGAGAGAGAGAGAGCTGAGTGACGAAGAGGGCCTGAGATTTCCCCAGCCTTAGACCACCTGGGAAAAAAAGCTATTTTAGAGCAGGCCTGGTTCCTGCTGAACTGATAAAGGGTAAATGTAAACTGAGGTCAGAAAGTTGAACTCGCATTCAAAAAGAGGCTCTGAAAGACAGAAACCTCTGAAAGACAAAGCATTCAGTAGCTCCGGGTCATGATTCCAGCATGTGAAGGCTGCGTTTGAGTGGTATAATGTTTCCAGCCGAAAGATTATTCATTGAGATAGACTTATTCATTGTGAAAATTAATGCTAAAGGAAGGAACAATGGATTTAAGTTTGTTGAAATATTCAAAGTCCACAGAGCTTTACTCTATAGACAAAAATGAAATACTGTAAGAGCGTCTATTTGGTTATTAATGATAGCCACTCCCATAGCAGACTGTACAGGCTCCCTGATACCCTGGAAGTGAATGCAGGGACCCAGTACAGACCAGTGCCAGGAACTGTGTTAATGGTTAAAGGGGAACTGCCTCCTAGAACCAACTTCTCTGGTTATAAACAGCCTATGTGGCATTGATATGAGTCAAAAACATTCATTATCGTGTCAATATTTTCTACAAAGTGTACATAGGATAATTTTAGTCATACAGTCAGTCTCGTCCAAAACGAGATTTGGAAGTGAGCTCGTCACGACGGGTATGGATAGGCTGGGTATGGATTCCTTACATGCTCACTTATGATGTCCAGTTGCCCAGAGACACAATGTGTGGTCTACCGCCAGCTGCCATGTGTTGTGGACATTATTGTCAAGTCTACAACGCATGCACACTTGCTTGGCATAGGATGCAAAATAGGCTTCCATTTTCTTTCTTCCCATAAACACGCGCTGTAACATAGAGATGTGGCCGTGTGGGAACACTAACCCTAATCCTATAATGCTTCCAAAACCATACCGCAAGCCATGTGTGTTAATGTTCAGACAAAACTTCACAAAACTCGCCCGTACAGAAGACGCCTTCGTTCAATGGACTCTCATGTGTGACGTAATGAACTGAGAGTCGTGATCAAGTGCTAGTGTGTGGTGAGTTGTGATACTGTGATGTAACTAGCTAAATACATAGCCTGTCCCTAATGTGTAATGTGATGTAATGTTATAGAGAGGGATATTTGCACTGCTAACATTGCACCTGACAATAAAGTTTGATCGGGTGTAACTGTAGCTTGCTATCGATAATTAAACTCAAACTGGCTAGCCAAGAAGATCCCTGTGCTAGCTGACGTTAGAAAGCTAGCCAATTCATTTAAACTCTGACAAAGATTTTGATAACTAACCCGGATTTGCAAGATAGGTAGCTAAGTTACTTTTATGAGAACGATTATGTTGCTTGGGTAAGCACTTGCTCTCGATAACTGGCGGCCTTATGATTTTGCAGTAATGGAATTGGGAGTCATGCTCAAGGGCTAGGTTAGTTAGGGCTAGCTAGCTAGCATTCGGGGGCTTTGTCTGCTACTAGTGCTAAAACAACATGCCTGTTCTCATAAAGTCTATTGTGTATGTTCTAGTGCAAAAAAAATGAAGGATGGTACTTGTCTAGCCTGAGTACATTTAATAAGGGGTCCTTATTACAGTGTAATGACATGTATAATGACATTGTAACAAGTATTGTAGTTAACTGTAAGAACTCATAGTTACAGTGTAATGACAACATGTACAGTGCATTCAGAAAGTATTCAGACCCCTTCACCTTTTCCACATTGTGTTATTCTAAAGTTGATGAAATATTTTTTCCCCTCATCAATCTACACACAATACCACCATAATGACAGACTAAAAACAGGTTTTTAGACATTTTTGTACATTTATAAAAAGAAACGGAACTACCTTATTTACATAAATATTCAGACCCTTTGCTATGAGTCTCAAAATTGAGCTCAGGTGCGTCCTGTTTCATTGGTCATCCTTGAGATGTTTCTTGATTAAAGACCACCTGTGATAAATTCAATTCATTGGACATGATTTGGAAAGGCAAACACCTGTTTATATAAGGTCCCACAGTTGACCGTGCATGTCAGAGCAAAAACCGAGCCTAGTAAAAATTCCCTGTCTTAGGTCAGTTAGGATCACCACTTTATTTTAAGAATGTGAAATGTCAGAATAATAGTAGAGAGAATAATTTTTTCAGCTTTTGTTTCTTTCATCACATTCCCAGTGGGGCAGAAGTTTACATACACTCAATTAGTATTTGGTAGCATTGCCTTTAAATTGTTTAACTTGGGTCAAACGTTTCAGGTTGCCTTCCGCAAGCTTCCCACAATACGTTGGGTGAATTTTGGCCCATTCTTCCAGACAGAGCTGGTGTAAATGAGTCAGGTTTGTAAGCCTCCTTGCTCACACACGCTTTTTCAGTTCTGCCCACAAACTTTCTATAGGATTGAGGTCAGGGCTTTGTGATGGCCACTCTAATACCTTGACTTTGTTGTCTTTAAGCCATTTTGCCACAATTTTGGCAGTTTGCTTGGGGTCATTGTCCATTTGGAAGATCCATTTGCGACCAAGCTGACTGATGTCTTGAGGTGTTGCTTCAATATATCCACATAATTTTCCATCCTCATGATTCAATCTATTTTGTGAAGTGCATCAGCCATTCCTGCTGCAAAGCACCCCCACAACATGATGCTGCCATCCCCGTGCTTCACGGTTGGGATGGTGTTCTTCGGCTTGCAAGCCTCCCTCTTTTTCCATAATGGTCATTATGGCCAAACAGTTATATTTTTGTTTCATTAGACCAGAGGACATTTCTCCAAAAAGTATGATATTTGTCCCCATATGCAGTTGCAAATCGTAGTCAGACTTTTTTATGGCGGTTTTGGAGCAGTGGCATCTTCCTTGCTGAGCGGCCTTTCAGGTTATGTCGATATAGGACTCGTTTTAATGTCGATATAGATACTTTTGTCCTGTTTCCTCCAGCATCTTCACAAGGTCCTTTGCTGTTGTTCTGGGATTGATTTGCACTTTTCGCACCAAAGTACGTTCATCTCTAGGAGACAGAACGCATCTCCTTCCTGAGCGGTATGGTCCCATGGAGTTTATACGTACTATTGTTTAATAGATGAACGTGGTACTTTCAGGTGTTTGGAAATGGCTCCCAAGGATGAACCAGATTTGTGGAGGTCTACAATTTTTTTTCTGAGAACTTGGCTGATTTCTTTTGATTTCCTCATGATATCAAGCAAAGAGGCACTGAGTTTGAAGGTAGGCCTTGAAATACATCCACAGGTACACCTCCAATTGACTCAAATGATGTCAATTAGCCTTTCAGAAGCTTCTAAAGCCATGACATCATTTTCTGCCAACCTATAACAAAAAATTGGTGGAGTGGTTGAAAAACGAGATTTAATGACTCCAACCTAAGTGTATGTAAACTTCCGACTTGATCACGCTCTCCGTAGCCGACGTGAGTAAGACCTTTAAACAGGTCAACATTCACAAGGCTGCGGGGCCAGACAGATTACCAGGATGTGTGCTCCGGGCATGTGCTGACCAACTGGCAGGTGTCTTCACTGACATTTTCAACATGTCCCTGATTGAGTCTGTAATACCAACATTTTTCAAGCAGACCACCATAGTCCCTGTGCCCAAGAACACGAAGGCAAACTGCCTAAATACTACAGACCCGTTGCACTCACGTCCGTAGCCATAAAGTGCTTTGAAAGGTTGGTAATGGCTCACATCAACACCATTTTCCCAGAAACCCTAGAACCACTCAATTTGCATAACGCCAAAACAGATCCACAGATGATGCAATCGCCATTGCACTCCACTCTGCCCGTTCCCACCTGTACTAAAGGAACCCCTATGTGAGAATGATATTCATTGACTACAGCTCAGCGTTCAACACCATAGTACTTTCAAAGCTCATCACTAAGCTAAGGATCCTGTGACTAAACACCTCCCTCTGCAACTGGATCCCGGACTTCCTGACAGGCCTCCCCCAGGTGGTGAGGGTAGATAGCAACACATCTGCCATGCTGATCATCAACACTGGAACCCCCCAGGGGTGTGTGCTCAGTCCCCTCCTGTACTCCCTGTTCACACACGACTGCATGGCCAGCCACGACTCCAACACCATCATTAAGTTTGCAGACGACACAACAGTGGTAGGTCTGATCACAGACAACAACAAGACAGCCTATATGGAGGAGGTCAGAGACCTGGCCGAGTGGTGCCAGAATAACAACCTATCCCTCAACGTAACCAAGAAAAAGGAGATTATTGTGGACTACAGGAAAAGGAGGACTGAGCATGCCCCCATTCTCATCGATGGGGCTGTAGTGAAGCAGGTTGAGAGCTTCAAGTTCCTTGGTATCCACATCAACAACAAACTAGAATGGTCAAAACACAGTCGTGAAGAGGGCACAACAAAGCCTATTCCCCCTCAGGAAACTAAAAATATTTGGTATGGGTCCTGAGATCCACTAAAGGTTCTACAGCTGCAACATCGAGAGCATCCTGACCGGTTGCATCACTGCCTGGTACGGCAATTACTCGGCCTCTGACTGCAAGGCACTACAGAGGGTAGTGCGTACGGCCCAGTAGATCACTGGGGCTAAGGTGCCTGCCATCCAGGACCTCTACACCAGGCAGTATCAGAGGAAGGTCCTAAAAATTGTCAAAGACCACAGCCACCCCCAGTCGTAGACTGTTCTCTCTACTACCACATGTCAAGTGGTACCGGAGTGCCAAGTCTAGGACAAAAAGGTCTCTCAACAGTTTTTACCCCCAAGCCATAAGACTCCTGAACAGGTAATCAAATGGCTACCCGGACTATTTGCACTGTGTTCCCCCCCAACCCCTCTTTTATGCTGCTGCTACTCTCTGTTTATCATATATGCATAGTCACTTTAACTATACATTCATGTACATAGTACCTCAATTGGGCCGACCAACCAGTGCTCCCGCACATTGGCTAACCGGGCTATCTGAATTGTGTCCCGCCACCCACCACCCGCCAACCCCTCTTTTATGCTATTGCTACTCTCTGTTCATCATATATGCATAGTCACTTTAACCATATCTACATGTACATACTACCTCAATCAGCCCGACTAACTGTTATCTGTATGTAGCCTCGCTACTTTTATAGCCTCGCTATTGTATATTCCCTCGATACATGTTGTATTCGGCGCACGTAACAAATAAACTTTGATTTGATTTGACTTCAACTGTATCTACACTAAGCTGACCAAGTTTGTGCAATGTCCACATGTAGCCTACACCTGTAGGGATATTAGTTATGGGATTTGTCCCCCTGGAAAGAGCTAACAGCGAACATATGGAGAGACGAAGCAAAACTGCTGGCTGTGAAGCACCAATAGGCCGCCACCTGTGCTAATTGGCTATCTACGTTTTAGGGTTGGGGCGCTCAAACTCAACTCTGGACCTCAAAGCCAGTTCCACTGCATTTGTTCATTGTTCTCATGTAATCAGGGAATGATTTAGACCTGGGACACCAGGTGTGTGCAATGAATTACCAGATAGAACATGGACGGGATGAGTCATGTATGAGTTGGCGTCAGGTCCGTCGGTGTTGAGCGACGGGGAAAAGGCTACAGAGGCAAGAACCACAGGAACTTCTGTTATGGGTGTGGGGAAGCACTGCCTCTACCTAAGCTGGAGGACACATATTTATGTTTCGACTGTGTGGAATGAAAGAGGAAAAAGAAAGCAATTGAAGTTGAAGATTCCCGGTGTGTGTGACGCCCACCGCTTGGTGCGACGCAGACCTGGTGGTGAGCGTGGTGAAACAGAAGAGTCGTTGTCAGTCCTTTTGAGTTTTGAGCCTGAGTCTTTAACCGACAAAGTCATTAAATAAATCAAATGTATGTATAAAGCCCTTTTTACATCAGCAGATGTCCCAATGTGCTTATACAGAAACCCAGCCTACAGCCCCAGCCATCAAGCAATGCAGATGTAGAAGCATGGTGGCTAGGAAAACCTCCCTAAAAAGGCAGGAACCTAGGCAGAAACCTAGAGAGGAACCAGGCTCTGAGGGGTGGCCAGTCCTCTTCTGGCTGTGCCAGGTGGAGAGGAACCAGGCTCTGAGGGGTGGCCAGTCCTCTTCTGGCTGTGCCAGGTAGAGAGCAACCAGGCTCTGAGGGGTGGCCAGTCCTCTTCTGGCTGTGCTGAGTAGAGAGGAACCAAGCTCGGAGGGGTGGCCAGTTCTTTTCTGCATGTGCTGGGTGGAGATTAAAAGAGTGCATGGCCATTAAGACCAAATCGTTCTTCAAGATGTTAAAATGTTCATAGATGACCAGCAGGGTCAAATAATAATCACAGTGGTTGTAAAGGGTGCAACACGTCAGCACCTCAGCATTCAGAGGTCGAGACAGCAGGTGTGGGAGAGGGAGGGGGAGAGGGAGAGGGAGAGAGATGGTTGAAAACAGCATCTCCGGGACAAGGTAGCACGTCCGGTGGACAGGTCAGGGTTCTATAGTCGCAGACAGAACAGTTGAAACTGGAGCAGCAGCATGACCAGGTGGACTGGGGACGGGGACAGCAAGGAGTCATCAGGCCAGTTAGTTCTGAGGCATGGTCCAAGGGATCAGATCCTCTGGGAGGGGGGAGAGAGAGAAAGAGAGAGAGATATGTGAGAATTAGAGGGAGCATACTTAAGTTCACACAGGACACCAGATAAGACAGGAGAATTTCACCAGATAGGGCAGACTGCCCCTAGCCCCCAGGCACATAGACTATTGCAGCATAGATAATGGAGGAGGAGACAGGATGTTAGGATATGTGCAGGAGGGCATGGGACAGAGGAGTGTCTAGTGTCGGTGAGTACAGAAGGTGTCGGTATGCTGAGGCAGTGAAGAAAGTAGAGAAGGATGGGTCTATGGTGAAGGATCCTGAGAGGATCCTTGTGAGTAGTAGATCTGTGCCAGAACAGAGGGAGAGGCCAACAATGCTTCAGTAAGGTTGGATTCTTAGCGTTCATAGCTATGGTTATCAATTGTACAGCAGGGATGGAACCTAAGTCCCAGAAAATAGATGTGGTGGCAGAGAAGTACTTGGGGGGGGTACGAGATTTAACTTCAGAAGAGTTACAGGGTGTGTCGAGTGGTGGTGTCCTGTCCCGTTGGCCTGGGATAGTATCAGGTAGGGTTAAATAGTGGAATAGGTGGTGGGTTTTTAATGAATGTAGGGTTAGTTGGCATGGTAGTTTTTCCTTTTCAGTATCAAAGTATAAAGGATATATACCCCAGTTGTTGGCGGTAATGAAACATATATTGGATGCCAACCGTCGTTAACAAAGAAGAAGATCTGCTGGCTGCAGCAAGTTATAGAATATTGTGTTGACAGCGGAGCTGACTGAATATCGGGGATTCAACTTGCAGTTGTTGATATTGTTTCCATAATCACGTCTTTACGTGATGTGATAAAACTTCAAGTTGCACGCTACTTTCATATCAAGGTGTTGTAGTACGAGTGTCTCATGAAACATATTCCAGACACTGTACTTTTTGCTATCTTGCCATAACTGTGATTTGATCGAGAAATATCAGCTAGCTAGATAGGCTAGCCAGCTGTAGCTATCCCCAAGCTATGCTAGCTAGCTACTGTCAGGTTGGCTAAGCACAAGGTCAGCACAGGCTTTAGCCTACACATAGTCTGAATACATGGTGAGTCAGTCAGGTGGGGAGAAGTCCTCAACTTCCTCAACTTCAAAACTGCTCTTCATGGCAAAGCTAGCTTAGCTTACCTCTTACCTCTGTCAAACAAAACATGCAAGAATTAACTATCGCCATTGAATTCTACCATGCATTCTACCATGCATCTATACCGTGCATTATAGGGAAATACTGCATGCTCTAGAATGTCCTTCAAGCCAATCAAAATGGAGTAGTCTGCAATGCCATGGTATAATTAAGCAATAAGGCCTGAGGGGTGTGGTATATGTCCAATATACCACGGCTAAGGGCTGTTCTTATGCACGACGCAACGCAGAGTATACCAATTAGAATGAGTTTTTATCCCCATAAAAGGGCTTTATTACAGACAGAAAAAGAGAGAAATAATCATTCAATTCTTTGGCAACAGCTCTGATGGACATTCCTCCAGTCAGGCTGCCAATTGCACGCTCCCTCATCTGTGACATTCTGTTAGAGTAGCCTTTTATTGTCCCCAGCACAAGGTGCACCTGTGTTATGATCATGCTGTTTAATCAGCTTCTTGATATGCCACACCTGTCAGGTGGATGTATTATCTTGGCAAATGAGAATATTCTCACTAACAGGGATGTCAACAAACTTGGGAACAACATTTGAGAGAACATTTCTGGGATCTTTGGCTTGGAAAGGTTTTATCGCCTAGTCACAGAAATCTGTTGTATTGTGCATTAAAGTCCAAAAGCAAAGGGAAAAGGTGAGAGGAGGAGACCCGCTGTCACGACTTCCACCGACGTCACCAGCCTTCTAGCCATCGCCGATCCACTTTTCATTTTCCATTTGTTTTGTCTTACACACCTGGTTTCAATTCCCCAATTACTTGTTCATTATTTAAGTCTGTTTGTGAGTAATTGTTTGTATGTAGTACGGTCCGGTAATGTGGGTTCTCCTTTTGTATTGCATTTGTATATTTTGAGTAAGGTACGTTTATTTACTCATATCTGCTGTCCTGCACCTGACTCCTTTACACTAGCTTCACACAGACCTCATTACACCCGCGTAGATGTGAAACAGAATTATACAACAAGCAAATGATCATGTTGTTTGTATGTGGCTGCTATCAAAGTGAACTGTCTTTGTAATGATAAGGAATGTATTCATTCCGCCGATTTTGTTGAAAATGTTTCTTAAATATAAGCAAACGGAACAAAACAGGGATAAATATACCTGAATTTGTCCAATGGAAACTCTCGTTTGCTACTGTTGGACTAATGACTACTTGAACTCTGTGAAGCATTTATTTGGGCTGCAATCTGATGTGCAGTTAATTGCCGATTTCTGAGGATGGTAACTCTAATGAACTTATCCTCTGCAGCAGAGGTAACTCTGGGCCTTCCTTTCCAGTGGCGGTCCTCATGAGAGCCAGTTTCATCATAGCGCTTGAGGGTTTTTGCAACTGCACTTGAAGAAAATGTCAACGTTTTTAAAATGTTCCGTATTGACTGACTTTCATGTCTTAAAGTAATGATGGACTGTCGTTTCCCTTTGCTTATTTGAGCTGTTCTTGTCAAAATATGGACTTGGTCTTTCACCAAAAGGGCTATCTTCTGTACACCAACCCTATCTTGCCACAACACAACCAATTGGCTAAAATGGATTAAGGAAATCAATTCGACAAATTAACTTTTAACAAGGCACACCTTGGGGCGGCAGGGTAGCCTTGTGGTTAGACCGTTGGACTAGTAACCGGAAGGTTGCAAGTTCAAATCCCCGAGCTGACAATGTACAAATCTGTCATTCTGCCCCTGAACAGGCAGTTAACCCACTGTTCCAATGCCATCATTGAAAATAATCATTTGTTCTTAACTGACTTGCCTAGTTAAATAAAGGTAAAATAAAATTTAAAAAATCAAACCTGTTAATTGAAAGGCATTCCAGGTGACTACCTCATGAAGCTGGTTGAGAGAATGCCAAGAGTGTGTAAATCTGTCATCAAGGCAATGGGTGGCTATATTGAAGAATCTCAAATCTCAAATATATTTTGATTTGTTTAACACTTTTTTGGTTACTCCATGTGTTATTTCATAGTTTTGATGCCTTCGCTATTATTCTACAATGTAGAAAATAGTTAAAAAATTAAGAACAACCCTGGAATGAGTAAGTGTGTCCAAACTTTTGACTGGCACTGGATATTTTTCAATATTAAAAAGTAAAAAAAAACATGTTTAAGAAAGTGTTTTGCTTTGGTTGTACCTGGAACGGTTCTCTGCTCTGTTACTACTCTTGCATGACATTACTGAATCAGTGAAAGGACAACATTTCTGTCCTACACACACTTTAAATATTAGTTACTACATTCCATTTCCAAACAGATGATCATTTCTATAATGGCTACATTACATATATTTGTTACAGCTGAAACGTGGTGTTACAGGATTTACAGCCTCTGTTTTCTCAGAAGTCTGTCTATTCAATCTCTCTCTGTATCAAAAGCACTTGAGTTTGGTTTACTGCCCAGCCAAAGGTTGCACTTACACAGCTTTATATAATTATTAAGTAAGCAATTATGTTAACCCACTGTTTTAAAGATAATACAATGATAAGGTTCTGCCAGTCACACTGTGGTGTAGTTTGTCCTATAACGCTGTTCTCCCTCCCTATAAGAAAATAAATCGCTTCTCCGCAGAGGCCATAATGTCCTCTCCTCTTTCAGGTTGAGTGTTTGTTTAAATTTCTGAAATTTACCTGAGAGAGGCACTGTAAGAAACCTTAGTCAGCAACACTTTGTCATGACCTCGCTTAGCTAGTGGCATTTTATCAAAGCTCATAAACCTTGAATGACTATATATTGATAAAGACTGTTTAAAGTGTCATCTGAACGATAACATTTGTACTGTAAATGTGGCCCTACAGGCTCTAACCCTTGGCTTGCAGAACTCCAATCAGGTTGTGGTGGTGATAAGCATGGTGCCTATTGGGCCACAGCCCTACACACATTAATATGGGCAAAAGTGACACAACCTTTGTCGGGACATCAAATCAAATCAAATTTGATTTGTCACATGCACCGAATACAACAGGTGTAGACCTTACCGTGAAATGCTTACTTACAAGCCCTTAACCAACAAGGCAGCTCAATAAATAGAGTTAAGAAAATATTAAATAAATAAACTAAGGTAAAAAATAAAGAAAAGAAAGTTACACAAAATAACAATAATGAGGCTATATACAGGGGGTACCGGTACCGAGTCAATGTGTGGGGGCACAGGTTAGTTGAGGTAATATTTACATGTAGGTAGGGTTAAAGTGACTATGCATAGATAATAAACAGCAAATAGACGATCGGTAGCAGAGACATGGGTGGCTGGAGTCTTTGACAATTTTTTGGGCCTTCCTCTGACACTGCCTAGTATATAGGTCCTGGATGGCAGGAAGCTTGGCCCCAGTGATGTACTGGGCCGTAAGCACTACCCTTTGTCACTCCTTACGGTCGCATGTGGAGCAGTTGCCATCTGAGTGCGGCCCGTCAGAACGTCCAGGATCCAGTTGCAGAGGGAGGTGTTTAGACCCAGGGTCCATAGTTTAGTAATGAGCTTTGTTGGCACTATGATGTTTAAAACTTTCTTTGCACGCTTTGAGGATAACACAGTGCCACCGACATTGCCCGCTACCAAGGACTGTGGGCTCTCCTTCCTGGCCGACGTGAGTAAACATTTAAACGTGTTAACCCTCGCAGGGCTGCCGGCCCAGACTGCATCCTTAGCCGCATCCTCAGAGCATGCGCAGACCAGCTGGCTGTTGTGTTTACGGAGATATTCAATCAATCCCTATCCCAGTCTGCTGTCCCAACATGCTTCAAGATGGCCACCATTGTTCCTGTACCCAAGAAGGCAAAAGTAACTGACCTTAAAGACTATTGCCCCATAGCACTCACCACTGTCTTCATGAAGTACTTTGAGGGGACTAGTCAAAGATCGTATCACCTCTACCTTACCTGACACTCTAGACCCACTTCAATTTGCTTACCGCCCCAATAGATCCACAGACGACGCAATCGCGTCACTCTGCACACTGCTTTATCCCATCTGGACAAGAGCAATACCTATGTAAGAATGCTGTTAATGACTATAGCTCAGCATTCAACACCACAGTACCCTCCAAGCTCATCATTACACTCAAGGCCATGAGTCAGAACCTTGCCCTGTGCAACTGGGTCCTGGACTTCCTGACAGGCCGCCCTCAGGTGGTGAAGGTAGGAAACATCACCTCCACTCCACTGATCCTCATCACGGGGGCCCCACAAGGGTGCGTGCTCAGCCCTCTCCTGTACTCCCTGTTCACCCATGACTGCGTGGCCAAGCACGCCTCCAACTCAATCATCAAGTTTGCAGACAGCACAACAGTAGTGGGATTGATTAACAACTATGACGAGACAGCCTACAGGAAGGAGGTGAGGGCTCTGGGCGTGTGGTGCCTGGAAAAACAACCTCTCACTCATTGTCAACAAAACAAAATAGATGATCGTGGACTTCAGGAAACAGAGGGTGCACCCCTCTATCTACATCAACGGAACCCCAGTGGAGAAGGTGGAAAGCTTCAAATTCCTTGGCGTACACATCACAGACAAACTGAAATGGTCCATCCACACAGACAGTGTGGTGAAGAAGGCGCAACAGAGCCTCTTCAACCTCAGGAGGCTAAAGATTTTTGGCTTGTCACCTAAAACCCTCACAAACTTTTACAGATGCACAATTGAAAGCATCCTGTTGGGCTGTATCACAGCCTGGGACGGCAACTGCACCGCCCGCAACCGCAAGGCTCTCCAGAGGGTGGTGCGGTCTGCCCAATGCATTACCGGGGGCAAACTACTAGACCTCCAGGACACCTACAGCACCCAATGTCACAGGAAGGCCAAAAAGATCATCAAGGACATCAACCACCCGAGCCACTGCCTGTTCACCCCGCTTTTATCCAGTAGGCGAGGTCAGTACAGGTGCATCAAAGCTGGGACCGAGAGATTGAAAAACAGCTTCCATCTCAAGGCCATCACTTGCACATTAGAGGCTGCTGCCTATAGGCATAGACTAGAAATCACTGGCCACTTCTTCAGGCTAGTGTCCTTTTTTATGAATTTTCTGCCTGACTGACGTGCCCAAAGTAAACTGCCTGTACTCAGGCCCAGAAGCCAGGATATGCATATAATTGGTACCATTGGAAAGAAAACACTTTGAAGTTTGTGGAAATGTTAAAATAATGTATGAGACTATAACACAATAGATAAGGTAGGAGAAAATCCAAAGAAAAACCAACCAGAATCTTTTTTTTGGGGAGCCCATGCTCTTCCAATGGAACGCACCTGCTAATTTTGCTTTCCTATTGAACAAACTTATTTCCGTATTAAATATTTTAGTTCAATGACATTTTAGGGTATCTGAGGATTGATTTGAAACTTTTTTGACTTGTTTTAACAAAGTTTAGCAGTAGCTTTTTGGATTCCTTTCTCTGCATGTTGAACGAGTGGATTACTCAAATCGATGGCGCCGACTAAACATACTTTTTGGGAAATAAAGAAGGATTTTATCTAACAAAACAACCATACATGTTGTAGCTGGGACCCTTTGGATTGCAAATCAGAGGAAGATTTTCAAAACATAAGTGAATATTTAATCGCTATTTGTGATTTGATGAAGCCTGTACTAATTGAAAAATATTTTGATGCCGGGTGCTGTTCTCAAACAATCTCATGGCATGCTTTCGCTGTAAAGCCTATTGTAAATCAGACAATGCATTTAGATGAATAAGACTTTAGGTACATACAAGTGTCTTATATTGGTTAAGTCACGTGTATGTGATTTGATTTGACTGAACAGCATTCTCACATAGGTGTTTTTATCCAGGTAGGAAAGGGCAGTGTGGAGTGCAATTGAGACTGCGTCACCTGTGGATCTGTGGAGTGCAATTGAGACTGCGTCATCTGTGGATCTGTGGAGTGCAATTGAGACTGCGTCACCTGTGGATCTGTGGAGTGCAATTGAGACTGCGTCATCTGTGGATCTGTGGAGTGCAATTGAGACTGCGTCATCTGTGGATCTGACGGGGCGTTATGCGAATTAGGGTCTCAGGTTTCCGGGATGATGGTGTTGATGTGAGCCATGACCAACCTTTCAAAGCACTTCATGGCTACCGACGTGAGTGCTACAGGGTGGTAGTAATTTAGGCAGATTACCTTCGCTTATGTTGGTCTGCTTGAAACATGTAGTTATAACAGACTCGGTCAGGGAGAGGTTGAAAATGTCAGTGAAGACACTTACCAGTTGGTCTGCGCATGCTCTGAGTACGTGTCCTGGTAATCCATCTGGCCTCGCGGCCTTGTAAATGTTAACCTGTTTAAAGGTCTTGCTCACATCGGCTACGGAGAACGTGATCACACAGTCGTCCGGTCATCGGCATTTAGCTCGTCTGGTAGGCTCGCGTCACACTTTGCCTGTTTGATGGTTCGTCTGAGGGCATAGCGAGATTTCTCATAAGCGTCCGGATTAGTTTCCTGCTCCTTGAAAGTGGCAGCACATGGCTTCTGGTTGGGATATGCACGTACGGCCACTGTGGAGACAACATTGTTGATGCACTTATTGATGAAGCCAGTGACTGTGGTGGTATACTCCTCAATGCCATTGGATGAATCCCAGAACATATTCCAGTCTGTGCTAGCAAAACAGTCCTGTAGCTTAGCATCCGATTCATCTAAACGCTTCACAGTATTTATTGAGTGAGTCACTGCTACTTCCTGCTTTAGTTTGTGCTTGTAAGCAGGAATCAGGAGGATAGAATTATGGTCAGATTTACCAAATGGAGGGCGAGGGTGCGCTTTGTATGCGTCTCTGTGTGTGGAGTAAATGTGGTTTAGAGTTTTTTCCCCCTCTGGTTGCACATGTGACATGCTGGTAGAAATAAGATAAAACAGATTTTAGTTTGCCTGCATTAAAGTCCCCGGCCACTAGGAGTGCGCTTCTGGATGAGCATTTTCTTATTTGCTTATGGCATTATACAGCTCGTTGAGTGTGGCATTAGTGCCAGCATCGGTTTGTGGTGGTAAATAGACAGCTACAAAAAAATATAGATAAACTCTCTCGGTAAATAGTGTGGTCTACAGCTTATTATGAGGTACTCTACCTCAGGCGAGCAATACCTCGAGACTTACTTAATATTAGACATTGCGCACCAGCTGTTATTGACAAATAGACACACACCACCACCCTTCACCACCCTGTTCTGTCCTGCCGATGCACGGAAAATCCGGCAAACTGTATATTATCCGTGTCGTCGTTCAGCCACGATTCTGTGAAATATAAGATATTACAGTTTTTAATGTCCCATTGGTTGGATAGTCTCGAACGGAGATCATCCAGTTTATTCTCCTGTGATTGCACATTGGCCAATAGAACGGATAAGAGGCGGGTTACCCACTCGCTGACGACTTCTCAAAAGGCACCCCGATCTCCGCCCCCAGTATTTCCGTCTTTTCTTCACGCAAATTACGTGGACCTCGGCCTGGTCTCGGAGAAAATAGTATATCCATTGCATCGGACTCATTAATTAAAATCTTTGTCCAGTTCGAGGTGAGTAATTGCTGTTCTGATGTCCATAAGCTCTTTTTGGTCATAAGAGACAGTAACAGCAACATTATTAATTAACAATATAAGTTACAAAAATGCAAAAAACAACACACAAAATAGCACAGTTGGTAAGGAGCCATTCATAAAGCTACACCAATTTGAAAAAGAAAAGTGAGAAAGGTAACCATTTATTTTAAAGCCTGATATTTCCCAGGTAGTTACTTATAAATTGCTTGTTAAAATGGTAACTATCTAATAAGTGCATAGTAATTACACTTTGGTTTCTTTGAGATTCATTGACACAAACATCACTACGGTATGTACCATTTGGTACCAATTATATTGACACCTTCTCTGAAAGATAATAACGAGCATTTTTTGAGGGTACGATGATCGTCCCATGTCCTCCGTCAATGGTGGACTTACCATTAGGCAGAAGAGACAATTGCCTCAGGCCTCACATCATAAAGGGACCTCGTGAGCTGGGCATAAGAAAATTAAAGCCCCCCCCATGCTCCGCTGGAGGCATAATAAATAAATAATAAAAAAATCACCATCAAAATATGACTATTTAAGCTAGAGATATCAGTTTCTTTACATGGGGTGCATCTCAATCCACTACATCCTCCAATGTCGGCCTTCCGCATTTGCGGTGGAATGGGTCGTCACTAGTTACCACAGCCACGAAGTTATAATTATGGCTAAACCCGGCCTATTTCTAAAATGTATCTTCTTAAAATCTGATTTTAAACCTAACCTTAACCACACTGCTAACCATACCCTTAAATTAAGACCAAAAAAGCTCATTTCTGTTTTCATGAATTTTTACAACAAAGCCAATTTGGACTTTGTGGCTGTGGTAACTAGATAAAACCGGTGGAAGGTGGCAGAGCTACAATGGTGTTTGTCAGTCCAGGAGACATCCCGAAAATCAGTCTTCTCATGAAAACATCTATAGTGCCCGAACACAGTGCTACACACTGATATGACCCATCTACGGAAAGATGAGACTCGCTCTACAACCCACACAAGTACTTCTCTGATCATTGTAATTGATAATAATGTGGGTTAGAGATGTCTTCTTGATTGTTGCTAGTCACCTGAAAAAGATGAGAAACATGTGATAAGAGTTTGAGTTAGGAGCACGGCAATTGGTTTGGCGCCGAAACATTTAGTTGAGAGTCTCCCCATAATATACAGTAGCTCTTTCTGGTCATACATGTAGTAATCAAAAGTTACAAGTACAATATGATGTTGCTTGCTAATTGAAATGTCAAGGTGAATCTTCAGAAATGTAAATGAAAACATTGTTTTCCGTTGTGATTGATAAGGTTTTGTTCATTTCCAGAGCATTGAAGGGCAAATGGGGCACGTTCAAGCGCATAGTTAATTAATGGTACGGGTGAAGGGTCTATCAGAGTCGGCTACGAAACGTGTACACATAACCACAGCAGTGTTCTAGAACAGTGGTTCCCAACCTTTTTATAGTCCTGTACCCCTTCAAACATTCAACCTCCAGCTGCGTACCCCCTCTAGCACCAGGGTCAGCGCACTCTCAAATGTTGTTTTTTGCCATCATTGTAAGAAAATGATGGCACCCCGGAGTTGCCTCTTCACTGTTGACGTTGAGACTGGTGTTTTGCGGGTACTATTTAACCTGTTGCGACGAGCAATCCCGTATCCGGGAGCGTAATTATAGCCTCAAGGTCATTACCATAACGCAACGTTAACTATTAATGAAAATCGCAAATGAAATGAAATAAATATATTGGCTCACAAGCTTAGCCTTTTGTTAACAACACTGTCATCTCAGATTTTCAAAAAATGCTTTTCAACCATAGCTACACAAGCATTTGTGTAAGAGTATTGATAGCTAGCATAGCATTAAGCCTAGCATTCAGCAGGCAACATTTTCACAAAAACAAGAAAAGCATTCAAATAAAATAATTTACCTTTGAAGAACTTCGGATGTTTTCAATGAGGAGACTCTCAGTTAGATAACAAATGTTCAGTTTTTCCAAAAATATTATTTGTGTAGGAGAAATCGCTCCGTTTTGTTCATCACGTTTGGCTAAGAAAACCCCCCGAAAATTCAGTCATTACAACGCAAACTTTTTTCCAAATTAACTCCATAATATCGACAGAAACATGGCAAACGTTGTTTAGAATCAATCCTCAAGGTGTTTTTCACATATCTATTCGATGATAAATCACTCGTTGCAGTTTGGTTTCTCCTCTGTTCAAAATAAAAAAATGCACGCACCTGGAGATTACGCAATAGTTTCGACGGAGGACACCGAGCGGACACCTGGTAAATGTAGTCAATGATATGCCTACAAATACGTCACAATGCTGCAAACACCTTGGGGAAACGACAGAAAGTGTAGGCCCCATTCCTTGCGCATTCACAGCCATATAAGGAGACATTGGAACACAGCGCCTCCAAAATCTGGCTCACTTCCTGTATGAAATTTCATCTTGGTTTCGCCTGTAGCATTAGTTCTGTGGCACTCACAGACAATATCTTTGCAGTTTTGGAAACGTCAGAGTGTTTTCTTTCCAAAGCTGTCAATTATATGCATAGTCGAGCATCTTTTCGTGACAAAATATCTTGTTTAAAACGGGAACATTTTTCATCCAAAAATGAAATACTGCCCCCAGAGGTTCAAGAGGTTAATGAAGATGCCAGTTGAGGACTTGTGAGGCGTCTGTTTCTCAAACCTCTTTCTATTCTGGTTAGTGCCAGTTTGCGCTGTTCGGTGATGGGAGAAGTACACAGCGTTGTATGAGATCTTCAGTTTCTTGGCAATTTCTCGCATGGAACAGCCTTCATTTCTCAAAACAAGAGGTAAGAACAAGGCTAAGATTAAATCACACTACACCGGCTCCGACGCTCGTCTTATGTGGCAGGGCTTTCAAACTATTACAGACTACAAAGGGAAGCACAGCTGCGAGCTGCCCAGTGACTCGAGCCTACCAGACGAGCTAAATCACTTCTACACTCGCTTCGAGGTAAGCAACACTGAGGCATGCATGAGAGCATCAGCAGTTCCGGACGACTGTGTGATCACGCTCTCCGTAGCCGACGTGAATAGGACCTTTAAACAGGTCAACATACACAAGGCTGCGGGGCCAGACGGATTACCAGGACGTGTGCTCCGGGCATGTACTGACCAACTGGCAGGTGTCTTCACTGACATTTTCAACATGTCCCTGATTGAGTCTGTAATACCAACATGTTTCAAGCAGACCACCATAGTCCCTGTGCCCAAGAACACAAAGGCAACCTGCTTAAATGACTACAGACCCGTAGCACTCACATCCGTAAACATGAAGTGCTTTGAAAGGTTGGTAATGGCTCACATCAACACCATTTTTCCAGAAACCCTAGAACCACTCCAATTTGCATAACGCCCAAACAGATCCACAGGTGATGCAATCGCCATTGCACTCCACACTGCCCTATCCCACCTGGACAAAAGGAACACCTATGTGAGAATACTATTCATTGACTACAGCTCAGCGTTCAAGATCATAGTACCCTCAAAGCTCATCACTAAGCTAAGGATCCTGTGACTAAACACCTCCCTCTGCAACTGGATCCTGGACTTCCTGACGGGCCGCCCCCAGGTGGTGAGGGTAGGTAGCAACACATCTGCCACGCTGATCCTCAAAACTGGAGCTCCACAGGGTGCGTGCTCAGTCCCCTCCTGTACTCCCTGTTCACCCACCACCCATTCTCATCGACGGGGCTGTAGTGGATCAGGTTGAGAGCTTCAAGTTCCTCTCTGTCCATATCAACAACAAACTAGAATGGTCCAAACAAGACAGACCAAGACCAAGTCAGTCGTGAAGAGGGCACGACAAAGCCTATTCCCCCTCAGGAAACGAAAAAGATTTGGCATGGGTTCTGAGATCCTCAAAAGATTCTACAGCTACATCGAGAGCATCACTGCCTGGTACGGAAATTGCTCGGCCTCTGACCGCAAGGCACTACAGAGGGTAGTGCAGTACATCACTGGGGCTAAGCTGCCTGCCATCCAGGACCTCTACACCAGGCGGTGTCAGAGGAAGGCCCTAAAAATTGTCAAAGACCCCAGCCACCCCAGTCATAGACTGTTCTCTCTACTACCGCATGGCAAGTGGTACCGGAATGCCAAGTCTAGGACAAAGAGGCTTCAGTACAGATACCAAAATGAGCAGCGACTACATACGGACCGTTAGTGGAATACCCACGAGAGAGTAACAGTTAATGTGATTGGATGTTAATTATTTCACTAGGCTACCTGTATTTGACATTGCGTTGTTATTTTGCTGAACACACTTTTTGGCAGTGAAACGAGGCTACCCAGGCGAGAAAAAAACCTCACCCAAATGTATAGCCCCGTTGGAAAATATAAATGGACGGTTTGAAAATGTGAAGAACAAAACATTTAAACCATAAAAAAAAAAAAGTGAATCACATTTTTATTTGGCGTACCCCCAACGGCATTGCGCATACCCCTGGGGTGGTGGTCCACAGATGGTATTCTCAGAGCCATGTACCTACGTCCCAATGGGATTCTGGAGTATCGCGTCTTAGCGTCTATGGAATATGCTTCATGCGATAGTAGTTTATCACAGGGGTTTGTCCCAGGTTGTATTTACGCTTAAAAGCATGTGTGGCACCTCTATGGATATGTGTGCTTACAGTAATGAAATGTATGTTTATGATATGGAAATGTACAAATTGAAATTCATGCTTGGTGAAAGGTTATTGGTCATTGAATGATACACCATATTACAGGTTAAAGCCCGGGTTTTGTTGCAACAACAAATACTTGTAGAGTTCAGACAATAAAGCTTAACTCTAGGCTTCATTGTCAGCCTCCTCAATTTTCAAATCCTACCACTGGGTCAACCTTCACAGAGGGTTACTGGGATGTCATTATTAAATATCAAACTTGTTAAAAAGATTCTGATAGGACAATTTTCACACTCCCACCATATGACAACAACACAGGCTACCTGCCATCGATGAGAAAGCACAAATGAATATGATGTCATTCAATGATATCAGTCCCCACAACAGATAAGAGCTTAATAATACTGTAGTAGGATATCTACTGTACAACAGACATTGCAGTATTCCATACTGTGGTGCATTTAATTGCTCTGCACATGCAACCGTAGGTGTAGGCTATCTTAGTGTAACTTGAGTGTTCAAACAACGAATTGGGTAACATGTGAGCATCACATCAAGTCATGAGTTGTTTACTCATTTGTTCCCCCCACCATGTTACATATGTGGTAAGTTTCCCACATAAGAGGGCCAGGACACTTTGCCCTGATCAATAGCAATAAAGCAATCCATTTGTCAGTCTGGGACTGTATGTATGGAGGTGGGGTTGGTGAGGAGGAAAAGAATATAGCTCATTTACAACTTTACTGTGGCGGTGGGGAGGGCGGTGGTTTCAGGCTGAACTCCATGAGCAAACACACACACACACGAGCGTGCACGCAAACACGAGCGCACACACACACACAGCCCCCACCCTCTACCCCCAGTATAAGGCCCCCTCTGGTCCAAGAAGTGCATGTCAGAGTGCACTTTGCCCAGGCCAACCATAAAGCCTGACCATAAATATAGCTCTGGTTCTGAACTGGGTGACATGTGAGAGGACCTTCAGACGAAGAGCGATCAATGCCTCCAACACAGCACTCAGACCTAAGACAGGCACATATACGGCCAATTGCCAAACAGTTATGAAAATACATGACTCTTATCTGGAACTGGGATGACATATCAACATCCCAAATAAAGAGGAAGGAATCAACTCCTTCCAACATGGCAGATTTGAATCGAAACGAACAAATACATTATTCTGAACATATCTAGGGGAAATGCTATTTTCAAAGAGGGTGGCAAATTGATTTCCCTTCATAATGTTCTGGCAGGACTACATGCATGTAGCCTCTCTTGAGTTATGTTCAATAGGCCAATAAACTGACTGGGCATTGGATATATTGCCACCTTGTGGTATGCTCTACAACCTGCACTTCAACTATATTGTTCCTCATCCTTCTTTAGTTTAGAAAAATATAATTCAACGTTTTGAAGTGATGGCATACTGAAACCTTAAAGTAGAATGTGCATCAAACATTATTTTAGCCAGGTATGCCTTCGTCGTGGAGCTTACACAATGACAAAAAATAGAAAGTTCAACTCAACATCTCCATTTTTTATTGAATATCAGAAACATACAATTATACTTGCAGTGAAGTCGCTCAACAACTACACCACACCAGTCAACCAACAGATTCCCATTCAGAGTGACACAGAGAAGCGTCCAGGGTCAATGCCCTGCATAAGGGCATATTGACAGATCTCCCAACAGGCCAAAAAGTGTGAGCCCGAACCCGCCAAGATCCCTCCACAGTTCCCCAATAGCTGTCCCTCAACCAGTCGAGACCCCTCCCAAGAATAAAACATACAATTAATTCCATTCCCCACCCCCAAGAACCCCCCAATGCGCCAACAACCAAGAAAATGAACTAAAAATATATATATTTTTTAAAGACAAGAAACAGCAAACACTGCAAAAAAAAAAAAAAAAAAGGACATCAAGGACAACTAAAATCTTAACAGAAACTATTCAGACCACCTAGACTTTTTCCACATTTTGTTACGTTACATCCTTATTCTAAAATGGATTAAATCGTCCCCCCCTCCCATGAATCTACACACAAAACCCCATAATGACAAAGCAAAACAGGTTTATAAAAATTAAATAATCGCAAGTATTCAGACCCTTTACTCAGTACTTTGTTGAAGCACCTTTGGCAGCGATTTCAGCCTCGAGTCTTCTTGGGTATGACACTACAAGCTTGGCTAGTCTCCCAGTCCCTACCGCTGAAAAACATTCCCCACAGCATGATGCTGCCACCACCATGCTTCACCATAGGGATGGTGCCATGTTTCCTCCAGACGTGGCATTCAGGCCAAAGAGTTCAATCTTGGTTTCATAAGACCGGAGATGTTGTTTCTCATGGTCTGAGAGTCCTTTAAGTGCCTTTTGACAAACTCCAAGCTCGCTGTCATGTGCCTTTTACTGAGGAGTTGCTTCTGTCTGGCCACTCTAACATAAAGGCCTGATTGGTGGAGTGCTGCAGAGATGGTTGTCCTTCAGGAAGGTTCAACTCCCATCTCCACAGAGGACCTCTGTAGCTCTATCAGTGACCATTGGGTTCTTGGTCACCTCCCTGACCAAGGCCTTTCTCCCTCGATTGCTCAGTTAGTCCAGGCAGCCAGCTCCATGAAGAGTCTCGGTGGTTCCAAACTTCTTCCATTTAAGAATGATGGAGGCCACTGTGTTCTTGGGGACCTTCAATGCTGCAGACCCTTTTTTGTACCCTTCCCCAGATCTGTGCCTCGACACAATCCTACCACAGAGCTCTACGGACATTCCTTCAACCTCATGGCTTGGTTTTTGCTCTGGCATGCACAGTCAACTGTGGGACCTTATATAGACAGGTATGCACCTTTCCAAATCATTTTATTTACCACAGGTGGACTCCAATCAAGTTGTAGAAACATCAAGCATGATCAATGGAAACAGGATGCGCCGGAGCTCAATTTCAAGATCATAGCAAAGTGTCTGAATACTTACGGAAATAAGGTATTCCTGTTAATTTGTAACACATTTAGAACATCTTCAAAAAAACTTTTCGCTTTGTCATTATGGGTAGCGTGTTGATTGATGAGGGACATTTAAAATAAAATATATATTTTAGAATAACACAATGTGGAAAAGTTGATACTTTCCAAATGCACTGTAAATATAGACCATCGGAGGGAAAAGGTACCACTTACCATCTGTGTGCTGGGTAAAAAAAAAAAGACCACTGTGAGGTTAAGGGGAGACAGTTGGGTGAACAGCTGGATGAATTATCCCTTTAAAACATAGCTTTGCTGTTTCTGTTGTGTTGCACAGTATGTTATGTGGCCGGCCCTAGAGGGTCTGGTCCTTGTCCTGAGCAGTGGGTGTGTGATCAGCAGCAGATAGGCAAGGCAGGGAGTCTGCTGGGGAGATCCAATCATGGCTCAGACCCAGTCGTCCATTCAATCATCCATCACCCTGACTGACTGACTGCAGCACTGCCACCCCGTCAGGGTGCTGGAGACAGCACTATCTTCCCTGGCCTGAGGATTGGGGAGAATAGCTGTGCTGCATGAGGGGAGGGCTGTTTGCTGACTGGGTCATGAGGAGTCGGGGGTCGTTATTCCCCCACCAGGCAGTCAGTTTGTCAGTTAACCCCTGCTGGGTGTGAGTGACAGGAGACCATTAGTCCTGCCCGTGTAAGAGAGGGATGGAAATGACAGTCACACCAGGACACAGACTGTCTTTGACCCTCCTCCCCCCAGCAGTGGATTTAGGTACAGGCGACATGGGCAAGCCGCCCAGTGCAGCAAGGGACACCCGCACAATTATTATTTTTTAAATATTCCAAATGGTGACTTTTGCCCGATGTGTTTTCTATCGCTCATTTACACGTCACGTTAATGATATCATGTCACCGTGTGAGACTGTGGGTCAATTAACCTGGTCGGAGCGGGCGCCCTGATTCCAGTTTGTGAGCTAGGCAGGCTACTGCCTGGGAAGGTCTCCCACTCAGAAGTACGAGATGGGGAGGGAGGTGGGGGTAGGTTGACCTCAGATCTCCCCACTGGAAGCCAGAGGTAGGGGGAGCGGGGGAATCTATCAAATAGCGCACCTCTTACTTTGTACAGTACTAATGCAATTAGTTGTGCAATTTAGTTTGTGTGTTTCTTGTTTGAAGTGCAATAGTGTAATAATCAGGCTCTCTTCTTTACAAGTGTGTTATTCCATTTGTGTATATGAGTGATTATAGGATTTGTGAAATGTAGTTGTTTTTTTGTTAGAAATAGTGTACCCCAATGTGTTTCAATAAGTATTTTTCTTGTTGTATACATTTTTGTATAGTTTTAAATGTTTTGATTATTATTTATTTATTTGTGTAAAATTAGTTAGTGCAGAATGGTGATTTATTTGGGGGGATCACCCAGGGAGCCATACAAGCTAGAACCACCACTGCCCCCCCAGGACTGTGCTGTGATCAGTGAGGGAGATCATAGAACCATTCCTAGTGTCTGCTGATTTACCTTAGTTTGCAGCCCTTCAATTTTGTTTAGTCAATTATTGTTTTGTATATTGATGCGATCAGCCAAATGCCTCTAAATGTACATTTGTCAAAAACAAAGACAGTGAGACGCCAGCCTACACAGCAGGGGAAAGGCAACATGCTAATTAATTGTCCATCAAACATTTAGAAATAAACAAGTCGACACTGTCGTCCTTCAGTCAATTTACGTTCACAAGAAACAAATAAAAAAAGTACCTGTGGTTAGGATATCCCAAGGTTCATTTTGAACTTTATTTCAGCTATACGTTTGTTTTTTAAAGCACTTTTAAGCAATACAGTGACCAGCTTTCATGATACATGTTGTACTGCATACATCAAACATTCATGCCAAAAAAAAAGGAGAGAGAATACTACCGAAACGTTTTTTAAATCTGAACAGATATAAGTATGGAAAATAAGGTACAAAATAGGCCTTTATAACAACTGCATCAAGACAATACTACGATAAAGCAATATTAGTGCTTCAAGCTTTTAAAGCGTTAACGTGATCAGTGAAAGGAATAAAAACGTTATTTCCTATAAAAAAAAAGAAGAGCTCGTTTGCACTGGCAAACCCATTCGCGAGGGAGCTGGTCACCTTATACAGAAGTGATCTGATTTTCCCTCCAGAGAGGGATGTGCTGTATTAGTGTCAACATTGCCAGGGGAACCATGTTCTCCTTAGCCAAAAAAAAACAAACACTGATAGAAGGACACATGAAGAAGCTGACAAAAATATATCCCTTTCCTTATCAATCAATCTTACTATTGACTCTGAACATGTTAGACTTGCAGAGACAAAACAAGATATAAAATAATACTTTGATCATTTTTGTTGTTGCTGGAAGTCTATCAAAATAAAAGACCAATTTCAACATTGATATTGAAGCAGGATGTGTGGGTGTGGGAGAGGCTACATATAAATCCTATTTATGGGCAGCAATACAAAATAATTTACTCTATATTATCGTTTTGGCTTTCCATTAGATTGTACACTACCTCAATACATTATTATATATATATTTTTAAAGAAAATACATTTAAATAAAATACAAGGTAAAGAGCACCTTATCCCCAAACAACTTCTTTAACAGGTACATCATTTTTGGAAGCAATGGCACAGGAATAATCAATGGTTATTAGCGGTGCTTATAAGAATCATAGGATGGATGAATATCAGACAGACAATACCACCTATAGTCTCGAGAAACAGCTCCACAGCAACTTGTGACATACGTGTTGACATACATGCTCAATAATGTGCGAATTCATCCATCCAGCGAGTACATGACGGACACTATTCACTTAGAGAAGGAGGCTGAATGAGACGTGTCTTGACTTGCACCTCCACTGGGCGTACAGTATTTAACCGCTGCAGCCCAAAGGTGACGCAATGCTAAACATGTGCTGCCTGCCTGCATTTCTCCACAGAGAGCCCGCGAGAGGAGAGGTTGGTAAACAAGGTACAGCTGATGAGGTGTTGCCTGGCGATTGGACGACCGCCGTATCACTACGTTACCAGAGTTACGGTGGCGGTGGACCTCCAAAAGACCTCAGAAAGAACAGCACTTTTGCTTTTACGTTCAATCAGACGTTTTTTCTTCTACCTAGAGAGCATGCCAACTAGTGCAAACCGGTCCTGTTGATTGGTATTAAACACGCGTAGAGGAGCATGTCACAACAATAAACCGACCTCAAATATGCACGTGTCGCAGGAGACCGGCTGAACTTTTTAAAAACGGACATTGCATTTGTACAAACATGCCATCATACTGGAATTATCATTGATAACGTTGAGTAAACTCCAAAAGAACGGAATATCCCAGTCAGTAGCTTCCATTATGAATACGCTTGCATAAGAAACACAATTCCAATAGAACCAATGATGAATGGGCTTTAGATTTAGCATCAGAGGCAGTCTTCCAGGCTATTTCGCAAGGCCAAGAGTCCAACATGACAGGGCTGCGTGCCAAGGACCCCACCACAGATATCATTATAAGAGGACGAGTTTCTCTCCCGAGAGAGAGAGAGAGAATTTTTGTAGAATCAATGATAAATGGGCTTTATATTTCGCTTGAGGCAGTCCTTCAACAGAAGAAGAGTTGACGTGTCTTCCGGGCCTGTACATTTCCCAAGGCCAAGAGTCCAACACAACAGGGCTGCGTGCCAAGGACCCCACCACAGATATCATAACAGAAATGGTAAGAGAGAGAGATAGAAAGGAAGGTGAAAGGGCATTCTGAGGAGCAAAGCACTTTTTCCTGACACAGGGGGATCAAGACACTAGTCTGCTGCAGGCTTTTAACTGAGATACAACACCAAGGTTCTCTGAAGACAATGTCAACTTTTTTTTTGTAACAAGGTTTCCATTTTTAAAAAGAAGCCACAATTGTAATGCTTAAGTCTATGTTTTGTTTTTCTGGTTGTAAGACGTCCTACGCTGGGCAGGGCTAGCAGACACAGAGGGGAGAGCAGTGAAGTTCAGAAAGATGAGAGAGCAGCAGCTGGTGTGGTTGGTTGTTGATGGGGGGGTGTGGGTGGTATAGTAGGCCGAGACTGAAGCCTGGGACTCTAGTAGAGGAGGATGCGTCTCTCGATGGCCTTGCGGCAGATGGGGCACTCGCTCATGCGGTCGCCACACAGCTGGCAGGTGCCGTGGCCACACATGAAGATCATGTTCTTCAGCCGGTCCAGGCACACTGGACACATGGTCTGGAAAGATACGCACAGTAACACTTAGTACTCATCCCAGTTCTGATATAAACATACTGTATTTGGAAAATGGTTGCTGTAAGACATGGCTACAGATGCCAAGAGAGTCTAAAGCCATGTCTAAGGGCAAGGAAAAGGTGTTTAATATCCCCACGCTACTGTGCCATCAGAAAGTATTCACAACCCTTGACTTACACATTTTGTTGTGTTAAAGCCTGAATTCAACATGTCTCACCCATCGACACACAGTACCCAATAACGACAAAGTGAAAACATGTTTAGACATTTTTGCAAATTCAGTGAAACAAAACAGAAATCTAATTTACACAAGTATTCACACCTGAGTCAATACATGTTAGAATCACCTTTGGCAGCAATTACAGCTGTGAGTATTTCTGGGTAAGTCCAAGAGCTTTGCGCACCTGGATTGCACAATATTTGCATTCTTTTTTATTTTTTATTCTTCAAGCTCTGTCAAGATGGTTGGTTGAGCATTGCTTGACAGCCATTTTCAAGTCTTGCCATAGATTTTCAAACCGATTTAAGTCAAAACCGTAACTAGGCCACGCAGACCTTGGCAAGCAACTCCAGTGTATTAGGTTAGTGTGATGCTGAAAGGTGAATTTGTGTCCCAGTGTCTGTTGGAAAGCAGACTGAACCAGGTTTTCCTCTGGGATTTTGGCTGTGCTTAGCTCTACTCAGTCACCACCCCCAAACAAAAAAAAACTAACCCTTGACCCATGACAAGCATACCCATAACATGATGCAGGCACCACCATGCTTGAAAACATGAAGAGTGGTACTCAGTGATGTGTTGGATTTGCACCAAACGCTTGTAAACTCATTAAAAAAGGTCCCCTTTTCAGGACCCTTCCTTTCAAAGATATTTGGATTTTTATGAATTAACTTCACAGATCTTCATTGTAAATGGTTTAAACATAGTTTTCAATGAATCTTAAACAATTAATGAACATGCACCTATAGAACAGTCATTAAGACACTAACAGCTTAGACGGTACGCAATTAAGGTCACAGCTATGAAAACTTAGGACACTAAAGAGAACTTTCTACTGACTCTGAAAAATCACCAAAAGAAAGATGCCCAGGGTCTCTGCTCATCTGCGTGAACGTGCCTTTGGCATCCTGCAAGGAGGCATGAGGACTGCAGGTGTGGCCAGGGCAATACATTGCAATGTCCGTACTGTGAGACGCCTAAGACAGCGCCTACAGGGAAACAGGATGGACAGCTGATCGTCCTCACAGTGGCAGACCACGTGTAACAACACCTGCACAGGATCGTTATATCTGATCATCACACCTGCGGGACAGGTACAGGATGGCAACAACAACTGCCAGAGTTACAACAGGAACGCACAATCCCTCCATCAGTGCTCAAACTGTCCGCAATAGGCTGAGAGAGGCTGGACAGAGGGCTTGTAGGCCTGTTGTAAGGCAGGTCCTCACCAGACATCACCGGCAACAACGTCACCTATGGGCACAAGCCCACTGTCGCTGGACCAGACAGGACTGGCAAAAAGTGCTCTTCACTGACGAGTTGCAGTTTTGTCTCAGCAGGGGTGATGGTCGGATTCGCATTTATTGTCGAAGGAATGAGCGTAACACCGAGGCCTGTACTCTGGAGCGGGATCGACTTGGAGGTGGAGGGTCAGTCATGGTCTGGGCAGTGTATCACAGCATCATCAGACTGAGCTTGTTGTCATTGCAGGCAATCTCAACGCTGTGCGTTACAGGGAAGACATCCTCCTACCTCATGTGGTACCCTTCCTGCCAGCTCATCCTGACATGACCTTCCAGCATGACAATGCAACCAGCCATACTGCTCGTGATTTCCTGCAAGACAGGAATGTCAGTGTTCTGCCATGGCTAGCGAAGAGCCCGGATCTCAATCCCATTGAGCACATCTGGGACCTGTTGGATCGGAGGGCTAGGGTTATTCCCCCCTGAAATGTCCGGGAACTTGCAGGTTCCTTGGTGGAAGAGTGTGGTAACATCTCACAGCAAGAACGGGCAAATATGGTGCAGTCCATGAGGTGGAGATGCACTGCAGTACTTAATGCAGCTGGTGGCCACATCAGATACTGACTGTTACTTTTGATTTTGACAACCGCCCTTTGTTCAGGGACACATTATTCCATTTCTGTTAGTCACATGTTTGTGGAACTTGTTCAGTTTATGTCTCAGTTGTTGAATCTTGTCATGTTCATACAAATACTTGCACATGTTAAGTTTGCTGAAAATAAATGCAGTTGACAGTGAGTTTATTTACGAAATGAAGTTGTATTTTTGCAGTTTTACTTTAGTGCCTTACTGCAAACAGGATGCATGTTTTAGATTATTTCATTATGTACAGGCATCCATCTTTTCACTCTGTCATTTAGGTTCGTACTGTGGAGTAATTACAATGTTGATCCATTCTCAGTTCTCTCCCGACACAGCCATTAAACTGTTTTTAAGTCACCATTGGCCTCATGTTGAAATGCCTGAGCGGTTTCCTTCCTCTCCGGCAACTGAGTTAGGAAGGATGCCTGTATCTTTGTAGGGACTGGTGCATTAATACACAATCTAAAGAGTAATTAATAACATCACCACGCTCAAATGGATATTCAATTTATTTTTATTTGTTAAAAGTACCGTTTACCAATAGGTGCCTTTCTTTGCGAGGCATTGGAAAACCTCCCTGGTATTTGTGTTTGAATCTTTGTTTGAAATTCATTGCTCAACTGAGGGACCTTACAGATCATTTTGTGTGTGGGGTGCAGAGATGAGGTAGTCATTAAAAAAATATATGTTAAACACTATTATTGCACACAGAGTGAGTCCATGCAACCTAATATGTGACTTGTAAAGCACATTTTTACTCCTACACTTATTTAGGCTTGCCATAACAAAGAGGTTGAATACTTAGACTCAAGACATTTCAGCATTTCATTTGTAATAAAAAAAATCCTAAAAAAACATGCTTTCCCTTTGACATTATGGGGCATTGTGTGTAGGCCAGTGACACAAAATCACAATCGAATCCATAGTAAATTCAGACTGTTACAACAGAACGTGGAATAAGTTCAAGGGTGTGGATACGTTCTGAAGGCATTGTAAGTGAATGGTTATTGGATGTGCCGAGCATACACACAAAGTGGACTGTTCAACATTTGTTTATTACAATTAAACCATATCTGAACCAAGTACAGTGGGGCAAAAAAGTATTTAGTCAGCCACCATTTGTGGGTACACTTCAACTATGACAGACAAAATTAGGAAAAGAAATCCAGAAAAGGAAAATAAGTTTTTGGTCACCTACAAACAAGCAAGATTTCTGGCTCTCACAGACCTTCTTTAAGAGGCTCCTCTGTCCTCCACTCGTTACCTGTATTAATGGCACCCGTTTGAACTTATCAGTATAAAATACACCTGTACACAACCTCAAACAGTCACACTCCAAACTCCACTATGGCCAAGACCAAAGAGCTGTCAAAGGACACCAGAAACAAAATTGTAGACCTGCACCAGGCTGGGAAGACTGAATCTGCAATAGGTAAGCAGCTTGGTTTGAAGAAATCAACTGTGGGAGCAATTATTAGGAAATGGAAGACGACATACAAGACCACTGATAATCTCCCTCAATCTGGGGCTCCACGCAAGATCTCACCCCGTGGGGTCAAAATGATCACAAGAACGGTGAGCAAAAATCCCAGAACCACACGGGGGGACCTAGTGAATGACCTGCAGAGAGCTGGGACCAAAGTAACAAAGCCTACCATCAGTAACACACTACACCGCCAGGGACTCAAATCCTGCAGTGCCAGACGTGTCCCCCTGCTTAAGCCCGTACATGTCCAGGCCCGTCTGAAGTTTGCTAGAGAGCATTTGGATGATCCAGAAGAAGATTTGGAGAATGTCATATTGTCAGATGAAACCAAAATATAACTTTTTGGTAAAAACTCAACTCGTCATGTTTGGAGGACAAAGAATGCTGAGTTGCATCCAAAGCACACCATACCAACTGTGAAGCATGGGGGTGGAAACATCATGCTTTGGGGCTGTTTTTCTGCAAAGGGACCAGGACGGCTGATCCGTGTAAAGGAAAGAATGAATGGAGCCATGTATCGTGAGATTTTGAGTGAAAACCTCCTTCCATCAGCAAGGGCATTGAAGATGAAACGTGGCTGGGTCTTTCAGCATGACAATGATCCCAAACACACCGCCCGGGCAACGAAGGAGAGGCTTCGTAAGAAGCATTTCAAGGTCCTGGAGTGGCCTAGCCAGTCTCCAGATCTCACCCCATAGAAAATCTTTGGAGGGAGTTAAAAGTTTGTGTTGCCCAGCAACAGCCCCAAAACATCACTGCTCTAGAGGAGATCTGCATGGAGGAATGGGCCAAAATGCCAGCAACAGTGTGTGAAAACCTTGTGAATACTTACAGAAAACATTTGACCTCTGTCATTGCCAACAAAGGGTATATAACAAAGTATTGAGATAAACTTTAGTTATTGACCAAATACTTATTTTCCACCATCATTTGCAAATAAATACATTAAAAATCCTGTGTGATTTTCTGATTTTTCCCCCCTCAATTTGTCTGTCATAGTTGAAGTGTACCTATGATAAATTACAGGCCTCTCATCTTTTTAAGTGGGAGAACTTGCACAATTGGTGGCTGACTAAATACTTTTTTGCCCCACTGTATATAAACTCAAATGATGCATGGCATTTAACGAGGTCTTTAGTACATACCACCATGTTGTCTTTCGTACATACCACCATGTCGTCTTTCGTACATACCACCATGTCTGTCTTTCGTACATACCACCACGCTTACCTGCTCCTTGATGTCCTGCAGTTGCTGCTGCAGCTTCTGAACGTCAGCGTTGACATTGGTGTTGTCTTTGTCTCTCTGCATGGCCGGGATGTTACCGCTGGCTGTAGGAGGGAAACAAGGATAGAACGCACACAAAGTTGAGAAAGTAAGCAACAACCAACATATGCAGGCTCAAAAACTAGTGGCCCCCGGAGCCGTTTCAATGCAGCCTAGAGAGACCGCAAGCGGGAGAGATTGAGAGAGAGAAAGGGAGATGCCTTTCATTCTGTTGGTGGCAATGTCAACGCAAACCTCCCTTATATTGACATGCTGCTCTAAAGGCCAAACGAATCAAGCAATCATTCAGCCCCGTCTATGTGGGCCAGTTATACACTTGAATCCAGGCCTTTTTTAACAAGCAGGAATTTCAGAGTTCGACACATGCACTTCCCCAGACGGTGTTCGGCCGTAAGTGGTCCGAGGCCACGTGCTTGAGGGCACAACCTGTCTGAATGGTGGAAATCAGTGTAATTGTGGGTGTGTGTGATTCTGTGTGTGGTGTGGAGCAGTGAGCGAAGGACCGCTGCAAAGGAAAAGGGGGTTTAGGCAGCAGGGCCTAGGCCAGGCACGGCAGACAGCAGAGGGGAGATTTGAACCAGGGCAGAGGATGAGATACTTACACCAACTTAGCGCCAGATTGTTGGGCTGGAGCAGATCCTGCTGCGACCCCCCTGCCATTAGAGCTGAGTTAGAGCTACCTGCTGAGAATAACCAGTCACAGTGTTATAGCAGGAGCCCCAGATACAACTCCACAAGACAAGGCCTGAGGAGGAGCAGTCTACTCTCTATTAAAAGGCCTCGAGAGAGACAGAGAGAGAGAGAGAGAGAGAGGGCAAGGAAAATGAGGTTATTAAATCAGAAATAGATGTTAGGTGGGAGGTGGGGGGTAGGGGTGGGGAGTCTTCTCTAGATCGAGTAAGGCAGCTGGCTGCAACCGCTTCCTCCCAAGTCGAAAAACAAAAACACACTAAATAGTGTTATTAGGACCAGGAAAAAAAGCTGTTTGTGTCAGCAGTACCCAGCAGGTAACCTGACAACTCTTTAGTGCTCCCCATTAAACACTAACTAACACTACGGCTAGGAGAGTCTCGTCTAGGTTGGCATCCCTCTTCAAATGTCAAGGGACATACGGGAATGTGCATGTGCGCATCCGTGTGTGATAGACGATGTACTGTGTATTTGAAGAGATCGGTGTGTGTGTGTGTGAGTATGTGTGTGTTTGTGCGGTATGCGAGTTTGTGGCAACACACAGAAATATCTTTCGACAAGCGAATCTTTGGCAAATCAATAGAAAAATCAGTGAACTTACAACAGTTTCCCCTTTAACTCAACATAAAATAATAAGGACAACAAAATAAAGGGAACTGCGTGTGAGGTGCAGTCATAAAGGAGGGACAATAATGTGATCGAAGACCGTGGGCAACTTAAAGACAACACTAGGGGATGGTGAACGTAACCCAAAATACACACATTAAAAGAAATGACCAACATTGTACCGTCATTGCTTAGCTAACAGATTGATTTGGATGGAGAAATGGACTGATATTATTGGAAGCAGTTTGACAAATATACTTCTAGGGGCCATTTATGGGAAAATTAATAGCCAGTTATGGAGGCCAATTTCTGTTAATCACATGAGTGCATGCTGCTAAAATGTTATAAAACTGACATGACTGAATTACATGTTATGGTTAAACACATTCCAAAAAAATTGGTCAGCCATTTCTCGTCTGATTAAGTTGACGATCATAGATGACGCATTAAATGACCTCAACTAGGGAAAATAACACGCTCGACTAAAAAACACAAAACAATGACAACGCTTGAATAATGAGTGAGCAAGACGGCTGTGAATCAGAAAACCAAAGCTAACAGCAACAGAACATGTTCATCGTGGGGGGTGGGGGGGGGGACGAAGGGACGGTGAGTCATGACAAGAAAGGAAGGAGGATAAAAAGGGAATTAAAAGGGAACGTGTGGAAGATTCACTCACTAAGGTCCTCATCATCCTCATCATCATCATCATCATCATCATCAGCTGCATCATCCTCCATACCTTTCCCTCCACAACACAGGACGAAGGGCGTGCGGCGTTCCACAACAGCCCGGCATTGTACGCACTTCTTCATGAGGCTGGCACAGTCTGCAGCGAGGGAGGGAACAAACACGGACAGAGTCACAGGTCAGTAAGGCCCGCTGGAACAGGCGACAGGGCCCCATTCCACAGGGCACACCGGACGCAACCTAGGCTGGTTCACTTAATGTACTTACTCTCACAAGCGCACATGTGACCGCAGGGCTCGAAGAGCACGGCAGCCTTCTTGTCGGAACACACGACGCACTCCTCAATCTATACGGAGACAACAACAAAAAACAACATCCAATGTCAATGAAAGGAAGGAGAAGAAAAAGTCGTACCTCTGATTGGAGGATGTCTTTACCCCCCCCCCCCCAACCCAAACAGATTGAAAACATCTATCAATTGATTCTCTCATTAGCAACTTATTCAGCTTGATACTTACCGAAGCGCAACAACGGTTAGCGTAAATCATTCAGGGACATCAATGGGAGACTAAAGATCCTAAGTCAGAACACCTCCCTAAAATGCTCCAATACAGACATGATCACTTTATTGAGGCTGGGTGGGTGTGCAACAGTACCTTGGTTCTGGACTGGACCTGGTCCTTGCAGATGAGACACTTCTTGACGCGGGGAGCAGAGAGAGCAGGTGGCGATGTGTCCGCACGGTCCGAACAGGGTGTCTCTCTTCATGTCAGAACACACCATACACTCCTCCAGGGTCTCACCGTTACTGTTCAGAGATGGGCTGCGAGAGCCCACCTGGCCACTGGAGGGGAGACACGGGGAGAGAAGAGGGCGTTGGTGAGAAAGAGGAGACCGGACACAACGGAAGGTAGGGGAGACAACTACTTGAAGCGCAACAACAGCGTTATAGTGTGGATTATAAGGTCTGGGCTGGGAGCTGGGTAAAGGAGCTGGGGTTTCTTACCTGGTCTTCTCCTTGTGGCACTTGGCCAAGGCCTTACAGAGGCTGGGGTCGGGGCAGAGGTCCAGAGGGGATTGGCCCTTCTTGTTGCGGATGGTCAGGTCTGCTCCGTTAGCCGCCAGGAAGCAGGCGATGGATGCTGCACTCTTCTTCTCTGCTCCCTGGGTGCCCAGGCCCATGATCAGCTGTGGAGGACCAACACACAGGAGTCAGTAACGCGGCCTTTTTCTGTCACCCATTCTCGGTCTTTGTCACACACACCCCCCCCTCCCAGCTTCACCAGACAGAGGAGAGGAGAGCAGAGCAGACAATGTCTAATTAGAATGTGTGAACTAGCGTGTAGGGCTGTACAGGTTGAGGCTGGGTCACTCTCCCATAGCATCACTTTACAAGATGGCAGTTGAATTAGCCACCCAAATGGCTCCATCAGTACAGATGTAAGCCACTGGTTAGAAAGAGTCAGACATGTTGAGGATAAATGACTTGGGAGACGGGGGCTTTGAAAAGGCCCAGCCAGCCGAGTGAGGAGCTGTCTCGGCATAGTAATCAGTCGAAACGGTGCTTGAAATCACAATGAAGCATATGCCCCCTTATGTATATCTCTCAATGGGACTTTCTTGTTTAACCCATCTAGATAGTCCATTGATGCGCCAGTGAGTCAAAATCCCAGTCAAAATCAGTCAGTATAAGCTAGATATCTGTTTTTTTGTTGTTGCTTTGGATGTGTCTCAATCCACCACATCCGCCAGTGTTGCACTTCTGCACCTGCGGTGAAAGGCGGCAGAGCTAGAGCGCGGTCTGTTAAACCATGAGACATCCTGAAAACGGTTTGGCCTACAACCTATAATGACCACTCTATGGAAAGGAGAGACTCCCCACGAACGCGATGGGTGTTCTCCGTTTGGCTCTACAACCCCACAAGTGTCACGGGATTCATCTCAAGGTAACCGGTACCGGTTTAAAAGAAACAAATGAAGGTATGAAGGTAGTTTACCCAAAAAAGGCATTAAATATGTATTAAATAAATATATATATATTTCATCAGTTTTTTAAATATATCTCCAAGATTTAGGGCAGACACTTCAAAACCGTGTTTCTTATGATTTATTTTTGGACTGTCCTTTTTGCCATTTATGAATGTATTACTCAAAAAGGGTCCTAAAATCCCAAATCAAACAGCTAAATGATCCATTGTTTGACCATCTTAAAACAACTCCATATGTTAGCTTAGCACCCCCCCTCCCCTCCCTCGACGTCTTAGACTCTAAATAATTCAGTAAATAAATAATCCCGTACTGTGTTTTTGGATGGTTCCCAGGGCTCCACCTTGCTGACGTCCTGCATGTCCTGCAGCTGGCGGAGCTGGGACAGCGTGTGGTGACGCAGCGCTTCGTGGAGAGGAGTGTCCCCATCCTTGTCCTGCACGTCCAGCTTGGCTTCCGCTCGCACCAGCAGCTGGAGAGAGACACAGAGCGTTCCAAATGAACATGGTGCTAATTTACAATGAGCATTTATTTATATAACAGTTCAGTACCAATTTTTCTAAGCAATCATCATCCAAATGAGTATAGCACCATATCGTAGCAAGACGTCCAGAACATGACTGTGGTCGTGCTGTGCCAGTCTGAGGCTGCACTTCCCAACCACTCCAGAAGATGGCGATGTAACAGCTTTACCCAGACAGGAGCCCCATTACTCCCCTCTCACGTTCCCTCCCAGAAAGCTTTCTCCTTTCTTTGGCACTACGTCAGCTTGGACCGAGCGGGCTAATTCTACTGCAGGAGATCCTCCATTTTAAATGAAACGTGGGTAACTGTCTTTGATGTTCTCAACAGCCTTTAGTGCACCGTCAGGGGGACAGATGGCGAGATAACTACAGATAGCATCTTCAATTAGTGGTAGGAGAGAGGGAGTGAGAGGAGAGGAGCGAGGGAGTGAGGAGAGGAGCGAGGGAGTAAGGAAAGTAGAAAAGAGGGAGGGAGTGAGGAAAGACTGACCCTGACTATCTGTGTGTGCTGTCTCTCCACAGCCAGGTGCAGGGCCGTCTGTTGGTTTACATTCTGGATGTCCAGGCTGGCACTGCCCTGAGAGGAGGAAACAGAGGGAACACACAGAGATGGGGGGGGGGGGGGAGCTATCGTTCAAACAGTCCTGTATAAACTCCCCAGTATAACATGCTGGTTCTGCAGTGTACCTCCTAATGTACACTACTGTACATTGGTGCATGACTGCATGGTTTAAGCTAGGGATGAGCAATATAGCAAATTCATACACATTTATATAAAAGGAATTGGCGACTAGTTCTCATTCTGAGAAACAAGCGTCTTCTTATCCAGGTAGGCGACTTGATTTCAACATCTAAAAAAGTGGACAGGCTAGCATGTTGTTCAAACAGACGGAGATGGACAGAAGGGTGTGTTCAGAACAGTTCAACTCTTCTACCTTGTTAGCAAGCAAATACATCTAAGTTGGCTAGACTTTACATATAAAGATTAGCCGGTTACTCACTAGCACGTGGGCTTGTGCTTCAGGGATTGTTTGAGACGTTTTCTATAATGCCTGCTACAAGAACTTGGTCATTCTTAGTGGGGATGTGCATTGTACATGGTTCTGGTTCAATTTGTAACCAAAAGGGCATTTTCATAGCCAGATCAGTGACTATTGAAAAAAGCAGGTTCCAACTATTTCGATAAAATAAAAATGATAAATCGTATGGTTGTGGAAGGCTTATATTTGGCCTAGTTATAATTTTACAAGCCCAAAATTCATTCGGCTATTCCAGACTGTTTGAAATGCAGTGGTGTGTTAGTGTGTGTCCTACCTGGTGAACCAGCAGCTCGGCCACCTCCACGTGGTTGTTGAGTGCGGCCAGATGCAGGGCGGTGTAACCATCGTCCTTCTTCTCGTCTACGATCCAGGGCCGCGGCAGCTTGGACAGCAACACACGCATGGCACTGCAACGAGAGAGAGAAAGAGAGAAAGAGAGAGAGAGAGAGAGAAAGAGAGCGAGAGAGCGAGAGAGAAACAGAGAGGGAGGGAGAGAGAGGGATGAGCAGGAAGATGACAGTTTGGTGCATGACAACAGAATCCTAGGAAGGAAGGAAGGTCATGGGGGCGCAATCAATGATCAGTGCTGAATGACTCGGGATGAGTCCCAAATGGTGCACTGCCTTTGACTAGATTCCAGATGGATTTATTGGGGGGAAATATGATAACATTCCTCAACGTATCTATAGATTCGATTCCATATCTCAAAGTCCAATATGTCTATTGAAAGGCATCACTCCACTGAGGACCAACACACACTACAGAGAAAGGTGCCGAAACACATAGTAGTGCACCCCCCAAAAAATCAATTAAAAAGAAAATCGCACACACCAGTTAGATTTTTTTCAACAGTACATTCATTCTTACATGGAAACTACTAGAATGCTAAGGATGGGCTTGGCTAGTGGCACAACCACAGCTTCTATATAGGCTAACCTTTGTGGAGTAGTGTACGAGTGCCTGACGGAATTTGAGAAACCCACGTCCTCAAGTCAAACCCAGTTGAAAGAAGAGAGAAAGTCTTTCCCTGGTGAAGCAGCACAAAAGCCCCCGTTAATTGAGAGGCAAACTGGTCATTACACCACAGTTAGCTGCTTTCAGTCAGCTCTCCTTATGGGACGGGGGGGGGGGGGGATTCTATTGTTTAAACAGGGTTGTTTAAGAGGGGTGCGTTGCGAGGCAGCAGCGAGTGGCTATGCTCCTGTTTGAAGGTCATTTGGAGGTTACATGCCTTATAGAGAGATGGCGTTGCACGGGGAAACGACATGACGAGAAGGCAGGTAGTAGTGTGTCCAGACTGGAATAAGGCCTATTGACAATCTGCAGAGCACTTGGAAAAGAGAGCCAACTATGCAATGACGCCACACCAAAACAGAGAGGGGATAGAACATTGGACTGGAGAGAGCAACATTACAATGGAAAACTGGCCTATATGGGCAGACCCTATTTGAACGTGGGAGAGGCGGAGCGGTAGGAGGACAAAGACAGGCATGCGACAAACCCCACTGCTGAGCAGACTGGGTCTTCCATCAAACCTCCTCAGCTAGCCAACACACACATCCAAGTATCTCTCTATCCATCTCTCCATCCCCTCTTGCCCTGCCCAGCCCAGCGTAAGCAGCCTGGGCTAGAAGTGACCAGCCCACAGACCAGTCAAGTGGCTCTCATCCCAACACACACTGCATGCAGTAAGGCAATATTGTAACCTCCCTAATACAGTCAACCAGGCCAATAGTCAAAGACTAAACCTGGCTATATATACTGACTTTGTTGGGGCACTTTTCACTTCGGCCCTCCCTAGCCGTGGAACGGCGTAGGTTGCATCTTTGAACTGCGAAAAAAAAAAAAAAAACAGCCAAGTTCAAAAGGGTTTTGCCTTGCCAGGACTTTACAGCCGTGTCATGTACTAGAGAACCAGTAGTGGAAGGAAGAGGGAGCGCAGTAGTTGCTAGGTAGATATTAGGTCCTTATACACATGTAGTAGTGAAACAAAAAGAACGATAGAGCAAGAAAGAAAGTAGAGAAGCAGGCACACGCTGGGAGTAGAGTAGGCTTTGGGGCTCGGAGCTCTCTGGAGTACCGGTTAGCTGCAGGGTGGATTCTGCTAAACCCACACTCTCTCTCTCTTTCTTTAGAGTAATAAATAGCATCGGCATAGTAACCCTCCAAGCTGCAGCAGAAGTTCAGTATACATCTGTACAGAGCAGAGCTGGCTGCTGTATTACTGCAGTGCTGCAGAATACCCTGATCCCCAGTCTCTCTCTCTCTCTCTCTCTCTCCGCACAGCGCCTGTCTTAAGCACACCTGCATTGCTTGCAGCCATCTTAAAATGCTTAATGCATGAGAGTGTGGCTTAAACGTGTTGCCAACCAGCCGCAGCTCTACTGCTACCAATTCTCTAAACGGTCAAGACGTGTCACTGCGAAATAGTGCAGTTGTTCGTAAGATAAGATGTAACGATCACGTGGAACACTTTCGAGAAATGTCCCTCAAGAATATTTAAACAACTGTATAAACTAATAAATATTTGACTGCTGTATTCTTATTCTCTATTCTACAGCACTGTTGAGTTGAGAGAGAAGATAATGTTGTCATCCCAAGAACTCTCTACAGCGTGACATTGAGAGTCAACCTTCCTGAGTTTGCACTCTCCTTGACGACAAGAGTTTTCATGAGATCCACAGGCAACCATCCCATGCAAAAGCTTTTGTTCTCTGGTCCTTGCTATCTGGTATCCTTGGGATGTCCCTACCCCCATTGAAGATGAAAGGTAAAATGGTTAACGCTGCAATATGTAACTTTTTGGGCGACCCGACCAAATTCACATACAAATGTGAGATATAGATCTGTCATCCTCATCGAAAGCAAGTCAAAAAGTGGTAGACCTGTTCTATGTGCACTACTTCTATGCTTCCCAAATTTGGTTTTTGCATCTTTTACTTTCAGTTTTGTATACCTGCTTAAAAAAATAATAATTTGAAAATATATTTCACAGCGGTTTAGACAGTACAATGATTCTCTACCTTATACATCGTTTTGTAAATTAGCAGATACCCATAGACTTCCAGTCATTGCGCTAAAGCTAGCTAGCATTGGCTTGCAAAACTACCCCTCTAACTTCCTTCATTCTGGACACAGAGACATAAGAAAGGTAACCATGAGCTCATCTGACTCTGTGGAAACAAATAAAGGGCCTCATTGCAAAATAGCCTATCTTGACTTTCTGTCTGTGAAAACTAGTGACAACCGGAAAATGACGCAATTATTCCAAAACTGGAGCTCATTGTTGGAACACATTTTAGGTTGTGTCCCGCAAATTCGCATGTAAAAATGGAACAGAAAAAGCAAATGAACATCGTCTTCAAGAGTCAGTCAGACCTACAGATGTTTTCGTGGGAAGACTGATTTTCGTAATGTCTCATGGTCTCACAAACACCGCTGTAGCTCGGCCACCTTTCAACGCAGATGCGGAAGGCCGACAGAGACAGATGGGGGTGGATAGAGACACAGCCAGAGCAGCCAAAACATCACTAGCTTAAATTAACAGATTTTGATGGCCATTTTAAAAATTTTACTTAGTTTGAAGATTTAAGGATTAAGATTTAAGGATTAAGGTAAACTTAAAGTTACAGTAAGGATAAGGGTTAAGCTTAGGGTTTAGGGTAGGGACATCCCAAGGATCCCTTAGCACTAACCTTAGTTCTCCCCCCTCAGGATTGGTTTGAAAAATCTCCTCAACAGACAACTTAACCAATGACTAACCACCTTGCCTCCCCAGTCCCTGGTCCCCCACCAAAGTGACTAGGGCCTGGCAGCAGACTGGTGGCCTCTGGTGTTTGCTAGGTGGTACTGCAGCACTGTGCTGCACTGGTCAATTAGTGCTGGTTGGGGTGGAGAGAGACAGAAAGGAGTCTCTCCAGTAAAGAAGAAGCTTGACCATAGAGATGGATAGAAGTCACACTTGCACACTGCATGGACAGTGCCATCGAGGACTTTTACATTAGCTATCATGGCAAAGATAGGTACTCTCTCTTTCCAGCTCTATGAGGTTGAATAGATTGACAGGCTCCCTGCCACGCTGGGTGAAATGGGCAGACATTAATATTAATGCACCTGCCATGCTGCCTGGCTGGCATTGCTGCAATGCAGTTAGCTATTTGCCGAAGAGGCAAGATTTTTTTTTTTTAAAGGGAGGATGGATGAAGAAATAACATACTAAATAACTCAAACTAAAAGCATAATTTTTGGGACAAATCACTCGCTCAACGCTAAACCTCATTTAGATCTATTACTAAATAATGTGAGCATTGAGCAAGTTGAGGAGACTAAACTGCTGGGTGTAACCGTAGATGGCATGCTTTCAAGGTCAAAACAGACTCCAATGGTTGCTAAATGGGAAGAGGTCTGTCCATGATAGGGCGTTGGTCTGCCTTCTTCACATCAATGCACAGTATTAAATAGAGCAATGACTACAAGTAACTTATCCACCCCAGGTAACTCAAACCAGCATTAAATCCAGTTTCAAAAAACAGATAGTTTGACATTTTTGCAAATGTATATTTTTTTGAAATAGAACATTTACATAAGTATTCAGACCATTTACTCAGCACTTTGTTGAAGCACTTTTGGCAGCGATTACAGCCTCGAGTCTTCTTGGGTATGACATTACAAGCTTGTCACACCTGTATTTGGGGAGTTTCTCCCATTCTTCTCTGCAGATCCTCTCAAGCTCCGTCAGGTTGGATGGGGAGCATCGCTTAACAGCTATTTTCAGGTCTCTCCAGAGATGTTTGAGCATGACTGGGCCACAAGGACATTCAGAGACCTGTCCTGAAGCCACTCCTGTGTTGTCTTGGCTGTGTGCTCAAGCTCGTTGTTGTCCTGTTGGAAGGTGAACATTCGCCACAGTCTGAGGTCCTGAACGCTCTGGAGCAGGTTTTCATCAAGGATCTCTCTGTACTTTGCTCTGTTCATCATTCCCTCGATCCTGACTAGTCTCCCAGTCCCCGCTGTTAAAAAACATACCCACAGTTTGCTGCTGCCACCACCATGCTTCACCGTAGGGATGGTGCCAGGTTTCTTCCAGACGTGATGCTTGGCATAAATGCCCAAGAGTTCAGTCTGTTTCATCACACCAGAGAATCTTGTTGAAAAAGTCAAGGGGTCTGAATACTTTCCGAATGCACTGTAGATCTTGTATTGTAATTTGCACTGTACCACGTATTAGACATATATACTCTTTGTATGTACTGATATGTAGGTTGTGTGTGTATTTCAGTCCCTTATTCATCATTTTCTATACTATGTATTATGTCATGTTTCATGTAGACCCCAGGAAGAGTAGATGATGCTTGTGCAGTGGCTAATGTGGATCCTAATAAATACCAAATACTTGATGTTTTATCTTGGTGTTGTGTGAGTGTGTTTTCACTGTGAGAAAGGGGGTATGTGGGAAAGAGGGGGAGATAGAGAGAGAGAGAGCACATTGGAGATGGGAGGCAGAGGCTGTGGACAAGAGGTCGACCAATTAATCGGAAAGGCCGATTAATTAGGGCCGATTTCAAGTCTTCATAATAATCGGAAATCGGTCATTTTGGACGCCGATTTTTTATTTTTTACACCTTTATTTAACCTTTATTTAACCTTTATTTAACTAGGCAAGTCAGTTAAAAAAAACATTCTAATTTTCAATGAAGGCCTAGGAACGGTGGGTTAACTGCCTTGTTCAGGGGCAGAACGACAGATTTTTACCCTGTCAGCTCAGGGATTCAATCTTGCAACCTTACGGTTAACTAGTCAACGCTCTAACCACCTGCCTCACGAGGAGCCCGCCTGTTACGCAAATGCAGTAAGAAGCCAAGGTAAGTTGCTAGCTAGCATTAAACTTAATCAATCATAATCACTAGTTATAACTACACATGGTTGATATTACTAGTTTATCTAGCGTGTCCTGCGTTGCATATAATCGATGCAGTGCGCATTCGCAAAAAAGGACTGTCGTTGCTCCAACGTGTACCTAACCATAAACATCAATGCCTTTCTTAAAATCAATACACAGAAGTATATATTTTTAAACTTTAGCTAAATGAAATCCAGGTTAGCAGGCAATAATCACCAGGTGAAATTGTGTCACTTCTCTTGCGTTCATTGCACGCAGAGTCAGGGTATATGCAACAGTTTGGGCCGCCTGGCTCATTGCGAACTAATTTGCCAGAATTCTACGTAATTATGACATAACATTGAAGGTTGTACAATGTAACAGGAATATTTAGACTGATGGACCATATTAATGACCTAAGGCTCGTATTTCTGTGTGTTATTATGTTACAATTAAGTCTATGATTTGATATAGCAGTCTGACTGAGCGATGGTGGGCACCAGCAGGCTCATAAGCATTCATTCAAACAGCACTTTTGTGCGTTTTACCAGCAGCTCTGCTCTTTATGAATTCAAGCCTATCAACTCCAGAGATTAGGCTGGTGTAACCGATGTGATGTGAAATGGCTAGCTAGTTAGCGGGGTGCGCGCTAATAGCGTTTCAAACGTCACTCGCTCTGAGACTTGGAGTGGTTGTTCCCCTTGCTCTGCATGGGTAACGCTGCTTCGAGGGTGGCTGTTGTCGTTGTGTTCCTGGTTCGAGCCCAGGTAGGAGCGAGGAGAGGGACGGAAGCTATACTGTTACACTGGCAATACTAAAGTGCCTATAAGAACATCCAATAGTCAAAGGTATATGAAATACAAATGGTATAGAGAGAAATAGTCCTATAATTCCTATAATAACTACAACCTAAAACCTCTTACCTGGGAATATTGAAGACTCATGTTAAAAGGAACCACCAGCTTTCATATGTTCTCATGTTCTGAGCAAAGAACTTAAACGTGAGCTTTTTTACATGGCACATATTGCCCTTTTACTTTCTTCTCCAACACTTTGTTTTTGCATTGTTTAAACCAAATTGAACATGTTTCATTATTTATTTGAGGATAGATTGATGTTATTGATGTATTATATTAAGTTAAAATATATTATATATCATTATATAATATATCATTATTACAAATACATTTGAAAAATCGGCCGATTATTCGGTATCGGCTTTTTTGCGTGTCTTCCAATAATCGGTATCGGCGTTGAAAAATCATAATCGGTCGACCTCTACTGTGGACCTCTAGTAGTAGCAGGGCATATAGACTTGACCAGGGCGTTAACACCAAGGAGGCTTGGGGAGAGATTCCGGAGCACATGGAGGGAGGGAGGGGAGAGAGGCCAAGTGTTAAAGGAGGATCTCGAGCTGAAGAAATAAAAAGGCCAGCTCCTTTTGTTAGGATCTGTGTTAAAGCTTGGAGGCAGCAAGAGAGAAAGTGCCTCAATGCAGAAGGGCACAGCGGAGAAAGGAGTACAGGGGAGGGGGAGAGAGAGAGAGAGAGAGAGAGAGAGAGACAGGGACCAATACAGATGGGGAGAGAGGGATAGAAAAAGAGACGGAGGAAGAGAGAGCAGAAGTGAAGGCGTTGATGGAACTGGGTCACGCTGCGGGAGATCTCAGAAGTCCCTCAGGAGCACTCTACCAGTGCCTGTTGTCTTGGGCTGCAATTTGTCATTGACTGGGAGCCTGTATAGCGAGGGTGTGTGTGTGCATGGGTGGGTGGAATGGTCGACAGGGCCATTCTGCTACCCTTGCCTAGCTGAAAGCCATCTGTGTGGTGGTCAGTACCTGGTACCCACAATGCAACAGGTGAGAGGGAATATAACAAATATAGGATAGAGCTAAATAAGAAGAATGTGTTCCATAATGTTTCGCAAAAAAAATAAAAATCCAGACTTAATATATTTGGTGTTGTCAATATTTTAAATTAACAGATAATGCGCTGTTTTCATCATGCAGGTATTTCATTGCATAAATATGGCTAGATGGAAACCTGTCTACTGCCAACTCCTTAAGGAATTTCATGCCAAACAAATTGAAACAGACTGGCATTCAGGCTACCATCCTCTAGCCGGTGCCCTCTCTCTGGTGTGAGTCTGGGGAGTGACAGTCTTCAGTGAGAGCTCGGCTAGATGATGTAAATATATGATGATGTAGCCTAAATAAGTAAATCGAGCCCCACAGGATGGTCTTGGCTATTAAAAGGGGTATGGATGCCCACTGACCCAGTCCCACCGTTGAGATGGACTCCACCCTCTAGTCTCTCTCAATGTAGACTGAAAGGCTAAATAAACCAGTGCAGGCCAAAGCAGCACATCACAGAGGAACCAGGCTCCAGCTCAATAGAAAAGCCTTTGATTAGGCTGGCGTGGCTGGAATAATTCTCACTGCAAAGTGACCTTCGCTGTCTACCTGTCGTAGGCCCTGCGTGTGTGTGCTTATGTTAACCACTATTTATTTGCATATAACAGGATGGGAAGAAAGTTAATTGACTTGTGCATTTCTATGTTTTGGTTTGAATTGCTAAGCAATATATTGAATTTTGTGGTGACTGAGGTGAAAATTTTTAAATGTTAAAAAACATTAGCATTTTTTAAAGCAACCGACCCAGGTGTGGTTTTGTCCATCTGTGAAGTAGGCAATGATCATGCTTCATTTTTAAAATTATCCTTAAATCACTTTGCATTGTGGAACATTCTGATTCATAGCGATTTAAGAAAACAGAGGTAGACAGTGAGGGGGACCTGAATGGCACATTAATGTCCCATTGGATCTATATGACCCAATTATTTTCCCACAATGCTCCTCTGCCCCTTGCACTTCATTCCCTTCAGCACCTTAAAAAAGCCTCACTCATCTCTGCACCAGCCATAATCTACATCCTGCCATAATACTCATCATCTACGTCCTGCCATAATACTCATCAATCTACGTCCTGCCATAATACTCATAATCTACGTCCTGCCATAATACTCAAAATCTACGTCCTGCCATAACACTCATAATCTACGTCCTGCCATAATACTCATCATCTACGTCCTGCCATAATACTCATAATCTACGTCCTGCCATAATACTCATAATCTACGTCCTGCCATAATACTCATAATCTACGTCCTGCCATAACACTCATAATCTACGTCCTGCCATAACACTCATAATCTACGTCCTGCCATAACACTCATAATCTACGTCCTGCCATAACACTCATAATCTACGTCCTGCCATAACACACATCCTGCCATAATACTCATAATTTACGTCCTGCCATAATACTCATAATCTACGTCCTGCCATAATACTCATAATCTACGTCCTGCCATAATACTCATAATCTACGTCCTGCCATAACACTCATAATCTACGTCCTGCCATAACACACATCCTGCCATAATACTCATAATTTACGTCCTGCCATAATACTCATAATCTACGTCCTGCCATAATACTCATAATCTACGTCCTGCCATAATACTCATAATCTACGTCCTGCCATAATACTCATAATCTACGTCCTGCCATAATACTCACAATACACATCCTGCCATAATACTCACAATACACACCCTGCAATAAAACTCACAATACACACCCTGCCATAATACTCACAATACACGTCCTGCCATAATACTCATAATCTACGTCCTGCCATAACACACGTCCTGCCATAATACTCAATCTACGTCCTGCCATAACATGTCTTGTCATAATACTCATAATCTACGTCCTGCCATAATACTCACAATACACATACTGCCATAATACTCTCAATACACACCCTGCCATAATACACACCCTGCCATAATACACGTCCTGCCATAATACTCACAATACACGTTCTGCCACAATACACACCCTTCCATAATACTCACAATACACGTCCTGCCATAACACACGTCCTGCCATAATACTCATAATCTACGTCCTGCCATAATACTCATAATCTACGTCCTGCCATAACACACATCCTGCCATAATACTCATAATTTACGTCCTGCCATAATACTCATAATCTACGTCCTGCCATAATACTCATAATCTACGTCCTGCCATAATACTCATAATCTACGTCCTGCCATAATACTCATAATCTACGCCCTGCCATAATACTCATAATCTACGCCCTGCCATAATACTCATAACACACGTCCTGCCATAATACTCATAATATACGTCCTGCCATAATACTCACAATACACATCCTGCCATAATACTCACAATACACACCCTGCCATAATACTCACAATACACACCCTGCCATAATACTCACAATACACACCCTGCCATAATACTCACAATACACGTCCTGCCATAATACTCATAATCTACGTCCTGCCATAACACACGTCCTGCCATAATACTCAATCTACGTCCTGCCATAACATGTCTTGTCATAATACTCATAATCTATGTCCTGCCATAATACTCACAATACACATCCTGCCATAATACTCACAATACACACCCTGCCATAATACTCACAATACACACCCTGCCATAATACTCACAATACACACCCTGCCATAATACTCACAATACACGTCCTGCCATAATACTCATAATCTACGTCCTGCCATAACACACATCCTGCCATAATACTCACAATACACATACTGCCATAATACTCTCAATACACACCCTGCCATAATACACACCCTGCCATAATACACGTCCTGCCATAATACTCACAATACACGTTCTGCCACAATACACACCCTTCCATAATACTCACAATGCACGTCCTGCCATAACACATGTCCTGCCATAATACTCATAATATACGTCCTGCCATAATACTCCTAATCTAGGTCCTGCCATAACACACGTCCTGCCATAATACTCAATCTACGTCCTGCCATAACACACGTCCTACCATAATACTCATAATCTACGTCCTGCCATAATATACGTCCTGCCATAATACTCATAATACACACCCTGCCATAATACTCACAATACACGTCCTGCCATAATACTCATAATCTATGTCCTGCCATAACACACATCCTGCCATAATACTCACAATACACGTACTGCCATAATACTCTCAATACACACCCTGCCATAATACACACCCTGCCATAATACACACCCTGCCATAATACACGTCCTGCCATAATACTCACAATACACGTTCTGCCACAATACACACCCTTCCATAATACTCACAATGCACGTCCTGCCATAACACATGTCCTGCCATAATACTCATAATATACGTCCTGCCATAATACTCAATCTACGTCCTGCCATAACACACGTCCTACCATAATACTCATAATCTACGTCCTGCCATAATATACGTCCTGCCATAATACTCACAATACACACCCTGCCATAATACTCACAATACACGTCCTGCCATAATACTCATAATCTACGTCCTGCCATAACACACATCCTGCCATAATACTCACAATACACGTCCTGCCATAACACACAATACACGTCCTGCCATAATACTCATAATCTACATCCTGCCATAATACATGTCCTGTCATAATCCTTAATTTACGTCCTGCCGTAATACACGTCCTGCCGTAATACACACAATACACGTCCTGCCATAACTCATAATATACGTCCTGCCATAATACTCACAATACACGTCCTGCCATAACTCATAATATACTTTCTGCCATAATACTCACAATACACGTCCTGCCACAATACACACCCTGCCATAACTCACAACACACGTCCTGCCACAATGCGCGTCCTGCCATAATACTCATAATCTACGTCCTGCCATAATACACGTCCTGTCATAATACTTAATTTAAGTCCTGCCGTAATACACACCCTGCCATAATACTCACAATACACGTCCTGCCGTAATACACGTCCTGCCATAATACACACAATACATGTCCTGCCATAATACTCATAATCTACGTCCTGCCATAATACACGTCCTGTCATAATACTTAATTTAATACCTGCCATAATACTCACAATACACGTCCTGCCATAACTCATAATATACGTTCTGCCACAATACTCACATTACACGTCCTGCCATAACTCATAATATACGTTCTGCCATAATACTCAATCTACGTCCTGCCACAATACACATCCTGCCATCATACTCACAATACACGTCCTGCCACAAAACTCATAATCTACGTCCTGTCAAAATACACATCCTGCCATAATACTCATAATCTACGTCCTGCCACAATTCACATCCTGCCACGATACACATCCTGCCACGATACACATCCTGCCATGATACTCATAATCTACGTCCGGCCACAATACACATCCTACCCCAACACACGTCCTGCCACAACACACGTATAATTCACGTCCTGACATAATATTCATAATTCACGTCCTCTAGCAGGGGAATGGATCCAGAAAAATTAAAAGAGGAAACACAAGGGTGTGTGTACGTAGATCAAATCACATTTTATTTGTCAAATACACGTGTTTAGCAGATGTTATTGCGGGCGTAGCGAAATGCTGTAATATCATTTTTTTATCCCCCCTTTTCTCCCCAATTTTGTGGTATCCAATTGTTAGTAGTTACAATCTTGTCTCATCGCCCCATGGACTGCCCAGTCACTGCCGGCTGCAACAGCGCCTGGGCTCGAACCCAGAGTCTCTGGTGGCATAGCTAGCACTGCAATGCAGTGCAGTGCCCTTGACCGCTGCGCCACCCGGGAGTCTAACAGTAATATCTAACAATTTCACAACAATACACACAAATCTAAAGAAAAGGAATTAAGAATATATAAATATTTGGGCTAGCAATGACAACATAACGTTCCAAGTCACATGGACTAATGGACAAAATAGCTGGTAAACTATTACAGAACATACTTTCGGTACTCCGACCCTGCCAATTTCATTCACTACAATCCTTACCCTCATGATTGATTTCCTGACCATTTTTTCACCACAACTCCCATGACTCGGACCATCAAAAATGGCACAAACAACACACAGTGTAACATAAAAAATATTCTTGCCCCTGGGGATTTTTCATGCTGTTTCACACTGAGGTTAAGAAGCCATGCTTAGAGGGATTGACTAGGGGGTTTGCAGAGCAAAACAGTGGTGGAGAATTAAGCTGCTCGAAGCGAGGGCCTTCGATCGACGGCCAGCCTCCTGCCTGTCAAAATATGGTCGACCGTCTGAGAGGCACCAAGGATCTACAGCATGCTCGTAAATCTAGCACTCTAAATCACTGGCTGCCTCGGCCCGCGGCCACACACACACGTGTACACTCCAACGGATGGCTGAGTTCACTCTGTAGTAGATGAGCTGCAAGGGTACCCAGCCACACTAGAATATAATAAACCAACACCTTTAAACCAATAACAAAAGGAGGAACAACCCTTTACCAGATTCTGTACATAAATAAAGTGCAGTAATTGTAGAACATCCAAACAGAGATTAAGAGGCTGCTGCAGTGTTGCGGGGATGGATGGGAGTCCTGTGGTGAATTCTAACTTTTCACCCTCTTCCCAACTACAAATTACTTCGGGGATTGAAGATACACGGGCAGAAAGGAGTCCATATAGCTAATTCAAATGTATCCATTGTTTGCAGAGGACAAATTGCGAGTAAAGCGCTTTGTATCCAATACCCCCCGAAGCACTGAAACAACAGGGCCATATGCCCCAGTGCAATACAGAGGATATGTATAATGTGGCTCACGAGGGAGCTGGGCTGTTTAAATGTACATTGTTGTATAGATAAGAACGAGCCCATAAAAACATGAATAAAATCCAACTGTAGTCCACCAGATCCGTGGGGGTGCAAAGACAAAGAGTACCATACAGTTCTCAAGTTCCAAGCTACAGGCTAAATAATGGACTTGATAACTTCTGTATGGTTTTCCTTATTCAATGGTGTTGTGCTGTGGTGTCAATTATTTTTTGCCCCAGGTTGCTGCAGGGTAGCCTAGTGTTTAGAGCGTTGGACTAGTAACCGAAAGGTTGCAAGTTCATATCCCCAAGCTGACAAGGTACAAATTTGTCATTCTGCCCCTGAACAGGTTCCTAGGCCATCATTGAAAATAAGAATTTGTTCTTAACTGACTTGCCCAGTTAAATAAAGGTAAAATAAATGTGGTCTTCAACTGAAAACGGATTACACATTTTGCCTTTAAATTGTTTAACTTGGGTCAAATGTTTCAGGTAGCCTTCCACACGTTTCCCACAATAAGTTGGGTGAATTTTGGCCCATTCCTCCTGACAGAGCTGGTGTAACTGAGTCAGGTTTGTAGGCCTCCTTGCTCGCACACGCGTCTTCGGTTCTGCCCACAAATTGTCTATAGAATTGAGGTCAGGGCTTTGTGATGGCCACTCCAATACCTTGACTTTGTTGTGCTTAAGCCATTTTGCCACAACTTTGGAAATATACTTGAGGTCATTGTCCATTTGGAAGACCCATTTTGCGTCCAAGCTTTAACTTCCTGACTGATGTCTTGAGATGTTGCTTCAATATATCCACATAATTTTCCTGCCTCATGATGTCATCTATTTTGTGAAGTGGACCAGTCCCTCCTGCAGCAAAGCACCCCCACAACACGATGCTGCCACCCCCGTGAGATACAGTGAATTATAAGTGAAATAATCTGACTTTAAACAATTGTTGGAACAATTACTTGTGTCATGCACAAAGTAGATGTCCTAACCGACTTGCCAAATTTATAGAGTGTTAACAAGAAGTTTGTGGAGTACGAGTTTTAATGACTCCAACCTAAGTGAATGTAAACTTCCGACTTCAACTGTGTGTGTGTGTGTGTATGTATATGTATATATATAGACACACACACACCAGTCAAAAGAAAAGTTTGTACACCTACCCATTCAAGGATTCTTCTTTTTTTTTATATATATATTTTTTTAAACTATTTTCTACTTTGTAGAATAAACTATGAAATAACACATATGGAATCATGTAGTAACCAAAAAAGTGTTAAACAAATCCAAAAATATGTTATATTTGAGATTCTTCAAAGTAGCCACCCTTTGCCTTGATGACAGCTTAGCACACTCTTGGCATTATCTCAACCAGCTTCATGAGGTAGTCACCTGGAATGCATTTGAATTAACAGGTGTGCCTTGTTAAAAGTTAATTTGTGAAATGTCTTTCCTTAACACATTTGAGCCAATCACAAGTGTTGTGACAAGGTAGGGGTGAAATACAGAAGATGGTCTTTTACCAAATAGGACTAAGTCCATATCATGCCAAGAAAAGCTCAAATAAGCAAAGAGAAACAACAGTCCATCATTACTGTAAGACATGAAGGACAGTCTATATGGAAAATAAAACCCCTTGAATGAGTAGGTGTCCAAAATTTTGACTGGTACTGTATAATGTAATGTATATAATGAGATGGGCTTTCTTTGAGGGGGGAAAGCAGCGTCTTACTTGCGCCGCAATGCATCACATAGACTTTTCACTTCATTCTCCTGTCACACTGCATTTATATGAGTGGTCCAACTTAACCAGGTAACTCACTGTGAATTATTCAGCAGATGTCAGATTATGAACATCGTAGAACCAGATCTTTCCGAGATCAGAGTGTGTACCATGCATGCAGTAACATGGTGGCTAAGAACACACTAGATTTGAATGTGTACCATGCAGTAGCAGGCTGCAGTATTGTAGTCCTTGGGGGTGACTCATCCATCAAGATATAATATGTTCTGCATTAATCTAACATGGACTACTAAACCGGTGTGGTTCATTGAGTTCATGTGCACAACATGATGTAGGCTAGATCCCATTATGAAGCTTTGCGCACTCAGAATTCGGGTTTCATTACATCTACAGTAATCATGCATGAAAAACAATTGATAACATAGTCAACAGTGTCCAAAAGGTGTCCTCCACAACACAACACGCCGAAACACTATCATTGACTATAAAGAACTATCAAGTTGTGCCCGAATAGAAATTACGACCGCCGTTCCAATACATCAAATGAATATAAACGTTAGTTTTTAAAAATGGAGTGAGAAAATATTCATAGACCCCTGTCAGCCGTGTAGTAAGGAGTATATCACCTTCATATCCTATATTTATCACCTGCATTGCTGAAGCACTTAAAGGGAAACAACACAAATAAATCCTGCTCTTTCTAGGTTTGGCAAAGAAGAGCAGGGCACAGTATACACACAGTACCACTGCTTCATATACAGTACAATGTTTTTTCTTGATCAAAATGGGACTGGGCTGTGGGCGGGGTGGTGGGCGTGGCAATGGGTGCTGTCAGCCCGTCGACGCAGCTGAATTTTAGAACAATTTGTATTTAATTTTTTGTTTAACCTTATTTTACCGGCTAAGTTAACTAAGAACACATTCTCATTTATAGTAACAACCTGGGGAATAGTCATTGGGAAGAGGAGGGGGGATGAATGAGCCAATTAGAAGCTGGGGATGATTAGGTGGCCATGATGGTATGAGGGCCAGATTGGGAATTTAGGCAGGACACTCTTCAAATCAAATTTTATTGGTCAAATACACGTGCTAAGCAGATGTTATTGCGGGTGTAGCTTGTGTTCCAAGCTTCAACAGTGCAGTAATATCTAACAATTTCACAACACCAACAAATATAAAGTAAAGGAATAAAAATATATAAATATTTGGACGAGCAATGTCAGAGCGGAATAGACTAAGATACAGTAGAATAGAATACAGTATACAATTATGAGGTGAGTAATGGAAAATATGTAAACATTAAAGTGACTAGTGTTCCATTATTAAAGTGGCTAGTGATATCAAGTGTATATATATAGGGCAGCAGCCTCTGTGCTAGTGATGGCTATTTAACAGACAGAAGCGGTTTTTCAGTCTCTCGGTCCCAGCTTTGATGCACCTGTACTGACCTCGCATTCTGGATGATAGCGGGGTGAACAGGAAGTCGCTCGGGTTGTTGTTGTTGTCCTTGATTATATTTGTGTCTTTCCTGTGACATTGGGTGCTGTAGGTGTCCTGAAGGGCAGGTAGTTGGCCCCCGGTGAATCTCTGGAGAGCCATGCAGTAGCGGGCGGTGAAGTTACCGTACCAGGCGGTGGGTGATACAGCCGAACGGGATGCTCTCAATTGTGCATCTGTAAAATTTTTGTAGGGTTTAAGGTGCCAAGACAAATTTCTTCAACCTCCTGAAGTTGAAGAGGGGCTGTTATGCCTTCACCACACTGTCTGTGTGGACCATTTCAGATCATTAGTGATGTGTATGCCGAGGAACTTGAAGCTTTCCACCATCTACACTGCGGTCCTGTCAATGTGGATAGGGGGGTACTCCCTCTGCCGTTTCCTGAAGTCCACAATCAGCTCCTTTGTTTTGTTGACGTTGAGTGAGAGGTTATTTTCCTGGTACCACACTCCCAGGGCCCTCACCTCCTCCCTGTAGGCTGTCTCATCATTGTTGCTAATCAGGCCTACTACTGTTGGGTCGTCAGCAAACTTGATGATTGAGTGGGAGGCGTGCTTGGCCACGCAGTCATAAGTGAACAGGGAGTACAAGTATTCCCAGTCACCTTGTCATGGTTTAACGCGGTGGTTTGCACTTTCAGTTGTGTGCGAATGCTGCCATCTATCCACGGTTTCTGGATAGGTTTTGATAGTCACAGTGGGTATAACATCTCTAATACACTTCCTGATAAACTCAGACACCGTATCAGTGTATTCGTCAAAGTATTTCTCGGTGGGAACCCAGAACATATCCCTGTCAGCGTGATCAAAACAATCTTGAAGTGTGGATTCCAAATTGGTCAGACCAGCGTTGAACAGTCCTTAGCACGAGTACTTCCTGTTTGAGTTTCTGCCAATAGGAAGGGAGGAGCAAAATGTAGTCGTGATCAGATTTTCCGAAGGGAGGGCGGGGGAAGGCCTTGTAGGCATCCCGGAAGTTGGAGTAGCAGTGGTTGAGTGTTTTAGCAGAGCGAGTACTACAGTCAATGTGTTGATAGAACTTGGGTAGCGTTTTCCTCAAATTTGTTTTGTTAGAATCCCGAGCTACAATAAATGCGGCCTCAGGATATGTGGCTTCCAGTTTGCGTGAAGTTCTTTGAGGGCCGTTGTGGTATCTGCTTCAGGGGGAATATACACGGCTGTGACTATAACCAAAGAATTATATTGGGAGGTTAATCATGAAACATACACCCCCACCCTTCTACCCGTATGCGCAATGAACTTAGAACCCAGCTGGCTGTATGGACAAAAGCAGTATATCCCGAGAGAGTTATGTTTCCCTGAAACAGAGTATGTTACAAGGAAATCCTCGCCCTGAGATCAACTTTATTCAACTTTATTATCTAGAAAACTGAACATTAGCGAGTAATATACTCGGAAATGGTAGGTGGTGTGCTCGCCTCCTGAGTCGGACTAGAAGTCCACTCGGAATACATCTTCCCCGCTGGCTGTGTTTTGGATCAGCCTCTGGAATCAGTTCAATTGCCCTGGGGGGGTACAAACAAAGGATCCGATCAAGGAAAGTCAAATTCTTGGTCGTAACGCTGGCGAGTTACCGTAACTCTGATATCCAAAAGGTCTCACCGGCTGTATGTAATCAAACCAAAAAAATGTATGGGCTAATAACGTAAGAAAAAATAAATAAATGGAAAGTTGTCTAGGGGCACGATCTATCAGCACCATTTTCCTTATGATAAATGCCATGGGATCTTTAGTGACCAGAGAGTAAGGACACCAGTTTAATGTCCTGAAAGACAGCACTTTATATAGGACAATTTCCCCAATCAATGCCCTGGGACAATGGGATATTTTTTGATGGCCAGGGGAAAGAGTGCCTCCTACTGACCCTCCAACACTACTTCCAGCAGCATCTGGTCTCCCATTCAGGTACCATCCAGGACCATCACTGCTTCGGTTCAGAGACAAATCAGCAGTGGGATGCAGGGTGGTATGCTGCTGGCAGTGTATAGACATTCTTGCATTTTTAAGCATATTTCCTGCAATTATTCAAAATTCTTCATGGAACAGAGCATTTCTGGTCGTTTTAAAGCAAATTTCCTACGATTCTACATATTTTGCCATGGAGCTGAGAGAAAATGTTGTACTTTTAAAGCAAATTTCCTGCAATTCTATGAATTTTGCCATGGTAATGGTGTGTTTGCTTAAACGTAACAAAATCAATACAGCTAAATTTATGTAATTTTCAAATCTCCCTGACAGTCTAGCTTTTATTTAGGTGATTATTAGTTGTCAGATTATATTATTTAAAAATACACTGAGTTTACCAAACAATAGGAACACCTAATATTGAGTTGCACACCTGGGGCTATTACGGTGCTTGGACTACCGCCACATCGGAGGTCACGAGTCATGAAGGCAGTCAAATTCCATGTGACTGTTTAGTCATGGTAAATAGGCTTCTCTAAGCTCTGACGCTGCTGATGGTCATTAGTAGCCTACCAAATTTACTAACTGCCTTGTACTCTGCACTCTTATTGTCCCTCTAATCACTCTTATGCAAATGTCATCGAAAATCAAAATCTGGCACTTAATGAGAGCCCATGAGCTCATGTTGTGCAACATTTCATATCCTTTGGAGAAAATATTTATATTTTATTCAGCTTTGTTCAATTGTATTCTTCATACTATAAAATAAAGCCATGGAATTCTAAGCTAATATTGTCTGCTAAATTACCTCGTGTAGCCCACAGCCATATCAGGAGCTAACGGAAGGACAACGCAGAGTATGCTATTCTGTTCTTCAGAAATAGACATTTTCTTCATATCATCTTTCTTGAGACCTGTAAAATAAATAATGGATTCATTCAAGTCCTTTAGACTTTAAAAAAATGTATATGTTCCAAAAGATCTGCATTTGTTTATGTTAATTAACAGTCAATTACTGTGAGATTACAGGAAGTTATCTGCTTGACAATCACCGGCTGACAATATTTTGTGACTGCCACAACCCTAGGTTGCACCTGCCCTCAGAACAGTCTACAACAACTTGTCGAAAACGTTCCACAGGGATGCTGGCCCATGTTGGCTCTAATGCTTCCCACAGTTGTGTAAAAGTTGGCTGGATGTCCTTTGGGTGGTGGACCATTCTTGATACACACGAGAAACTGTTGAGTGTGACAGACTCAGCAGTGGATTTAGCAAGTGACGTCAAAAAGAAATCATAGCTTTCACCTGGTCAGTCTGTCATGGAAAGAGCAGGTGTTCTTAATGTTTTGTATACTCAGTAGGTCCATTATCCTTTCTACATCATTTAGATCTGGCTTC